>NC_065592.1:78610000-79235000 GCF_024542745.1 Macaca thibetana thibetana | reverse complement strand
TCTCATCTGCTAGCAACAATACCCCATTTACATGATGTAATTATTATGCATTGCATGCCTGTGTCAAAATACCTTATGTACCCCATAAATATATACACCTACTATGTACCCACAAAATTAAAAATAAACAAAATCTCTAGTCCAACTGAGATGCTCTTTATTTTATAAATCTCCCACTCCTAAGTAAAACATTGAGCAAGATAATTAAAGTTGAAAGGGACTTTAAAGTCATTTAATATAACGAGGGTGACCATATGATTTATCTTCCAAACTGGGGCATTTTTGATAGTGAAATGGGGTAGAACTAATAATGATGCTAGAGAAACATGTAAACTAGAACTGTCCTGGGAAAACTGAGATGCATGTACACCCTAAATATAACCCAACCTTCCAATGAGGTTAAAAATTCACCCAATCTTGGCGCAGTGGCTCACGCCTGTAATCCCAGTACTTTGGGAGGCTGAGGCAGATGAATCATGAGGTCAGGAGTTCGAGACCAGCCTGGCAAACATGCTGAAACCTCATCTCTACTAAAAACAAACAAACAAAAAATTAGCTGGGCATGGTGGCGTGCACCTGTAATCCCAGCTACTCACAAGACTGAGGCAGGAGAATCACTTGAATCTGGGAGGCGGAGGTTGCAGTGAGCAGAGATTGAGCCACTGCACTCCAGCCAGTTCAACAAAGGGAGGCTCTGTCTCAAAACAAAACAAAACAAAACAACACCCAATCTCATCTCAGTTGGTCATCTGAACTCTTTGCTACAATACCTGAGTAGGGGTACCCATTCCTGCACAAAGGAGTTTATTCCACTGTTAGGTAAATTTAGATTGTTTTGGTTATGAGAATGTTCTTTCTACCATTGCCGTGGTATTTGCAAAACATTCCCTTAACTTCATGCTGCCACTTTGGGCAACCCAAGACAAGTGGGCTCCCTCTTCTTTGTGTTACTGCTCAAAGGATTGAATGATTTTCTCTGTTAGGCTGAGTTCCTCAAAGCTACTTTCCTGTCTCTCCCACTGTGTGTGTCTCCCCACTAGTGAATGATTGACTCAACTGATAGACGAATCCCTCTACAAACAATCTAAGTCTTAGGAAATGTCCTAATTAGGACTATTGGAAGACATCTAGTCCAACCCCTCATCCAGTGTTCCTCATCCAAAGGAAATCAGAATTTCCTCTAAGATACCCCTTCCAAGCTGTTTTCTATTCTGTCTTTAAACATTTCCAATCAATGGGAAACTTGCCGCTTTCAGAGGTAGACTCTTCCATCTTTGCCCAACTCATGACTGAAGAATGTCCTGCCAAAGCACTTCAAAGTTTCATGATACACTCTACGGGAAATTTTGTGATAGGAATTTTGAGCTTAGAATTTTGGAGTCAGTCATAAGACAAAATCCATGTTTAGGAAATACATGTACATTTAGAGTGAATCATTATTGTCTTAACGTATTCAAAAATATTTGTTGACCATGTATTACTTTTCAGAGATTAACCAGGTGTGTTGCAGAGTCCCAAGAAAATTGTCATCGAGGGAGAGAGGATAAAATTATATGATAGCTCTTATATAGCATTTTATGTTTATTCATTTATAAAACTTACATGGGCGTAAAAAAAGGAGAGACCCAATGTTGGCAGGACAGGAGAGATTCCTCAAAGGAAGTAGCAGATGAATAGGTGAACAGTATTTCTCTAGACAAGATGGAGAAAGACACCCAGCAGAGGGTATAAGATGTGCAGATATAAATGTCTTAAATTAGATGACCCAACAGTTCTCAGAATTCATTCCACTCATTGATTTTCAGATTAAGTGACTTGGCTATTTTTATATTTAAGAATGAGATTCTTAAATTTGTTAACACTGTATCTTGTAGAATGAATGAAGCTGACTTCGCAATTCTTAAAGTCTGCCACGAATGTATTCTTGGAAGTCTTTGTTCTTGTACTTGTAGCATAGAGATATGGACTAGGTAATCTCAAGATTACGTTATAACTGGAAAACTCTATTAGCCACATGGGTGCAGCAGCAAAAAGATTCCTAGATTGGGAGGCTGAAACCTCTCCTATGTCCAAACTTCACTATAAATTAGCTATTACAACTGAGAAAAGTCCTTCTTCTCTATAATAATTTCCTCCTTTGTAAAATTAGTACTACACAAAGTAATTGTTAAAGTTCTTCCTGGACTTTGCATTTTATGATATTATCTCCTTCCTTTCTTTGAGTTTGCTCTCCATCCTTTGTAAGGAAACTACCTTCCTTTCTTTTCTGGTATATTGTGTAATGTCCATGTTAAGATTTGGGAACTGACTTTGCCTGAGCTTGAGTGTGACCAGTGGCCAATTCCATTGATTAGAGGGAGCTGAGGGTGAAGGGAAACAGACAAGGGTTAGGGAAGGTAGAGACAGGTAGAGATTGCCATGTGTCTCAGCACAGCAATCTGAATAGGAAGTATCAAGCCTGTAAGAGATACATGGTGAAACTTAGCATTTTACTACATTTTCAGTATCCTCAACCCTGGAAGAATAATTCCCAGATTCCCAGAATTAACTCATAAAATCCTTCTCTCAGTATTTCAAAGAGTATCAAATTTGTTTTTTTGATTACGAAAAGTTTAAACATACTGAGAAGTATAGAAAACAGTATACAGACACCAGTGTACCTACCACCCAAATTTAATATAATTTGTCTACATATGAGTTTCAAGTCATTTTTCTTATAAGAAAATATTATGTTACAAATATAACTGAAGCCCTAGAACACTCCGCCAAATTCCCTCCTCCCTGGGGATACTCTCCTGAAGTTGACATATGTTATTCTAGTGCATATGTTTTTTACTTCCACACATGTTTATTCTTAAAATATACATGTATCGTGCTATATTGTGCATTTCAAAATTTCACATAACTGGTATTATCTCTCTCTCTTTTTTTTTTTAAAGACAGGGTCTCACTCTATTGCTCAGGCTGGAGTGCAGTGGTGCAACCATGGCTCACTGCAACCTCAACTTCCCAAGGCTCAGGTGATCCTCCCACCTCAGCCTCCTGAGCTTCTGGAACTACAGGATTGCATCACCACACCTGGCTAATTTATCTATTTTTGTAGAGATGGGTGTTGCCATGCTGCCCAGGCTTGTCTCGAACTCCTAGGCTCAAGCAATTCACCTGCCTTGGCCCCCCAAAGTGCTGGGATTACAGGCCTGAGCTACCATGCCCGGCCATAATGGTATTATTCTCTATGAATCCTTGTGTGACTTTTTTTCAACTGACTCTGTTTTTTAAATATTTGCCCATGTTGATACTTGTAATTGACTCAATATCACATTGATATAGCATTCCACTGTATAAATAAACCTTCTCTCTTCTTTATTCCTTCCCATATTGAGGGCTGTTTTTCTTTTAAAAAATGAAAGATCTGGGAAGAAGAACCCAAGTTTAAGGACCCTTTCTTTGTGCTTTTGTTATGTGCTAGCTATATATGGGCCTTTCTTTGTGCTTTTGTTATATCCTAGCTATATATGGGCCTTTTGTTGCATTTATCCTGTTGTTTTCTCATAATTCATTATCTTTTTTCCTGAGTAGACTAAAAATGCATAAAGGCAGTTTCAACTCATTGATGCATGCATACATTCAAGAAGCATTTAACTACAGTTATGTTTTGCTGAATACTTCCAGAATAAAGAGAGATAGCCTGGAGTAAAAGTCTTGAACTGGAGGTGCATGAACTAGCTTCACCACACAAAGCAGTCTTACTTTGTTTATAACTAAGCTAACCTTGAAAAATGGAAAAACCATATAAAAATCTGAGGTTCTGACCTCTCTTGAAAAACTGCAATACCACCTTATACTGTTCTTTGTTGAAAACTGGGCGGAGCTGTATAGTGGCTTTAGATGGGGCAAGCATTCTTACTTGGCCCAGTTCCCTCATTTACAGTGTCTGGGCCTTGTAGCCCTTCAAGTTGGTCATTCCTCACATAGATGAAGATGGGCGAGCCAGAACTGAGATCATATCTATTGAGGCAGAGCATAACGCCAAGAAATGGAGCTGTCTAGTAAGGTGAAGTGTTGGAATACTGACAATCTGTATTTAGCACACAAGTAGTGTTTTGTTTAATCTCCCTTAACAGTTGTGTTTGTCAGTTTATCTTTGTATTTTACTCAGTTTTTGTGTCTTGTGAAGTATTTGATTCATGATATAATGTCAGTGTCTGCCGTAACTTCATTATATGTTTTGGCAATTCTAAATGGTCTCATTTATCTCATGCAATACTTTTCCATCCAATTCTACCCTCTTAAATATCAACAATATCCATTTGCTTCCTTTTTCATTGCATTTGCATGATGAATCTTTCCTCATCTTTTTTTTTCCCATAACTTTTTAGTGTCATTTTGTTTTATATGTCTCCCATATATGACACAGTTTTGGTTTGGAGATATTTATCTTTTGATAGAGAAACATAACCATGTTATACTTATTATCTTTGTGTTTTAAGAAGAAAATTTAAGCAAATCAGATTTAATTTATATTGCATACCTTGTCTTGTTTTATGTTTTCCAATTTTGGTGCTTGCTTATTTTTTCATGCATTTTCAGTTGACTTTATTTGTACTGTGTGATTACACTCTTATGGTTAGTTTACTTTTTTAAGTAGTGGTCAGGATACAAAATAATTCTGATTCTCAGTGTATTATAAATTGATTTCTGATTTATAAAATTCACAATTAACTGTACATTTCCTTGCCAAAGTTAAAGACAAACTAACTTTATTTGGTCTATCCATACCCAAGGAGCAATTTAGCGTATCTCTATGGCCCTGTTCCTCTTACTCCTCAAATCTCCTTTCTGTCAATTTAATCAGGGGTTAAAGACATCACTTATGATTATATCATTATTATATTCTTACAATACTAGTCATATTTTAAAGAAAGTCTGATGTCATTTGATTCTACACATTCGATGGGTTTTCCTGCACACTTGAAATCCTTTAACTACAATCTCCCACCCCTTTAGTCTTCTGTGTAAAAAGAAGAGCCAAAGGGAGGGAGAGGAATTTGTATAGCTGGCAAGGTTGTTCCAATGCAGTGCTTAGTTGGGCACCCAGTTTTCTGGTCTCTCTACCTGCTTCAACTTAGAGTAAGCCCAATGGGGTTACTCTTTGGTGTATTGAATTGGTGGATTGAATGAGATGTTTCTCAATAACAAATCTTAATGCTTTAAAGCATTAAGTCTCTTTCTCTGCCATGAAACCTTGTAGTCCATACATTACAAATGGTATAGCTATAGGAAGGCTGCTCAACATGCATCAGCTTCAAACGAGAGAGAAATAACTTTTGTTGTGTTAAGCTCCTTAGGCTTCAGAGTTGATTTGTTACCATAGCAAAGCAAAGTCATACTGAATAGTATCACCTCCCACTAAACTGAATAGAGGACCTTTCCTTTTGCCTCCTCAGCATATCTCCACTGGATCGTTGAGTTGTTTCTCTATCTTCTCTGCTAGACTATGGGTGTCTTAAGGAAAAAGATTGCTTTTTATCTCTGTGGACTCACTGCAATGCAATGCTAATGCACACTAGGAACTCAAGAATGCTATGCTCAATGCAATGCTAATGCACACTAGGAACTCAAGAAATACTTGCTGGATTGAATTGCATTTTGATTCTTCCCTAACCATAGACAGGGCAGCCATTATGATATCCATCTTCAGAGGGACTCAGAAGTGCAAGATGACTCTACCCAAGGTCACTCAATCCACTAGACATCAAATATGCTCCTCATATGCTCAGCGCTTGTGGTTTGTGAGGCTGCCAAAGATGAAGCTTGGGTCAGTTAAAACTTTTTCTCTTCTCTCACCTTTATCAATCAGAGCCCCACAGAAAACAGACGGCATCTTTGTGTGGGAATTGTGAAGAAATTTTTAGATGAAAGGATGATTTAGAGAAGTGTGGGTAGGGATAAAAGAACCCAACAAGGAAAATTGAGGCACCCAGGCATTAGCATGAAGAATAAGTAGAAATGGTGTTCCTGGAGCCCATTTGAGAGCTGCAGCCAAGGAAGGCTATGGCAGAAGCTACAGTCACGGAAGAATATAGTGACTAGTATAACTGCAACAAATCCAGGAGTGCAAGTTATCAACACCTCTCTCCTTCTTCTGCTAGTGGGCTCTTCTGTTCATGTTTTCATGTTGGTCAAACCTAAATGATGCCCAAGAGTAATGGAGTCCAGGCGATGCAGTCTCTAGAGGTCAGCCTCTCAGAGAAGGGATGGCAATCATTCAGGGAAGAGAGGATGAAGGATAACCAGCATATACCCTCAAATCAGCACCTGAGACTTGGTGAAGATTTCCCTTCCAAGCAGACTTCTAGTGAAGTGTAGAAGGTAAGGTGAAAACTCAGTTCATTTTAGCACTGGCCTTTAACTCATCCTTCAAGGCCAAACTGATAAATCATATCCTCCAGGAAGCCTTCTCTAGACCCTTCTCTATGTCCCCTTATCTTCCAATGCCTAACTCTTTCACAACACTTAACAAATTTTGCTGAAGTTGTATCTATGTGTCTGTCTCCCTCACTGGACTATAAGCTCCTTGAGGATGGGGACTATATATTACACACCTTTGCATCTAACATAGTGTCAGGCATCTAGAATTTTCCACTTTGTGCCAGAGATGTTTTACTCAACAGTATACATTTTCCACCAAGTTCTTAGTCTTCAAACTGCAAACTTTCTCTTGCATGGCACTGAGCATGCCTATGGCCCAGAGAAAACTGAAAAACAGTGGTTCATAACACAGGTTTACGAAATCAACATGATGAATGTAATTGAATTTCTGGTCCATTGAGGGAAAACATGAAATTATACAACTGCTTCATGCATTATATTGACCAGACATCTCAGTCAGATCATTGAAGAACAGCAGCATGAGGCAGGCATGGTCCTGCTTGTAATGCCTATGGGCACTGGTAGTCTGTGACTAACCCCCCATACAGATAGGTAAGCTGAGGATAAAGAGATAACTTAAATTTTTCTTTCAGATTTGCTTAGTTATGCAGTGTCTTTATATTTGTAGGCAGTGCAGGAATAGTGCAAAGCCCCTGAGCCTTAAGATTAAACTGATTTGAGGTTAAATTGTAGCAAACTACTTGATGAGCTTGGACTAGTTTCTAACACTTTCTGAGCCTCAGTTCCACATGGAGTTGTGAGAATTAAATTGAGCAACTTTTTGAAAAGTACATGGTTCAGCGTAGGCACTTGCTGTGAATTTATTTCTTTTGCTTTACATTATGGTGCCATACTTGTGGACCAAAGATGAGAAATGAGAGCCTGCCTTCCATCCTACACATACTATGGTGAAAATTTAGTTATGGGGCTGTATAGGTAGATATAAGATACCAAAGGGAAATAAGAAAATCCTTGGAATATAATTAACAAAACAAATATCTGAATTGCTTGAACCACAACAACTAGATCAGGTCTAAATCTCCTTTGCATTGATGTGCAAATACAAGCTGTCTTTGAATCAGGAGTGCGGGGTGGGGGGAGGTGGGTGCACCTATCTTCTCACCCAAATTTCCTGTGCTCTTCATTTCATTATAGCCCTTCAGTGCTCTTCTCGGGGCTGTCAAAACTTATTTCCAATCACGTCTTCTTCCTTACAACCAATGCTCACCACAACCACACAACACAGTGAATAAAGCTGATGTAGAAGGGAGGTACAAAATCTTCCAAATAAAATGAGGAATGGGAAACAACTTTGTCTCCATTCTCTGCTGTCAATTCTTGCTGAGTGTCAGAACACAGTCCCATAGTAGACAATGCCATCTTGTGGTTCTTGTGAAAATCATTCCTTGGAAAATTCAAGAAGGTCATTGTTTAAATTTTACCACTAGTGTTCCTTCCTATCATATTTGTGCAGATTAAATCATCATCCCCTGAGGCTTCACCTAACAAAAACAAGAGCCAGATTATTGATAAATGAGAAGGTCACTTTAAAATGGGAAAATCCCACTACTCTATCTTTAAAGAGTCTTAGCACATGTATGCTTTTGGCTGAAAGATAGAGGCAGGCTGGCTTCGTGGTTTGTTTTCCTTGGGAAGCAGTCACACATAATTTTTTATAATAACATAGCCTGGAATACCAATTCCCATGCCACACTGTCATCCTGCATGTCAGCACTTTGAGTACTGAATCCTGTGCAGAAAGCCCTCATCCGCACTTGTCCGAAAATGTTTCCTCTGGGTTAAAACCTGCACATAAAGGTTTCAGCAGCGGCAGCAGCTGTTTGGGCCACTTTCTGGAGTTATGTGAGTACTGTGGGTTCAGTTATATTTCCTTGAAACATAAAAATAGGAGGTTTTGGTTTGTTACCTTTGAAACCTCAGGGAAATCAAAACCAGAGCTCATTTTGGATGCTGAAGCGATTAATCCATAGTGCCCTCTGAGTTGAAGTAATGATTTGATGCACTGGAATAGTTTCTGCAGCAATGTTCTCTCTCTTCTATTTGTAGGTGATCAGAAACAGCATTTTTTAAAAATCCCACGGTGGGACACAGAGTATTCTTATATATAAAAGCATACCAATTAATGGGGTTTTTTTTGTTTATAACCCAATTGCAGTGGAATCTATTAAAAGCAAATGTATATAAAAATGTGGTTTTAAATTATTAAAGTTTAATTTGTCATATAGTATTAAAACACTTTGGTAACATTTATGGGAAAAAACAGACTACGTTTTGGAAGGCAACTTGCCCTTTTAAGACCTCAAATATTCTCATAAAATTAACTTATGTTTTCAGTCAATAGATATTTTTTGAGGACCTACTAAGCTAAGTCCCAGATACTCTATGAGGGGTTGGGTACCAGAAAATAGTAAGACATGGTTCCTGCTCTGAAGGAGTTTACAGTGCGATGGGAGGAACAGAGAAGTAAACAAGCAGCTACAAATGCATGTGGTTAGTTCTGTAATGGGGGGAATTGTGGGCTATATGAGCAAACATTGGAGCAACACAGCATCCAGTCTTAGTAATTGTATGTTTCTAGACAAAAGTGACAAAATTAAAGATGAGAGAGTTCACCAAGTGAAGGAATGAGAAATAATATTTTGCCCAAAAATAATAGCATGTGCAAATATCTAATATAAAAAGGGTCTTTGACTCAGAGAATGAGAAGTACTTAACTAAGTTTCACACAAAGAATAAGGGATGGACATGATTCACAAAAGGAGCAATTGAGCCTTCAAACCCAAATCAGTAACTGTTCCCAGTATCCTGAGGACAGAGGGAAGCTCTGGAAGGGTTAATAAAGCTAGAAGGACAAACTGTCCTTATTTTTGTGGAACTTTCAGAGTTCTAGCACTGAAAGTTTTGTGTTTCAGGAAACCCCTCTGTCCCAGAAAAACCAAGGTTGTTGGTCACCTTAAATGTTCCATGATATAGTTTGGTTTTATAAATATTATCATGGATACAAGATGGAGACTTGATTAGAGGGAGTGTGACAGAAAGGAAATCAGTTAGGAGGCTGTGGAAGTGATATGGGAGAGAAATAACTGTGGCCTGAACTGAAATAATGGTGATGAGGATGAAGAGAAATGAACTGATTCAACAAGAGATGCTAAGGCAAAGACTAGACAGAGGTCAAATTAGACATGTATGGTGTATTAGTCTGTTTTCACACTGATATAAAGAAACTAATTGAGACTGGGTAATTCATAAGCAAAAGAGATTTAATTTACTCATGGTTATGCATGACTGAGGAGGCCTCAAGAAACTTACAACCATGGTGGAATGTGAAGAGGAAGCAAGGCACATCTTATATGGCGACAGGAGAGAGAGAGAGCAAAGGAGGAAGTACTGCTTTTAAACCACCAGATCTCTTGAGAACTCACTCAGTATCAAGAATGGCAAGGGGGAAACTGCCCCATGATCCAGTTACCTCCCACCAGGTCCCTCCATTGATATGTGAGGATTACAATTTAAGATGAGATTTGGGTGGAGACACAGAGCCAAATCATATTATTCTGCCCTAGCCCCACCTTTTCACATTTCATAGCCTATCATGCCTTCCCAACAGTCCCCCAAAGTCTTAACTCATTTCAGCATTAACTCAAAAGTCCAAATACAAAGTCTCACCTGAGACAAGGCAAGTCCCTTCTGCCTATGAGACTGTAAAATAAAAAATGAGTTAATTACCTCCAAGAGACAGTGGGGGTACAGGTATTGGGTAAATGTTCCCATTCAAAATGGAAGAAATTAGACAAAACAAAGGAGTCACAAGCCCCATGCAAGTCCAGAAGCCAACAAGGCAGTCATTAAATCTTAAAGCTCCAGAATAATCTTCTTTGACTCCACGTCTCACATCTAGGGTGCACTGATGCAAGGGTTGGGTTCCCAAGGCCTTGGACAGCTCTGCTCCTGTAGCTCTGCACAGTATAGCCCTGTGGCTGTTTTCACAGACTGGCATTGAGTGCCTGAGGCTTTTCCAGGTGCACAGTGCATGCTGTTGGTGGATCTACCATTCTGGGGTCTGGAGGGTGTTGACCCTCTTCTCACAGATCTACTAGGTAGTACCCCAGTGGGAACTCTGCTTGGGGACTCCAACCCCACATTTCCCTTCTGCATTGCCCTAGTATAGGTTCTTCATGATGGCTCTGCCCCTGTAGCAGACTTCTGCCTGGACATCCAGGAGTTTCCATACATCCTCTGAAATCTAGGCAGAGGTTCCCAAACCTCAACTCTCATTTTCTGCATATCTGCAGGCCCAACACTGTGGAAGCTGCCAAGGCTTGGGGCTTACACTCTCTGAAGCAATGGCCTGGGCTGTACATTGGCCCTGTTGGGCCCCTTTTAGCCACAGTCTCTTGAATGCTTTGCTGCTTAGAATTTTTTTCTGCCAGATACCCTAAATCATCTCTCTTGAGTTCAAAGTTCCACAGATCTCTAGGGCAGGGGCAAAACACCATCAGTCTCTTTGTTAAAGCATAGCAAGAATGACTTTTCTCTAGTTCCGAATAAGTTCCTAATCTCCATCTGAGACTACCTCAGCCTGCCCTTCATTGTCCATATCACTATCATCATTTTAGTCAAAACCATTCAAGTCTCTAAGGAAATTCCAAACTTTCCCACATCTTCCTGTTCTCCTGACATTATATTCTGCTGGCCTATAGGTCTTTGTTCCAGAGGGAAGAATGTTGCCACCAGGAGGCACAACAATGATTCCATTAAACTGGAAGTTTAGATTGCCACCTGGCCACTTTGGGCTCCTCCTACCTCTAAGTCAACTGGCTAAGAAGGTAGTTACAGTGTTGGCTGGGGTAATTGACCCAGACTATCAGTCTGAAATCAGTCTACTGCTCCACAATGAACGTAAGGATCAGTATGTGTGGAATACAGGAGATTCCTTAGGGCATCTCTTAGTATTACCAGGCCCTTGATTAAGGTCAATGGGAAACTACAACAACACAATCAAGGCAGGACTACAAATGGCCTAGAACCTTCAGGAATGAAAGTTTTGATTAATGCATAAGGGAAAACTCCATGACAAGTTGAAGTACCTGCTAAAGGCAAAGGGAATACAAAGTGTGTAGTAGGGGAAGGTAATTATCAGTACCAGAGACAACCATGTGACCAGTTGCAGAAACGAGGACAGTAATTGTCAGTATTTCTCCCTTACTTTGTTCAGCGTATGTTTGTGCATGTATACACTTGTACTAAGAAAATATCTTCATTTATTTCCTTTGTTTTTCCTTTATCATGTGACATAAGATTTATTGACTTCATATTGGCATTTAAGTATTATTAACTTTATGCATTAATGATAGCACTTAGGTTAAGCGTTCGTGCACTTCCAGTTGTACAAAGGATAGCTGTATTATGTTGGGTGTACTTATGACCTTATTATTATCATCTGTATTTGGAGATTAAGTATAATTTCAGGAGATATGTATGGGTTCAAGTTGACAAGGGGTGGACTTGTGATGGTTAATATTAAGTATCAACTTGATTGGATTGAAGGATGCAAAGTATTGTTTCTGTTTGTGTCTGTGAGGGTGTTGCCAGAGGAGATTAGCATTTGAGTCAGTGGACTGGGAGAGGAAGACCCATCCTCAATGTGGGTGGGTATCATCAAAAGGCTGCCAGGGTAGCTAGAAAAAGCAGGCAGAAGAAGATGAAATAAGCTGGCTTGCTGAGTCTTCCAGTTTTCATCTTTCTCCCGTGGTGGATGCTTCCTGCCCTTGAACATCAGACTCCAGGTTCTTCTGCTTTTGGACTCTTGGACTTACACAAGTGGTTTGCCAGGGACTCTGAGGCCTTCAGCCACAGACTAAAGGCTGCACTGTTGGCTTCCCTACTTTTGAGGCTTTGGAACTCAGACTGAGCCACTACTGGTTTCCTTGCTCCTCAGCTTGCAGACAGCCTATTTTGGGACATCGCCTTGTGGTCACGTGAGTCAATTCTCCTTAATAAACTCCCTTTCACATATACATGTATCTTATTAGTTCTGTCCTTCTTGAGAACCCTGAAAAATACATATGGTGTGGGAAGGAAGAGAGTAGTGAGGGAGAATGAAGCATTTAGGATAATTCTTAGATTTATGGCTTAGTTAACTGAGTAAGTAGAAGTGCTAAACACCAAGAGAGGAAACTAAAATAGAAATGAATTTGGGGAAGAAAATGATGAAAGAATTTGGGAAATATTGATACGTGTGAGGTGCCTGTGAAATTCTAAGTAGACTGATCCTATAGACAGATAGTTTAGGTGAGAGATTTGGGTGAATGCCTAGATTTGAGAGTCTTCTAGATATAGATGGTAACTTGGGAATGGGTGAGGTCACCAAGAGAGTATGTGAAAAGACTAAGAGAGGATACCTAAAGTCTGTAATTAGGATTTTGACATTGTCAAAGCAAAGCACAGAGGAAACTTTCAGGAAAAGGAAAACCAGAAGAGAATAGTGTTATAAAAGCTAAGGAAAGGGGGGCTTTCAGAAAGAGGGAAGCGGCCAACATTATTAAATGATGTAGAAACATTTAATAAGATGAGGATAAAAAGTGCCTATTGGGTGATCGTACCACTGCACTCCAGTCTGGGCAACAGAGTGACACCTCATCTCCCAAAAAAAAGTGCCTAGTGGATCTAGCAACATAGAGCTTATTGATGACCACACGGAGATCAGTTGCAAGGGGCCCGAAAGGTAGAATCAAGTTTATGGTGAATTATCGACAGATATTGTAAATAAAAGGTAAAAGTAGAGACAGAAATTGCAGATAGATCTTTCACAAAGTTTGATTGAGACAGGATGGAGAGATGATGATAGCTAAAAGATGATCAGGGATCAGGGAAGATCTTTTTCAAGACGGAAGCACTCAACCTTTAAATAGGACAAGTGTCTTCATGCTGTATCTGAGATAATTCTAGCAGTATTGTGACTACTGGACCCCAGAATTCAGGCTCTCCTGAGTGTAGACTGCTATATGCCTGTTTGAGAATGACTGATATGCTTCTCTGGAGACTTGTGCCAATGGTAACACTTTCAGCAATCTTCTCAAACTGGTATAATAACTTCAATAGCCTTTCAACTGGTCTCTCTTTCTCTAATATTTCCAACTTCAAACCCATTTTACACCAGTAGTTTGTGACCTTTTAAAACTGTAAACTATTGAACAACCACTAATATAACTACACAAAGAGATACTATTAAAAATGCTATTAAAAAGTATTATGGGATTCTCAAAATTGTTCAGGTAACACACAGGAAGACAGGAAGAGAGAAGCATGGGAAGAAAAATCAGAGGCAAATGAAAAGCAACTAGCAAAATGGCAGATGTGAGCTCTACCATATAAATAATTACTTTAAATTTAAATAGTCTAAATACACTAATTATGAGGCAGAGATTGGCAAAGTAGATAACCTTTTTTAAAGATTTGCTACCAAAAACATAATACATAAAAAGAAAAAAATGGTAAATTTGACCTCATCAAAATGAAAAACTCTTGTTCTACAAAAAACTCAGAGTGGGAGAAAACATTTATAAACCATACATCTGACAAGTAATTTGTATCTGAAATATGTAAAGGAATCTCAATACTCAATAATTATTTTTTTTTTAAATCCCTGTAATCCCAGCACTTTGGGAGGCCGAGGAGGGCAGATCACGAGGTCAGGAGATCGAGACCATCCTGACTAACACGGTGAAACCCCATCTCTACTTAAAAAAAAAAAATAGGAAAAATTAGCCGGGCTTGGTGGTGGATGCCTGTAGTCCCAGCTACTCAGGAGTCTGAGGCAGGAGAATGGCAAGAACCTGGGAGGTGGAGCTTACAATGAGCCGAGATTGTGCCACTGCACTCCAGCCTGGGTGACAGAGTGAGACTCCATCTCAAATAAATAAATAAATAAACCAGAAAATGAGTAAATACATGAACAAACATTTAGTTGAATAGGATATACAGATGGCCAATACACACAGGAGAACATGTTTAACATGGTTAGTGATTAGGGAAATGCAAGGCAAAACTGCAATGACATGTCATTACAACCTATAAACAAAATGAATTTTTTATAGTGGCAACACCAAATGCCAGGAAGAATTTGGAGACAATGGATCACTCATACATTGCTGGTGGGAATGTAAAATAGTACATGTACTCTACAAAATAGTTTGGCAGTTTCTTTTAAATCTAAATATATAATTCCTATAAGACCCAGCAACTGCACTCAGAGAAATGAAAACTTAGGTTTACACACAAAAAAAGTACATGAATATTCACAGTAACTTTATTTGCAATAGCCAAAGACTAGAAGCAACTCAGATGTCCTTCAATGAAAAAAAAAAATGGTTAAAAACACTGTGGCATATCTATACTATAACATACTACTCAGCAATTCAAAAGGAATTATGGAAATATACAACAATCTGGATAAATCCACAGAGTATTATACTGAGTGAAATAAGCCAATACTCAAAGACTACATGCCATTGATTCCACTTATAAAACATTCTTGAAATGAAAAATTCTTGAAATGGAAAACAGACTAGTGGTTTTCAGGAGAGAGGAATGGGGAAGGGGAAGGGAGGGAGAGAGGAAGGGAAGGAGGGAGGTGTGATTCTAAAAGAGCAACCCATGGGGGATCATTACAGTGATAGAACTTCCTGTATCTTGACTGTATTAATAAAGACACAAACATGTATTTGTGATAAAAGTACATAGAACTCAAATCACAGACTGGAATCAAGTATTTGAAAAGGACATATTGATAAAGAACAGTTATCCAAAATATACAAAGAGCTCTTAAAACTCACCAGCAAGAAAAGTCAGAGGAAGCAAATGAGAAACAACTAACAAAATGGAAACCAATAGGAAAATGAACTACCCGATTTAAAAATGGGCAAAAGACCCAAATGGACACTTCATTTAGGAATATATACAGATGGCAAACAAATACATGAAAAGATGCTCAACATCATTCGTCATTAGGGAATGCAAATTAGCACACCAGTGAGATACCACTACATAAGCCTATACGAATGGCCCAACATCCAAAACAATGACAACACTAAATGCTTGTGAACATGTGGAGCAACTGGAACTTTCATTGATTGCTAATGGGAATGTAAAATGGTACATCCTCATTGGAAAACAATTTGGCAGTTTCTTAAAAAACTAGACAGACTCTTACCATAACATTCAGGAATCTTGTTTATTGGTATTTACCCAAAAGTTGAAAACTTATATCCACACGAAAACTGCACATGGATGTTTATAGCAGCTTTATTTGTACCTCTCAAAAACCAGAAGCAACCAAGATGTCCTGCAATAGATGAATGAATAAATACACTGTGGTACAGACAATGGAACGTTATTTAGCACTAAAGGAAATGAGCTATAAAGTGACAAAACATGGAGGAATCTTAAATGGATATTCCTAAGTACGAGAAGCTAATCTGAAAAAGTTAAATATTGTATTAAGCATATGACATTCTAGAAAAGACAAAACTATGGAGACTAAAGAATGCAGCCAAAAGACACATGAAAAAATGCTCATCTTTACTGGTCATCGGAGAAATGCAAATCAAAACCACAATGAGATACCATCTCACGCCAGTTAGAATGGCGATCATTTAAAAATTAGGAAACAACAGATGCTAGAGAGGATGTGGAGAAATAGGAACAATTTTACACTGTTGGTGGGAGTGTAAATTAGTTCAACCATTGTGGAAGACAGTGTGTGGCGATTCTTCAAGGATCTAGAACTAGAAATGCCATTTGACTCAGCGATCCCATTTCTGGGTATATACCTAAAGGATTATAAATCATGCTACTGTAAAGGCACATGCACACGTATGTTTATTGCGGCATTGTTCACAATAGCAAAGACTTGGAACCAACCCAAATGTCCATCAATGATAGAATGGATTAAGAAAACATGGCACATATACACCATGGAATACTATGCAGCCATAAAAAAGGAGTTCATTTCCTTTGCAGGGACATGGATGAAACCGGAAACCATCATTCTCAGCAAACTATCACAAGCACCGAAAACCAAGCAATGCATGTTCTCACTCATAGGTTGGAGTTAATAAGAACACACAGACACAGGGTGGGGAACATCACATACCAGGGCCTGTCGGGGGGTGGGGGGAGTGGGGAGGGATAGAACTGGGAGAAATACCTAGTGTAAATGATGAGTTGATGGGTGCAGCAAACCAACATGGCACATGTATGCATATGTAACCTGCACGTTGTACACATGTACCTTAGAACTTAAAGTATAATTATGAAGATAGATAGATATGTAAATAAATAAATAAAAATTCAATGGCTGCTAGAGGTTGGCGGAAGGAAGGGATGAATAAACAGGGCACATAGGATTTTTAGGGCAGTGAAACTATTCTGTATGATACTATAATAATGGATACATGTAATTTTACATTTCTCAATGCCTATAGAATGTACAACACCAATGATGAACACTGATGCAAACTATGGATTTAGGTCACAAAGGTGTATCAATGTAGGTGCATCACTGGAAACAAGTGTATCACTGTAGTGCAGGATGCTGACAGTGGGGGTGTATGGGCCTCGGTGGAGAAGGGGGGATTTGGGGACTCTCTTTACTTTCTGCTCAATGTTTCTGTGAACCAAAAACTGCTTAAAAATAAAGTTTGTAAAAAAAATTTACATAGAACTAAACACAAGTACAAATAAAACTGAGGGAATCTGAATAAGATTGGTTGCATTAATGTCAATATCGTAGTGATATTGTTCTATCATAGTTTTATGATATCATTGAGGTATCATAAGAGATATTATTGGGGAAACTGGGTAAAGGGTTCATTTAGTCTGTTCTATTTCTTACGACTAAATGGGTATCTACAACTATCTCAAAAGTTTAATGAAGAAATCTAAACTAGATCGAGTCTCCATTTTGTTCAAAAGCATTCAACTTTTCATATCCCTTAAAATCAGAGCTGCTTTCTGTATTGCATGTGGTCTTACATAGTCTACTCTTTGTCCCTCTCTCTCTCTCTCTCTCTCTCTCTCTCTCTCTCTCTCTCTCTCTCTCTCTCTCGGCATGCACATGAGTGTGTGTGCACAGGCTTCAACCATACGACTTTCTCTCTGCCTTAGATATTCCAGACTACGTTGCTCTCTGAGCCTTTACACGGTTGCTTCTGCCTCGACTCTTCTCCAGGTCACTTCTATGGCTGCCTCTATCTTGTTCATTAGTTCCAATGTCACTATTTCAGAGGATATGTTCCTGATCATTCTATTTAAAATGATTTTCCCAGACACTCTGTCACATTACCTCTGTCACTTTATGTACTGTAGTCACAACTGGAAACTCTCTACATTTTTATTTGCCTTTCCCCCCTTACATATCCTCCTCTGCAGAATGCATGTTCCATGACTCAAGGAATGATTGCTTTGTTTCCTACTGTGCCCGGTACCCAGCTCAGTACCTGATTCCCAGGATATGCTCAGTAAAGATCTGCTAAGTGAATGAAGTTTTTTTAAATGCATGAATGTCTCAAAGAAGATACCCATTTAAATGGGAAGAAAATTAAGAGAAAGAAAAAGAACTATAGCTTAAGGCCTTCAGAATGCAGCTGTTTAAATTGCACTTTCACTGAGAAATAATAGCTTTAAAGGAAGGAAGACATATTGCTTGGTAGGAACCAAAATCAATTTCCCAGCTTTTCTGAACATATGCAGAGGTGAGTCTGAAAAGTAATTAACTACACGTTCCCACTCCCTATGCTCTGGGTCTGTGAGTAAGGTTAATGTGCTCTTAGAAAGAAGAGTCCCTGTGCCTCCTAAGATGAAGGTCAAAGATCTGAAAGAATTACAAAGCATGTGTTTTTGGTACAGGATGCTAGGATGTTTTATTCTAGTTCGTTGTTAAATCTATTATTTGCCTGCTGCTTGTCTGATAGCTCCCTCATTTCAGTAGATTTGGTGCCTTGAATGTATGAGAATGGTGAAGTATGAAAGAAAACACGTCCAACTTTTTTGGGGGAAAAATGTGTTTACTCACCACAGCAGCACTTTGGCCTGACTCCATCAGGTAAAAATTGTTCAGAAGCAAAGCTCAGAAGAGGGTGTCAGGCATTGCCACCCTCACCCCTCACACAACACATTCTCCTGATGTTTGCTGCTGCTGCTAGTCCTCTGGCTAGACTAGGAATGATTTCTCTATTTCCTGCTGTCTTCGTTCAAGCTACTATTACAAGATACCATAGACTGGATAGCTTAAACAATGGAAATGTATTTCTCATATGTCTGGCAGCTAGAAGTCTAATATCAAGGTGCCAGATGATTTATTCCTGGTGAGGATCTGCTTCCTGGTTATGTCCTCAGAGGTGGAGGGGAGGAGGGAGAGAGAGGGAGGGAGGGAGGGAGGGAGGGAGGGAGGGAGGGAGGGAGGGAGGGAGGGAGGGAGAGAAGAATCAGGCTCTCTTCTATCTCTTCTTATAAAGGTGCTAATCCCATTACGAGGGCTCTACTCTAATGACCTAATCACGTCCCAAGGTCCCACCTCCAATGCCATCACATTGGGGATTAGGGGTTCAACATATGAATTCTGGGGAGCAACAACATTCAGTCCATAGCTACTGCCAGCCCTATCTTCTCTCTTCTGCCTCCAAGGTGGGTTTACCAAGATGTAATTTCTCAATACCCAGCATCCATCTATAACCCAGGAGAGAGAAATATATGAACAGTGAAGCTTTAGTCAGAAACCTCAAACTCTCTCAGTGGACGTGACAACTGACCTTCACAAAGCCCAGGTTGTCTGCCAAAGGGTAGAATTCCAGTACCCCCAACTCCTCCTCCTAAAACAGCAAGGTTTTCATATGTTGTCTTTATTGCCTTCTTTGGAAGATTAGATTTATAAATAATTTTTGAAAGTTATTTTGCTCTACCACAGAAGTTTGAAAATGGCTCTAGCATACTTCTGAATTTCCTCCTGGTTTAATAATGGCCAATGAGCTAATGAGTCAGTCTTCTTTACTAGACACCCTTCATAATTCAAACTTCTAAGCATCAGGGTGATTCAGGGCTCAGCCCTCAGCTCTCGGGTTTCCCCCTCACTCCTGAGGTGTCCTTTCCAGTTCCTTGACTTTAAATACTATCTACATGCTGATGGCTCACAGACATGTGTCACTGGCCCTGACAGTGCCTCTGAACTCCAAACTTCTCTGTGCAGTAGCCCATGAAGCTTTTCCACTGCAACGTGCACTGGACAGCTCAAGCCTAACCTGTCCAAAACTGAATTTTGGATAGAGCCATTCATTCTATATTCTTAACTTTTCTCCAAGTCATACCCTATATTTCACCCCTCAGTGAGTCGTGAATCTGCCCTGTCTTCAAAATATATCCCATCACATCTCACCATCTGCACAGTATCCTCTTTGTCTCTTGTGATTTCCTGCTGTGCTTCCTGACCGTTCCCTTAATTTCCACTCTGACCCTCTGCAGTCTGTACAGAGCAGCAAGAGAAACCATTTCAAAAGAAACCATTTCAAACTATAAATCAGATCATAGCATTCTCCTACTGAAAATCCTCAAGTAGCTTCTCATTACCCAGGGAATAAAATCCAAGCTCTTTACTGGAGCTCAGGAAGCCCCACCTGGTCTGGCCCCTGCCCCTTCTCTAATGATTCCTTTTTCTACACTCTCCCATAGCTGCCTGCTCCAGCTACACTGGCCTCCCCGCTGTCCTGCGCTCCTTCTCAAGGTGTCTGCACCTGCCTTTTCTTCTGCCTTGACCATGCTTCCCCCAGGTATCTACATCCTTAGTCCTTCACTTCTTCAGAACTCGGCTCAAGTGTCTCCTCCTCAGAGAGGCCACTTCTGACCCTTCCACCTAAAATAGCAAAGCCCCTCACCATCATTCCCTGTTCCCCTTATACAAATGGCTCCCAACTTGTGATGGGTTGACTTAGGATTTTTCAACTTTGTGATGGTGCAAAAGCGATAGCTTTCAGTAGAAACCATACTTCAAATTTGGAATTTTGGAATTTTGATCTTTTCCTGGACCAGCGATATGAAGTTTGATACTCTCTCTTGATGCTGGACAGTAAGTAGCACAGGAGGCACAGCTCCCAGTCAGCCCCCCCATCATGATCCCAGGGTAAACAACCAATAGTGTACTGCATTGCTGGATAATTTAGCCCAACTGTTGGCTAACGTAAGTGTTCTGAGCACACCTAAGGTAGGCTAAGCTAAGGTATAATGTTCAGTAGTTTAGGTGTAATAAAAGCATTTTTGACTTATATTTTCAATTTACAATGGATTTATCAAGCTGTAACCCCATTGTAAGTGGAAGAGCATCTATATTTATTTTCTTAATACTATCAGTCTGATTTATATTACATTCGTTATGTTATAGTTACTATACTCTGTTTATTCATTGTCTGTTTGACTCACTAGAATGTAAGCTCCACGAGGGCAAGGAATTTCTCTTAGTCGTTCTTATGTCTCCAGCCTTCAAAACAGCACCTATTATAGGGCAGTTGATTAACAAATAGTTGCTGAATAAATCTAATTTTTCAGATAAGAAAATTAAAGCCCAGAAGATGTAAGTACTAAGAGGTAAGAAAGTGAAGCAATTACTTAAAAAAATAAAAACTCCTCCAAATTGTTTTCCACAGTGGCCAAACTAATTTACATTCCCACCAGCAGTGTATAAGCATTCCTTTTTGTCTGTAACCTTGCCAACATTCATTATTTTTTTACTTTTTAATAATAGTCATTCTGACTGGTGTGAGATGGTACCTCATTGTGGTTTTGAATTGCATTTCTCTAATGGTTAGTGATGTAGAGCATTCTTTCATATGCTTGTTGACCAAGTGTATGTCTTCTTTTGAGAAGTGTCTGTTTATGCCCTTTGCCTGTTTTTAAATGGGGTTGTTTACTGCTGGTTGATTTGCTTAAATTCCTTGTAGATTTGGAACTTAAAACAGAACTGCCATTTGACCCAGCAATCCCATTACTGAGTATATACCCCAAGGATATAAATCATTCTACCAAAAAGATGCGTACACTTGTATGTTTAGCACAGTACCATTCACAATAGCAAAGACATGGAATCAACCTAGATACCCATAAACGGTGACTGAATTTAAAAATGTGTTACATATATACCATGGAATACTACACAGCCTTAAAAAAAAAAAAAACCATGTGCTTTGCAGCAACATGGATGCAGCTGGAGGCCATTATCCTAAGTGAATTAACGCATGAACAGAAAACAAAATACCACATGTTTGCACTTACAAGTGAAAGCTAAATATTGAGTACACATGGACCCAAAAAGGGTAACAATAAACACTGGGGCCTACTTGAGGGTGGAGAATGGGAGGAGGATGAGGGTTGAAAAACTACCTTTGCTCACTATGTGGTGACAAAATCATTTGTACAACAAACCCCAGTGACATACAATTTACCCATGTAACAAACCTGCACATGTACCCCGAACCTAAAAGTTGAAAAGGAAGAAAAAATCTAAATATTATGTTCAATGCACAGAATTTGTTGACCAAAATAAATTGTCACATTCAGGTACAAGGCCAAATAAAAAATCAGCATTTCCCTTCTTGCCTGGTTATATTAGAGAACTAGTATTTCTGGAAGCAAGAGATACCAACCTTTTTAGAGACTTTTTTGTCAGTTTTCCACTGACATGAGCAATGACCAGATAGTTGAGATAACATGCAAAATAAAATTAAATAATGTGAAGCCTAGGAATATGAAGTGAGGCAGAAATTGTGCAGTAATACCTTAGTAATAGTCACATTCCTAGAGGGATGCACCTCTACTTTGAGATGCTGTGGTCTGAGAGGAGCTTCCTTTGAGAGTAAAGTGGAATAGAGGTCACATCCATTTGTGCTCTGTGAGCAAAAAACATGTGGGTGCCCAAACAGAAGTAGCCAGCCATACTATTTCAGGGTTAAAATAGATGACTGAGGGACCAAGAATAGATATGTCTGATAGACATCCCACCCTATCTATAGTATATCAATAGCTCACTTAATAATAAGGATTTATGAGAAACAAATACCTATAGATAAATACTTTGCTCTCCTTTATAGGACAATTATTTTACAAAACAAAAAGGATCATTGTACTAATTTCTTGACAATTAAAAAAATTATTTCCAATCTACTCATTCTGTGGCTATTGCACCACAGAGAAAATGGGAGGAATATCCACTGGAAGGTCAACTGGTTGTCTCTGTGGAATCATCAGTGAATCCCGAATTGGGTCTCATCAACCTCCTTGGCCTTTAACATCGCTGTGGCTGACAGGCTGTTTTATATAATCCACCCCTTCCTACCTGCATGTGCACACACATGCAGACCTTCATACTTGTTAGCATCTGGTACTAACAGAAGTCAAAGTCTTCCTGGGAAATGCTGTCCTGTGATGGTGGGAGTCCAAACAAGCCAATCCTGAATGTTGGGTAGTACCCAACCTGATATCTTAATTGTGCTGCTAGAAGAGAGAACAATTTTCTTTCAACAACTTTAGTATTAGCAAAGTCTGCTCACTCCTGGAAAAGATGTGCTGAGAAATATAGCACCATTGAACTTGACAAGGCCTGACTCTTAAAACTGGGTTTGGTTTCACATTGTATTCTTTTTTCTTTCTGAGTTTAATTCAGTGGCCATCTCTTGCAAGCAAGCAATCTTCCCCCATTTTGGCAAATCCACTTAAAAACATAGCCAGTTTACTTGAGCCACGTCATTGAAGTGCAACAGTGCTACATGATACAGGTATGTGCTCATCAATTCCTTATTGATGGAGGGGCCTACCTGCCTTATCTTTCCACTGTACAGTATGCTCTGGGGGAAGGCTCAGAATAAAATCAAAATTTTAAAGTCTATAATCTAGCATTCTCTAGAACCTCATATGGGGCATGTTAATGAAGCAGTGGCTCTGGTCCATGGCTGCCCATCAAGATCACCTGGCAACTTACAGAAAACGCCAGTGCATAGGCTCTGTCTGCAGGGAATGGGACTTCAGTGGTCAAGCGGGAGCTCAGGTAGAGGGCTTATTATTTTTAATGCTCCCAAGGCACTTCCTATTTGTACCAAGGAATGGCACTATTTGGTCAGGGCAGATTTGAAAGCATGTTTCATCGTATACTAATTGTATTATCCTGACCAAGTTTACTCATTTTTGAAAAGACAGGACTAGCAATTAATACTTCCCTAGATACTTATTCCCTGGTTGGGATCGCATTTTCCCCATTTGGAGCTGATATCACTGCTTGAACTCTGTAGGTTACTATTTAACAGGTCAAAGATTTAGAGATTTCCTTTTGTAAAATGGGGATTTTTATAAGTAGAAACATATAGGTTTAGTGTGGAGATTAAGTGAAATAATGTGAAAAGTACTTAGTCTGGTACTTGGCACATGTAAGATTTCAGCAAGCCTTAGCCACTCTGTTCACTGCCTAGCACAGTATCTGGCCAAGGGTAGACTCTATATAAACCTAAATAATTTCCTCTCCTTCCCTTCCATCTATCACTGTCCCCTACCCTGATCTCTATCCTTATAATTCGGGGCCTTGGCATTTAGAAACCAAATCCCTCTACAGGAGATTAAGATGTCCAAGTACAATTTTGAATTCTGTCTCTTTTAAAATGATGGTTGATTAAAGAGGATATGGTGTGTGTACTTGTGGGACAATGAATATATTTATAGATATAGTTAAGATATTACTCAGGTTCTAGTTTTTAAAGTAAAGTATTTAAGCATTGGGCAATGCCAGGCACCTCATAGAAACTCACGAACATTCATAGGACCTTATTACTCAAGGTGCGGTCCTTGGACCAACAGCGTCAGCATCTCCTGGGAGCTTGATAGGAAAGCATGTTCTGAGGCCCCACCTCAGAACTGACAAATCCAAATCTGCATTTGAACAAGATGTCCAAGTGATTTATGTGCACATTGAAGTGTGAGAAAGACCACCATAGGATGACAAAATGATGGCTGACAATCGAAAGTACCCATGGACCTAGTTAACAGAGGCTTTAGGATCAATTCCTCACTGCTACTCCTGACCATCCTCAGCCCAGGCTGCTAAACCAGCTACTAGGACCACATTGTTGCAGTGTGAGGAAAAGCTCTGAGTCTGAAGTGGCTCTAAACCAAATCCCTCTAATGTGAGCATACAGAGCCCTGGCCCTATTCACAAGCTGTGCCTCGCACCCCAACACCTTTTTCCCATACCCAGATCTCCAGATCTCATACTGACCCCCTGGACCTAGGGCTCATTGCCTCAGCCTCTGAAAATTCTCATACTTTCCCACTGGATCTGGCAAATGATGATGCTCTTTCACTCCTCATTCCCGACTTTCCTGTTTTGGCTACAGTTGGCTCTTCTTATGTTCTCTTCTTCCCACTCTGTGAAACAGCTCTACCCAGGAGGTGAGGACTCTAGAACTAGACTGGCCACTGAGAAAGGAAATGTGGCTAAGGAGGCACAGTCAAGTGGGCTGTTGAGGGCTGCTTTGACCTTTTCAAAGTCATCTGATCCTCAGGCTGGCTCTTCGGGGGTGCAGGCTCTCTGGAGCAATGTTTCTTAGAGGAGGTGTGGGGTGGGAGAGGGACTCTGTGAATGCTGCCAGGGTAACCCTTGTTTGGTAAAGAGAACACTGCAAGGGGCTAAAACCACTCCTGATTTTCTCTTTAGGAACTGCCATTTTGAAATTGCCTTTCAGGTTCTGGACTTTCTCCCTGTCTATTCATCTTGACCAAATTGGTTAAATAAAAGACACTCTGCTTTGCAAACCACAATTATGTTGGGATGAAACTCAATAAAAGCTGCATCTGATGTGTACATCAATAGATCACTCATTCAGCAGTTGCTAAAGAGAATCCACCAAGCTGCCCTTGTTTTCCTGCAGATATGGCATTTTTGTTTATTTTAGTGCATATTGTTTGGCATCTTAAATTATGTATTTTTTATTCCAGTCATTTCACAAGCAAACTGATTTCACTGATAATTACATTCCCCCAAAAATGGCAATTTCACCACTTATTTTCATGTTAGTAGGAGATGGCCTGTGGATTATTAAGCAGGTGTTAGCTCTCACCCACCCACATACCCTTCAATGCAATCGGAAAAAGATGTCAACAGTTCTAAGGTGTGACCAGATGATATGGAGTTCCCACAATCTCGTATTTGGAGACATATATCATGCTATTTATGCATATGGGTTAGCTCAAGTATTTGGGATTTGTTTTAAAGCCTACTAAATTAATTTGAGGAACTCTGAATGCAACAATACAGATTTTGGCTATGTTCTAGTAACATATGATTTTATACTGAATTAAAATATACTGTTATTGGTATTAGTTTAGGTTTTAAATAATATTTTATATTTCACAAAGCCCATTTAAAAAGGTATTTGACTAGAATGAATAATACTCCATGAGACTGGCAAATTCAGGAAAAGGCAGTCTGTGGCATCTTATACCTATAAGTTCAGCTGATGTGGGGGGTTGGCGTGACCCATTCCACTTGATGAGCTAACTATTCCCATTATAATCACACCTTTCTCCAATGCAGTAACACTCACATATTACCAATTAGGCAGATACTTTTTCTTCCAGTCCCTAATACAGTATTTTTCAAAATGCCAGTTACAATCCTTTAGTGAGCCATAAAAACAATTTAGTGAGTTTCATACAGTATCTAAAACAATAGAATAGAATAGATCAGAGTGCCTCACAGGCAAACTTCAGTGATGTGTATGTGTGTGTATAATTATATGGTAATATAGATTATATTGCTTATTATGGGTTGTAGTAAAAAAAAAAAGTTTGAAATACACAAGTGAACCTAATATTGGTTCCCTCTTGAAATTATTCCATGATTTGGACATCAAGGATTTTTATCTCTTAAAAAGCCCGAGTCATTAGATTGCTACAAAGCTAATGCCTATTGCCATGTCCAAGGAAAGGCTCTGGATCTTCTAGTTAATTAATAATACTGAGAATTATCTAATGATCCAAATCAGAGGTTTTCAAAGTGTGGACCCAGGATCAGCAGCATCAGCTCTCAACATCACCTGGGAACTTGTTAGAAATGAAACTTCGTAAGTCTCACCCTAGATCTGCTGAATTAAAATTTTAGAAAAGGGGCCAGCGATCTGTGCTTGAACAGGCCTCCAGGTGATTCTGATGCATGTGAACATTTGAGAACCACTGGTCTATCCCTACATGCAACCCAAGTATGAGTCTGGATTTTGCTTCTGCTTGTTAATATATGACCTTATCCATCTGAAAATCCCATCCCAAGTATTTCTGCAGGGCCTCAGAGGGTGCCTCCTATATGATGATTAAGTCTATTCAGTTATCAGATGACATCCAACAATGTTTTTCTCTCCTCTTGCCTGCAGCCTCCTGCCTTGGTTCTGCTAAGGCCTGCTGGGTACTGAGACTGCCTCTGTTTGGGCTTGCTATCTCCCATTGGTACCACGAAGGCCCGGAAATGTCGATGCTATACGTGGCTACTCCACAAAGTGGGAGAACACAGCATAGTCAGAGGCAGGGGCTTATTTTATGCAGAACAGTATAAACTCATACTAAATGGTTTTATTTGAAAATATCACAGTCCATCCAATTCATTAAAGGCTCTTTAATATAATTTGATATATCAGTAATTCTTGTGTGATTTTATGTCCATTTTATGCACTTTTTAGATCTTGAACAGAGTTAGCTTTTCTAATATTTCCATAAATCTTATGAGGACTAAATAAGATGACTTAGATAAAATGATTTTTAGGTGTATGGCACAAAGTATGCATTTGGTTTCTCTCTGGCAAGATGAAGACCCTTAGCTGTTAGTTTAACAAGGTACAAGACTCTTCCTCAAATGTAAGTGTTCTGGTTTCCACAATATGAGCCCTAGAGTTTAGGGGACTACACGCATATACTTACGTGAGGTTTTCAATCTGGAGGGGCTAAGTAGTGTTTTCCAACAGAAATCCCAGTGTTTAAGTGTCATAGAATTTTCTAAGGACTCAAAGGGCAGAGAATAGTAGGCTCTTTAGGCTAAAAATTTCTGCCATCACATCACACACACACACACACACACACACACACACACACACCCTACAAACATCCCCACCCCCTACACCACATACTATATACACACATGGACAGACGCACGCACATGCACACCTTACACACGCCACACATAACCATGTCCATACCACACACCACTCCACACTTTCCCCCATACCATACACCAAGCACAAATTCACACACATGCATAACACACACACACACACACGCAGAGTCAGTAGTGTCTTGCTGCTGTGAATTCTCTCTGCCCTGCCTCTGAGGCATCATCTGGGAGATGAGGCAGCCATGTCTCTTCCTTGACCTCTAGCCATGAGAGTAGGTGGGAAAAATGTACAGTGTGGTTTAAAGAAATGTGAATAGATCATTTATCATGGAAAAAATTAAACATAGTTAGAAAACTAATCTAAAAAGATTTCAACTCCAAATCATGTTATGAGATTTCAAGCCCTCAAAATATAGATATGTTTTGGCTGGGTGCGGTAGCTCACACCTGTAATCCCAGCACTTTGGGAGGTCAAGATGGGAGGATTGCTTGAGCCCAGGAGTTCAAGACCAGCCTGGGGAACATGGTGAGACTTCATTTCTACAAAAAAATTTAAAAATTAGCTGGATGTGGTGGTGCACACCTGTAATAGCAGCTATTTGGAAGGCTGAGGTGGAAGGATCAATTGAGCCAGGGAGATCAAGGCTGCAGTGAGCCATGATTGTGCCACCGTACCCCAGCTTGGGTGACAGAGCAAGAACCTGACTCAAAAAAAAAAAAATAGATATGTATCTCTATATAAATTATCCCAGAACTCAGGAGAAGAGAAAAATTCCCAGTTCACTTTATAAAATTAACGTATTGTGGAAGCCAAAGCTAGACAAAGAAATGGCAGCAAAACATATCAATTGTACCAATTATTATAGGTGTAAAACTTCAAAATTGAATGTTAGCAAATAGAATAATCCCTCAATATATTAAGTGAATAATACATGATAACATAATACTTTAATTGAAGAATGTAAAGATAGTTCAATATAAATAAATAATATAACCCATCATATTAGTAAGGTAAACAGAAAAATATATGATCATATATATAAAAAGTTATATTGGTATAAGTTGACATTCTTTTTTTTCCATCTTTTTATTGTAGTAAAAGGTACCACATACAAATTACCATCTTAAAAATTTATAATTGTAAGTTCAGTATTATTAAATCTATTCATAATGTACAATAATCACCACCATTCATCTCTATAACTCTTTTCATCTTGTAAAACTGAAACTCTATACCCATTAAATGATAACTCCTCCCACTAGTGGGCAACCACCATTCCACTTTCTGTCTCTGATTTTGACTACTCTAAGTGTCTCATGTAAGTGGAATTATACAGCATGTGTCTTTTGTGACTGGCTTACTTCACTTAGCGTAATGTTCTAAAGGTTCATCCATGATGTAGTTGTAGTATATGTTAGCATTTCCTTTTGAAGGCTGAATAATGTTCCATTGTATGTATATATCGTATTTTCTTACCCATTAATCCATCAATGGACACTTTGGTTGCTTTCATGTTTTCACTATTGTGAATAATGCTGCTATGAACATAAATATGCAAATATATTTGAGATTCTGCTTTCAGTTTTTTTATTTACTCAGAAGTGGAACTGCTGGATCATATAGTAATTTTAGTTTTAATTGCAAACTGTCATACTGTTTTCCACAGTGGCCATACCATTTTACATTCCCACCAACAAGGATTCCAATTTCTCCACATTCTTGTCACCGTCTGTTACTTTCTGTTTTTTTTTTTTTTCTTTTTTCTATAGAAACCATACCACTGGATGTGAGGTCATATCTCATTGCAGTTTTCATGTGTATTTCCCTAATGAATAGTGACGTTGAACATCTTTTCATGTGCTTACTGGGCATTTATATATTTTCTTTGGAGAAATGTCTATTCAAGTTCTTTGACCATTTTTGATATGGGTTGTTTGTTTTTCTTGTTATTGATGAGTTTTTTAATATAGGAGTTCTCTATGTAGTCTAGATATTAACCCTCTATCAGACATATAATTTGCAAATATTTTCTCCCATTATGTGGATCACTTTTTTACTCCATTGAAATTGCCTTTTAATGTACAAAATTTTACAAATTTTGTGAAGTCCAATTTTTCTGTTTTGTTGCTGTTGCCTATGTCTTTGGTGTCCTGTCCAAAAAATGTTACTGAATCCAATTTCATTAAGATTTTTCTCAAAATTTGTTCTTCTTTTATTTTATTTTATTTTTTTATTTTGGAGATAGGGTCTCGCTCTATCACTTAGGCTGGAGTGCAGTGGCATAATCTTGACTCACTACAACCTCTATCTTAGGGCACAAGCAATCCTCCCACCTCAGCCTCCTTAGTAGCTGGGACTACAGGTGCATGCCATCACGCCTGGCTATTTCTTTTTAGAGACTAGGTTTGCCATGTTGCTCAGGGTGGTCTTGAACTCCTGAGCTCAGGTGATCTGCCCGCTTTGGCCTCTCAAAATGCTGGGATTACAGGCACAAGCCACCACGCCCAGCCTCTCCCATGTTTTCTTCTAAGGGTTTTACAGTTTTAAGTTTTATACTTGGGTCTTTGAGAACTTTTTGTTAATTTTTATATGTGGTATAATGTATGTGTCCAACTTCTTTTTCTTGCCCGGTACCATTTGTTGAAATTTCCCCATTTCAACAAATGGTGAAACACATGGTTTTCACACTGAATGGTTTTGGCAACCTTACCAAAGATCATTTGACCATATATGTGAGGGTTTATGTCTGGACTTTGTGTTCTGTTCCATTTGTCTATATGCCTGGCTTTATTTCAATAGCAAACTGTTTTAATGACTGTAGCTTGGTAGTTTTGTAATCAGAAAGTGTGAGACCTCCAAGTTCGTTCTCTTTCAATATTGTTTAGGCTATTTGGGGTCCCTTAAGGCTTTCCATATGAATGTTGAGATGGATGTTTTTTGTTGCTGAAAAAACATCCTTTGGATTTTGATAGAGATTCCACTGAAACTGTAAGCTGTTTTGGGTGGTATTGACTTTTTAACTATTAATTATTCCAATTCATGTACACGGAATGTCTATCCATTTTTTTGTGCCTTCTTTATTTCAGCAACATTTTGTAGTTCTCAGTGTACAGGTTTTTCTCCTCCTTGGTTAAGTTCATTTCTAAGTATTTTATTGTTTTTGATGCTATTGTAAATTGTTTTGTTTTCTTGATTTTCTTTTTGGATGATTCGTTGTGAGTATATAGAAATGCAACTAAACATTTTGTGTTGATTTTTTTCTTGAAACTTTGCTTAATTAGTTTATTGTTAATTCTAACAGGGTGTGTGTATGTGTGTATAATCTTAGGGTTTTTTATGTATAAAATAATACCATCTGCAAATGGAGATACTTTCACTCTTTCCTTTCCACTTTGTATGCCTTTTATTTATTTCTTTTGTCTAATTGTTCTAGCTAAGACTTCTAGTACTACATTGACCAGAAATGGCAAAAACAACATCCTTGTATTTCACAAAGAAATTTCACTTTGTCATGGTGTATAAGCCTTTTAATGTACTGTTGAATTCAGTTTGCTGGTAAGTTGTTGAGTATTTTTGCATCAATATTCCATCGGGAACATTGGTCCTTAATTTTCTTTTCTTGCATTGTCTCTGTCTGGCTTTGGTATCGGTGTAATGCTTACCCCATAGAATGTGTTTGGAAGTGTTCCCTCCTCTTTAGTTTTTAAGAAAAGTTTGAGGAGGATTGGCATCAATTCTTCTTTGAATGTTTAGTAAAATTCATCAGTAAAGCCATTGAACCCTGGGCTTTTCTTTGTTGAGAAATTTTTGTTATTCAGATTTTCCATTTCTTCATGATTCAGTCTTGGTAGGATGTGTACTTCTAGGAATTTATCCACTTCATCTAGTTGTTGGTGTACAGTTCTTCATAATTTTCTCTTACAATTCTTTTGTTTTTCATAAAATTTCCAATCATGTGCCTCATTTTGTTTGATTTTAGTTAAGTCTTTCCTCTTTTTTTCTTAGTCAATCTAGCTAAAGACTTATCAATTTTATTGATCTTTTTGAAGAAGCAAATCTTTGTTTTTAAATTTTCTCTACTGTTTTTCTATTCTCTATTTTGTTTATCTCGGTTCTAATATTTATTATTTCTTTCCTTCTGCTAACTTTGGTTTCAGATTGTTTTTCTTTTTCCAGTTTTTTAAAGTATAAGGTTAGGTTATTGATATCTTTCTTCTTTTTTAACGCAAAGGTTTGCAGCTGTAAATTTCTCTCTTGGCACTGCTTTTGCCGCATTTTGTAAGTTTTGATATTTTTTTCATTTTTATTTGTCTGGGGATACTTTCTAATTTTTCTTGTGATTTATTATTTTTTTCAGCTAGTGTTTGTTTAAATCTTCCCAGGCATTAGTGATTCCTTTGCTTACCATTATTTCTGTATTCATGCCTTTTTTTCTGGGATTATTTCTTTTCTTCTGAGGTTTATCTTTTAGGAATTCCTTTGATGAATTAGAAAACTAATTTAATTTCTTCATGCTCTCTATTTTAATTGCTCTGAAATACGTTTATTTTATCTCATTTCCTTTTTTTTTTTTTTTTTTTTTTTTTTTTTTTTTTTTTTTTTTGAGACAGAGTCTCGCTCTGTCGCCCAGGCTGGAGTGCAGTGGCACAATCTTGGCTCACTGCAAGCTCCGCCTCTTGGTTTCACGCCATTCTCCTGCCTCAGCCTCCCGAGTAGCTGGGACTACAGGCGCCCACCACCAGGCCTGGCTAATTTTTTTTTTGTATTTTTAGTAGAGACGGGGTTTCACCGTGTTAGCCAGGATGGTCTCGTTCTCCTGACATCGTGATCCGCCCGCCTCAGCCTCCCAAAGTGCCTGGGTTACAGGCATGAGCCACCGTGCCCGACCTCTCATTTCTTAAAAAGTGGTTTCACTAGGTATAGAAGTCCAGGTATCAGTATTTTTAACATATCGTGTCACTGTCTTTGGCTTTCTGAGGTTGCTATGGTAAGCGGAATAATGACCTTCCCAAAATGTCCTCATTCTAATCCCTGGAATCTGTGAATATGTTACTTTACATGATAAAACGGACTTTACAGATGTGATTGAGTTAAGGATCTTGAGATGTGGAGATTCTTCTGGATTATTTGCCTACACGAAATAAACACAAGAGTCATGATAAGAGATAGGTACTAGGATTAAAGTGAGTGGTAGTAAACATGATGATAGAGATTGGTGTAATGGAGCTGTGGAGTGCGCGCAGCCTTTAGAAGCCAGGAGGTGCAAGGAACAGGGTTTCCCTTGGAATCTCTGGAAGGAACCAGCTCGCTGATATCTTGATTTTGGCCCCATAAGATTCGTTTTGAACTTCTGACCTCCAAGACTATAAGAGAATAACTGTATGTTTTTTAAGCCACTAAATTTGTGATAATTTGTCACAGCAGCAATAAAAATCTAAGGCAGCCTGCTGTTGGTCTAATTATAGTTCTACTTTAATCGTTGTTGTTGTTGTTTTAATCTCTGGCTACTGTTAAAGTTTTCAGTTTTGTCTTTGGTATTCTGTAATTTTATTTTGATGTCTAAGTTTGGATATCGTTTTATTTATTGTGCTTGAGATTCACTGAGTTTTCTAACTGGTGTCTTTGACCATTGTTAGGAAATTTTCACCCATTGTCTCTTCTATCATCGTCTCTCCTCCATTCTATTATCTCCTCTTGGAAATCCAATTATATTTGCAGGTCTTTTCACCCTATCCTCCATGTCCCTGTTTCTATGGGCTACATATGCTGTACTTTCTCAAATCTCCTTTCCATAGTTCCTGTTTACCTGTGTCTAATCTTCTGTTTATTCTGTCCACTGACTTTTTAATGGAAATGGTCATATTTTACATTTCTAAAAGCTCTATTTGGTCCTTTTTCAAATATATCTGGTCAGTTTTGAGAGCCTTATATTCTTTTACCACACATTCAACATAGTATTTTATTTCTATAAACATAAAACATACTGATTTTATATTCAGTGTTCAATCATTCCATTATCTGCAGTTTTCATAGATAGAATAACGTGCTTTGTTGTTATTTCTCATGACTTGCTCATGGTGGTTTGTTCCCTCCTGTGCTCAGCAAGTTTTTGAGTTCTTGTGCCTTGTAAATTTTATGATGGATTTATGGAAATTCTTTTAGGTGTTTGTATAAACAGTGGTCCTCCAGAAATAATTTACATTTGCTTCTGCTAAACACCTTGGAGAATTATCAACCAGGAAAAACTTTAAACTAAATTTTAGTTTAGAATTTTGTGTCACACAATCAGTATTAGTTTAAGCCCCACACCTCTGTGTTTTATGATCTTGTGCATAAGGATTTTAATGGGATACTTTAATCTTTTTTACTCTTCTCTATCCAGGGTGAAGCCAAAGGCATGTCAAAGTCATCTTCTTTCTCATGGAAGTTTCTTTTCTAGGTCTATATTAGTCCATTCTCATGCTGCTATAAAAAACTACCTGAGACTGGATAATTTATAAAGGAAGAGGTTTAATTGACTCACAGTTCTGCAGGGCTGGGGAGGCCTCAGGAAACTTACAATCCTGGTAAAGGGGGAAGCAAACACATCCTTCACATGGTGGCAGGAGAGAGAAGTATAAGAGCTAAGAGGGAAATACCCCCTACTAAACCACAGATCTTGTGAGAACTCACTCACTATCATGAGAACGGCAGCATGAGGTAACCTCCATGATTCGGTTACCTCCCACTGGGTCCGTCCCATGACATGTGGAGATTGTGGGAACTACAATTCAAGATGAGATTTGTATGGGGACATAGCCAAACCATATCAGTGTCACCCACTGAGCATGCCACATGTTTGATCACATGTGAATGGGGGTGAAGGTTTCTAATTGGACTTCCCAATCTGCCTAGGCCCAAGGCTTTGCTTCTGTCATGAGTTCATTAAAACCCAGGACCTGAGTCACCAGGGACTGGCAGATATCTCAAAGGCAAAACAGACTATAGTATTTGCTTATCAGCTACTGAGATTTTACTTCTTGTATTTCTAAGTGTTCCTTTATTTTCCTGACAATTCATGTACACATTAAGAAATATATCATCTGTATTTTATGCAGCATCTTTAGGTGTGAGGCCTCTAAAAAATCTAGTGTCCTATATTGTTGAAAAGATCCTCGTATAATTTATCTATCCCTGTGTAACATATTATCCAATACTTAGTGTATTCAAACAGGAAACAACTATTGTAAGTTATGTATGTCAGGAATGTTTGTGCAGCTAATCTCTCTGCAAATCTGCAATCAATGTGTTGGCCAGGGCTTTTGTCACTTCTAGGCTCTACTGAGGAAGGATTTGCTTCTAAGTTTACTCACATGACTCTTGGAAGCTCATGAAGTATTCATTTCATGACTCACTCACATGGCTGTTGACAAAACTCATGTCCTTGCTGGCTATTGGTTGGAGGCATTAGTTCCTTGCAGTGTGGATCTTTCCAAAGGGCAGCTCACAACACATCAGCTTGCTTCTCCTAGAGTCAGGACTCTGAGAGAGGGAAAGGGGGAGAAAGTAATAAAAGAAAAGGTGAGCAACATGGAAGTCACTTTTCGGGTAACCTAATTTCAGAAGTGACATCCCATGACTCACCGTCTTCTATTCACCAGAATCAAGTCACTATTTCTAGCCCATATTTAATGGGGGTGAGGGAGAAATGTATTTACATATGTGAATACCTGGAGGAAATAACCATTGGGAACCAATTTATTTTATATTATTACTTTTGTCTTTTTTTTTTTTTACTTTCATTTTAGATTCAGGAGACACATGTGTAGGTTTGTTACCTGGGTATGTACGTGATGCTGAGGTTTGGGGTAGGAATGATCCTATTACCCAGACACTGAGCATAGTACTCAACAGTTTTTCAGCCCTTGCCACCTCTCTCCTTCCCACCTCTAGTAGTCACCACTATCTGTCATTGCCATCTTTATGTCCCTGAGTACCCAATGTTTAGCTCTCACCTATAAGTGAAAACATGCAGTATTTGGTTTTCTGTTCCTGTGTTAATTTGCTTAGAATAGTGGCCACCAGCTGCATCCATGTTGCTGCAAAGGACATGATTTTGTTTTGTTTTTGGGGGGCTCTGTAATATTCTATCGTATATATGTGCCACATTTTCTTTTTCCAATCTACCTTGGAGTAACCATTTTAAAGATTGCCTACCTCACTTCTATAAATCAATATTTTTAAATGAAGACCAAAGTGGAAAAAAATTAGGAAAATAAATAGGGAGTTTTTCAAAAAAGAAATTTAAATGTCTGATAAATATATTAAAAATTTACAACTCTCTAGTAACCAAAGGAGTGTTATTTCAAATAGTAATTAGGTAATAATCTTTATCAGATTGACAAATTTTTTAATGCCAAATGTTGAGAATATATAGAAACTAGCAAACTTGAACAATGCTGGTAGGAGTATAAATTAATATCTATTTTGTAGTTTAATTTGGCAATATGTCTTAATACCCCTAAAAGCCTAGGTATCCTTAAAAATCTATATATTAAATCCATATTAAAAATTCATTATTCCCAAATTTCACACTGAGTCACTTTTCCTAAGGAAAATTATAAAATAATAAAAATATGTGTGTAAACTATGGCCGTATTTATGATAAAATCATTGGAAATAAATACCCCTTCTAAAAGAAGCCATTGGTAAATAAATTGCCCCACATACTCATAAAAAAAAAACTATGCTGGTGTTAAAAATAATATTACAAATCTGCTTACATTAACATGAAAAGAAATACCCAACATATTGTTTGGTAAGCAAAATAGCGTATATTGTATGGTTCATTTTTATTACACATAACGCTTAAATACATATATATGTAGAGAAAAATAGCAGACTGTAGGTAATGCTCAAAAACTTGTATATGTAGAGAAAAAATAGCAGACTATAGTAGACTGTAGTTAATGAGGTCACCTACAGACAATGGAATTACAAGTGATTTTTATTTTCATCTTTCTAATCTGTATCATCTAAATTCTCTATAATAAACCTTTATGATCACAATTTTAAACAAAAAGTGTTTATTTCTAAAATAAAAACAAAAAGTATAATCCAACCAATCTATAAGAATATATAACTTTCTAATTATCTAGTAGTTTCTTTCTAATGTTTTCATTAGAATTTCAGAAATATACATTTGTCACTGCATTGAAGGTCAATGTGTAATGCCAATATTTATTTTGTAGCCATTGAGTCCTGCCGTTAAGAAACTCTGTCTCCTGACCCACAGATAAGTATGCAGTTAATCTAATTTTCATATTGTTGCCCCATTATCAAACTAATAATAAAAATAATCAAACATCAGATGGTATAAAACATACAAAGCAATTTTCACATCACCAGTTTATTTAGTCATCAAAATCCTACTGTTGAGAGAGGTATAACAATCATTGTCCATTTTACAAATGAGGAAATGAAGATTCAAAAAGATGAAGTAACTTATTGAAGACATGATTGTTACCAAATGGAAGAGCCAAATCTAAGAATTGTGCATCACTGACTCCAAGTGCTGGATGCCCTTTTAGCTTCCAAGACTTTGGTGCACCCACTTCATGCTGAGGCATTCTGCTAAGTGCAGGAAACAGACGGATTAAGAGGGACATTACTCTTTGAGAGGTTTACATTAAGCCCTACAGGTACTCTTCTCACCTACACATTGTTCTGCAAAAAGACGCCTGGAACAGACCATTCTTTGTAACATACACACCCAGGTGTTTGAACCCATCGCTTGCTGACTAAGCCTATGTCCCTTTCATGTAATGATTTCCATAGCTGCATTTTATATCTTGGCAGTCTAGTGTGGCTGGATTATCTAAGTTCAAGCACTTGCCTTAATTTTGAACACTGTGCAAAGTTAAAGCTCTTCGCGTGTACCAATAATTGGAGTTGGAGTGGAGGATCTATGATGCCCAACAGGTTACTGTAGCATCGTAGAGGAAAATGCAAAACGGTCCTCATAGGAAAATATATAACGTGCCCTCACAGCACTGTTCCTTGACTGCAATAAGGAGTCAGGAAATGGTAGCTGGAACCCTCTGCAGAGCAATCTTAGAAATTTGAATTAGAACTATTGAATTTAGTTATTGCTTTAATTTCTACTTGATTTCCACTTTTAATATCTCTGCCACTTTATGGGAATTAGTATGAAGTTCTATTTTCTTATGTGTTGTGTAACATTCCTTATCTACTTGTATTTATAAAATACCCTAGCTCTGTTTTAAGAAAAGAAGGTGCCATGTGTCATTAAAAAGCACACTTCTAAGACAACAAGAAGAATTCTGGGGCAGAATTGGAATCAAATAGCCCATTTTAAATAGTTTGGTTTGAAGTGTGATCATATTAACTTTAATGAATTTAGTTAATATATTAATTATCCTCAGCACATTTCATCTATATTCTTAACCCCCATTTTGAGATAATAGTAATAATAATAATAATAAATGTACTCATAGTCCTTTGTTTGTTTTAACTGGCATGCAAAGGGAGGGATCAGTCCATTGTTGGGCAACTGTAGTGTAGGGAAAAATAGAAGTGGGATATTATTCAAGTGATTTAGTGGGAATAACAAAAATCCTTGTTCCCCATCCTACTAATTGTGTGACTTGGATAAGTCACTTAGGCTCCCTGAACCTGTTTCCTATTTAGCAAATATGCATAACAATAGTTATGAAGTTGCTGTAAGGATCAAACGGGGTAATTCATATAATGATATTAACATATATTTATTGAAAATTTACTACATCTACTGTTTTAAGTCTTTTAGGTAAATTATTTAATTGTCACAACATCACCCTTTCAATGAATACTATTATTTCCATTGTTATCCCCAATATACAGATGAGGAAACCAAGGCTCAGAGAAGATATAAGAATTTGCTCAGTGTTATGTTACACAGCTGATAACAAAGCCAGGATTCAAACCCAGGCAATCTGGCTCAAATGCTCATACCCTTAGACAGTGAGCTGTATTGCCTCTCAAGTAAAATCCCTTATTGGGTTCTAACTCATAATGGTGCACAGTGAAAAGTAGTTCTTATTATAGTTAATGTCTGCAAAACGCGGTCACTGAAAACCACCTGGCAGGGCTATAGTAAAGATAAATGAGACCTGTATATCAAATTACATGACACAGACCAGCCTCTAAATATATGCACCACACCTTGTGGATTCCATTGTTTATAGCACAGAGTAAAATAAAAGAGCTAAGCTGGGTGAAGTTTAGAAAAGACCCAGGGCTGCATCCTGGGGTACAGCAGAGCACTTGAGGCCACTATGGGTTTCAGAGGAGAAGTGAAGGCTTCTGTTGGATCCCTTCTGCTATCCTATTCTAGGGCTTCAGCAGATGGGAGCTCCAACTTCTAGCTATTCATCAAAAATATCTTCTCTGACCTGAAATTGCCACTGCAGGTAGGATTTCATGGTAGAAAATGTCTTGTGCTACCAGTAAAGGCAAAAGAAAATGATTGGATATGTTTTGGTGCTAAGAGGAAAGAGTCCATGGAGAGATGCTTATAAGAACAGAAAAGAAAGGGACTAGTTGAGTATTGCAGTTAAAACAAAGGGCTTTGGACTTCAACGCACTTAGATTCTATCTCCAACTTAGCCACTTACGGTAGTTCATTACATTTACACTCTCTAAGATGCTATTTATTTATCTCTAAATGGGTATAATAATACTTCCTACCTTGTAAAACTATTAGGAAGATTAATAGATAGTAATAGATGCTAATAAATAGTAACCAGCACACAATGAGAACTCAAAAAAATATTAGCTTGTGCTATGATCCTGGAAGGCGTGGAGGTTGGAGTTGCCTGAAATCTCAATCTGCCCATCAGTATAGGTGAACCAGAGCATGGAAAGGGATACTAAACTCTGAAAACCCTGCCAAAGAGGTGCAAGAGAGTCGCCGTGGGTCCCAGCAACCAGAACTGCCTATTAAAGGGAAAGCCCGCATCCTTCCTACCAGTTCCAACACACGATGATTTTGCAATACACTGTTTATTAGACAACTCTTGGCATTCATGAGACCAAGATAGAAATTGACAGGCTAAGAGTTAGTCTCAGCTTAAATTCAAGGAGTTTGTCAACTCAAGCCATGAAAAAGCCTCCTGTATAAAGGTAAATTCCATTAACGCCAATGGGTGTGCATATGTAAAGGCGAGATGGGTGCCTCTTCATGTCATTTTTACATTTTCTGGCACCGCAATTTTTCTCCTTTTAAAGCATTCTTCTTAAAGATGTATGTGAGCGTTGACAAACTAGACAGGAAGCTTGGGGAATATGAATACGTGTAAATAACAAGTCAGACATTTTTTAAGGATGTCATTTATTCTAAAGTGTGTAAGAATTACTTCAAAGCCATTAGTGTCTAGAATTCTCTAAAGGCAGAGACACATTTTAAAAACACACTTTTTCAATCAGACTTTAATAGTGTTAAAGGCAGATCTTTTTTCAATGAGAAAGAAACAAAAAATATTGCTTTTGACCTGACAAACTATAACATTCGCCTGTAAGCTTTTCATAAGTATCTCAAACACAACGCCTTGAGGTGTTCAGCCATAAAGAGTTACTCTGATTAGAAATGTAAAGGCAAAAAAAGAAATTATTGCCAAGCTGAGGTTCTATATTTGAGGATAAATCAAACCTTGAACAGCATTTATTGTTTGGATTTCGATTATTGCAGATTTTGACCTGTTACTTTTGTGTTCCCTGCCGTCTGTGAAATCATAGGCAAAGAATGATTCTTTCTTCTTTCTTTTTTTCACTCATTGTCACATCATGTGTTGGGCATCTTTGCATTTTAGTGTTCTCTAGATGGCTCCACTCATGACACAAAACAAGAATAAATATTAAAGTGCCAGTGTTAAAGATTTTAAGTGAATCCTGAAAATCTGCTGGCCTTTAAGAGCAAACTTCTCTTCACCAAAGGATGACTTAAAATAAGAAAGATAATAATGGTACATCCCAGCTGTGTTTCATTCTGGCTGTTTTCACAAACTTCCCTTTTCTCTTGGTGCTTCCTTTCCCAAATATTTCAGAGAAAGCTGGTATCTGTTCTGAACTAACACTTCACCCTACAAAGACTTAACTGTTTTTCATTCTTCGCCCTTTGCATGCCCTCTGAAAAATTACAGCCTGATGTCAATTGCTTCTCATAGTGGATGGGGAAAATGGGTTCGAAAGAAAGAGAACCTTTGCTGGATTTAGATTTTTGCTGATTGTGGGAACTGCTCTAATTTCAAGTTGCAAACAGTTGCCTGAAATGAAGTAAGTGTCCTCCTCTCTCTCTCTCTCTCTCTCTCTAATGTGAGAGCAATGTGAAGAAATAACTTTGTCAGAAAAGTCATCCCTAACATTTTTATGTTTGAAATACAGGAGAGATTTTGTGTCATGCCACCAAGAATGGGGAAGGAAAAAGCCAGAGAGAAGACAGGAAATATGAGAGAAAAGGAGAGAAAGAGAAACACTGTATAAACACTATGTGTTGTTCCCAACCTCTGCCCCAATGACTTATTTGCTCATTCATTTGAACATGTACCTGGAATTAATTTTAGTTACAGCAGACAAATGAGAATGATACCTGGATGATTTCAGGCATTTATTTCACCTTGCCCATAGTTCCAATGAGTAGAAAATAACTTTCAGACCAGGCAACTTGGTTGGAAATGACAATTTTGTGATGCCTATAACTCTGAACCCTTTTCACCACTTTGTGAGAAACACTACTCTTGTCAGCAAGTGACCAGTTTGTGAGGTGAGATGATAATTAAATAATACTTCTATTTCTCTGTTGGTATATTGAAGTATTTGAGAATATGTGACATGTGATATGTTCATGGAAATTGAGACAAATTACAGTTACTTCAATGCAAGTTTGATAAACCCATCTGAAAAAAAATCTGAAGATTAAATGAATTAATCTATGGGAAATACTAGAACAGAATGTGGAACAGAGTAAGTGTTCCATAGGATTAAGTATCATTATTATCTAGGCTTTCTCATCTTGTCAGAAACACTATTTTGCTTTGAAACTACATGTTTAAAGGTATTAGAAAAAACTGGAAAAACAAGTTGACTTTAAAAGGAATCTGGATGATCAAATTGTCCCAGCAGACAAAAGTAAGTTTGGTCTTCCACATGCTGGAAATCTAAGTTTGCATGTGTTCTAAAGTCATTTCTGATCCATATTCAGTGAAATGGATATTAACCTAGAGATGTGGTAAAAAAAGATATAGGCACTGGTGTCTGACTCACATTCAACCCCTGCCATATTCTTTGTGATCACAGCAGATTCTTTATGTGTAATCCTCAGTAGCATCCTCTTGTTTATATAATTTCAATGTTTATTTTAGATTCAGAGGGCACATGTGCAGGTTTGTAACCTGGGTATATTGTGTGATGCTGCAGTTTGAGGTACAAATAATCCCATGGGAATAGATAGTGAGCATAATGCCCACTAGGTAGTGTTTCAGCCCTTGCCCTCCCTCTAATAATTCCTAGTATCTATTGTTTCCATCTTTATGTTCATGTGTACCCAATGGTTAGCTCCCACTTGTAAGCAAGAACATGTGGTATTGGTTTTCTGTTTCTGCATTAATTCATCAGGATAATGGCCCCCAGCTGCATCAGTGTTGCTGCAAAGGACATTATTTTGTTCATTTTTATGGCTGTGTAGTAGTTCATGGTGTATAAATTCCACATTTTCTTTATTCAATTCACTGTTGATGGGCATTTAGGTTGATTCCATGTGTTTGCATTGTGAATAGTGCTGCAATGAACATAAAAATGCATGGGTTTTGTTTTTGTTTTTGTTTTTTTGTAGAATGATTTATTTTCCTCTGGGTACATACCCAGCATTGGGATTGCTGGGTAGAATGGTAGTTCCATTTTAAGTTCTTTGAGAAATCTCCAAACTGCTTTCCACGGTGGCTAAACTAATTTATATTCCTACCAACAGTGTATAAGTGTTTGCTCTCTTTTCTCCACAGCCTCACTAGCATCTGATGGTTTTTGACTTTTTAGTAATAGCCATTCCAACTGGTGTGAAATGGTATCTCACTGATTTTGATTTTCATTTCTCTGTTGATTAATGATGCATTTCTCTGATAATTAATGATGTTGAGCATTTTATAATGTTTGTTGGCTGCTTTTATGTCTGTCTTTTGAGAAGTGTTTGTTCATCTCTTTTGCCCACTTTTTAATGGGGTAATTTGTTTTTGGTTATGAATTGTTGATAAGTTCCTTATAGATTCTGGATGTTAGACCTTTGTTGAATACATAGTATGTGAATATTTTCTCCCATTCTGTTGATGGTTTCTTCTTTTGCTGTGCAGAAGCTCTTTAGTTTAATTAGGTCCCACTTGTCAATTTTTGTTTTTGTTATAATTGCTTTTGAGGACTTAGTCATAAAGTTCTTCCCAAGAATTCTGATGTCCAGAATGGTATATCATAGATTTTTTTCTAGGATTCTTATAGTTCAAGGTCTTCCATTTAAATCTTTAATCTACCTTGAGTTAATTTTCCTAGATGGTGAAAGGTAGGGGTCCAGTTTTATTCTTCTGCTTATAGTTAGGCAGTGATCTCAGCACCATTTATTGAATAGGGAGTCCTTTCTCCATTGCTTATTTTTGTTGCCTTGTCAAGATCAGATGACTGTGGGTGTGTGGCTTTATTTCTGGGTTTCCTATTCTGTTTCATTGGTCTATGTGTCTGTTTTTGTGCCAGTACCATGTGTTTTGGTTACTGTGGCCTTATAGCTTAATTTGAAGCTAGTTAATGTGATACCTCTAAGTTTGCTCTTTTTGCTTAGGATTGCTTTGGCTATTTTGGCTCTTTTTTGATTCCACATGAATTTTAGAAGAGATTTTTTTTCTAATTCTGTGAAAAATGATGTTGGTAGTTTAATATGAATAACATTGAATCTGTAGATTGCTTTGGGCAGTGTGGCCAATTCATAAGTATGGAATGTTTTTCCATTTTTTTGCATCATCTATGATTTCTTTCAGCAGTGTTTTTTAGTTCTCCTTGTAGAGCTCTTTCACCTCTTTGGTTAGATGTATTTCTACGTATTTTATTTTTTTTTTGTAGCTATTGTAAATGGGATTGTATTCTTGATTTGGCTTTCAGCTTGAAATTTAATGGTGTATAGAAATGCTACTAGTTTTCTTTTTTTTTACATTGAGTTTGTATCCAGAAACTTTACTGAAGTCATTTATCAGTTCTAGGAGCCTTATGGCAGGCAGAGTCTTTAGGATTTTCTAGGTATAGAATCATATCATCAGTGAAGAAACATAATTTGACTTATCTTTTTTGTATTTTATTTGGAGGCCTTTTATTTCTTTCTCTTGACTGATTGCTTTGGCTAGGACTTCTACTACTACGTTGAATAGGAGTGGTGAGAGTAGGCATGCTGTGTTCCTGTTTTCAATAGGAATGCTTCCAGTTTTTGCCCATTCAGTATGATGTTGGCTCTGGGTTTGTCATAGGTGACTCTTATTATTCTGAGATATGTTCCTTCAATGCCTGGTTTCTTGAAGGTTTTTATCATTAAGCGGTGTTTGATTTTATTTAAAGCCTTTTCTGCATCTGTTGAGATGATCATGTGGTTTTTGTTTTCTACATTGTTTATGTGGTGAATCACTTTTATTGATTTGTGTATGTTGAACCAATCTTGCATCCCAGGAATGAAACCTACTTGATCCTGGTGAATTAACTTTTCAGTGTGCTGCTAGTTTGCTAATATTTTGTTGAGGAATTTTTGTCTATGTTCATCAGAGATACTGGCCTGTTGTTTTCTTTTTTTGTTGTGACTTTGCCAGGTTTTGGTATAAGGGTGATGCTGGGTTTGTAGAACGAGTGAGGGAGAGTCCTTCTTCCTTGCTTTTTGAATAGTTTCAGTATAATTGATACCAGCTCTTCCTTGTATGTCTGGTAGAATTTGGCTGTGAGTCCATCTGGTCTGGAGCTTTTTTTGGTTGGTAAGTTTTTTTTTTTATCACTGATTCAATTTCAAAATGTGATATTGGTCTGTTCCAGGTTTCAATTTCTTCCTGATTCAATCTTGGGAGGTTGTGCGTTTCCAGGCATTTATCCATTTTCTCTAGATTTTCTAGGTGTGTGCATAGAGGTGTTCATAATAGTCTCTGAGGATCTTTTGTATTTCTGTGTAAGCCTCAGTAGCATCATCTGTGTAATGGGAATACTTGTACCATGGTTGGATGAAAGATAACATGAAAACTAGTTACGGTTTAAAATGGATTCATTTAAATGAGTTGTGACATAAGCATGTTGTTTGTCTTTTAAAGGACAAGAAAAAATTACTAAATCATCTAGAAATATGGCTATTAAGGCCTTGACTTCTAGCCTTGGTTCTCTCTAGAATTCTTAACAAGTACATTGATCTGTTGGTTTATCTTTCTATTTGAGATAAGGTGCTTTCTTTCAGTAGCTTTCTTCCCTTTCCTCCTACATGAAAGATACACCTCATAAGATTGCTGCCCTGTGGGATGCTAGGGAATCAGGTCACATCCTGACACAAGAAGAATTCTATTTAAGACATGTGCAAAGAGACATTAGAACATGAAGGAGACTGGGCGTGGTGGCTCACACCTGTAATCCCAGCACTTTGGGAGGCCAAGGGTGGATCACGAGGTCAGGAGATCAAGACCATCCTGGCTAACACGGTGAAACCCCGTCCCTACTAAAAAATACAAAAAATTAGCCAGGTGTTGTGGCGGGCACCTGTAGTCCTAGCTACTCGGGAGGCTGAGGCAGGAGAATGGCATGAACCCGGGAGGCAGAGCTTGCAGTGAGCCAAGATCACGCCACTGCACTCCAGCCTGGGCAACAGAGCAAGACTCTGTCTCAAAAAAAAAAAAAAAAAGAACATGAAGGAGGGAGCCACTGAAGCTGCCTGCAATAGTGAAAAAGCTTTAGGGAGGATAGTTCATAGAAATCTTCCTTTCATTCAGGAATGAAGGTGTCTTCAGGGGAAGAACATTTTTGGCTAACAAGGCATAAAGAGTAGCATTATGATGAGGACTGTATGTACCTATTTACCTATTTACTATTGACTAGTAGTATTGGTAAACAAAAATATTTGCTTAGATAAAAGACTATATATCCTATATAGAATATAAAGCTGAGGACTGTATGTACTTATTTACTAGCAGTATTGGTGAACAAAAATATTTGCTTAGATAAAAGACTATATGTCGTAATTAGATAGTATTATTCAAAAGCAAAATTAAAATGTTTAGAAATTTCACTTCCAAGATGAATGGCAATATTTATTGTTTACTAAACACTCTGTCCTGCATACTGTGTATGTTTTAACTCACTGAGGATACTATTATACCCATTTGACAGAGGAGAAAACTGAAGCAAAGAGATGTTAAGATATTTGCCAAAGATTACACGTCTAGGAAGTGGAAAAGCAAAGATTTGATCCAAGACAGTCTGGCTCTGGAATCTAGGCTCGTATCCATTACACTCTACTTCCTCTACAGCAACAATCTGGAGGTTGAAATATCAAGGCGTTATTTCCAACGCTTTAAAATATTATTTACACTACAAACTAGTCTAGGTGATTTTCTAAAAACAGGCCTTCGCAGCTTTGCAGTCCTTGCCAAAGCACGTAAAATGTGAGTTTGGGAGATTTACCAAGAGTTTGAAAATCACTTTCAGATTCCTTTGTAGAATTTCATGGGAATGGGAGAAGAGACTCCAGGTTCGTTATTAAAAGCATTTGGCATTTCACCCATCTATAGTAAGGAGGACACTGAGCTAATTTCTTTCATGCTGACTTAAGTTAGCCATTTAGTCAATCGATAGTTCCCTGTTGCAAGAGGCAATATGGTTGGATTTATGTTAAAAATTAACAGTAATGAAAATCAGAGGGAAGTTGGGTCCAAATGTTTTCCTCCTTTAAGAGTGACATCATTTTCCCCAGTGATAGCTTTTAAGCTCTCTTTCCCATTTATAGCTGAAGAATTTGGTTTGGTTGTTGTGACATTCAGGTTGTCACATTAAAAATATTATTATTATTTAATGACTTTCTAACTCTCACTTTATGCTTGCTCAAACCCAGGGTGATGAAGTCACTGCTCTGAGCAGCCTTATTGTGGCCAGCTGCCCTCCCTTCGGGGGTGCCTGGGCTCCTCCACCCTGAAACACCGTCATCTGGGTATTCTCTAAGGGTCACTTCTCTTCCATTCTTTTTTCCTCATTTTCCTATTTACCTTTCTTTCTCTCCTTCTCTCCTTCCTCTCACACACTCCCTGCAAAACGCTCAGCTCTGCCTTTGGTTTTAAGAATGGCCTTGATTACAAATGCCTGTTCAGGCAGACCCAGCCTCCCAGACAGAAAACCTGCCGTGGCCTTGGCGGCATCTTCAGTGGTACCTCGAGCAGTGCCGAAGAAGCTCAGAATCTGCTTCAGCTCTTGTTTCTTGATTAGGCCCCAGAGCCAAGGCTTCCAGGAGGAGCCTCACTTGTCAGCTGTCAGTCAGGAGGCAACCCATTCCTCCCAGGCGCTGCCCCTGCCACAGGGGGGTGACCAGACTGTAAAAATGAAATAGACTTCAGTGGGTTGCCTGAAATTCATTTTCTCCCTCGGATGCTTTCATCTCACTCATTTCACTGTGTTTACAGGCCCACAGGTTTCCTGAGGGCAGCCATGATTTAGATTTACAGTTCCCCAGGCAGTCTGATTCTGAGGAAAAGTTATAACACCTGTAATGTATTACTGTCTCCTAGAGGAGCAAAGAATGTCAGGGGCTGTGGAGGTTGGCTACCCCAGTAACTGCAGACTCTCTGCACTGCAGCACTGAAAAAATTGCAGCCTTGGCTGGACCAGCCTCAGCCTCTCTCACTACCTACCTGCTCATATGCACACAACACACTCAAGGTTTTAGAGATCTGGGGTCTGTGTGTCAGGGCTGCATGGCCATTTTAATGTGTAGCTCTACAAGGCTCTGTGTAACAAAAGTCCAGCAGCCAAGTCCCAAAGAGTGGACAGGACAGAGAGAATTCAGATATAAGGCATCAAAACTAGACTGGATTTTTTTGGGGAGTAGAAACACAAGACAATCTGGCTGAGATGAGAAAAGGGACTGCAGTTAGCAAACAGAGAGGCTCCATGTGAATGCTTGCCTCTCATTGATCTATTTCACTTAAAATTGGGTGCATCTTTGCCAGGACAAGATAAAATCAGCATTCAGCTGAGCCTTCTCCAAGGGGTGCCTGCAGGGCCCTAAGCCAAGTGAGAGGAAGGCGATGAGTCTCTGCCCTGCAAGGTGCCAGTTCTGGTCATTGTCCGGTAGAAATTCAGCTTCCTTGAGAGTCTGATTGCTACTGCTGAGCTCAATACCCACTTAGGAAGCAAAACCACAACAAAATCACTTTCTGAAATAGAAGGAGTTGATGGGCACTTGAAAAGTTGAACCAGGTTTATTCTACAGCTTGCCTCCAGCACAGGCTCTTGAACAGGGAGATCCAAAGGCTTCATTGTCTTTCCTCACGGTGCCCTGTCCTTGTTCTCAACGATCCAGTCTGAATTCAATTCACTATTCCAGCTATGTCTGTATTGCTCTCACTTCCCTAAGGGTGGACAAGATCCTGAGACACTAATTTGCTTCTGTAATGCCCTTTCCCTACCTCCACCCCTTCTTGTTTTTCTCTGCTGTCTAACCTGCGAGAGGGGCTGCTGGCTCTCACTGTGGGATGCTCAGGTCGGTTAGCATGTGGATGATGAAATAACTGGCCAGAAACCCACATTTACCTACAGAGTTAAATGTGGCTTATTAATAATAAAAATTTCTATAGCATCAGGAGACTGTGTCTGCCAAAACCCAGTGATATTCTCACATTCTGAAAGAACATGATAGGTTCTATCATCAGTATTTATTTTCCCTCTTCTGTCACCCCTCCTTTAATAGGCTGAAAGTGTAATTGATCTGTAGGCCTTTCCATATAAATTGTAATTTCAGGGTCTTCTATCTATGAAATGCTCTTAAGATCTAGACCCTCTTTCTTGGCATGAGCCTAGGACATTTGTCTCTTCTGGAGCAGGCCCAGGAGATAGGCCAGTTCTCAGGTCATACCTAGTCAACCAGGCATGGCAACGCTGAGGAAGCTAAGCTTGCTTCTAGAGAACACAACAGCTTCTATGGACTTTTAGACCAAGTTCTGCAGAGATTGGAAGCGTGAGGCTAGGTGAGTCAAGGCCCAGTAAAAAAAAAAAAAAGATATTTTGTGTTGGACCAGATATTTGAAATACTTCAAAATATGGGAATTCTATTATGTACATTCTCAAATTGTCTCAATTTTCAAATTTTAGGAGAATGGAGTAAATGACCAAAGTATAAAGTTTATTCAACTATTTTATTTCTCATGTATCTAATCAAAAGAACAACCGTCAAAAGATGACACGCAGTTAAACTTAACATACAGTTAAACAGAACACCTCATTATTAGGGTAATCTACTTAATATTCTACTCTAATCAAATTCAGAAAAGAAACTTTAATGGAATATTTTACTGGTTTAGCATTGATCATCATACTGGAATGATATAGGTCAAAAATTTAAAAAACAAAATCAGTAATTTTTCTTTTAATTAAAGACAGTTTCGGAAATGTATACCTCAATAAGCTTCAACATACCTTTCCCATTCACCCTACACCCTATCTTTTATTGCTGGTTATCCCTTTCTTTCCTCCACCAATGCTTTTTTTCTTTTTTCTGGTTAAAGAGGTTCACCTTGCCAAAGAAGACAGGCAGGCTCATCAGTTTGGATAAAGACTCCCAGAAGGATATGCCAATTTGCAAATACTAACATAAAGTAAGTGTTCAGCAGAAGAAAGTAAGATTAAATTAGGTGTGTTTTGCTTCCATTCAATTCAGTTTAGAACATTAATAATCTTAAGAGCATTTCCTGTTTGCTTATATGTCATAAATAAATAAGATGGTTTAAAGATATTACAACATTCTTAAGGCAAAATTGCAGGTATGAATAATAAGAGCTTCCATTTATAGTAGGGTTTATATGGGCCAAACTTTGTGCTAAGCACTTTACATGAATTATTTTCTTTAAGGATAAAGAAATTGAGGCCTGAGAGGTCATGTAACTTGCTTAAGTTTACATAGCTGGGAAGTGGCAGACCCAGGAATTCAATAACCTAAGACAGCCCGGCTCCAAAGTCCCTGCTCTTAAATACCATATTTCCCATAATGAAAGATCAACAAATGTCAAGTCATTCTTATGATGAATGGTGTATTCTGAATATATATTCTGGAAAAACTCCATATTTTTAGACCAAAAAAATCCACTTTAATTTACTTTTCATAACAAGGACTGTTGAAATGCAGGTGCATTATGGCCGTTCTACACAGGATTTTTGACAAACAGACTGTTTTAGTTCTGAATCCTCAGTGTTGATTTTCCTTCACCATGGGCGTGTGGCTTGGGATTTATGTGCTTTTTCTTTACCATGTTCTACTGTGGCCAGATCTCACCTTAGCTGACCCTGTTCTCCAAATTATACACAGGTCTGCATCTTATGATGACAGCAAACCCAGGGAGAAAGCAACATTTAAAGAGAGATGCTGGGTAACTTCCCTAAAGATACAGGTTTCATTTTTATTCTTCCACAAGATATTACTGCCATGATAGCACTCTGGGATGGCTTGGGACAGCTACAGCAGAATTTCTTGCTATTCCTATATTAAGCATGTGTTCTTAGAAACAGCTGGTGTGTTACAAATGCAACTGAGTGCCTTAAGAAGTGGGATGATTGGAATCCCACTCCTAAGCACACAGGCTGTCGATGTTTGAGATTTGGTAAATGAGATAGCAGTATGGGGTATGATGGGACCTGACAGGGTGGAGTATAAGAGTAGGAGCCAAGCTCCATGCCTTCACGGACTTTGTGAACCCGTGTCTTTCACCTAACGTGGACCGTGGAGGACTGTTGTGGGAAGTAGTTAGTTTATATTTGTCAATCAATTCTCAGATCTTTGCAGTAAGATGTTGGCTGAGAAGAATGCTTTGTGACAGTCTTCATGGACAAACATGGATGGCATATGGATAGCTGTGAGCAGTCATTCTTCATTTCTTCTGAGATAAAATGGTCAAATTAGTGTGGGAGGACTTTTTATTCCGTTAGATATTGGGAAAATACCCTAACCTTAAGGCACATATTGGCAGTAGATGCTGCCACATATTTTGCCTTCTATTAAAAATAATCATAACTAACAATTATGTGGTATATAATTTCAATTTGATTTTATATGCATTGTCCAGTTGATCTTTCAGAAAACAGTTAAGTGGGTAGAACAAGTATTACTGTTATTGTCCTCATTTTAAAAGATGAAAAAACTGAGATTCAAAGAGGTTAAGTGACTTGTCCAGTTTATTTGCATAACAAGTAGTGTTATGTTCATTATTGTTCACCTTTCTTCCTTTTGACTCCCTACTTTTGGGGTCCAGGAGAGTGTGTCCCTGGTTCTTCATTTACCATTTGATTATTCTTCCTCAGTATAATTTTCTGGATTTTTTTCCTGTCTTCCCTGAAGTATTGGCATTCAAGTTTTTCATTTTCTCTTTCCCTTCTCTCCCTTTTTTGATAAACCATCCTTGGAAAAACTCATCCATCCTCTTTACAAACCAAAGATTGGTTTCCTCAACATTCATTTCAACCTCTTCCTATTGCATCTTTCCATACAATAGAAGTTGGGAAACTAAAAAAAAAAAAAAAAGAAAAAAAAAGAAAAAAAATCACATTTCCCAGACTCTCTTGCAGCTAAGTTTCAGGGTACAGAATAAGCTTCGCCAATTAGAAAATACATAAGATTTTAACATCTTTATTGAGATATAATTCATGTAACATACAATTCATGCACTTAAAATGTATAATTAAATGGCTTTTGGTACATTCATAGGGCTGTGCAACCACCATCATAATCAAGAAAATATGTAAATTTTGAAAGGCAAAAGGCCAAGGCCATCTATTTGCCACTTCTGATTGTCACTGCTGGCAAGCACTGGGTTTTCTTGGCACCACTTTTGTAGTATCCAGTCACCAGCTTCTTGTATGGCAACAGGCATTTGCAGCAGCAGTGGTGGCTTCCTGGTGACTTGATTGAGCCTCCTAATTATTATGGCAATTGTAGCTTTCCTGGCATATTATTTCTGCAGCCATTTTCTAGGCATTGTTACTGAAAATTCAACTTAGAACTTGCTCCTTCAGCCTTTCCAATGATTTCATAAAACACTTAACCCACATATTAATTTCTTTGCTGAATAAAGTAGCTAGAGTGATTTGTTACAAATTAATTGATTTGAGCCCAATGTTTTATCTTTAACTTCCAACTTTTTACTAATCTCCCATCTTGAAAGGCATTCATGGTCAACATGCCCCCAAATGAACTCATTATCCTCAGTCACAGACCTTGTCTTCCTCCTGATTCTCTTACTTCAGTGAATAGATCTACCTGATAGCCCATTTACCCTGCCAGTAACCTTGGAGTTTTCCTTAACTACTTTCCCTCAAATCTCCCCTTTCATTTTTTACAATTAGTTTATCAGTTACCAAATCCTAGATCTCAAGATTCTCTGTCATCTCTGCAACTGCCTGAACCCCTATTCTCTGTTGCTCAGATTGTTAGGAAGAGTAGCTTATAACTTAACTTATTCCTCACTAGCCCTTGTCACACTCTCAGATCATCCCACATGGAGGCCAGAGTGATCTATCTAAAGCAGGGGTCCCCACCTCCTGGGCTATGGACTGGTACTGGTCTGTGGCCAGTAAGGAACCGAGCTGCACAGCAGGAGGTGAGTGGCAGGCAAAGTGAGTGAAGTTTCATCTGTATTTAGAGCCACGTTCCATCACTTGAATTAACACCTAAGCTCCACCTCCTGTTAGATCAGCGGGGGCATTAGATTCTCATAGGAGCCCAAACACTATTGTGAACTGCAATGCGAGGGATCTAGGTTGCGTGCTCCTTATGAGAATCTAATACCTGCTGATCTGAGGTGGAGCTGAGGTGGTGGTGCTAGCTCTGGGGACTGGCTGCAAATAGATTAACATTAGCAGAAAGGTTTGACTACAGAGACTGTAATAAATCAATTGCTTGCAAACTCATGTCAAAACCCTATCAGTGAGTGGCAAGTGACAATTAAACTGCATCTTGTGGCAGACTTTACAGTGGCAAATGAGTTAATGTACTTCAATTGTACAGCTGCATCTGGTGGCCTTAAAAGTATGTCTAAGATAACTTCAAATCTCGTATGTTCTGGATTAAAGTTAAGGCAGAATATCCTGAGATTGCCACAAAAGCACTGAAAAGCCTACTTCCATTTCCAACATCCTATCTTTGTGAAGCAGGGTTTTCTGCAGTTACAGCAACCAAAACAAGATTACAGAGTAGACTGGACATAAGCAACTCACTTTGGATTTCACTGTCTCCCATCGCCCCCAGATGGGACCATCAGTCTAGTTGCAGGAAAACAAGCTCAGGGCTCCCACCGATTTTACATTATGGCAAGTTGTAGAATTATTTTGTCACATATGACAATGCAATAATAGTATAAATAAAGTACACAATAAATGTCATGTGCTTGAATCACCCTGAAACCATCATCCCCCGCCCCGCCATCCCCCTTCCTGTCCCAGTCCCTGGAAAATTGTCTTTCACGCAACTGGTCCCTGGTGCCAAAAATGTTGGGGACTGCTCATCTAAAGCACTGATCTCATCATGTCATGTTCTTTCTTAAAATCCTCCAGTAGTTCCTCTTGCCTAGAAAGTAAAGTGTACGTAAAATTTAAGTTTCCTTAACATAGCATTCAAGGCCCCTTATGACTTGGGCCCTGTTTAGCTCTCCAGATCTTTTCTGTGCTATTTCTTATTTTTTTGTATTTTGTACTTTAGCCATATTGAACTATACACCATGGCTTTTAATGCTCTCTTATTTTTGAGTATGGAGTTTCTCAACCTATTTTACTGATGAATTCTTATTTGTTATTCAAAAATCCTACTCAAGTGTCATCTTTGTGACTATGAAGACTTTACCGATCAACTCCCCTAAATGACTCCCCCCACCCCACAATTCTCTCTTCTGTTTGCTGCTTTCTATTGTTGCCTGTATTTCATGTGTCATGTTTGTTTACCTGAATTCTCTCCCATTAGTCTGGTACTGTGTCTCACTACCTGTGTACCCCAAGTGCCTAGCATAGAACCTGACACAGAGTAGATACTCAGAATATATCTGAAGAATTTAACTACAGTGGAACCCAGTCCCAGACCCAGTAATCTTTGACCAAATGTTTAAGATAAGGTGGATAAGCCAAGGCACTCTTCTTTAGCAATTCTACTTTTGGGTATATTCACTTCTGAGTCCAAGAAACAAACAAACAAACAAACAAACAAAACCGAAAGCAGAGATTCAAACATATTTTGCACTAATATTCATAGTTACATTATTCATAATAGCCAAAATGTGGAAACAACATAAATGGCCATCTACAGATAAAGGAATAAATAAAACGTGATACACACATATGATGGGACATTATCCAGCCTTAAAAGGGAGTAAATTCTGATGCATACTACAACATGATAAACCTTAAAGACACTGTGCTATGTGAAATAAGCCAGACGCAAAAAACAAATATTATATTATTCTACTTAGATACATATAATAGTAAAAATTCATAGAGGCAGAAAGTAGAAGAGTGCATATCAGGGCCTGGGGGAAAGGAGAATGAATACAAGGCTTCAATTTAGGATGACAAAATGTTCTGGAGGAGGATAGTGGAGGTGGTAGCACAACAGTGTAAATATACTTCACGCCACTGAAGGGTACATTTAAAACGGACAAAATTATAGATCTTATGTCTGTTTTACCATAATGGCTGTGGTCTGAATGTTCCCCCCAAAATTCATATGTTGAAGTCTAATCACCAATATGGAGGTATTCAGAGGTGGGCCATTTGGGAAGTAATTAACTCATGATAGCAAAGCCCTCACGAATGAGATTACCACCCTTATAAACAAAGGCCCTAGAGAGCTACTTTACCCCTTCCACTATGTGAGGACACAGCTAGAAGGGCACTGTCTGTGAACCAGAAAGGGAGTCCTCACCAGGCACTGAATCTGCCAGTGACTTGATCCGGGACTTCTCACCTTCCAGATCTGTGAGAAATAAATTTCTGTTGTTTAAAAGCTACCCAGTCCATGGCATTTTCTTATAGTACCCCAAATAGCCTAAGATAACAATATAAAAAAAGCAGTATTCTGATCAGGATACAGGAGTTCTATTCTCAGATCTTTCATCATGCAGCTATGTATAATTGAACTATCTGATACTCTACTTTCCTAGGACTCAGTTTACTTATCTATGTAGTAAAAAGCCTGGAATAAGGGCCTGACATTTCCTTCTAGCTATAAAATTGTTTTCCCACCCACTGGAGGATCTAGTTCAATTAGGTTGAAGGTCCATGTCAAGAAACATACTGCAAAAGATCCACCACATCACAACCTGAAAGAATCTATAACTTTTCTCCTACAGGCTCATGAAGGCCAGTTGAGTGTCAGCAGAATGGTCCTAGCAATGGTTGACCAGAGTATATGCATCCTTTCTGTCCATAGCATATCACAAATGGAATAGAATATGTATCCAGGATTCAAATAATCATTCATTCAGCATTTATTATGTACCTGCCATGTGTCAGGGACTCTACTAAGTGCCAGGAGTATAGATATCAGTAAGATGTGTGGATCAGAGCATTTGTATAATAGTAAAGTAGGAAACACTGGCATATTAACAAATACTTAAGATAAAGGAATTCAATGTTAAAAAACAAAAGAGAGATGTGCAAAGAACTAGGGATTTGTAGGGTCTCTTATTGCCTGTGAGGAATAAAACATCACAGAGAAAGTCAATTTTGAGCTAGTTTTGAGGGATGAGGAGTTCTTGAAGCAGGAGCTGAGTAGTAGAATTCTTGATTTTCTTCTTTCTTGATCTGCTCTCTGTGTTCATGTTGCCCCATCACGGCAGCTGGGGTATGAGAAGAATTCACAAAAGTTGCTATATCCTGGTAGGATGGCTGCTATAAATAGCATTTTTCCTTAATCTTATTTCTTCTGATACATTCTCAAAAATATACCCTCTCTTAATATCCTTTAAAGACCCCCTTAGGCAAAGATAAAATATTACCCACAATCTGCTATTCTCTTAATAGCTTTGCCAATGTTTGCTGTTCCAATGTCAACAGTCATTATATAGCGTGGCTTTCAATTTGGGATTAAACTTCTTTTATTCTTGCAGTAATCAGAAAAGTAATTGGATAGTTAGTATGCTCTTTGGAATTCCATTGAAAAAGAATGAGGTTCTGCCAGATCCTGTCATGGAAGAAGAAAACAGACACGAAAGGTGAAGAAAAAGCTCCTGAAAGGGAAGTGCTGACAGGTGACACCAGTCACAAAACAGACTTGCAGCACCCAAGGGGCACCAGCTTGGGAGATGTGCCAACATTGGCCTGTGGGTCCCAGCAAGCATGAGCTTGAAGGGAACTAATTAATTAAAGAGTGTCAAACACGTTGTCAGCATGCAGACAGCAGAAAATAAAAATGGACTTCACATGGTTTGACCAGTAGGGCAAGAGTAAGATCATACTGAACTCATACACTCTTTTTTCTGAAAAAGATAAGTTCTAGCACATTTTAATTCTATCATGGTTAGAAGACAAATTGCTATTTAAAATTCTGGCTGAAATAGTGGCTTCCTAGAAAGAGAGAAAGAAAAACTAGTATTTACTGAGCACTTACTATGTGCCAAATATTGAGAAAAGCCTTCTGGACAAATAAGTTGACACTTCAAGGGGCACAATTTACATTGTAGTACATGTGAAGTCGTGCAGGGTTTCAGCACTTCTGCCATTTTGTGCTTGTCAACTCATTTAATCCGTGTGAAAGCTCAGTGAAGGAGATGTTATTTTTACGGATGAGGAAACAGACCTGGCTCTTAACTTTAGCTCCCAAATGTATTAGCTATGCTATCTTTGAATGTTACTTAACCTTGCTGAGCTTAGAAGTCCCTCCTTATTCCACTATCCCATATGGATGTCAGATGGCAGCCGTTGCAGTATAAATGGCTTCCATGGAAACAAAAACTAAGGAAATTGTCTTAAGTCTGTTTTGTGTTGCTATAGGAGATAACACAAACTGAGTAATATATAAAGAACAGCAATTTACTTCTTACAGTTCTGGAGGCAGGGAAGTCCAAAGTCAAGCAGCCTATGAGGTCTTGACCTTGGACTCCCCTGCCTCCAGAACTGTAAGAAGTAAATCTCCTTACAAGGTCAAGTATCTTATAAGGGCCTTCTTGCTGTGTCATCCCATGGCACAAAGCAGAAGGGCAAGAGAGCAGACACTTGCTAGAGAGGAAGGGAGACCAACTTACCCTTTTATCAGGAAACCACTGTCATGATAACTAACCTACTCCCACATTCATGGGATTAATCCATTTATGTGGGCAGAGCCCTTATGACTTAATCACCTCTTAAAGGTTCCAGTTCTCAAAACTTGCCATTGGGGATTATACTCTGAACACATAAACTTTGAGGGACACATTCAAATCACAAAATTGTGCTCCTAGATCCCCAGATTCATATCCTTCTCACATATGAATACCTTAATTCCATCTCAATAACCCCAAAGTTTAACTCATTCTGGCACCAACTCAAAAGTACAAAGTCTGAAATCTCATCTAAATCAGGTATGGGTAAGACTCAGGGCATGATTCATCCTGAGGCAAATTCTCTTCTAGCCATAAACCTGTGAAATCAAAACAAGTTACCTACTTCCAAAGTACAATGATGGAACAGGTATAGGATAGACATCCCTATTCCAAAAGGGAGAAATAGGCAAGAAGAATGGGTAACTGGTGCCAAGTAAAAACAAAACCAAACAGGGAAAACAACATTAACTTTTAAAGAATAATTTTCCTCCAACTCCATGTCCTGCATCCTGGGCACATGGGGGCCCTCAAGGCCTCAGGCAGTCCTGCCCTTATAGTTTTGCTGGGAGTAATCCACCCAGCAGCTCCTGCAGGTTGGAGTTTTGTGCTAGTAGCTTTCTCAGTCTGGGATTAGGCACTGGTGACCCTACAGTTTTGGGGTCTCATGAACTGCCCAGTTCTATGGCTCCAGTGGACATTGTCCTAGTGAGGATTCCTCAGTGGCTTTGCTCCTACAGCTTCATGAGACATCCCCTAGTGGGGGTTCTGTGTGAAGACTCTGCCTGGGCCCCTAGGTTGTCCATGACATCCTTTAAAATCTATGTGGAAGAAGCCATGACCCCAAAGCTTATATTCTGCATGCCTGTAGTATTAGCACCACGTGGATGCTACCAACATTTATGTAATGTACCTTCTGGAGTAGTGAGCTGAGATGCACTTGGGCCTAACTGAATCATGGCTAGGGCAGTTGAGTGGTGCTGTGTCAGAATTTTGGGAGCAGAGTTCTGAGGGAGCAAAGAGCAGCAAATGCAGAGGACCTTCAGGCATCTCTCTGGAAACCTTGCCCTCAAAATCCTAGATTGCCTCAAAAAATCTTTGAAATGTCTTTGGGTATCATTCTCACATTGTCTTGATGATAGCACCCAGCTTAATATCTTTAGCAAACAATCACTTGGCCATGCACTTGGTTCGCTCTCCTAAAGATGCCTTTTCGCTCTTTACATGCTAGGCTGCAAATTTTCCATATTTTTACCTTCTGTTTATCTTTTAATTATAAATTATGTGTTTAAGTCATTTCTTGTCTCTCACATCTTATTGTATGCAGTTAAAAGTAGCCACATAGCTCCTTCAGTATCTGCCCTAAAAATGTCTTCTGTCATATATTCTAGTTCTTGAAGTTTGCCTTCCATAAAGTCCTCAGGTATGGACACAATTCAGCCAAATTCTTTGCTACTTTATAACAAGGATGAGTTTTATTCCAATTTCTAGTACCTTATTCCTCAGTTCCATCTAAGACCTCATTGAAAGTCTTTACTGTTTGTATTTCTACCAATATTTTGATTATGACCACTTAAGTAATTACTAAGAAGTTTCAGACTTTCCCTACATTTCATTTCTTCTAAGCCCTCAGCAGAATTGACCTTAAGGCTCCACTCATGGCAGTCTAGGCTTTTTCTAGCCTGGTTCTCCAAGTTCTTTTAACCTCTTCTCATTACCCAGTTTCAAAGTCACTTCAGGTATTTGTTATAGCAGAAGCCCCACTTTTTAGTATCAATTTTCTGTCTTAGGCCATTTTGGGTTGCTATAACAGAATACTACCGACCGGGTAATTTATAAGGAACAGATTTATTTGCTACAGTTCTGGAGGCTGGAAGTTCAAGGTCAAAGTTCCTGAATTTGATGAGAGCCTTCTTGCCACATCATCCCATGGCAGAAGACCAACAGAGCACTTTGGTTCAGGAACAGAAGGGGGCTGATCTTATCCTTGGGGACACACATACAAACCATAGCAGAAATAGTCCTAATGCTTTAGACTTGGCTGGCCTAAGCAAAATGCTGACATGGACAGAATTTGCCTCAACCATTTTTTCCCCTCATCAAAACTTTTCTCCTCAAGGTATGAGCTTTTTAAGGATCTTCCTGTCTTCAAAAATCTGCTCTCAAATTCTACCTTTATATCAGGGCATAAAATTCCCATGAAACTTTTTTGGTGTCAACTCTTTCCAAAATATCTGCATTTTAACAGATAAGTAAGCATTGAACTAGGGTCCTTTAGTAACCATTGGCCTCTGTCTGGAAACCTGAGAATCTTACCTGAAAAAGTTTTCCTGCTAAGTTCTTTTCTTTTCTTTTCTTTTTCTTTTTTCTTTCCTTTTCTTTTCTTTTGTTTTCTCTTTTCCTTTCCTTTTATTTCTTTCTTTTTTTCTTTTTAGACAGAGTCTCACTCTGTCATCCAGGCTGCAGTGCAGTGGCACCATGTTGGCTCACTGCAACCTCCTTCAAGCAATTCTCCTATCTCAGCCTCCAGAGTAGCTAGGATTACAGGCATCTGCCACCATGTCCAGCTAATTTTTGCATTTTTAGTGGAGATGGGGTGTCACTACATTGGCCAGGCTGGTCTCAATCTCCTGACCTCAGGGGATCTGACCGCCTTGGCCTCCTAAAGTGCTGGGATTACAGGTGTGAGTCACCGCACCTGGACTTTGCCAAGTTTCTTAAGGAGTCCGTTGTTAGCATGGCATCTTCATTTGTGGCTGCTTCTAGAATTAGGCTCTTAGATTCATATTCTTCCTACAGAAGGGTACTGTAGTGTCTGTTTCACCCATAGGAAGGTTTCTGGCTCTATTATCACATTGTCCTCTTCAGTATCTTCACATTTTGGTGCTGTCTTTGGGCCCAGACACAAGGTTAAAAGCACTGCTCACAATAGAAAAAGATAAAGGAAGGAAGAGCAAGTACCCCCATGCCCATCCGAATGAGACCATCTTCACAACCCATTGCCATGCCTTGTCTCTATGGTTTGTTGTATTCCCCTCAGGAATGAGATACACCATATTGGGCTGGGCTCCTTTTCCTAATCTCATCAGACTTGGTTATTTTTCCTTATACACAACAGACTGGCCACTGATCTTACAATTGCAGAAATAAAAATAAATAAATAAAATAGTTGTTCTTTACAACAATGTTGGACATTCTTGGTTTCATCAAAAATAAGAGAAATATAGAAGACAGATGTTTAGGCTTCAGGGTATTGTTAAAGCGGGGGATGGAATTTGGGTCACCCATGATATTTCTTCATGCTATAAAATCACACTAGCAAATAGTCAACTACTTCATGTAACTTGAGGCTATTCTCGCTTAGACTTCAATAATAATTTCTCCCTTAACCAGTGGGCACCATTGCCACTTACTTAAACTATTCCTACAGAGATGATTCATGCCTGCCTTCAGGTTTCTGTCTGCTATATTCTCCTTCAAGGAGCTTAGAAAAACAGGTTTTCATTTTGTTTCACTGTCCTGAAACTTTTGGAAGAACTGAAAAGAGAGAGGGAGAGAAGTAATATCCACTGAGTACCGATTATATGGTTGGCTCTTTGTATAAATGACTTCACTAAATTCTTCTTAAAGATACTGTGTTGCAGTTCTTATTATTGCCATTATACACAGTTAGGAATGCTATATCCTATACATTGTACTGAATTTACCAAGTCATTCACTATAAATAGCAGAGCTGTGAAACAAGCCACTCTCTCATGCCATCTCACTCTACCATTGCCCCTGACACTCTCAGTCCTAGTCCTAGACTTTCCTCATTATCTCCATAATGTGAGGAAACTGGGAGGAACTTATGTTCTGTGGGAGTTGCCTTTGGTTTGTATATATACTGCATCTGTCTTTGGAAATTATTGTTAATCCTAATCCCAAACGGCAAAGCAGTTCAGGTCAGAGGAAAACAGAAGAAAAGCTGTGAATCAGCAACAGGAAATCACAGAGCTGAGAGAGGTTTGAACTTCATCTTAGTTTCTTCCCTCTTTGGAGACAAGGGGCCCTGAGGCCCACAGAGAGACTGATAAGTACAGGGTCACATAAATCATTAAGCTCAGCTTACAACCCAGATCCTCCAGATCTTGATGGCTGGTGCTTCAAAGAACATTCATATGACCACATGCAGTGTTTCTTCCTCCACATAGTTCCACAGTTTTCTATCTGAGCCTTAGAGTGGGGTATGAATGCAGCCGTTAGGGGTGTGCTGAGAAAAAACAATCCAACATACTGCATTGTTTTAGGATGTCATGTTATTCTGTTAAGGACCCTAGACATTCACAGGACATTCAACCTCAATAACTGGATATATCCACTACCAAGATCAGAGTTAGCAGTGCAAGTCCTAGCACATGACACCTTGCTTGTTTTGATTTATCCATTGTCTAAACAATGATCTAGAAGTTGGATTCTACTTCTAAATCACCTGGTTTTTCATTGTAAGTGACAACTTTTGCATTTTATTAGCCTGGTCTACTTTTTAATAAGCCTTTACAGGACTAATATATCATAAAAACATCATTAAAACATTCCTCTCTACTGGTTATAAATTGCCTTGATGGTGCTATGACTACATCTCCCAAAGCACCTTTGACAGAATGAGCCTTAAGATACAGGCATGTCATTGTCATAGCGGAAGGATGACATTGCAGCTGGCCTGACTCCTTCCCCTCTGCAAGAAAAAGACATATGGTGGTACAAGAAAAGAAGACAGACAACTGTCCAGGGCATCATCAGTGGGTATGTCAGTGATGAGGTAGCTGTTAGATTTTAGAAACCCACTTAACTTCTCTGGGCCTCCTCTTTATCTGTAAAATAAAATCTACCTTGTCTAGCTCACAAGGTTGCTGTGAAGAGCAAATAAGACAATGCATATGAAAGCATTTTAAAGAGCAGGTTGGGCTCTTCAGAAAGAAAACTCTGACAGATTTTAGTACACAGGTTGTTTATTGGAGAGTGCCCTTCGGAATCACACCTCTGAAAGAAAAGGAAGCAATGTTGGATAGAGGGAGAAATGCAGAAATTGTACAGGCCCAATGACAACCTCAGACACCCGCACAGGAAAAACTAGAGCTAGCTAGGACCATCAGCATTGTGTCAACTTTTGCTGAAATGGCCAAGCCTTTACGGCTGACATCGGTTAGTCATTAGATGTCAGTTGCCACAGGAAGGGGTGTGACTTAGGGCCATGTGGCTCTCTGCAGCTTAGGTATGAAAGATGAAAACTGTCTACTGACAGAACTCCTAGTAACTGGGGCAAAATTCTTTACTTGAAGAGAGAACTTGGTGATACATCACAGGTCCACCACAGTCCACCCCTTGTGCTGTCCAAATTCACATCTTCATTTACATTCAGGAAACAGCTATTCCAGCATTCCAGGGAGACTCTTTTTGGGGGGGAAACATGAAAAAGGAAGATGAGTAGGATAAACTACAGGCCCTGCTGTGCTGCTGCAGCTGATATCAAGCCCACAAGAGATACTTTTGCTCACCCTTCTCCACTATCTACCTCAGATTCTCCTTACCTCTGCCAGCACCTTTGTTCATCTTATTTGCTGACCTGGCATAGTGACTGAGATCCTCAAGCTTGATGGGTTTGAACACCTGGTCCCAGTGCACTTCTCAGGCCAGGCTTGCTTTACCTGATCGCTTCCTTTCATCATTAGGCAAGAGAGTACCAAGAGGCATGCAAATGGATCTCCTGGGTGCCAAACATAGTCTTGCCTGCCCCAGTTGTGTAAAACCAGCCCTCTGATGTGGGTTGGTCCCTACGCACAAGAATCGTGAAATGAGCAGATGGAAGCTGTAGTTTACTCTGTGTATTCAATGTACTCTAGCTGTGTTCTCTGGCTGGAATGTTCCCCCTTGGGTGACCAGGACTGCTAAATCCACACAGTCCAACATTGTGAGAATGGAAAGCATAAATTTTCTAAGTGGTTCCTTAAGATTGATAGTAGCTGGATTGCTTCCACCACCACGCTTGATTCACATGCTTATGTATTCTGAATATTGGAAACAGAGCCCATGTATAGATCTTTAGTTCAAATTATCTGCCCTGTCCTAGAGACTGGCACAGAGTTCTTGTAAGGTACAACTTCTAAGCTGGTGCTTCAGCCTTATCTTCTGCAAGCTATTCCAATACTCTATCAGGCCAGCAGTGTCTGAATGATGAGATATGTGGCCAGTGAATCTCATGGTCTATAGTCTCTTACTGTCTCTGCTGTATAGGGTCCCATGGTCTGATTCTCAGATATGTAGGACCCTATGTTGGTGGATCAAACACTCTGCCTTTAGGAATATTTCCTCTCACAACTCTTTTTCAGGATTAACCCTGAGGGAAAATACAGTTTAGCCATCCACTTTCAGCTTTGACCACAGAATGGACCAACACATTCATCTGTATTTCATGGGTCTTTTTTCCCTCAGTTAGCTGTTCATAGGGACCTCCCCTACCTTTTCCTTACTACTGGGCCTGTGATCTGACAGAGTGATGCCAGTGCAACAACGGTGGATAACACTGGAGTCTGGGCTCCATGCAGCTGACTTGCATCTTCCATTTGCCCTGCTTGTGCTGGATTCCAGATGCCCCACTTACATCTCACTATGTGTTATTCTGGGCCTGTCTGACTTCATGATTGGCTGGATCTGACAGAAGCCAGTTTGTGATAGACCATTCTGGATGCATAGTCATTTGATGTCCCGTGGTCAAATGCTATAACTATCAAGGGTTAATAGCATGCCAGCTGTTTTTCAAAAAGTGAGTAATTCTGCAGTACAAATGGCATGGCCTTACTCAGGAAGCTCGGGCACCTGTGTTAGTCCCCCACTGGGCTTGTCATAAACTCCATAAGGCAACTTTTCCCACCATGGGCACCTCTAATAATACCATAGGGTCTTCAGCATGTTTGAGTTGCATCCTAAACCAGCTACTGGAGGTCCTGTTTTCGACTTTGGATTCTCTAAAAACTAGCATCCTTCTTTAGACAAACGGAAGCAGTATTCTCGGGATATGTTGCCTTCAGAACATGAAAACATCTAACACTCACTAATCTTCCTTCTTTGTGGTAGGAAAAGTACAATGAAATAATTTGACTATTCCCTTCGGATGGCATGACCCAGCACGTCCCTAACCACTAGATCTCGTAAAATTGTACTAATATTGCAGGCCTCTTGATCTTTGTAGGATGTATCTAAATACTGGAGCACATGTGTCGTACTAAGGCCTCCAAAGTGCTAGCCACTTGTTCAACTCTCTGTAGGTCAGCCCCCCTTGGTTATCACTCTGATCTTCCTGTTCATTATAATAATCACATCCACTTGTCTTCCAAGTGGCTTGGATCTGGCTTCTGTGGTTTGGGGTCCTATCATTTCCACTGCTGTCAGTGAGCCTAAGTCTATAATGGCTTCACCCAACATCTCAGGTCCATAGACAGGAACACCACTGAGCTTTTTAGTGGTGCTGGTGCCCTTCTCACAAGAGCAATTTTATGGCCTCAGCAACTGGTGTATCCTCTGGGTTTTCCATGCAGCATAATCATCTGGTGGGTTTTCTGGCTTTACATAGTATATCCGCTCCAGCATGCCCACTTCCCTATGCCTTTTGTTCCCTATCTCCACCAACTGCCTGAGAATTCCACATTTGAATCTCACTCAGTGTGGGCCATCACTTTTTCCAAGTTTCTAGAGCCATCCTAGCAGCAAATTTGCACTTTCTCCTCGGGTCCTTGCCAGGCTGTTAAATCCTATTTCTCAAGAGAATACTCCCAAATTTTAAAACTCTCCCTTACTCAATTTAATGTTCTCATCCTTTTGATCAAATGCCTCAAATCTAATCCACATTTTTTTAAGCTCCTGCCACACTTGGTGGCTGGGTTTTACAGCTCCTATGGGGTGTGTTCCCTTTCTCCCCTTATTAGGTCTAGAATGTCCCCAGCTGGGTTTTCCTGTGATTTAATCCCAGGGGTCTGGAGAGGAGTCAGCTCCAGGGAGGGGGACATGTCTTTTCGCAGGAGAGAGGCCTTTTTGTATCCTTTAAGCAAGGAAATAAGGTTAACGGGGAGTGCTGGGCCATTTCTGCAGACTCAGGGAGTTTCTGGGGACCTAAGTATTTGAGACATTCAGAGCCACCAACCAGCTCTTTCCATCCCCTATGTAAGGGTCCCAGGTTTTCCCAACCAATGTCCTGACCATGAAACAGCAGTCCAGCCTTGGTTCAGAATTTAGCCTTCTTGGGAGGTTGGCTACATTTATTATTAATGTTCCAGCCCTGGTCCTAAGCATTCTCTGCCATTCCATTGCAGGAGAAGAGAGTATCTTCATGTGTCAGCAAGGAAGCCTTCTTGTTTTCATATTTGGCTTTCAGTTGCCTGTTAATTGCTCTTAGCCTTTCATTATCTTTCTCTAGAATGTCATCCAAGCTAAGTATTAATCATTGAAAGCTATCCCTAAAGTTACTTTCCCCTCACATTTTTCAAAAGTCTGGTACATTGCACCAGTCAATGTATTCCCATCTACCTATATACCATCCCAGTTCACCCCAGGTGAATTATTTCTATTTGCTGCACACTGTGAGATGTGCTTTAAATGTGGCCTTTTTCAGTTTTCACATCAACAATGTGAGGTTTGGCAGTGGGATCTTCCAAACCCCAGGCTAAACAGCAGGCTCTTTTTTTTCGTTTGAGGCACAAAGAAGTAGGAAGACCCACAAGTCCTATCGTGCCATTCCCGATATACAGACTCTGAAGTCAGTTCTTGCTTCATTTCTTGGAAAAATGTAGTTACGTTTGCAGAGCATAAATCTGTGAAAACACAAAATTAATACATCATATCCATCTTCAAAGTATCCACATTTGGGAATTGGGAAACTACAGTGAGTATTTTTTCTGCAACAAATCAGAGACTAAGCCAGACACTGAAGCCCCAGAATGCACCTGTGTTCGACAGTTCTATCTGGGGAGTAACCCGCCATGATCTACTGCACTAGCTCTTTCAAAGAGAAGCCTCAGAAGGGAGGAGAAGAATGTCTGAGGGTTTGTCTGGGGAAAAATAAAAGAAATAATTGTTCTAAAAAAAAGGAGAAATTGGTATTTCACTGGCAGCCCAAGTTGCACAGGAACACTTTAAACTTCTGTGGCCAGTATCCTTCATCTGAAAATCACCAACTTGTTTAAAAAACCCTCATCTGGGGATTTGGTTGCCTGCAATCACACAACCTGAAACTGAGTGTGTCTAGATACCCATATGTCCACAGCAGGGGGCCCTGGGGTACTCTGGTGGGCTGCAGCATGAATTCTGCTCACCAGCATATGCATGGGAAGCAGCTGAAAGAGAAATCCATTTTTCAACATAAGTTATCAGTCATTAAGAACGAGGAGGGACGTGGAAATGAGATCATGATTTCGATGAGCCCCAAGGTGTATGATAGAGGGGGCATTTCTGCCCCAGACTTGGCACTTGACCACGCTGTACACTGTCCCCAATTTTGGCTCCCTTAAGATAGAGATAACATGATCCTGTCTAAGAACAATACATGTGGCCATGGTGCACAGAGCTTTGGGGTGTGTGTGTGTATGTGTGTGTGTGTATGTATGTGTGTGTGTGTGTGTGTGTGTCTGTGGGTAATGAATCTAAAACCCTCCCTTCAAATTGAATTTGGTTTAATGTTTTTCTGTCTGCACCTACAGTATTTAATTTCTCTCTCATCTTATTTAACTGTGAAATTGTACTCTTTCACTGGTAAAGCATTTTGGCATGCTGCAGGGATAAATGGCATTGTGGAAAATAAAGCTGAGTTATGTTGTAGTAATAATATTAAAGCAGCTCAGAAAGAGGCTTAGTAGCACCTGGCATAGTGGGTGGCCACGTGGACTGGAAGTCAAGGACCTGAGGGCTCATCCTCATCCTACCACCATATACCAATGTGTGCCTTTAGCCAAATCATTGATCTTCTTTGGGTTCCTGGTTCTTTATTGACAAAATGGACAGATCGTAGGTGATATACAAGATCTCTTTCCACTTCAGCAGATTCTGGTCAGCGTCACTTTGCAGAATTCTTTTATTCACCTGCAAACATTCACCTACCATTATGTGCCATTTGGGGATTCAGGGATAAATAAGCTATGGTCCTGCTTCCATAGAATTCAGAGTCTAATTCAAGAGGGTCAGCAGTGTCATGAGGAACGTAAACATACATTAAAATGACTACAACACAATAGCCATCAGAAATATGGAACTTTTAAGGACAGGGTAGTTAATTCTGGGTGGTGGAGTGAGCAGATCATGTCATGAGTTGCAAGATAATATAATATTTATCTGGATAACAGGCAGGAAGTTTGCCAATTAAGAAGAGTGGGATGTACAAAGATCACTCCAGGCTAGAAAAACCCCAGGTACAAAGGGACATAAGCCAGACACAGAATGGCATGTTTACAAGACAGCAAATAAGCTAAAGGGGGAATGGTGGGCCACGACACTGGCAAAAGTTACATTGGGGGTACCTCATGCCTGACCATATAGAAAAGAGGGAAGGAAGTTTAGTTATTGCCATGTAGTACATACAATACAGATTCGAAATAGGGAGCATTTATAGAAACTGTTGGAAAAAGAAATAGATGTGGTTGAGGGAAAAAGGTGAAATAACAATTATCCCTGTGGTGGTTGAGTGGAAAAAGATAAAATAATAATGATTCTCAGTTTCAAGCTTGGTGACTAGGTGAGTAGCAGGAATACTTCCAGCAACAAGTACCAACAAATTCAACGAACAGTTATTTAAGCCATAATAGAATTGGTTATTTTCTGAATAGGAAACATGGAATGAAATGGTTTTAGAAGATGAAGTTTCTTTTTGGAATCAATGTTTTCATCATGATCCAGAGCACTTTATTCATGTTCGAAGCTATGTTTTAGGTGCATATTGATTGAGAATCGTATATCTACCTGGTAGACTGACTTCCATATTATTATGGCACGCTACTCTCTATTGTTATTCTTGCCTTCGTTCTATATTTATTCTTGCCTTAGAGAATAATTGTGAAATATTAGTACAGTTACATTGGCTTTCTTTATCTTTTTCTAGAGTTTGCATGACATATGTTTTTATTTTGAATTTTTCTGTGTATTTATAATTAAGACATTTCTAGTAAGCATCATATAACTGGGTTTCATTATATTATCCAGGTGATAACATTAATATTTTACATAGATTAGTTAATTTAAAGGTAATTTCAGACATATTTAAGATTTTATCTACAATCTTACTATTTTTTTCTTTTTGATCCACCCGCTTTATGTTATTGTCTTTTGTTGATTTCTTTTAGAATAATCAAATATTTTTAGTATTTAATTTCTCCTTTCAAGATGGGTAGTTATATATTCTTTTCCAATTTTGGGGGGAGATTACAGTAGAGATTACAACATTTACCACTGACTGATTATAGTCCAAAACAAATTATTACCATTTCTGTCTTTTTGTTATTTAACATTTACTATTTATAGCCTTCTGCCTTTTGTGTTATCATTGTCATGTATTTTAATTCTATAACTATTTTAAATTTCACAAGATAATACTCTTATTATTCTGTATAGTCAGGATTTATTTATATTTACCTACATTTTACCGTTTCTGTTGCTCTTCTCTCCTTTTAATACCCTGTGTTTCCTTCTGGGATTATTTTCCTTCTCTCTACATAACTCATTTTACTATTTCTTTTTAGGGCAGATTTGCTGGTGAATTATTTTAGTTTCTGTTTGTCTTAAATTTATCTTTTAGTTTTAAAGGATAAAATTCTAGTTATACAAAAAATTAGCCGGGCGCGTGGCGGGGCGCCTGTAGTCCCAGCTACTCAGGAGGCTGAGGCAGGAGAATGGCGGGCGTGGAGGCGGAGCTTTTCAGCGTGAGACTCCGTCTCAAAAAAAAAAAAAAAAAAAAGAAGAAAAAAGGATTCAGCACTAATGATGTCATTCCATTGTTTCTTGATTTTCATTATTTTAATTGATAAATCATCTTTCAGTTTTATTGTTGCTTTTTTGAATGTAATGGATCCTGTTTTTCTGACTGCTTTTGTGAGATTTCTCTTTACTTTGGTTTTTGGTGTTCTTTCTATGATGCGCCTAGGTATGGTTTAAGTTTTTATTTATGTTGATCTGTCTTTCAGTTTACTAATCCTGTCTTCTACTATGTCCTGCTACACTCATTCGGTGTCTAACCCATGTAATGAATTGTTAATTTCAGATTTTTATGTAGTGGTTCTGAAATTTCCATTCATTTCTTTTTTATAAACTCTAATTCTCTGGTGATATTACAAGACTTTTAGCTACCTTCTGCATCTTTTCACCCATTACATTAAATATATTAACCATGATTATGTTTAAGTTCTTTTCAGCTAACTACAGTGTCTGTGTGTTTTTTGTGTGTATGGCAGGTGGGGCGTGGCACACACATGCTTGCATGTGCCTGCACAAGCACGTGTTTTCCTCTTGGTTTTTAGTCATGTGATTTTATTGGTCTTATCTTTGGTCAGGTAGATAGAATAGTAATTGATTACCTCCCTTAATCCATTTAGAGACACGGCTGAATCAAATTTAGTGTCTCTAGTAAGACCTAGTCTGTCTCTGGTTCATGCTGGGCCTCCAAGGTTTTCAACTAAAATCCTGCTGTGCTCTTTAAGATCCTTCCACGTGGTGCACACTGTATTCCAATATTTGTCTCATAAAACTATTCATGTTCTATTCTGCTTTTCAGAGGTTTTCTGCTTAGATCTTTAGCCTCCTTCTCTGCCCAGCCCCAGAATTCAGCAAATGTTCTTAAAGAAAAACTAGTTGCATGCTAAATTTCACTCCACTACTTCACCCCAGGTCTCAGCCAAAAACTCTGCCAGTTTCTCTATTCCCTAGCAGCAATTGGTACAAATCCCAGAATCTAAACCTCTTGCCCAAGCTCAGAATCACTAAATGCCGCCAGATTAAAAATGGTTGCAGAATTAAGCTCACCTCTTTGAGATCTTTCCCTGTCCAGTTTTAGCACACACAGTTCTCATAGCATCAGCAGCTATCCAATGCCTTTAAACAAATAATTGCCGCATTTTCTCTGACATTTTTAGCTGTCATCAGTGGGAGCACTGGCCTGATGCAAGGTATTCCAACCAGCAAAAGTGGAAGCCCTTCCAAGCCTTTTACGTAGTTTTGCTTTGTCATCTCAAGATGAGAACTTTCTACCTTGTGCTTTTTGTCTCCTGATTGTAACCTGAGGTACTACTTATATCAGTAGGCCAGCATGAAAGAATGGGATGGATAGAAAAGAATCTTCCATTTACTTTCACAAACCACCAAACATACTTTTCTTTAGCTCAAATAAAAGAACTAGGTCACGTGCTCACTTCTGGTTATGAGGGAGTCTAGAAAAGTGATTATCTTGCAAAGGGGAATAACATTGCCATTATTGGCAATATTAATAAGCCAATTATGATTTATTTTCCAAAACTGGGCATTTTGCCACCCCATTCCAATTAAAGTTCTATTATCAGGGAATAAAGGTGGTATGGAATGACCTTTGGATGAACAATCACATTCTACTTCACTGTGGTTAAAAGAGATGGGAATGTAGACAAAAGAGTATAATAAGTAGTCAGTGTCCTGCTTCTTGAAGGGATAAATAATAAATAAATGACAAGATATTAATTCTGGATTCAATGATTGGAGAGCAAAAGATAAGTATGCCCAATTGGTCTTTCCATTCCCTTTACTGACTTCCATACCTACTTGTGTGTCCTACAAGATTCAAGAAGGACAGAGACTGTGTTACTTCATTTTGTAGTTAATATGTTGTCAGACAGAAAGCATTCAATTGTCATTTGTTAATCTGAAGATAACTTTAAAGATTGGAGAGGATTTGAATAGTTCTAGAGGATAGGGCAACAGTTACAGTGATGGCATGGGTGTGTGTGGGGAGGGCGGGGGGAGTAAGCGGTTGTGAGGTCTGTGTGAGTGTGGGATATGTGAGGGCTAGACAGTGTGCAACAGCCTAGATCTGTTGGAAAGTCCATGCTGGTGATAAATGAGGCACTATCTACCAGGGCTGAACTTTTAAGAGCTCTTATACAAATAGAGTATGGAATGATAGGTATTTCACTGGGCATAAAAGGAAATCAAAGAATAATAAATGAACCAGCCCAAGGTCAGAATATATAAGATAGAATATATTACCTAATCCATATGGCCACCCCAACTCTCCAACCCTCCATTAAAATGAAATCCTTCCAGTGAATTTTAGGGAGTTTTGAAAGACATTCTTTGACCTAGACACCAGAGAAGTTATACACAGCTAGACTCCACTTAATTGCATAATGAATGAATCAACTCTTTTAAATCACTTTACAAAATCCCATACACTATCACATTTCCTTCCTTGTTACCAATACCTGTTAAATGCAGTCCTCATAGAGAAATAATTCACTTCATTGTATTTAAGAAAAAAATGCCCAATTGGAGTTCTTTAAGTGTTGCAGTTCTAATTATCTCACCCCAAATCCACTGTGAAGTGATAATTAAGGGCTAAAAGCTAAACCGATTACTGCAAAATTTTCTCCTGACAGCCATTTAATAGCTAATCAGGTGTTAAATCCCCAAATTATGCATTTCTCAGCAGCGCACTGATCACAATAAATTTTAAAAGTTTGAGTTATCAACTCGTCTTTCACAACTTTGCCCCAACACACCAAAGCTAAAGGAATTACGAATTTAGAGGATTCAAAATTCTTAATAATTTATTCCATTTCTTGACTTAGAATGCTTGTTTTCATTAATGGTCCTAAACCTCAGTTCTGGTGAGAGCACCTTATCATAAGACCTGCCTTTGCCCAGTGAAGAATAACACATCTTGCTTAATTTGCATATTCATAACACCTACAACTAGGTCAGTGAAGCTCATGGAGCCAGTATATACACTAATGGTATTTAAAACCATCTCATATGGCTTTAGTAACTTTAAATGTCCTGAGTTTTCACTGTTATATTACACATGCTCCCGCTACAGGGGTACAAGCAGTCACACCATTGTTCTAATACTGCAATGTTGAATCTGTGGCCAGAAACTCTGAACTTCACTCTAATGGAACCACTCACACCACATCCAATCTACAGTGACCAGATAGATACCTTTCAGAGATAGAGTGTGAAAGGGAGAGCAAAAGAGTGACAGCAAGAACAAAAGTGAGAGAAAGAGAACAACAATATCTATGTGTTCATTAATGGACCGTCATATATACCCTCCTAATGTTGAAGAACTGTGACCTTACATCCCTACTGCAGAAATTCGGGGAGGTGCATTAATAGGAAAATTTTATTTAAGTAGACCAGGTGGTTTATATACATAGCGTGTGTGCAAATATATATATACACACACATCTATGTATAATTTTTCATTGTTTTGAACAATTCTAAAATAAAATTAATCTACAAAGGCTATCTGTGGTCAGTTTCCACATTTTAATGATAAAACCAGTGGAGTAATATAACACATTTATTTCAAGGTCAATGGTTTTCAACCAAGGGAGATTTTTCACCCTAAAGGATATTTGGCAATATCTGGACACATTTTAGTTGTCACAAGTGGAGAGACGATATTATTGGCATTTAGTGAGTAGAGGCCAGGGATTCTGCTAAACATTCAACAATGCACGGGAAAGCTCCCAGCTAACAATAACAAAAAATATCTGGCCGATACTGAAACGGGATAGTTCCCTTGTCCCCTTCATGGGACTCCTGAAGAGGTGGCTTGTTTACTCAGTCTGCAGCTGTTAACCCTTCACAGGAGGAGGCACACGCAGGTGAGTGGATGCAGGGGCCGAGATGAGTGCTTCTGGGTGCTGGAAAAATAGAACTCCGTGCAGCCCCACGGCAGCATCTGGCGAGGGTGGGGGTGTTATCCATGACCCCTGAATCCCCAGAGGACATGTGTTATAGTGTGCTCTTTTAGCTTTGCCATCCAAGAATGGCTTAAGTGTTTAATGACTCAGTGTGACAGCCCTCTGTATCTTGAGCTCTGGTTTGGCATCCAGGAGGAATCAGGTCGCAGGAACGAATTGAAGGTGGTAAATGTGGAGGATTTTATTGCTAATGAAAGTGACTCTCAGTGGGTTGGGGAGCTGGAAAGGGATGCAGTGGGAAGGTGGTCTCCCCCTGGAGTTTGGCCATCCCTGGCCGAACTCTTCTCCAAAGTCCCGCCACCAAGTCGTCCCTTTAAAGGCAAGCTGCTCCTCTCTAATGTCCAGCTGCTGCTTCGCTGCTTCTCTGCCACTCCAATGCTAATGGAGCCTGGGGTTTTACGGGTGTAAGATAGGAGGCAGGGCACGCCAGGATGGCTTTGGAAAAGGCAACATTCAGACTGGAAAACAGGAAGGCATGTTCTCACTTTGGGCCATGGGTCCAGGCTTGAGGGTGGGGCTTCGCCAGGGCCGAACCCATCTCTGTATGGTATTTCCCTGCCTCCTGTGACTATTGATAATGCCAACAGTGCTAAGGCTGAGAAACTCTGCTCTAGACTAGAATCCCATGGCTTTGACACTTTACTACATCTGTATTCCCCAGTCCTTGGGGAAAGTTAAAGGGCATGATGGAACATGGGGACAAGGTCCTGTAGATCTTATTTTGAGGGTCCATTCTGTTCACCATCTCTTTTTTTTTTTTTTTTTTGTGAGACCAAGTCTCACTCTATCACCCAGCCTGGAGGGCAGTGACATGATCTCAGCTCACTGCAATCTCTGCTTCCCAGGTTCAAGCGGTTCTCATGCCTCAGCCTACTGAGTAGCTGGGATTATAGACACACACCATCACGCCCAGGTAATTTTTGTATTTTTAGTAGAGACAGGGTTTTACCACATTGGCCAGGCTGGTCTCAAACTCTTGACCTCAAGTGCTCTGCCTGCCTTAGCCTCACAAAAGTGCTGGGAATTACAGGGGTGAGCCACCAAGCCTGGCCCACCATCTTTTAAGAGAATATATAATTCTACTATTAACTCCATCATCTTTTTCTCCCATTTTTTTTAATCTCCATTAATTCTCCTCATTATTCACCAAAATGCCTCCTCACTGCCCAGGTACATTGTTAGTTTAGTTTTGTATTTACATATTTATTTAGCAAATGATCTTCAAGTGCCTATTGTATGCTGTGTATTGTCCTTGACCTCATGGATGTTAATTAGACATTAGTGGTAAATACCAAGAAAGATGTAATAAATATAAAAACTTAAGAAAAAATATATATAACAGATCACACATATTTGTGGATCCTGATGGGGATTATTTTATTTGGACTGAGATTTTCTTGGAGGAATAAGTAGGGAGAAGCACATCAAAGAATAAAAATTGGAAAATGACCTATTTGTAAAAGGAATGGGTTTAGAACTGGGACAGTTCAACCTATAGAGGGTAAAGTCAAAGTATAATGTCATAAAATGATAAAAGTCCTAATTATTTCCTTCTTTTCTTCAATTTTTCTTCTAATTGAAATAGTACATGTGTTCACTTTCAAAATCAAGTAGTAATTAGTATGAATAAATAGCAGTTCAGTTTCCCTGTGACTTGACATCTGATCATCAAAAGTATTCACTTTTGCTTATTTTACCTGTTTCTTGTGACATTTAGTATGATATTTCTAAATAACATGCTTATACTACCATTTCTTAGTTTTTCCCAGCAGGGGTAGCCTCCTGCTTTAGAGGACCCCAAGTGTCATAAAGACACAAAACAACCTATTAGAAAACATGCAAGCACTTCTACCATGCAGGATCTGTTGCTCAGGACTCACGTAGAAAAGACTATTTTTCTAAACATTGGCACACATGACCGACACTACTTAAGCCCTAGGGAAGCACTTCTTAATATTTCTTTTCTTGTGTTCTAAAATCAAAGAGCCTGCCATTTGGTGGGTTGTGATACTACTGATGCATAGACATCACTTCACTGTGTGACACTAATTTGAGTGGCAGAAACTTTTTTAGTAAAGACAAAGGACAAATTAATTAACTTGTCAAATCCTGCCTCTCAGATTCTTGAATAAAGACTCATTTCCCAGGAACTTCTAGTGTCCATTGTCTAGTTCCTAATGTATAGTTTCATAAGTAATCACAAGTCAACACAATATTTACAGTAATTGCATGTGGTGACTGAGGAAAAATTTTGCATTATTAAACAATTTATGCTATTCCTCATCAAATTTGGGAAGCTTTTAAAAATTAATAGACTTTAATATATTTTTTTAAAATTTTGTTTTTTGGAACAGTTTCAGATTTACAGGAAAATTGGGCAGATAATACTGAGTGTTCCATGTAACCCTCTATGTCTTTTTCACAATTTCTCCTACTATTAATATCTTACATTAGTGTGGTCCATTTGCTATAATTAATGAACCAATACTGATATATCATTATCAAGTAAAGTCTAAAATTTACATTAAGTTTCACTGTGTTATACAGTTCTGTGTGTGTGCACGAGAGAGAGAGAGAGAGAGAGAGAAAGAGAGAGAGTAAGAGAGATACAGTTCTATGGGTTCTGACAAATGCATAATGCCATGTATCTACCATTACGGTATCATACAAAATAGCTTGGCTGCACTAAAATTCTCCTGTGCTTCATCTGTTCATTTCTCTACCTACTTACAAATTCCTTGAAACCACTGATTTTTTACTGTTTCTGCAGTTTTGCCTTTTTCAGAATGCATTATATTGTAATCATATAATATGTAGTCTTTCCAGACTAGACTCTTGATTTAGTAATGTATATTTAAGGTTTCTCCATATATTTTTGTGACTTGATGCCTTTTTGTAAAAAGTCACTGAATAATATATCATTGTATGTACTGTAGTTTGTTTATTCATTTGCCTATTGAAGAACATCTTGCTTGCTTCCAGTTTTTGGTGATTATGAACGAAATTGCTATAAACCTCTGTACAAGTTTTCTGTTTTCAGAAATTTCTTCAAATATTTTCATCTACCTTTTTCTCCATTCCCTTCAGGGTTCTAGTTACGTGCATACTGGACAGCATTTCACCTCTGCATAGGTCTCTAAGACTTTTTTCATTTTTCGATTTTTAAATTCTCTCTGTTCTTTAAATGGCATAAATTTATTGATCATTTTGTTTATTGAGTCTTTTTGTTATCACAAATCTTCTGTTGAGGCCGTCTAGTGAATTTTTAGGTTCAGTTGTTGTACTCTTCAGCTCTAGAATTTCTACTTGGTTCTTTCTTCAATTTTATTAATACTTTCAATTTATTTGTCGAGATTTACTCATTAATGCAATTTTTAAAATTCATTGAACTTATTTATATTGTTTGATTTAGAGAATTTTCTGATAAATATATAATAGTATCTGGGCCCCACTTGATATCTGTTTGTATTGATGCCTCCTTTTTTCTTTGGTATGGATCAGCCTTTTCTGTTTATTTACATCTCTATTGACTTTTGCTTGAAGACTGAGCATCATAAATAATATGCTATAGTGACACTGGATTCTGTACTGTTCTTCTAAAGATGACTGAGGTTTCTGCTCTAACATACAGCTACTTTGTCTGGACTCCAGCTACGAAATCTGAGTTCTCGTGGACAAGAGTTTTTTTTTTGTTGTTGTTGTTGTTGTTTCTCCAGCTTCCAGCTGCTGGAAAGTTGAAAGCATCCAGCTGCTTGAAAGTTTATTTTCATCTTGGTCCTCTAATTACCTTCCCTGTGCCTGCATAGTTTAGCACTCAAGAATTTGAGTGGATTTATACTAAGATTTTGGGGCTTATCCTCTTGGTGATTGCTTTACTTCTGCAGTTCCCCGTAAATTTCCAGTTGCTTCTTCAGCCCCTACTGAAGTTCTTCCTACTGATATCCAAGCCAGTAAAGTTTCCACTTTTTGCCACACAAACTGTATGTGGATAGGGAATGCACTCAGCCAAAGGCATAATAAGTTTACAAATCTTATTAAGCAGCATTGTTTTTCCATTGTAAACAATCCTTTAGTTTCTGCCTGCTTTTTTGTTGAGCTCCCTGAGGTCTCCTGGGTATATGTACAGTTTAGCAGTCAGTCACTGATTTGAACAGAGTTAATACTCATATTTTGGATCTCAGCCTTTCTGATCCTCTCTTACTTCCAAAAATTGCTCCCTTAAATTTCCTGCTACTTGATGATCTGAACTTTCTTGTCTTCCACCTCAAGCTGACAAGACTGCAATTTTCTGTCACCAGAGCTGGTATGGGGATTGAAGAGATATTTAGGCAACAAAGTCACAAAATCCCAGTTCTCACCCAAAGCACTAAAAGTCTATCAAGACTATAGCCTTCTCCAGTCTCTACTTGTCATTGGTCATTTTCCAGTGCCTTCAAGTAATTGCTTTATTTTTACCCAGTTTTTAAAATAATTGTCTATAGGAGGTCAACTTCTTCATGCCAACATCACTGAATATTGTGCTTATATCACATTAAATTTTAATTTTTTATAGATTTTAAAAGACAAAGCATTTAAAATATCTATGAGAATGAGTACATATTACATATATAAATATGTAATTTATTACAAAGTTTGGGGTGGAACTGTAAAGGAATAGCATTTTCATATGCAGTTGAAGTTGTTATCAGTGTAAAATCAATTGTTTTAACTTTAAGATGTGTATATAATCCCCATGATAACCACAAAGAATATCTACAGATTATATACACAAAAGAAATCAAAGCATGTCGCTACAAAAAAAATCTACTAAATAAAAGGAATAAAGGGAGAAAATTAGGGACAAAACTATGAGACATATGGAAAACTACAAAATGGTAATATTAAGTCCTTCTCTATCAGTAATTAAATGTAAGTGGATTAAACTTCCCACTTGAAATGCATATATTGGCTAAATGGATAAAATAACAGGACTCAACAATATGCTTCTTGAAATACACATATTGGCTAAATGGATAAAATAACAGGACTTAACAATATGCTTCTTGAAATACATATATTGGCTAAATGGATAAAATAATGGGACTCAACAATATGCTTCCTATATGAAGAGACTCACTTTAAATATAAGCACATTATAGGTTGAAAATAAAAGAATGAAAAAGATATTTCATGCAAATAGTAACCAAAAGAGAGCTGAAGTGATTATATTAATATGAAGCAAAATAGAATATAGGTCAGAACTTATCACAAGAGACAGGGCATTATATAACCACACAAGGGTCAATTTACCAAAAATATTTAATAATTATATATGCAATAAACATCAGAACTCTTAAATATATGAAGCAAACATTGACAGAATTAAAGAGATAGTTAGATATAAATAATAGAGTCTCAAGACCCCATTTCAATAATGAAAAAACAACCATAGAGAAGATCAATAAAGAAATAAAGGACTTCATCGACACAGTAGTTCAAACTGAAGTAAAAGATAGATATATAAAGAACATTCTACTCAACAACACAATATATATTTTTCTTAAGTATACACATGGAACGTACTTCAGGATAAAGCATATATTAAGTCACAAAGCAAGTCTTAATACATCTTGAAAGATTAAACCATACAAAGTATTTTTTCCTGATCACAATGGAATGAGACTGGAAATAGTATCAGAAAAATTATTAGAAAATCCCTAGGAATCTGGAAATTAAATAACAGCTTTAAATAAACAATAAATCAAAGAAAAAATCACAAGTAAAGTTAAAAATTATTTTCAGACAAATGAAACTAAAAACACAACATACCAAAACCTGTGAGATACAGTGAACATAGTGCTAATTAGAACATTTATAGCAGTAAATGTTTACATTAAAAAGGAAAAAAGATCTCAAATCAACAACCTAACTTTACACCTCAAGGATCTAGACAAAGAGGAATAAACTAAACCCAATGCTAGCGGAATGAAGAAAATATTAAACATTAGAGCAGTATTTTAAAAATAGAGACTAAAAAATAGAGAACATCAATCAACCCAAGAGTTGGTTATTTGAAGAGATCAACAAAATTGACAGACCTTTAGCTAGATTAACTGAGGAAGAACAAAAACACAGAAGACTTATGCAGCTAAAATCAGAAGTAGAAGAAACATTATAGCAGATGCCATAGAAATGAAAATGATTGTAAGAGGAAAATTTCAACAATTGTATCCCAACAGATTTAATAACCTAGATGAAATAAATAACTTCATAGAAGCACACACCTTACCAAGACTGAATCATGAAACAGAAAAATCTGAACAGACCTATAACTAGTAAGGAGATCGGATGGGTAATTAAAAATCCTCCCGTTGCAACAACATAAAACCGCAGAACCAGATGACTTCACTAGTGAATTCTACCAAATATTAATAAAAGAATTAATACCAATCCTCTTCATCTTCCAAAACATTGAAGCAGAGGTAAGATTTTCAAACTCACTCCATGAGGCCAGCATTAACCTGTTACCAAAGATGGACCAAGACTATGCAAGAAAACTAGAGACCAGTAATCCCAATGAATATCGATGCAACAATCCTCAACAAAATACTAGCAAACCAAACTTAATAGCATATTAAAATAATTATAAACTATAACCAACTAGGATTTCTTTTTGGAATGCAAGAGTGATTCAACATACAAAAATGAGTCAGTGTAACACCTCACATTAATAGAAGTTTTGCCAAAACAGATGATCATTTCAATTGATACAGAAAAATCACTTGACAAAATTCTACACCCTTGTATGATAAAAACACTCAACAAATTAGGAATAGAAGGAAACTACCTGAACATAATAAAGGTTGTGTTTTTTTTAGACCTGCAGCGAACATCATACACAATGGTAAATGACTGAAAGCTTTTCTTCTAATATATGGAATAAGACAAGAATGCTTACAATCACCCCTTCTATTTAACATAGTCCTGGAAATCTAGTCAAATCAGTTAGGTAAGAAAAAGACAAAAGGCTTTCAAATTAGAAGGAAGAATTAAAATTATCTCTGTTCACAGACAATATGCTCTCATATGTGAGAAAACTTAAGAATTCCACAACGCAAAAAGAGTTATTAGAACTAAGAAGTAAATTAGGAAAGTTACAGGATACAAAATAAACACACAAAATTCAACTGAATTTCTATACATTAACAATAATAATTCTAAAAGAAAATTAAGAAAACAATTCCTTTTATAATAGCATCAAAAGGAATAAAATATAATAAGAGTAAACTCATCCATAGGTGTAAGACTCATAAGCTGGAAATTACAAAATGTTGCTGAAAGAAATTTAAAAAGATACACATAAATGGGAAAACATCCAATCATGGATTAGAAGACTTAATATTGTTAAGATGTCAATACTACCCAAAGTGATGTATGGATTTAATGTAATCCCTTTCAAAATCCAATGGCATAAATGTATGAATAGAAAAATTCATCCTAAAATTTATATGGAATTTGAAGGGTCTCTGAATAGCCAAAACAATCTTGAAAAAAAAAGAACAAAGTAGAAGTCTCACACTTTCAGATTTTAGAATTTATTACAAAACTACAGAAATCAAAACACTATAGTACTGGTATAAAAGCAGATACATAGACCAATGAAACAGAAAAGGAAACTCAGAAACGAACCCTCAAGTATTTGGTTAACTAATTTTCAATGAAGGTGCCAAGACTATTGAGTGACAAAAGGGTAGTCTTTTCAACAAATGATGTTGAGAAAACGAATGTCCACATGCTAAAGAATAAAGATGAACCTTTACTTACACCACAGATAAAAGCTAACTTAAAATTAATCAAAGACCTAATGGAAGCAGTAACACTATAAAACTCTTGGAAGAAGGCATAAGGAAAAAGCTTTAGGACAATGGATTTGGCAATAATTTGGAGGTGACCCAAAAGCACAGGCAACAGGAAAAAAACTGGATAAATTAGAGTAATTAATATAAATAATTCTGTGAATAAAAGAACAACATCAACAGAATGAAAAGGCAACCTATGTAATAGAAGACAATATTTGCAAATCACATATCTGATAATGAGTTAATATCCAGAGTGTAAAAAGAACTTCTACAACTCAACAACAATGTCAACAAAACACAAATATCTCAATTCAAAAATAGGCAAAGGACTTGAATAGATATTTTTTTCTAAAGAAGTTATCCAAATGGCTAAGAAGCACATGAAAATATACTCAATATCACTAAATATTAGGGAAATGCAAATCAAAATTACAATAAGGCACCACCTCACATCCATTAGTAAGTCTATGATAAAGAAAAAGAAGCAGAAAATAAGTGTTGGCAAGGATATAAAGACATTGGAATTCTTGTGCACTGTTAGTAGGAATGTAAATGATCTATTTGCTATGGAAAACTATGATGGCCCCTCAAAAATTAAAAATAGAGTTACCATATGAACCATTAATTCCACTTCTGAGCATATATCTTAAAAAAATGAATGCAGGGTCTTGAAGAGATGTTTGTACACCCACATTCATAACAGCATTATTCACAATAGTCAAAAGGTGAAACCAACCAAGGGTCCATCAATGGATGAACTGAAAAAGAGTGGGGCTTATGTATACAATGGAATATATTCAACCTTCAAAAGAAAGACTATTCTGACACATGGTTCAATGTGGATGAACCTTGATGACATTACGTTAACCAAAATAAGCCAGTCACCAAAAGACAAAAGACTGTATGATTCTATTTTATTGGATATCTTGAATATCAAATTGATAGAAATGGTGGTGACAAAGTCTGCGGGGAGGGGTAATGGGAAATTGTTGTTCAATGGGTAGAGCATTTCAATCTTACTAGATAAAAAAGTTCTGGATATTGGCTGCCCAGCAATATTAATTATCTCAATAAAGTGAATTGTATGCTTTAAAAAATTATGATGGTAAGTTTTATATTTATTTTTCCAAAAGTTTTAAAAGACCAGTCTTCTATTAATATATTCAAACACATATTTTGTTTGTTTTTGAGGTATCCCTTCTATAACTGTCTTCCTGCTCTAGTATAGGCTGGTCTCTCTTTACAGCTACTGTCAAGCTCTCCTTTTACCATTAGCTTAAGGATTCCTTCTTTTTTTTTTTTTTTTTTTTTTTTTTTTTCTTTTTTAATGGAGTTTCACTCTTGTTGCTCAGGCTGGAGTACAATGTCGCTATCTCAGCTCACCACAACCTCTGCTTCCCAGGTTCAGGGGATTCTCCTGCTTCACCCTCCCTAGTAGCTGGGATCACCCACCTAGTAGCATGTGCCACCATGCCCGGCTAATTTTGTATTTTTAGTAGAGACGGGGTTTCTCCATGTTGGTCAGGCTGGTCTCGAACTCCCGACCTCAGGTGATCTGCCCGCCTTGGCCTCCCAAAGTGCTGGGATTACAGGCATGAGCCACCACGCCCGGTCAGTATTCTTTTCATTTAAATCTGTTGTTAGATCCTCTCATTCTTTGATCCTATGCCTTCTCTCTTTTAGTTTACTGCACTATTTTGTAGAACACCTTCTCCAGTAGCTTCCAAAGAAGGAGTTCATGAGAGGTATTTTTTTTTTTTTTTAAAAAGAACTATCATGTCTGGAAATGTTGTTTTTCATTCTTATACTTGATTAACCATTTTGTTGTGGCAACCAGAATTTTGCAAATGTTACTTATTTTTTTTTTTTTTTCACTAGAGTGGTTGAAAACTCAACTGCCCTTTGGATTCTTCATACCTTTTCTGAAGTTAAATTATCTATCTATGTATCTATCTATCTGTCTATCTAATCTAGCTACATTTTTTTTCTGGAAGTTTAGAAGATCTCTCCTTGTTCTTGGTTATGCTGGCCACAGGTTTTATAATTTCAGTTATTTACCTTGATATGTTTCTACCATGGTACTGATTCACTGGGCCCTTTGAATCTCAAATTTCATGTTCATCAGTTCTTAGGAAAGTTTCTTGAATTGGTTCTTTAATAAATTTCTCTTCTTTATTTTCTATATTTTCTTTTTCTAGAAATCATTTTCACATGTTACTAAATCTATCATTTTCTTACGTTTTCTCTTATATTTTCTACCTCTGACTTTCACCCCTAATTTCTAGGGCATTTTTTTGTGTGTGTGATTTTAGATTCTAAACATTCTATTGATTTTTTTTTTTCATTTCTGCTATCATATTTTAATTCTAGCTGCCAAATTTTAATTTTTTGAATCTTTGTTCTATTTTTATGCCTTCTTTGTTCTATCTTCTTTCAACAATCTGGGAGTTATATATATTTCTACCCTTCCTCACTCTTTACATTGTCCCTGTTTCCTTCAAATTTCTTTCATCATGTTTGTCTGTATTGTTTGCTGCTTTAAAGTCAGATACTTTTCTCAAACGTCTAGTGATCCAGTGAACGTCTAGCTGGTCATTCGATTTAAGAATGAGTCACTATTTACATGATTGAATCTCTGTCTCCATATGCAGGCATATGGATTGGTTATCAGGTAGGATAACCTAGCCGTTTTGTTGAATTACTACCAAAGGCCAGAATCTCTTGGTTCTGTCCATTTCTCTAGAAAAGTATCCTCCATTCTCCTGCTTGGTTGCCAGTGCTTTCAGGAGCCAAGTGGTGAGGAGTCTATAAGGGGAAGAGATTTAGTGGTGTCAGGTTTTACTTATCCCCCTTTTTTTTTTTTTTGACTCTTGCCTAACTCTTACATTTTGCTATATCAGCCATTAACAAGTTATGAACATCTTTGTTTCCAACCTGTCCAAATCTTTAACCTGGAATTTTATTCCAGGGCTGAGAAAGGAACAAAGGGGCAGTTCCTTGGCTGTGTGGGTTGGAGAGAGGATCTGGAAATGGTACTGCTTCTTACATAGACTTTAATCCTATTTTCAAGCCCACTCCCATTCCTACTCTCAAAGCTTCCTGGTATTTCCAATTCCGGAGTTTTTAGATTCTCTAGGGAGAATTGCTAGCTTCTAGGTCTCCATTACTACAGGTGTTGTTTTCAGCTGTCTTTGGAACTCTAATTCAGCTACTGAAAATAATCTACTTTTTTGCTTTCATGAATTTTATGTCGATGTCTCTTAACCCATGCTCCTTGATCTTTTCTTTGAAATCATTTTAATCATTACTGTGTCTTTAGGTGTATTTTAAGAAATAATAGAGATAAAAGCATTCGCTCATTTGAACAATTTCAATATCTTTATTCTTAAATCTCTTTATCTTGGCCGATGCTCAAGGATAGACTTGTCTATGCTGAGTAGTGTTTTGTTTTCTCTTTATTATTGTTCACTTATATTTTCAACATACTACATGGCAAACATTCTACCAAGCTGAATGAGACATTAGGTACATTGCAAGGAACAGTCTCCTCTTGAGAAACCCATTTCTGCCATTGCTGTAAGAAGGTTGTTAAGAAAAACACTCACCACATAAGCCTCTACATAAATTATTTTGCCTTCAAATACTCAGTAAATCTTTGCTTCTCCTGAAGAGTAAAAACCCCACCCCATACAAACTGTGCAATTTACCATGCCTCACTTTGCACCTAGATTTTCAGAAAGCTTATGATTAAATGTGAGATTTTAACCACATCTTTATAAGTTATAGGATTTTCTTTTCACCGCTTATTCTTGAATTTCTGTTCTTATATCTTTATCTTTCTTGATTTTCAGTTCAAAAATATTATATTGGTTTCTTTCAAGATGCCTCATGCTATGGTTTGAATGTCTCTTCCAAAATTCAGGTGTTGATACATAATGGCCAATGTAATGATATTAAGAGGTGGGGGCTTTAAGAGGTGATTAGGTCATAAGGGCTCCTTCTTCATGAACAGGATTCAGCATTTAGCTTGCTTGCTCTTCCACCTTCCACCATGCAAGGACAGTGCATTCCTCTCCTCTGTAGGATTCAGCAAGAAGGTGCCATCTTGGAAGTAGAGAGCAGTCCTCACCAGACAACCAAACCTACCATTGCCTTGATCTTGGACTTCACAGCCCCCAGAACTGTGAGAAAATAATTTTTTTTTTTTGTATCACCATGAAACAATGAAGATAATTCATATTATTTGTTCAATGAGATGGCATTTGCATTTCTATTTGCATTCATGACAAAGACAAATAGAGTTAATAAAAATTAACTGAGCACTTCTTGCTAAAACACTTAGAGTGAACTTTAAGGAACTTTTTCAAAGAAAATGAAAATATTTTCTTCTTCTCTGTTATGGATAGAATAAGGGTCAAATAATAGTAACGTATCAATATCAGGCATTTAGTAGTTCCTTTAAAAATATTTCCTAAGCAAATGAATGAATAGAAGAATTTCTTAGCAATGAGGTTTGTTAATTACCAGAATGCTTTGCTGATGCAAAATTAAATGATCACTTTCATTGGCATAAATCAACTAACATTTATTAATTACATTTTTAGTTTGATGTCTTCTTAAATTAAAAAGACTCTTTTTTTTTCTTTTTTTTTTTTTTTTTTTTTTTTTGTCTGGAGAAAGAATAAACTTGATCTCTCAATGGCCCTGTCACTATAAGATTTGATGTATTCTGTGATTTTATAGCACTGCTAGTTGTTTGATTTTATATTTTAGAGCAAGTCCCTAAGCACATAACAAGTGAGTAAAGCAATTTAGACCTTCACCCAGATCAATGCCTTGAACTTCTGAAGATTGGATTTTTGTTGTCCTCCCATGTTTCAGAATCATATAAAACAAAAACAAAATCATTCTTGATTGAGTGATGGGTGCTCTTAGAAGGGCCGGCTATATTTCCGGGTATGAGAATATATAGCCATTCTCCAAGAGTCTACCCACCAGCTCTCACCAGGTTCTCCAGTGCAAATGCCTCACCCTCCCTAAAAATGGCAAAAATTTGACAGGTGGTGTAAGATCAAGAGAGTTCTTACACTTAGTAAAATCTGTAAATGTTTGATCTGATCTTGAATGATTTTTCTAAAATAGGTCTCTGATGGATTCTGTTGTTGATTGTTGTTATTGTTGTAACACTTATTTGCTATTCTGCTGGTTTCAGTCAATATTAGCTAGTTCATGGCACCTCCAAAGTATTGATACAAGGATTTATAATTTTCTTGGGTGGCTTACTTTTCTCCATGAGGGAAAGGTGGAAGAAATAATATTGGCCAAGCAAATGTTAATATTCAGAATATAATTTAAAGTACAGAGCTCAGATTGGCTTTTCCATTACACTGAAGGATTACAGAGATGCACAGAAACACTATTGGTTCATCATTACTAACACATACGTGCCAGGACATACAGGCAGGTCGAAAGATTGAAAAGCAACCACCTTAGCTCTGAATTCCAGGGAGTTTATAGGCTTAAATCACAGAGACTTGACATCAGGCAAATGGAGTTTCTGAGGCTGAACAATAATTTGGAATCAAAGGTATTTGAGAATGCCAATTATTAAGAAAAATTCTTTTCTGAGGATCACCATAGCAAAGAAACTCCTACAAATGTAGTTATGCCAGTTCTTGCCTTCCATAATTTAAGCTGTCTGTACCTTTTTGTTGGAAGTAAGCATTTTGACTGGTTTGATATTCCATGTAGTCCTGTGAGAAGATGGGGAAAATCTGTGATAGAGGTTCTTGGAGAAAAAAATATCTCAAGTCTGTTAAAAGACAGGGCAGATTTACCTATGAACAGGATTACTATATATTATGTATATAGTATATAGTTAATATATCATGTATATTCAAGGACTGAGACCACTGCACTTCTCCTCTTAGTGGGAAAAGACCATTTGACCATATCTTGACTTTCTTTACCCTTAGGTGAAGAAAGTAGAGATTTTGACTGATCACATAATAAATGTTTAAATTTGGAGATGCAGTTAAAGAAGGGAAGACCTCTTCTTGATGTTGATGTAATAGGAGACATACATACACACACACACACACACACACATACACACACACTCCTTAGATATTGTTTGTCAAGCAAAAGATTGTGAATTTGAAAGAGGCAGCAGCTACCCTACTACTTGCAGATGCTATTTAGCACTTCTAGTACTGTTATTTAACGTTTTCATGTCCAATCACTTCAACTCGATTGTAAGCCCCTTAAAATCAGGGATTAGCTATTTGCTGCTTCTCCCACTGAAAGTAACACATGGCCTCACACTGTAATGAATATAAGGAGATAGTCTGATATAAGGAGAAAAATCTTACCTTAGAGGAAAAGGTATCTGGGGAAAGTTACTTCACTATTTGTAGAATCAGAGGGTTAGACTAAAGAAAGAAGCACAGAAGGGAGGAATAAACATGTGATAGGGCAAATAATCCCTAGGCTCCCTTGTATCATTCTCAAGTATGCATTACAACTGTTTTTGATTATCTATTTTTTATTTACAAAACTTGTTTTTCTCAACCATATTACAAGACAAGGTCTCCTACGCATTTCCATCAGCTTTTTTTTTTTTTCACCTTTTCTTTTCTGGGTTACATTAATTCTCTTGGTTATTCACCAAAATACCTCCAAATTGCCTAAGTGCATTGTAGTTTGAGTACATACTTACATATTCATTTAGCAAATAATGTTCAAGTGCCTACTTCATGCTATGTATAGTCCTGAGTTTATGCATCTAAATTAGACATTAATGGTAAATATCAAGAAAAGTTGTGGTGATGATTTAAACATTAATAAAACAGATGCAATATATCAGGTCATACACAGCTGAGGGTCCTGGAGGGAAGCATTTTCACTGGATGGAGACTTTCTTGGGAAATACACAGGGGAAAATCAATCACATTATAGAATAAAAATTGGAAAATGACTAATTTGGAAAGATTAGTTTTAGAACTGGAATTATTTGACCTCTAGAGTGACCTCTAGAGGGAAAAATTAATGTTTAATGTCATAAAGTCATAAAAGCCCCAATGATTTTCTTCTTTTATATAATTTCTCTTCTAATCAAAGTAATGTACATACTTAATTTAAAAAGGCAAGTATTAATTACTGAAAATAATAATTTTCAGCCCATCTCCCCATGTCTTGACACCTATCAAAAGCATATACTTTTGCATATTTTATCTATTTTTAAATATTTAATAGTATATCATGTTTAAGTCTGAATTAAAACAGTTCTGCTTATCTATTTTTTATTCACAAAACTTGTGCTTTCAACAAAATTGCAAGTTCCTGGGATACAGGGACCTTGGATGGCACTCTCTCCCCCCATGGTCCCTGTACTACACTGCTAGGCAGAAGATGGTTAAAATGAGGCAGTTAATCCACCTTCTTTGCCATCCAGCATCTCATTTCAAGTGTCTCTAGACAGATTCTAGGAAGATAGAAGATAGTCACTGTTTGTTGCTTGATCAAATGTGGCAACCTTTCCTGAGGTTCCTCTAAATCCTCAAATGGCAGTGAGCATCAGTGGCCTCCCTAAGCAGCATCAGGGTTGGGGAGATTATATTAGAAGGGAGGATGATGGAGTGGGAATTTGGAATTACAAGATGTTTGTTTGAGTTCTGTCTCACTTTTGCCTCTCTGGGTTTCAGTTACCATCTGTAAAATAGTATTATCAGTTGTTTCATATAAAAGTTCTATTGTAAGGCCAAGCCCAGTGAGTCACGCCTGTAATCCCAGCATTTTGGGAGGCAGAGGTGGGCGGATCACAAGGTCAGGAGATCGAGACCATCCTGGCTAACATGGTGAAACCCTGTCTCTACTAAAAATACAAAAACTTAGCCAGGTGTGGTGGCAGGCACCTGTAGTCCCAGCTACTCAGGAGGCTGAGGCAGGAGAATGGCATGAACCCGGGAGGCGGAGCTTGCAGTGAGCTGAGATCACGCCACTGCACTCCAGCCTGGGCAACAGAGCGAGACTCCGTCTCAAAAAAAAAAAAAAAAAGTTATATTGTAAAGGGAACTAAACGAGATTCACATATCCAACTGTAAAATGGTCCATAAATTAAGTATTTGTCATTCTTATACTGTCCAATAGAACATCCTGTGAGGATGAAAATGTTGGATATCTGCTCTATTCAATATTGTAGCCATTAGTCACTAACTACTTGTAGATATTGAGCTGTTCAAATATGATTGATATGACCAAGGAACTGAATTCTAAAATGTATTTAAGTTTAATTAATTTCAATTTCAGTAGCTGATTTGGGCAGTATAAATTTAGTCTACACAGAAAGGTAAACCAGGAGTCACAGCAACTGGACGACTTCACACTGACCTAAACCAAAATGTGAAAACAGATGGGATCCTAGAGAGGTTTACATGAGCCACAGATGAAGGAAGAGTAGAGAGTAGAAAGGGATGAGCCAAGTGGAGCAACACAAAGAAAGGAATGGAAATCAGCTTTTAGTCCTTTCCTCTAGTTCCACCCTTCTAGCACACCATTATGTAACTCTGAATCTCTAGTTGGTGGAAAGAACTAAGAGTCTTCACTCTATCTCTCATTCTCTGTGAGACTGTCTCTGCAGTTACATTCTGTTATCTGAAAAGGGACGGTTTTATGCTAGAGGGTTTCACAGGATATTTTGAATGCTAACGCCTCATGCCCTGTTATTCAGGTCTAGTTGCCTTGCTAGCCCTTCTAGAACTTCTTGCAACTATCCTGGGTAGCTCCAATTCAAGGTTTCTTCCTAGAATCTGTCTAGAGACACTTGAAATGAGATGCTGGATGGCAAAGAAGGTGGATTAACTGCCTCATTTTAACCATCTTCAAGGAATACACAAAACGTGTCCCTACACAAAAGTGCAACACACACCTAGATACATCAAATACACACAAATGCTATGTTAGTTCTGCAAGAAAAACATAAAAGTTCAAATGTCTTAGACACTTGCTATACACTAGGTATTGGTTTTCTCAAAAAATCCTTTGAGGTAGGTATAATTGTTATTGTCCCCATTTTATAGACACTTTATCAAGGTAACACTGTTAAAAATCTGATTTGAATATAGATCGTGTGACTACAGAGTCCACACTCTAATAATTAGAATACAGTGAATTCTCTATCAATGTTCAATACAAAATAAGTTACTTGGAAATATAATAGCTGGAATCCTTCAATGTACATGATGGCTGGTAGTTTTGAAAGAAAGCCTTTCACTAATATGTACTTTTGTCCCCTACTCCAAATGACTAGTCATCTTTGTATAACCAGTAACCACCTATAGATTCTGTTACCAATCAGGTGTCCAAAACATGATGAATGAATGAAAGATTAACTGAATAATAAATGAGGACTAAGTCCTGATTCTTTTTATCTTGCCCAAATTTCTACCTAAGGGATCTAGGGAGTCACGCCCTATAAAACATAAATTCTCATCAGATGGGTTTTATTTGATCCTGTGTATTGTAACTTGCTTTTCAATCTGACTCTGGCATAACATTATGAGATAAGGAAAAAAAATATGTAAACTTAAAATACATTTTCTTGCCATACCTTAAAATTGCCCTGTAAATTCTCTTGTGTGGAAAAGTCCACATTCTGTAAAAAAATCCTCTTCCCCCTTTGTTTTCCTTCCTTCCTTCCCAGATCCAGGAGATAATCAACTAAGAGTCAGGCACCCTTTTAAGTCTGATAAAAAACAATTTACAACCTGCTCTCTCTAAAGTCAGCTACCTAAGAACTTCCTCTGCACAATAAAACTTGGTCTCTGCAATTCTTTAGATTTAACCTGAACATTCCTTTCTATTGATCAGTTCTTCAGACAACCTCAACCAATTGCCAACCAGAAAAATGTTTAAATTTGCCTATAGCCTGGAAGTCCCCACTTTGAGTTGTCCCGCCTTTCTAAACCAAACCAATGTATGTCTTCAATGTATTTGATTGATGTCTCATGCCTTCCTAAAATATATAAAACCAAGCTATACCCCAACCACCTTGGGCACATGTTCTCAGAACCTCCTGAGCTGCGTCATGGGCCATAGTCACTCATATTTGGCTCAGAATGACTCTTCAAATACTTTGAAGAGTTCGACTCTTTTCGTCAACATGACAAAAACCATACAGACAACTTGTATCTCCTACCTCAATCAGAAGTAGAAAAATTGGGGTATTATTCTACATGTTCAGCATGAGAATAGCACTTTCTTTCTGTAGAACGTATGGAAATGCAAACAGGTGTTAGAAAGCTAGCGTTACATTTCAAGGAAATCCATTTAAATAAACATGCCTGGGCTTGCCATAGTTCATTGAACTTGGAATGTAGCACAACCACCATCAAAAAACAGAATGAATTTTACTGGGAGCTCAACAAAAAGCAATTTTCACAGGGGGATCTACATATCAGCAACTTTTCTTGCAAAGGGATGCTTTGGTGACCGTAAACCAGATTTTTAACCAGACACTAAGCAAGATATCATGGGAATTGGGGTCATTCACCTGTCCAGGAATCGACTAAATGATCACATTCATCTACCAAAAGAACATCTGATAAATCCCTGCCTTATTCACAATTTAATCTCTAAGAAGATATAAAAAGTAACGAGGGGCAGGATTCTTTCATTTGAAAAGAACACTGGGACTGGGGGTGATTATAATGGGTCACTGTAGGTTCATCAGTTGTAACAAGTACGACATCCCTGTGGGGAATATTGGTACTGGGGGAAGCTATGCCTGTGTGGGGTTTAGGGATGTATGGGCAGTCTCTAAGCCTTCCTCTCAATTTTGCTGTGAACCTGAAACTGCTCTATAAAGCAGTCTTTAAAAAAAAAAAAAAAGAATATTGGTGACACAAAATAGTAAGATTATTGTAAGAAATTATCTATATTATCCTCAAAGAGTATGATTGTAAAAATGTAATTCTAAGACCTACAAACATATCCTCTGCCTTTAGGAAAACAAATATGAAAAACTTAATTTAAAAATGTATTTGAATCTATGAGGAGGGACTCTACTTCTAATATACCACTTATTGTCTGCCTTGTGTCTACCATAGTTATGCTTGCCTTCTCAAGGAGGCCTTGTGAGTGCCCGGAGAGTGGACATCTCATCCTGTCAATCTTTTTCTGCCTCCCAGTACCTAGCAGGGAGTTTTTAACACAGCAAGAGCTCCATAAAGTTTGAATTAGTTTAAATCAGTTCCAGAAGACTTAACATGTACAATGTGAAATTCTATCAAGCCATTTATGGATAGATAGCCCTGATGACTATGATAAGGAGGAATGTGCTATGGTTTGAATATGTCCCCTCCAAAATTTGGGTGCTGAAATGTAATGGCCAGTGCGACGCATTAAGAGGTGGGAACTTGAGGAGGTGATTAGATCATAAGGACTTCTCCCCCTTGAACAGGATTAAGGCCCTTATAAAAGAGGCTTTGCACAGCTTGCTTGTCCTTCTGCCTCCTACCATGGGAGGACACAGTGTTCCTCCCCTCTGGAAGATGCAGCATCAAGGTACCATCTTGGGAGCAGAGAGCAGCCCTCATCAGACAATCAAACCTGCCAGCACCTTGATCTTGGGACTTCCCAGCCTCCAAAACTGTGAGAGAGGAAAAAAAAAAACTGTTCTTTATAAATTACCCACTCAGGTATTTTCTTATAGCAGCACAAATGCACTAACCCATGTGCCTACAGAATGAACTCTCTACTTAGCTGAAAAGAGTAGACACCAAACATGGAGGAAGGAACAGAGAATGAAGGACTAATAATATAGTGAATATGACTAGCCTGCTTCCAACAACACATACTGCCATTTGCTCCTGTGGAAACAGCTATGACTACAGTCAGTCATAAAGGAACAGGTTAAAGTGTACAAGTTACTTGGTATTGGGAAGCCTTGTTATTTAGCAAGAATGCTTGACTTAACATGGATGACCATGGATACATCATGGTAAAATGCATGATTTGATCCAAATGCTTGATTTGATCCGTTCAGTCAAACAACTAATTCCCCTTTTCCAATACCTATAATGTACTTTATCCAATACCTATAATGAATGTACTTTATCCAATACCTATAATGTACTTTATCCAATACCTATACTTTATCCAATGTACTTTATCCAATACCTATATGTACTTTATCCAATGTACTTTATCCAATGTATTTTATCCAATGTACTTTATCCAATACCTATAATGAAAGCAGGGTCAGAAGAAAGAAGCCACTAGGGGGCCTGTGACACATGGGATTGGAAAGATGTGTCAAGAATGCTCACCTTGGAGACCTCCCAAGATGCCTCCAAGAACTGTCCTAAGTTCTTAGACACCACAGAGTCAGGTCCATTCTTTAATTACCGGCACTGAGCATTCTATAACAAACCCAGGTGATAATGTTTTCTTGGCAATATAACTCCCTCAATTTTTATAGTCAAACTCCAGACTATATTTATAATAATTATATTATTTTCTCATCCATCCTCAGCTGTTTATCTCCAGTCTCAGAGGACAATATCTTTTCTCATTTCCACAACTAATTTTTTTACCTAAAGATCTCTTCCCTCCCAACCTCTTTAAGGACTTGCCACATCAATTATCTCCACTCTTAAGTCTGAAATGTCTCCCTCTCCCTGATTGTTTCCCATACTTAAGTAATTGCTCAAGTCTTTCACACCTTTTAAAACAAATAAATCAGCTTCCTTAAGTCTATAGACCTCTTTCTAACCGCAATTATAACTTTCATTTATATAGATACAATAGTTTATATTCACCGGCTCCATTTTCATACCCTCAATCCATATTAGGACCTGGAGGATCAAGCTCAGGGAAGTGCCCAATTCTATATATTAAACTTTGGATTTCACTCAAATTACAATTATTTTCTCTTCCCAGGTTGAGTTTTTGATAAGCCAGAAGACAGGGAATGCAGACATGGTCCTTCTTTCTTCTCTTTTTTTCCACTTAATGACTCTACTTCTTCTCCCTTATCTGGTATCATGATTTTAATGCCACCAGGGCTGAAACCAAAGGAAGAGAATGAAGGCAATGAGGGCAGAATATTCTTACTGAATGGTTAATCAGCTAAGACAGCTTTACGCTCTCTGTCCTGACAAAGTTTAAATCTAACCCTTTCTTGTCTTGGGTACTTTTGAGATTCTTCACGGACCCTACTGGGAACATCATTTGCACTTTCCAGGTGATACATGACTCCCATGTGCTGTATGAAAAATTTTCCTTCATCCTTTGTCCAAAGTGTCTGGAATGTGGGCTAAGTCCATGCAGCAGCAAATCTCCACTCCATTACCAAAGCAGGACCCAGACTCTTGCCCTCCAGATTACTCAGATCATTATCAGACACAGGCCAAAGTTTCATGGGACATATATCAAGCTGACAGAATGATCTTGTTGACTTAAAGTGACAAGGGAAGCATCTCCTCTCCCTATCATTATCATAAATTATCTCTCTAAAACACAATTATTTTATATCCTCAATGCATAGGAGTGATAAAGCGTATGCTTGACACTTTGAAATTTTTGCATGTTAGTTCAGGTATCTATCATCTTAGGGTATGTTTGAAAGTGTACTTTAACATCCTTTTGGCAACACAATTCCAGAGATGCAGGTACTTGGAGACAGACTAACAAACCTTGAACCTCAGTGGTTTTGCTGGTTGGAGAGAGCATTGCCTTGAAAATATCTTCACCAGGAGCAGAGAATCCTACTTAAATATATATGTCTCCCCACAGCCTTATTACACTGGGGTTCACAGTCTCATTGATCTCCAGATAACATGATCTTAACCCTGTCAAGGCCTGTCTTATTTAAGGTGATCCCTCATGAAATATGTCCCATCTGAAGGTTCCATTTGACATGAATTTTGAAGGATTTTAAGAATTAGGACCTGGTGAGAATGGGAATTGGGAAGATACTCAAAGATGAGGCAGTAAATTGTTTTAGGACAGATTATGTAGCACTTTTTTTCAGGTTAAGGGATTTCCACCTTACCTTACAGAAATCTTCAATTTCTACCATCCCATTCCATATCCCTAAATATTGATCAAGGATAATTCACTTCTATGAAGAACCACTGGGGATGCTGCAGAAAGAATGCTCCATGAATCCCAATGGTAAATTACAATCACTAAAGTAAAATGAGCATGTCTGTCTTATACACAGTCTGAAAAATCTTTACTGTTAACATGAGGATTACAACTGGGTTCATGGGAAGGTTTAGGTGCCCTTCATCTTCTGTATTGTCTCCAATGGTGGGTGGGGATCTGCTCAGCTGAAGAGTAGCTCTCACTAGGCTTTATAAAAATTTAGAAGTTTCAAAGGTGGGTTTGGGCCAGGGCCAAGTAAGGGGAAAGAGGATTAAAATATAAATTAAGAGACTATTTTAAAAAGTGAGAGATCAAATCCCAGCACTTTGGGAGGCCGAGACGGGTGGATCACGAGGTCAGGAGATCAAGACCATCCTGGCTAACATGGTGAAACCCCGTCTCTACTAAAAAATACAAAAAACTAGCTGGGTAAGGTGGTGGGCACCTGTAGTCCCAGCTACTCGGGAGGCTAAGGCAGGAGAATGGCGTGAACCCGGGAGGTGGAGCTTGCAGTGAGCTGAGATCTGGCCACTGCACTCCAACCTGGGCGACAGAACGAGACTCCGTCTCAAAAAAAAAAAAAAAAAAAAAAAAAAAAAAAAAAAAAAAAAAAAAAAAAGAGATCAGGTTGAAGGGAAAGGATGTAATTTCAACATTTGAACTCAGAAAGTTGGACTTGGATAGGAATGTGCTGGGGCTCCAGGCAGATAGAATGAGTACAGGGATTGCGCTGAGCTGGATGGAGATGGGACAAGACTGTCTTGTGGAGGACAGAAGGGCTCCCTCACCCACATCTCTCTTGGTCACAGCTTCCCAGAATAGTCATAATTTGTCTGTATACCTAGACTTCCACTGGGAAGGCCAGAGAATCAAGGGATTACCCAAGCTGTTTTCTCTTTCCAGAGTAAGATCAGTCAGGACAGATCTGGAGCCAAGGCTAGCATTCAAAGCCAAGGGCTTAAATGACTGGCCAACGGCTGAGAACCAGACACCCAAGTACCCAATTCCCTGAGGTCTTCCCATGTAGGGGTTACAGGCAGATGGAAGCAGGGGTAGAGAAGAATGTAAGAGAAAAACATTATTTATCCTCTACTTGGCTATTGCATAATTTAAAATCTTATACCTGGCCACATCACTTCTTTATTTTTAAATGTCCCCACGTCTAAAAGAAGAACAGACACAGTGTGGCAAACAAATGCCCTTCACAACATGGCATTGCCTTCCTGACTCCCTAAACTCATTTTTCACATACGCCAGTGCTCTCACCATAGGTACTGCCAAAATTTCACCATATTCATGCCTCCATGTCCTTGTTTATGCTGTACCTCCTGCCCTTACATCTTTTCTGCATTTGGTCAGTGTCTACGCATCCCTCTGAGCTCATCTCCTCTGATATTCTCTCCGTATCTTACTCAGCCTTCCTCCGTATCCCCAGAGAACCCAGGCTTAATTCTTCCTTTCCTGTGCAGCTTGCCATTCTGTCTGTAAAGTTTAGTGGGCATGGTGGACTCAGATAACCTGATTCTCACTATGGATCTGCCACTGCTAGTGTGTGACCTTGAGATATTTACATAACCTCCTGAAGTTTCATTTTTCTCATTTTATTATCTGAAAAAGATGAGAATAATAATTCATACATACCTCATCTGGTCATTATGAGGCATAAGTGAAAATAATGCATGTAAAGTATTTAAAACAGTGCTTAAAACATTTAAGCTTCTATTAAATGTTACTTGATATTAATCATAGCATTTATGAGGCCTCGCATAGTATCAGACTCAAGAAAGAAGCAAAGAGGTATACATTTTTCCCCTCAAATTCTCGAAGTATTAATAACATTGAGTTTCATTCTATTAAAAATTAAACCTTCAGGAGGAGGGACTTGGAGGGGCTACTAAATCAAAGAACAATAGGAGACAGGCATTCCACAGAGCAGCGGGGGCTACTTCCTGGCAGACATCCGTGCCCTGTTCTTACTCCACTGTAAAGCAGTCGCTCCAGCCAGAGGCAGCTGAGGCCCAGCCATGCCATGGGTGAGAGGTAGCCCCTTTCCAGGCCCAGAACTTTCTCCTTCTCTGAGAGAAAATGGCAAATAAATAAATAAAATCTGTATAAATTTAAATAATTGGAAGGCAGCTTGACTGAAAAAGACACTTTTCTTTTTCACCACAAATGTCACCATCTGGACTTTTCCTTTTTTAATTTCTTTGGGACCTGACAAGTCACTGGGCTGCTATAATCACACCCAGTCAAAAATGACAGACACATCTCGGTGAGTTATGATGGGCAGAGTTCCAGGGTGGCCAGTGAGGACCCAGAAATCAGTGGGAGGGTAGTTTCAACAGCCACCCCCTCCCCAGAACACAAAAGCTCCTGAAGTGTGAGCAACTTGAATACACCACACACACACACACACACACACACACACACACGTGAGCATTTGAGGACGTGTGTGCGCTTCCCAGATAGCATTCAATTAACCTACTAGTTAACTCATTTTCTAGTAAAAAACTAAAGGGCAGGAAAGGCCACTCAGCAGACTGTGCTGCTATTAATAAACTACATGTGGCCACCTGTGACTGTACTTGTCTTGGTTTCTCCCAAAGTGTCCTTCATCAAGCAAGGCAAGAATAATCCAGGGGAACCAGCAAAGTGGATCCATTTTTCTATATTGGTCAACTGAGAAACCCCATGCAGCTACAGATCCACAGGCTTATTCACAGAAATCGCATAAAAATATTCCTACCCACAAAATCACATTGTTTAATATTTTATTTTTGCTATTCCTGTACTATTTTAGTTACAATTGTCTGGAAAGTACAATGCCTCCCCTGTAGATCTTGTGCAGAGTACTTTTTCAAAACAGAAAAATTTACCATTTTGTAAATTGTCTTCTATGGCAATTTACAAAGCTACAGTCTTTAGGAATATTTGTCTATTGCTTAGTTTATTTGCATAGGCCTTAATGTGTGGATGTACATAGATGAACATATACATACATACACATATATGAATATGAATATATTCATTTGCCCAATTTTTGCAGTGTTCTATGTATAAGTAAGCACTGTGATAAAATTACAAGCTCAAGATCTACTAGGACAGTGCTTTTCAAACTGGAATGTACCTACAAATCACATTAGGAACTTTTCATTTAGTAGTCTGTATTTCTAGTAAGTACCAGGAGATGCAATGTCACTGGTCCATGGACCACAGGATGAGTAGCAAAGTGTCACAGGAAATAGACATAGTTTTGTTTTCTTTTTGAGACTGTGTCACCCAGGCTGGAGTGCAGTCGTGCCATCTCGGCTCATGGCAATCTCCACCTTCAGGGCTCAACCGATTCTCCTTCCTTAGCCTCTTGAGTGCCTGGGGACCACAGGCGTGCACCACCATGCCTGGCTAATTTTTGTATTTTTTTTTTTTTTTTTTTTTTAGTAGAGATACGGTGTCACCATGTTGGCCAGGCTGGTCTTGAACTCCTGACCTTAGGTGTTCCTCCCGCCTCGGCCTCCCAAAGTGCTGGAATTATAGGCGTGAGCCACCACACCCAGCCTAGACATAGTTTTTAAACTAGAAATTTATGAGTCCTCTTGCAAATACCCCTCAACCTCACATTCCACACCCAATCATTAACCAGAGCAATCACTTTATACATCCCTCTCAAGTGCACCTTTTGTTTCCACCTCCAGTGTCACTAGGCTGGTCCATCCCTGTCATAACCACTTGTCTCCCAGACTAGGATAGTTCTGCCTTTCTTCAACCATATTTAACAAGCACTGTGGCCAGAATGATATATTTAACATGCAAATCAGAACCTCGGTTTCTCTTGCTTAAAATTCTTAGATGGCTTCCCATTGTCCTTAGGATCACATCCAAAATGCTTAATATGGTCTATAAAGCCCAGTGTGCTCCAATTCTCTTTTATCTGTGTAGCATCGTCTCCCACCAGACTCCCTCTTTATCACTTACTTCATCCACTCTGGCCTTCTTTTGGCTTCCTGAGTATGCACAACTTCTTCCTAACTGAGGGACTTCAAACCTGACATTTCTACCCGCTGCCTGAAACTTTTTTCTCATGATTTCTCCTCTTTCACTGCCCTCCTACCAGTTACTCCCAACCCTCTACTTCAATTCACCCTTCAGGTCTCAGCTGATATTTAAGCTGTTCAACTACGTTTCTGTTTCTTGTTTGATGCTATCAAAGGACTCTGCATTTTGTTTTCATGGAATGTATTAATGCATTATTTACATAATTGTTTTGCTTACTGTAAGCTCCCTAAGGACAGGGTCTAGGTCTACCTCAGCATCATTGAACCACCAGCACATAGCTCAGTATGTGACATACAGAAGTCTCTCTTAGCGAATGTTATGAATGAATGAAGAAAGAAACCGAACTTGTGACCAGGGATGCACAAGTGGTATATAAAACTCCAGTGAGAGTGGCTCATGCTTGTAATCCCAGCGCTTTGGGAGGCCGAGGAGGGTGGACCACCTGAGGTTTGGAGTTCGAGACCAGCCTGGCCAACATAGTGAAACCCCATCTCTTCTAAAAATACAAAACATTAGCCAGGCATGGTGGCAGGTGCCTGTAATCCCAGCTATGCAGGAGGCTGAGGCAGGAGAATCACTTGAACCCAGGAGGTGGGGGTTGCAGTGAGCTGAGATCATGCCACTGCACTCCAGCCTGGGCAACAAAAATGAAACTCTGTCAAAAATCAAAACAAAACAAAACAAAACTCCAATGAGAGCCAATAGTGAGTAAAAGTTTTACTGTGCAGATGAAGGGCAAGGGTGGAGTCAGATGTTGTGACTCACATTGGACAGGGATTCAGGAAAAGGAAGTACCTGGGCAAGATATTAGAAAGAATAGGTGCTCGTGAGGCAGATGTGAGAGAGAGTGTTCCAGACAGCAGGAAAAGGGGCAGGCAGTGCCCAGCGTGGACAGTCTTTTATGCCATGGCAAATGCTTTGGACTTTAGCTTATCAGTGGTAGGGCAGAAGGACAGAGAAATTTTAAATCTGGAGATGATGTAATTTTATTATCATTACATTTGTGCTTTAGAGACTTTTCTACAGAAGCAGAATACAAAATGGGAAGGATAAAGAATTGTGACAGAGAGGATGATTAAGAAATGTTGATATTAGCCCACGTAAGAGATGAAGCAAAAACAAATATCATTATAGAAAATAATATTTTAATATTTTCAGCTCTCTTGACGCTGGGACATAAACATGTGACCTGGACTCAACCAACTGATGTCACCCACCACAGAGTTTGAATTGAGGACTAGTGACTGAAAGAACAGGAGCAATTAGGAATCAGTTCATTCATTGACTCATTTGTTCAACAAATGTATACTGAATACTTTCTCTATGCCAGGCACTTTTCAAGTTATTGAATCCATAGCAGAGAACAAAGCCGACTAAAATCTCTGCCCCGTGGAGTTTACATTCTATAGTAGGCAGCAACTAGGTAAATGAGTGAACTGTATAGTATGCCAGATGCTGTTAACTAATATGGAAAAACATAAAAGCCAGCATCATAGACTAGAATATGTTGGAGGAGGGGGCAGATGGTGAGGGTAGACAGTTTTAAATAGTGTGATCCCTGAAGGTCTTGCTGAAAAGGTGACATTTGAGCAAAGACCTGAAGCAAGTTGGGAGACAAGCCATGTGGCTATCTGGGGGAAGAATGTTTCAAGAAGAGAAAACATTTAGACGGTGGTTACATCAGCATCGCCCAGGATCCAGTTCTCCAAGGTCACCAGCAGTTTTGGTGCCAGTAGTCATGTCTCTACCCAATGGCAGCAAGTCGCAGCTGTGGCACAGGGGCCCCTTCAGCCGTGGTGCCCTTACCAAATGGTTCTGTGACATAATGCTGGCTGTAGTTCTGGTTCCTTCTGGCCTCTCTTTTTCTGCTTGTTTTTCGAACTTGGTTCTCCAGCTTTCCTAGTGATTTTCTAAATATCCTAAAATCATTTCACTCACTTCCTATTCTTACATCAGCCAGGAGTGGTTAACCAAGAACCCTGATGAGTTCCAGTGAGTTCCCAATCCTCAGGGAGCTGAGGTCTCTGAAGTTAAGAGGACACCTCTGTCCCACTTCCCTTACCCACAGCTCTAGTTCATGGTGGCATAAGAGATTTTCAGCTTCTATGTCATGCTGCCAGCTGCCTTGCCCAGAAGAAATGGAATCACACATACATTTCTAAGAATGAGCAGGTAGAATCACAGACTTGAGAGGAAAATGGGAGTACAAAGGGCTTCCTTTGAAAACCATGCTTTTGTGTCAGAAAAAGGAAAGACAAAAGAGACCCAGTTAAGATATATGGGTAAAGTGTCTTAGCACCTGAATTGAGATAATGGGACAAGAATCTAAGCAACATGGCCATGCAAAGAAAGGAGAAAATGCTGGGAGTGAGAAATCTGCATCCATTAGGGAATGCGTATTTTCTCAATTCTGAGTTGCATTGTTTTTTCATATTTTATTTTGTTTTGTTTTGTTTTGTTTTATTTGAGACAGAGTCTCACATTGTCGCCCAGACTGGAGTGCAGTCACGCGATCTCGGCTCACCACAACGTCTGCCTCCTAGGCTCAAGCGAATCTCTTGCCTCAGCCTCCTGAGTAGCTAGGACTATAGGCATGCGTCACTAACATCTGGCTAAGTTTTCTTTGTTTTGTTTTGTTTTTTTGTATTTTTAGTAGAGACGGGGTTTCACCATGTTGGCCAGGCTGGTCTTGAACTCGTGACCTCAAATGATCTGCCCACCTCAGCCTCCCAAAGTGCTGGGATTCCAGGTGTGAGCCACTGTGGCTGGCATGTTTTTTCATACTTTAGTAGCACTGGAACTGGTATGCATTTTACCACCAATTGTACATGTAATATGGTGTCTACCCTAAATTTTCAAAAGTCTGTTATTAAATCTCTGGTGCATCCTGCAATGGACAGCACTAGAAAATGAGCAAAATATGAATAGATAGCATCTTAGATCAGGGAGGCTATCTGTGGCTTCTATTCCTTTCCTAGTTAGCACGCATACAGCTTATCTTCCAGAACTTGATGTAAGAATATGGGAAATGCCAGTAGTGAATATGCAGCAAGCTCATTTGTGAACACTTAGTCTCCCTAGGTACGTAGGTATAACTCTGATACTGAGGCTCACTGCTGGTATAAGGCCACTTACAAGACAGTGTAGGGACAACTCCACAGAAACAGCTGTTTACTAAAAAGACACAAAGTAACCTAGAAATTCCTTGCTCCTGGGGTGAAGAGGACATCTAGTTCAAAGGCACAAAGAGAAAGTCACTGGGGAAGCAAAATCATGATATGAACCGTAGTAGGAGCAAATCTGATACTGTGATGGGGTCCAGGTAAGCAAAATAATGACAATGGTAGTATAAGAATGTAAAATGTTTCAATACCACATCTAGCCACAGTAAGTCACTGGGCTCACAAGAGCACAGAGCACATTCCAGGAATCAGAGACATAGACCTCTGACAGAAATGTGTTTAATATAGTTGCTGCTTTGACATCCATTTCTAGGCCTGACATAAAGTTATTTGAAACCCAGTCGTGCTCCATCTCCTTTGGCCCCTTCCCATATGATTGTTTTGGATGTAGCTCACTTGTTCCTTATGTCACCAACCCCAAACCCAACACATTGCACAGCTGCTGACCATGATAAAACCTAATGGTCAACACCAGAGTCATATAAATGGGTTTCCCCCTTCATTAGTGTTTTATTTAAGCTAGCCACTCCACAACCCCGAAAGAAAGCCTAAGGAATGACACCTGCGGACCTTTATAAAGGCATAGTCCTCTGTCACTTGCTCTCCACTGGCTGATTGAGCTCCTTTCTACTTCCAGACTTCCCACTGGCTTCCAGTCGGCACCCCTGACCTCTTCAGGACCCGTGAGTAATAAATTTCTTCTGTTTTATGCATGTTGGTTTTACCTCCTCTTTGTGTCTCACCTGACACACACACCTGAACCTTAATTCTTCCCCATCAGGGCTCTCCTAGAGAGTGAGTATCTTGGCACATTGCCACTGTCAAAAGAGACACCTCAAGACTAAATTAGAAACAGTCACAATAGCTTCATTTCTGTCAATGGTTCAGCCCCAGCAACAGACATGAACTTCGTCTTTCTTCACCTAATACTCTCTGATTCAACACTCCAAATTTCTGCCAGGCTTGTGTGGCCTCTTTAGAATGGCCATACTCTTAAAAGAACTGCAAATGCACTACCTGTGTGTCTTTGGACCAGCCATGTCACTTTTGGATTTCTCACTTATGAGGTGCAATAATTGCCAGTTGCTCTCCCAAGCCTAAAGTACAATGCCTTTTACCACAGCTATTGATGGACACTTATGTGAATTAAAAGGAACTTAGCAGCTTCTTACTGAGGTTGAAGTGTGCTGGCGCCTTCTGTTTGTTTCCTGGCTACTGTCTCCATCTCAGCAACCAATATAAGAGGGTGGGATGAATGGCATCTACTCACTGTCTGTATTCATTTACTATATAAAAAACTTCCATCATGTCTCATAGGCACACAACAATCAGCATTTATTTAGCTTATGTCTGGGGATGGTAAGTGTTGGCTGATCCTGTCCTGACCTGACCTGAAATGACTCTGCCCCACATGCCTCTCATCCTCCTTCTGGACCAGAAGGCTCACTTGGGCACGTTCTGGCACGGGTAGAGTGCCAGAGATGAAGGTCAATTGTGCAAGTGCTTTTCAAGCCTTCAATCAGATCACACTCCTTATATTCTATTGCTCGAAGCAAGCCATATGGTTAACGCTAAAGTCAAGGTACAGACAAGCATCCACCACCCTGGAGGTGGGGAGTGAAGGAGAGTACCTTTGCCTCATTGCCAAGCAATGACTGGTCCCAAAGCGTGTCATCAGGGGTTACCAGGTTCTGAGTATCACTTGGTTCTGACTTACTGGACTGCTCTGACCCCGGTTTCTGGTTTTAATTCCAGTCACTAAAACAGATGTTAGTGTCCACTAGGAGCAGGGAAGATGAACTCACATTTTCTGAGCCCTTACTATAGGTCAGGCCCTATGTTATATACTGCATATTTGTTATTACATACAGTTACCTATAGCCAGCCATACCTACAGATGAGTCAAGTAATCATCCTCAATTTTAGTGAAGAAAATAATACTCGAAGTGGATCAGTACCTCCAGGCACTCTTTCAGGTGTCTTGGGAGTGTACAAAGTTGAGTAACAGACCATGTCACACACCCTCACAGAGCTTACTGCTCTACTGCTTGCTGATTGTCCACTTTAAATAAAAGTCCTAATTTCCTATATCCTTAACTGTCCAAGCCTTGGCTGCTGGAGCTGTATTTTTCTGATTCATCATCCACTATAGTCCTGAAATGATCCTTCAAAAGACTGTAGCCAGCTGAAATATAGCAGGCTGCTCAATATATTCACATAGTTATTGGATTTATTTCTTATCCAAACTAGAAGGAACTAAGAGGCTTCATGCTGAAGTGTGCTGATACCTTCTAGCCTCATTAAGAAGCCATTGGAAGACTCTGCTTCCTGGCGGTTGTTAGCTTTCTTCACCTATGAAGCCAATCTTAGTAGAATAAATGACATCTACTCACTGTTTTTGTTTACTGCTTAACAAACAACCACATAATCTCAGAGGCACACAACAATCGGCATTTAAGCTAATGTTTCTGAGGTAGACTTTGGAACTGGACCAATCTAAGTGTGCATATTGGTTGGCCTCAGTCTTCTCATCAGAAAAGTAAAACTATTAACACCTCCCCTGCCATGTTAGTATAAAGATTACCTGGGGATACACTACATAAAGGTACCTAATACAGACCCTGGCATACTAAATATTTATAGGTTCCTCTCTCTTTCTTTCCCAAGAAATTTGATCATCAGCAGTTGCATCTTCAGCCACACATAAACCCCTGAATCAGACTTTTCAGGACAAAAGAAATAATGTAACAACTTGACTAATGATGTTTTATGGAGCTTTCATTTGAGTAAATATATATATATATATGATAGCTATAGGATGAATCTTGGATTTGTACGTGTGGGTTAGAAAGGCAGGAGTGCATTGGGGGAAATGGCACTGAGCTAATAAGTTCCCATCTGTGATTTGACCTGCTCTACGCCTGACTAGCTGCATATTCATGTCAATTTCCTCCCAGTTACCTAGGGCAAGAAATGAAGAGGAAAGATCTTTAATCATTTTTTTATTCTAATTGAAACATTTTCCTTGCAAGTGGAGAGAGAACAGGTGCCTAACGAGCCCACATGATGATTCACCAGGTAGTAGATATCGCCACAGATATAATTAAACTGGAAGATCAATGAAAATTTCCTTTTTGGACTACTGCCAGGTTGCACAGACAAGGATCCAGCTAGCTGTATTTATACACAGCAATATCCAGAAGTGTGTACTCACACAGGTGTGCCCTGCAATATCGTATCATGATAAATTAAACAGTCACAGACTCGTACATCCAGTATTACTTATTTAGAAAAACACCTCGATTTCTATGTGCAGTTAATGATCCTGGACTACAAACATCGTCTGTCAGGAAGGCAGACAATTGCTGCATCTTATCAAATCTCACTGTCCTTTTTCCTTTATTATGTTTTTCATTTCTTTATATAAAAAACAACCACATAAATAAGAACTGCCCTGGAGGATCAAGACCTGAAAGAAAGGGAAGAAGGGGAGAGAAATGGAGGGAGGGGAGGAGGAAGAGAGCCAGCAGGGGACTGAAGCATTGCAAATATGTGGGCTCTCCTTTGTAGCGCCGGAAAATTGTCATGCATTTACTTCAGAATGTCTAACCTTTCTGGGTCTCAGGATTCTCAGACTCTCTCAGCCTATAAATAAGCCTATTCCAATCTTGAGTGTACGGAGTTCTTCTGGTAAAGGCAGCAAGGGAAGAACTTAGGGGAGAGGACTGGCATTTGAGACTGGCCACAATGCAAATTTTACAGGACTGAGAATTTCCATAACCTCATATTCTTTGAAATTTCTCTGTAGAAATGAGAAAAAACATTCATTCTGACAGCTCTTTTCAGTTGTTTTGTAACAAGACTGTAATTGAAAAAGAATCACTCCTAGCATTAGATACCAAACACATTGTTGTTAGTGCCACAAAACAGGTGAGTTTGATGCCTAAAGCTCATAGGAAGATCAATGCTTTGCATATATTTCAGTTAAGGAAATAATGCAAATTATAATTCAAATACTGTATTGCCCACTCATAATTTGCAAAAGTAAAGGAGAGTTACAAAAGAATATAAATTTTTTCATTAGGTCCTTAACAATAACTCTAAGTAAACATACCTGTTTTTATCAGAGGAGGCTAACTACTGTAACAATTTCAAAATTTCAGTGGCTTAATGGAATCAAAGGTTGTTCCCATTCACACAAAGTCTAATTTGGATGTTCCCATTTGGGCAGTCTCCTTCAGGTAGTGAAGTTAGAGATCCAGGCTACTGCCAATGTGAGGCTTAACCAACTCTGAGACCTTCAAAGTTGTTTGCAGAAGGTGGAAGATCACATGGAGCATTTTATGGCCAGACCTGGAAGTGGCCCACATTCCATTGGTCAGGACTTAGTCATACGGTATCATGTAGATGCAATGGTTGCTGGGAGCTGTAGTCTTCCTGTGTGAGCACAGGAGCAACCCAGAGCACTGTCTCTGCTATACTTCCATTTTCCAGATGAGGAAAGTAAGTCTCAATAAGTGGATCTGATTTGTTCAGAATGAATCAGTGACAGAGGCAGGACTAAAAGTCATGTCACCTCACTCTATCTTTTTTCTTTTATATCTCATTGTTTCCTAGGTCTTTGCAGAGGTACAGCAAGGCTTCAGTTTTCTTGAGAAAGATCTGTAACCACAAAGAATAAACTTCTTCCTAGAATTCAATGTCAGCTTTTTGTACGCTTATCAGAGGAAATATCTAGAGAAAATTGCAAATCTAATTGATGGATTTATTTAATTGATAAGGTAGAGAACATGTTTGCCGAAAGCTCAGCTGATATCTGTAGCCTAAACTTAAAGTTCTCTAAAGCCTGAATCTGTGCAATACATAGACATGTTAACTACTCCTACTTTGCCTTTTTGTATCTGTAAAAAACATACGGCAGCAATAATCTCAGACCTCTCTGAGCTGTTAGGCAAATGGTCATAGAGTGAGTACAAATGCAAAATGCTAGGAAGTAAAACACCCAGTGATAAACTTGTAAGGGAGGCAGGTTAATGGGGCACATATGTGGAAGGCAACCTGCCTGACTTAGACAGGTCATTATGTGTCCTTTCTTCAGAAGAGCTTGTCTTTGTGTTGGTACAAACTCTGAAGGAATTTATAATGAAAACTAGGGTGACAGTGATGGACAAAATCATCTCTCACAGTTCTCTCAACTTAGACAAATGTCTACACCTTTAGTTTCTAGATAGCAAACTCCTTAAGCAAAGGGACTATGTGTTACTCAGCCCTGTATCTCACATGCCTTCCCCAGAGATTGGCTCATACTACTTGCTCAGTAAGTGTTTGAGAATGAATGATGATGGTTTTCGAATGAGAGCAGTGTCTGTGCATGGGTACGTAGTTTTCTGTGCGCAACATCCCTTTGAAGAGGTGAGGGTAATGTTCCTGATCAGTGGTCAGCAAACTTTTTCTGTAAAGGAGCACGTAGTGAATATTTTAAAGTTCGTGGGCCATAGAGTCGCTGTGGAAACTGCTCAGCTATGCTGCTGTAACACAAAAACAGCCATCAACAATATGGAAACAAGTGGGTGTGCTGTATTCCAAGAAAACTTTCTTTATGGACGCTGAAATTTGAATTTCATACACTTTCTACATATCACACAATACTATTCTTCTTTGGATTATTTTAAAAACCATTTAAAAATGTAAATACCATCATTGGCTTGCAAGATATACAAAAACAGGTGGTGGGCCATTTGGCCCAGGGACCACAGTTTGCTGACTTCTGAACTAGATCATGGGGTTGCTGGCACTGGGCTTAGTGGCGAGATTTACTAATTATAGAAAGCTGCTTTCTGAAATCTTCGACTCCATTTTCTTAGCCAATTCATAAGTGCTTTAGTCGGTTCAATTCCTAAGAGGGGAATTACTATTTTATCTGACTGCTATCTTCAAGGGCACTCTAATGAATTAAGGTTATGGAATTGTTGGGCAAGATGTACCACCTTAGGACTAAAGAGTTATGATTAAAATATTAAAATGGAAGAATAAAATATAATTCATGATTTATTGCAAATCATCTTAGATACTTTTAGAAATCAATAACCCGTGTCATCATTCTCATTGTTCCCTGTGACATTCATTTATTTCACAAAGCAAGCATCCTCAATAATAGGAAATGATGCCAGACCACATGCATGGGTCAAGCTAAATATGCACCCCAAATTCTGGCACTATTGTGAGACATGATGAAAAACAAATACATCTACTTGTATGATTTTTAAAATCAAGTTTAGATTATAATATAGTGTTAATATTTATTACAAAACACACCACCCGGATGATAATTTTGCTACACAAAATATGCACACAAAACAGTAATTTAATGTAAGCAAATATACACAACAATAATACCAAAAAAATCACGGCTGGGCATAGTGGCTCACGCCTCTAATCCCAGCACTTTGGAAGGTTGAGGCAGGAGGATCACTTGAGGTCAGGAGTTTGAGACCAGCCTGGCCAACATGGTAAAACCTCGTCTCTACTAAAAATACAAAACTTAGCTGCACGTGGTGGCATGTGCCTGTAATCCCAGTTACTGAGGAGGCTGAGACAGGAGAATTGCTGGAACCCAGGAAGTGGAGGTTGCAGTGAGCTGAGATTGTGCCATTGCATTCCAGCCTAGCTGAAGAAGCGGGACTCCATCTCAAAAAAGAAAAAAAAAAATCACAACATAACACCTTTACTTTAAGGCCGCCTAATTTTACACAGTAATTTGTTGAATGCAGGTGGGAACCAGACTGTGTTCTTTACCTGCTGTCATTTTGGAGAGAATGCTTGTGCAAGAGGGCTGATTTACAAGTAAAATGCATACCAATTCCTATGCAAACCTACTTCCCAAAAAAGGTTTTAGTTCCTAGAAGTGTAGGCTATAGAGTCAGACCGCCCCAGGTTCAAATCTTGGCTTTATCACCTATCAACTGTGTGACCTGTTAACTTAAGTTGCTTACCCTCTCTGAGTTTCAACTTCTTCACCTAAAAAATCGGAACACTACTAATAACTGTGGGTACCCGTGAGTTAATGTGCATAAAGTACACTACACAGTTCCTGCTCATCTACAGTAAGCATTCATCAAATAGCAGTTGCTATTATTAGTAAATTTGTCATTAGCAAAAATAGAGACTTTGGTGCAGCGAAGTAACAAACTTTTCAATGGTATAATGAATTTCAAATATAAAGCAATGTTGAAGTTCTGAGGAATGCTTTCTCCTGCCTGGGTTTGGGAGATGGTAATGGTGTACATGCCTCTCTGTTGGATCTGCTTAAACACAGGCATCACTGTGCCTTGGTTTTTGTGTTGGCTGTGTTTTGGTTGCATTGTGGGCTCTGGTGATGTTCTCTGCAATTTTCACTGCATTTATGCAACTTCCCCTTACCTAATATTTTAGAATTCCATCTTAATTTTATTTTCCTCATTCTTATTCCCTTCTGCTTATTTTATGGGCTTATTATAATTTATCAAATTCTTACTTATTCAAAAGCCTCTGATTTCCAATTCTTTTTAATCAAGATGTTGCTCATCTACTTAAGTCAATGTGCTGAGTAAAGCAGTGAATGGATACTTATAAATCCTTATCCCTTAGTGTTTAGGTGTACAAAACCCAGGATACCAAAAAGTCATGGGCTCAAGGGAAGATATGAGGGCTTATTATAACACAGGATGCACTCAAGGCTGCAGAGCGTGATTCAAAAGGCATAGGATTAGGAATCAGAGTTTACTTGAATTTGGGGATTTTCTCAGCCAGCACAAGCTGTAGAAATCTCAGCAGTCATTCAATCTGTCTAAATTGAGTGTATTGGTCAGTAAATTGGGAATGATCATGATACTTAGGTTATGTAGTTTAATGTAATTAACAATGAATGTAATCACTTTGTAAAGTATAAGTCACCATGTATAGTGCTACAAGGTTACCACTATCATGATTTTCATTATTTACCACACATGTGCGTGTATCTACAAGATTATCCTTTAGGAAACAAATAACTTGTGATAGAAAGAGTCTAATTCTGCCACTGATACTAATCTGGTGTGTCACTTTGGATACGTCATTCATTAACTTAAGTACTAATTTCCATATCTGCAAAATAAATTAGATGCTCATCAATGTCCTTTCCAGGTATAAAAGGTTGGGGTTTCACTAATACCAGGAAATAGGCATGGAGAAACAGCCTGACTGGAGTCTTGAAAAGCAGAAGTAGTGAATATGTGATTCTGTAGTCAATGGGGCCACTGTAAATGTGGAAGTCGAAAGATGGCAGGTAGAAAGTGACTCCGGAGGAGACTCACTGGGTAACAGGGTGCACAACGGGCTTAAGGAAATGTTGGCTAACACAGAGCCCACAGGGTTCCAAAAGTAATAAGATCGAAGTGCACGCAGAGCACCTGAAGGAGACAGGAAGTCACTGTTATGCACCACCTTGTATAAAGTGATAAAGGACTGGCCCAGGGTGTTCTCCATGTAAGTAGAAAAGGAAAGAAATAGAGTAGGTTCAGGAATTACAGCCTCCTGAATGGGCTTCATACCTCTCTCCTTCCTCTCTAGTCCATCTACCACAGTACCACCAGTGGGACTCTAAATTCAAATATGGCCCTCCCCCTTGCAGGATTAAAAGCTCTGATTGCTTCTTACTATCTACAGAGTAAAATCCAACCCCCCTGCCTTATGCTTATAGGGTTGTTACTATATATATGGTCTACTCTCACTCCTCATGAGTGGCTTCTCTTTCCTAAGACCAAACCATGCTGAACTTACCATCTTTGTTTTCTTCATAGCTCAGTGTCTTTGCATATGCTGTTCCTCTGCCAGTAATATCCTCATGCAATTCCATACTTGGAGAATTTCTTCTTTTCCTTTCATACTCAGCTTAAATATTACCTTTCTGGTTCAAAACTGCATTATGCACTTAAGTTTTTTAAAAGAGGTATTTGCATGTCTGCTTCTCTACTGGCATGTGAGCTTCTGGAAATGAGCCCATGTTTTATAGTCAAGTAGGTACTTTGTTAATATTTTGTAAAGTTTAGTAATAGCTAATTAAAATAATCCAATGGATAAAGATTAGGGGGCATCTGACAAGAACAGGGAAGTATAGGACTTGTTAGAATATAAACAGAATATAAACAGATAATACCTAAGAAAGAAAAAATTTGAACAAAATTATAAACAGACTAGATAAGATAGATATGGACATCTTTACCAATTAAATGATTTATGCTGTAAATAGTAAATGTCTCTTGTGCACCAGGTGTTCAGGGTACAGAAGCAAACAAAACTGACTTGGCATGTTCCATCAGCTCCAATACCAGTATCCCAGGAGTGTGGTGAGCAAGGGGAAGATGGCACAGAAAGAGGGCTTGTAAGTTAAGGTGAGAATTTCCTTCTATTGTAAGTGCAGCAGAAAACCTTTGCTTTAAAATTTTAAACAAATCTTAATGATGAGATGGTTTTATTTAAATTTTGAGGAGGGTCACTCTGGCCCATCTATGGAGATCAGACAAGCATATAAGTATGGATACCAGTTAGGAGGCCAATACATTAGACCAGGTGACAAATAATATTCATCAGAATCACCTGGAGGGCTCTTAAAACACAGATTTCTAGACCCCACCCCTAGAGTTTTTGATTCTGTAGGTCTTGTGGATATGCAGGTGCAGGGGCGCATGGGGTGGGCAGAGAATCTTTGTGTGTAACAAGTTGCCAGGTGGTGCTGATGCCCCTGATCTGGAGACCACACCCTGAGAACCACTGACCTCTATTGTGGCGATGGCAATGAAGTTGGAACAAAGTGGGCTGATTTGAGGAAAACTCTGAAGATAAGATTAAAAGGGCATGTCAATGAACCAATACTAGAGAATATTAGGACAAAGGGTATTCCTTTAAAACATGAGGAGATGAAATACTATGAAATTCTAGGAAAAGAAGTATCTGTCATATGAAATTTGAATGAGGTTAAATTAAGAAAGAAAAAAAACAAAAACAAAAGAAATACCCTTCACACAGTAGGCAATAAATGTTTGAATATCATTTACTCTTCTCTTCACACTGACTAGTAAAAGCAAATGGTTTCCTAAAGTGTTTGAAATAATTGTAGATTTCATTACCAAAAGCAGCTTCTAAAATGTAGGATCTTGGGGATATTGAATGAGAGAAGATAACTATGCATTGTCAGAGCTTTGGGGTGTCAAAGGAAAAAGGAGAAATGAAGTGGTATAAACAAGTGTAAAGCCTGCCCAGATTAGCTCTTCTGCTCTAACACCCAATACTGCATCCATATCTCTCCCGGAATGGACTCCTTACTGAAGCAGTCCTCTCTCCATATGTGCACCCTACAAGGCCATTTAAAAAACAAACAAGAACTCTGCATGCCAGTACCTTGGGGACTCTGCCCAAGCCCCACCTCCTGATTTACCTTGTTATCTCCAATTTCTGCCCTATTGGCTACCATATTTCTGCCTCTTTGTCCAGCTCCATTATGAATCGTGTCCCTCAAACATTTGTATTTTAAAATCCTTAGAATGTAACTTTATTTGGAAATAGACTCATTGCAGACGAAACTAGTTAAAATAAGGTCATTAGGGTGGGTCCTAATCTAATATGGCTGGTGTCCTTATGAAAAGGAGATATTTGGGCACAAAGATACACACACAGGGAGATCATCACATGAAGACAAAGACAGAGATCAGGATGATTCTTCCACAAGACAAGGAGCTCCAGTGATTGCCAGCACACCCCCAGAAGCCAGGGGAGAGGCCTGGGCCAGATTCTCCCTGAACGCTCTCAGAAGGAACCAACCCGCTGATATCTTGAATGCAGACTGCAGCACTCCAGAACTGTGAGACAATACATTTCTGTTGTTTCAGCCACTTTCTCAGCGGTACTTTGTTACAGCAGCCCTCACGAAGTACTCAAGTGCCTTTTGATGATTGCTTCAGTTGAACTGTCCACTCAGTTCTTAACTCTGCCCTCTTTGTCTCTTAGATCTGCCTCTCTTCTGTGCTTAGTGGGTGAATACGGACTCTTCCATAGTACAGACCAGGCCCTCTGGGACCCCAACCAAGGCTCAATGCCCTGGATCCCCAGCTTTCCAAATATGGGGTTCTGACATTCATTCCCGTTGGACGGTTGCCTCCTTAGGAGTCTGTCCTGTTTTATTATTCATCTTTGGGTCCTATCAATTATCACAGTGCCCAACTCATAGCCAGTGGGTTTGTCGAATGAATAACACAATTAATGAAATAGTCATTATTTATTTTTTTGTTTGATAAACAGAAAAAACTCGAGGCCTTTTGACCTGTATTCTGGTGTATTTTTGTCAATACAACGAGTGGTTTATTTGAGAAGCATCTGTTTTTGGATCACATTACTCAGTAAATGTGTGTTCTTAATGAAAGTGATCAGTGCAGATCAAGCTGACATTAACACTAAAGATATGGAGGATTGCTTTGGTGTGCAAATGGAAATGGTTTGGTGCCGGGGGATAATGAATACATGAGAATTAGGACTGCGTTATTAAACTGAGGGGATGAAACCTGTCATTAGTTCCCACTGCTTCTTGGAGTTATTGTTAATAGCTATTTGAGTGAGGAGACGGGAACATGTGGAGAAGAGGATGTGAAGAAACAAATGTGTAGATAACGTCTGCTCACTGAGATATGTGGTGTTTGGAATTGATCATCCTGCAGTTTTCGCTGAGAGGCTAGTGATTTTGAACTGATCTGTTTTCCCAAACTCAATCAGAGGTGCGAGCAGCTGACAACCCTGGAGATTCCTCCTGTTGTCTGCACAAGACTTTGATTTCCAGTGAAATGCAAAGTCCACATGCCACATTTGGGGGCCAGATCCCAAAGAATGATGATCTTTGTTTATCCAGGGAGGAGTTCCTCATGGAAAGGATGCCGACAAAAATTACCAAACTGTCTTAGTCTTTTTGAGGAACTGTAATGGAATGCTGGGTGGCTTATACACTTTAGAAATTTATTTCTCACTGTTCTGGAGGCTGAAATGTCCAAGATCAAGGGCCTGGCAGATTCAGTGGCTACGGACGGCCCACTTCCTTGTAAGACCATCTTCTCACTGTCACCTTACACAGTGGAAGGGCTAGCTCACTCTCTTTTATAAGGACACTAATCCCAATCACAAGGACTCTGCCTTCATGACCTAGTCGCCTCCCAAACACTCTACCTCCTAATACTGTCACATTCAGGGTTAAAATGTCAACATATGAATTTTGGGACACAGACATTCAGATCACAGCACAGACCAAAACATTTTCAAGAAAGAGGCATTATTTGTACTTAAGTAGGGACAACAGTATAACTTGTGTTGTTCCTGGATATACTAGAGAAAACCATCCCCCAAGTGATGAACCACCCAAAGTCCTATTAAAATTTGATCAATCCCCATTCCATGTGGTTTCAATCAGCCTTAACCAAGAGCCATCACTGCCAAGGTCTGCTCTTGTGTTTCTAGAACTTCATACATAAGAACATTTCTCCATGAAAACCCAACATAACATTACAATCTGTGTTGTTTTATGACATGGCCCAAATTTTCAAAATTATTCTTAACTTCCTTGAGTTTTAAAAAATTGAATTATAAAGCTATGCTACCATTCCCCCTCTCCACAACACACACCACAGATAATTTGAACAAATAGGCAGAGAAGAAAATAGGCTTAACTACTCATTAATAGATATCCAGAATTCATATCTGGATATGAAAGGGTAGAATAGCTGGGAAGCACAAAAAGTTCATGGAAGTAGTGAAGTAACAATTGGTGTGACATTTGGAATAAAACAGCTTGAGTTTGAATCCCGGCTTGGCCTTTTCTAGGTGGGTGACGCTGACAAGGTCATTTCACATCTCTCAAGCACATTTTCTCATCTGAGAAATGGGGTTAAAAAATCACAAGATTTTTTGTGAGCATTGAATAAAATAATGCAGAGAAAGTGCCAAGCACAGGACTTGACACATAAATGTTCAATTGATAGTAGCTGCTGTTGCTATATTACACACTGATTTTACTACAAACCAAACCATGCTTATTTTAAAATAACATTTTTTATGTAATGGTTCTAATACATTTTTTAACATTTATATTCCACCCTACCTCCAAAATACTGAAGTTTGTTCTTATGTTTCGTGATGCACCAAATGACTATAAGTAAAAAACAGAAATTTTGGCAAAGTTGAAAGAAAAACCAAAAAGATTTATCAGGAAATATGCCTTATTGCTTGTGATGTATTTTGTGAGCCAGACATAGTAAAACTAAATTATCTCTGGAAAATACACTATAGCAAAAACTGATTGGAATTTAGGTTAAAGAAAATTCAGTGAATGAGTCTTCCAAATGGTCATTACAGCTATAAAGGTATTTTTCTCCCAACCATACCACAGATGTAGGAAACAAATTACTGAGCTGTTGGTTTCTATGATCTGAAGTCTCCATCGTGAGTCTTTACCATGAAGCTTCTAATAGTCAGTAATGTGGAAACCTGCATACTATTGCCCGTGAGTGGTTACATAAGAGTGCCACCTACAGGCAAGGGGCAATGCGTCATGGCATACTAACTAATTTTTTTAAATCCTTTTTATGTATTTATCCTGACAATTCTTTCTCAAGTGAGAATCGAATCAGAAAATGACTCTTCCCACAACCAGAAATGGAGCATGCATTGCAATGTAACTTTACATAAACTGTAAATGGAACAGTCTAGTCAGCTGGTAGTGTGGTGGCTCTGAGAGGTACAGCTGCATTTGAGAAAGGGCAGCTTGCCTGAAAAAAGCAAAGCCCAGGTAGGAGAGTAGAAAGATGCAAGGGGAGTGAAGGGGATAAGAGTTAGATATCTGCAGAAGGGGAAATAAGACTTTTGATAGAACCAAGGAGAGCAGTGAGTGGGAAAGAAGAAACTGGCATAGGGCCACCCATAGTAGAAGTGATGAAGGGTAAGGGATGTGACCACAACTGTCATGGGGAAGGGGCAAAAGAGAAGACCACACAGTATCTCTAAGAATATGCATATGTTTCGAGCACCACCAATATCCTTTGTAAAAAGACCAACACATCATTGGAGACAAAAAGGAAGCTAGTAGAAGCTTAGCAAGTCTGAATTTGGGCTGGCACAGTGGCTCATGCCTGTAATCTCAGCATTCTGGGAGGCCAAGGAAGGCAGATCACAAGGTCAGGAGTTCAAGACCAGCCTGAACAACATGGTGAAACCCTGTCTCTACTAAAAATACAAAAATTAGCCAGGCGTGGTGACGTGTGCCTGTAATCCCAGCTACTCAGGAGGCTGAGACAGGAGAATTGCTTGAACCCTGGAGGAGGAGGCTGCAGTGAGCCAAGATGGCGCCACTGCACTCCAGCCTGGGCAGCAGAGCGAGAGTTAGTCTCAGAAAAAGGAAGTCTGAATTTGGTAGCTTTATGTTAAAACAATGAAATAAACCATGTTTTAGGTAAATGTAGCAGGTAGGACTCTATAAAACAAGTTTTCTTTGTTTTTCTGAATCAAACAAAATCAGGCTCTGGGCCTCACTCATCATGGGTAGCGGAGACTCCAGTGTCTGGCACTTTTCAAAAACGCCCCCGCCCAACTCCTTTGGAGTCATGCTAGAGCCTTGAGGCCCAGACTGCCCGTGAAACTAGGAAAAGTTGCAGGTCCTTAGCCCTTGTGGCTGCTGCTCCTGGTGTTCCATATTCAGGCCTGTGTCTTTTTTTAAGATGTTGATTCTATCTTTCCACAAGGCCATGCAGAACAGCCAAGAGAGGAAAGCTACCACCAACTGGGATCACCTGCTTTGGATCTTTATATTAGCATGAACAAACTTCCAGTGAATTCCTGTGATCATATAATCTTAAATTTTTTTGCTGTCATTGTAACAATAGTTTAGTCTACCCTAACTAGCATAAAGCTTCTTATGCTACTCTATAGTTCAAATTCTGTCTATATGATAAATATATCCAGGAGAAAAGGTGGAGAACGCAGAGATTCATGTGTGTATTTTTTAAACTAATCACTAGAAAGCAGTTGTAAAAAATAATTCCACATATACTACCAGAGCCATAAAACACAGAAGAGGGATTATAACAGAGAATGTGAATTTAGGATTAATGTCCAGGGTAGAGAAACAGCTTCAGAGGCCAGCAGATCCATAGCAGTCTTTCTGGTTTAATAGGAAGAGTGGACAGCTGGTGCTTTGCACCTCTCCACAGAAATCTGTGGACAAAGATGATACTTACCAGATGCTTTGAACCTTCGAGGAAGCAAAGACCAAGAACTTTCTGCAAATAGAAATAAATAAGGGCTCTGATATAAAGTGGTAACTTATCTCGATAGAGATATTATGTGATGAAAAGTGAATTATAGTTCATCAGTAGAACCTGGAAGTAATACTGATGTAGAAGTTCTATAGACCAGCCTGAGCTATCCAGGCCTTTATGATCCCTGAAAGTCATCGGATGTGGGCTAGCCTTTGGTAACGATGTGGCTTTGAGTGAGGCAGGTTTCTGAAGCTGAGGCAATCCCTGAAGGGGCAGGCAGCTTAAGACCGCTTGCTTACAACATTCCCAGGAGCTGGGCCACAAGTCCCTCATGGAGGGGGATCTGGGAAGCATCTGAATCAGGACCCTTTTGTGTATGAATGAGGGCACTGCTAATAAAGATGCTGTGACAACAGGCACAACCATGACTCTCCAACAGGGACATGTGGTCACCTTTGCTGTGACAATCCTTAATGCTACCCTGCAAGAGACACTTTGACAGGAAGTATAATACCAGGAACTATAATAGAATTCAGACTGGACCAGAACAGAGACTATCTCAGAAAACACATCAGCAAAAATGCTTCCATTGGTTTCTTAATAAAAAGAAATTTGAATTTACATCAGAACCCCCTTATGTATTTATATAGATTAGTACCTTTATAAATTATAGTAAAATGTATATATTCTTTATTCCATAGTTTAGGTTCAGTCCATTGTTTTAAATACTTCTGTTATTTCCATAAAATCCCAAGTTCATGAACCTATCCAGGTATTATTGCATATGGATTTCTGGGCCAAGAGAATGCCATTCGATCATTTTAGTGAAGACCTTAGGATCTCAAGAGGGCAAAACTAAGCAAACTTTTCTCCTAATAAAATGTTATCTCAACCAAATCTATTTCTATCTGGCATGCTAAACTTTGTAGTGTTAGTCTCTACATTCAAATATGAAATTTTAATATTTCAATATCTGGACAAATAAGATTTTTGTAAAAAGCCCAATAGACCCTTAATGTAAGCCAAGCTGAGAATTTGGCCCCAAATATCCATTATTATTGATAATCAAGGTAGACTTGGAATTCATAAACATTTCCCTGTGGCAGCAATCAAGTTTTATATTTGAAAAGAACTGTGAATGGTAGAACTGGGTGTGAGGAAGAAATGTTTTGTTTCCATCATTATATTATTCACTGTGGTATCACTGAGGCCTGATTTGTGGTCTGGCACATTGCAGGAGTACAATAATTGTTTGCTGAATAAAAGATTGAAAGAAAGAATGAATGGAACAAGGAGAAATGTTCAGATAGGAAAGGAGTACAGGTCTTAATTGTAGCAATCACATTAAATTCTACAGTACTAACAGCAGAATGAGGGACTGTCAAATGTCTCCCAGGGCTAAATTTTGGCACATAAAAGCTTGTCATTGCATGGACCTCAAAGGACCCCTGCCCAGCCAGAGGCTGCCCTGGCTGTCTGGAGCCATCATTGCACTTTTTATACTGTTGTTTTAAAATTAAGCAGCTAGGTTAGTTCCTAGGTTAATAGTATTAATGACATTCCAAGTCTTGATTTTTTCCCCATTTTTAATCAGAAATGGAGACATGTCTTTTTAATAGTTTTAATGATTTCTAATTTTAGGAATGTTTATGAAATCAAATAGTCTGCATTTTAAATGGAGCTACAGATATCAAAATTGGGTGATTTTTCTATTTTAGAAATATACTAGTTTTCAAGTGGAATACCAAGTAGGTGTAAGATTTACATATCCTTGTAGAATTTCCATTTATTTACCCTTACAAAAATGAGATAGATTGGATGTCTTATTCTATTAACCTTTTATAGGCAGACTGCTTCATAGCTCTCAGTGGAATCTAAAGCATTGTTAACTCACAAATCAACAGCGTGATTATAAAGCTTCTTGAAGCCAATCACCAGAATGCATTAAGTAACTAGCAAGATTACATGGTGTTTCTAGCCTAATGTGGCACAATTCAGATTGCAATAATTGTTGCCCAGTGAAGAAAAGTATATGTCAAATCAATGAACTTACTCTCTATGCTGATAACTGAGCCTAGCTATTAAAAGTCATTGATTACCTTGAGAACAGCTATTAAAAGAAAGAGGCCAATAGGCTGACTGGGATGTTTAACTCTAATATTAAGTAACTTTGCTAAAGTAAATAGCTGTTGTTCCTAAGCAATAAATCAATGTCTGGAAGAGCACATCAGTCATTTCCCAAGGCAGAAGTCATCAGCCACACTGACCAACTCAGCTCATGCATGGTGCTTCCAATTCCATTTTGGGGGGTTTGTGCCAAAAGACAGAATGGAAGATGAAATATTTTGACTTTTAATTGCAATATTGTGCTAGATTTCGGGTGTTGGCCCTCCTGGCCTCAATGTCCAGCCCCTTCTGTGTTCTCTGCTGTCTGAGAGGCCTCTGACTGGCCTTCCACACTGGGATCACTCTTATACCACAGACCAAGGACTCCATGTGAATGAAGGTCATGCCAACTACCACTTATGCCTATTTCAGTTATACATGCGCAGGCCAAAGAAGTGTCTATTGGACGGTTTTCTTGACTCAGTGGGCCCACTGTGAGGTGAAACTTGGCTAGGACTGCGTGTATAACCTGGCTTCTATGTGCCCCCAGTTGAATAGGGGTATCTTGATGATGTTTTGGATTTCTGGTATCAATGTCAATTTGGATTCTGGGTCCAACAATTCTCAGGATATATATGCAGTCCCCTTTCTGCAATTCACAATTACTCAAGTAAATAGCCATCAGCCCCTTCGGAGAAGGACTGGTGGAATTTTTAGCATTCCCACCTGCCAGTTGATGCAGGGTCCTTTTTCCAGGGGACCCAGAGTCTTCTTAAATCAGGTTTCCAGTGATAAAGCTGCCTTAGGGTTTGGAAACTAGACAATGGATCGAGGCTTTTCATTGGAGCAATTATTCTTAGCTTCCTGATCATCCACCCTTGGATTCTTTTGATGCTACAATTTGGCCCAGAGTCAAAAGCCCCTCCCAATACCAGTGGTTGTGGGTTGGTTTCCCTGGGAAGCAGATTCTAAAGTAGATTTTAATGTGTGCAGAGTATTAAGGAGTGCCCCAAGGTCAACATCTGTGAAAGGGAATGGAGGAAGACAGGGCTAGGCAGAGAGAAAGTAAGTGTCAATGTAGGTTCTCAGGGACCCCCCTGGGGCACTTGAGGGCCAGAATTCTAGGGCCCTTCAGACAGCCTGAGCTATCCAAGCCTTTATGATCCATGAAAGTCACTGGATGTGGGCTAGCCTTTGGAAGGGGTGTGACTTTGAGTGAGGCAGGTCTCTGCAGCTGAGATAATCCCTGAAGGGGCAGGCAACTGAAGACCATCTGCTTATAAAATTCCCAGGAGCTGGGCCATTCAGATGGAGTGGGCATCTGGGAAGCATCCAAATCAGGACCCTTTTGTGTATGAATGAGGGCACTGCTAAAAAAGATGCTGTGACAACAGGCACAACCATGACTTTCCAACAGGGACATGTGGTCACCTTTGCTGTGACAATCCTTGATGCTACCCCACAAGAGACACTTTGACAAGATGCTTCAGCATATGGTGATGTGCTGATGTGGAAAAGCACTCATGCCTCCCTTGCACTTTCAGCTTCTACTTATCAACCACAGGGTAGGATCGGTCCTTCAAAGGATATTAACAAGGACACGTTATGAAGGCTAGAAGGCTGTCCTCTATGAGCTTTTTGAAGTGAGAAATACTTTAATACAACTTTTCTCAAGGGAAAACTATGCCTTTTGTGTAAAGTACTTAAAAATAGGCAAGTGATATTAAATTAAATATTCCTAGACTTATTTCTCTAAATCCCGACCTAACAAGGCAGAAAATTGTACCTCAAAATTGATGTCGTTTACTTTGTACCATCAATTATTAAGAAGTGTTTGGTACATAATAGCTTCAGGAGTCTTGATCAGAAGATAAATGGAGGATGAAACAATGAGAGAAAAAGGATGTGAGAGGCACTGAAGTACTGCAAATGTCCCACTGGGGCCTTTACGTGTCCCTTCCTTTCCACATCTCTGGCTCAGGACCTTAACCCCTAACTATTCCTCCCCATCCCCTCTTGATGAAATTCACGTTGTCTAAACAATAGGTGCTAATCCACAAGAACTTCTCTCTTTTGAGAACCGTTCTTACTCACAACTTAGGAAACTAGCTGAACTTGCTGACCCTTTCCTGCTAAATCCCTATAGAAGACCCCTCCTCCTTCTCCAAATTAGAAGGCCTCTTTAGAGACTCTCCTGCCTGACATGCAACAAGGAAGGTTTATACTAATGGCATTCTGGGTTGGATGTGGTAGCGTATGACCTGTAATTCCAGCACTTTGGGAAGCCAAGGTGGGAAGATCACTGGATCCCAGGAGTTCTAGACCAATCTGGGCAACATGACAAAACCCCATCTCTACAAAATGACATTTTAAAAATTTGCTGGGCATCGTGGCACGTGCCTATAGTCCCAATTACTTAGGAGGCTGAAGGGGAAGGATCACTTGAGCCCAGGAGGTTGAGGCTGCAGCGAGCCATGATCATGCTACTGCACTCTATCCTGAACAACAGAGTGAGACCCTGTCTCAAAAAGAAGAAAAGAAAAAAGAAAAAAAATCCCCAAACTAATAGTATTCTGGTTGATTTTCTTCCACAAAAGGATAGCTATTCGAGAGAACTAAGAAGGTAAATATCAGGGGAAAGTTACTGATTTTATGACTGCCAACCTTTGCAGGTGAGCTAGCGTAAAAGCACAAATTGAGTGTTTAAAGCCACAAATATGATAGCTTGGACTTTTTGTTTGTTTATAGCAACTGTCTTCCCCTGAGTGCATCGAAAAATAATCTCTAAATCATAAAGAAGTGGTTTTACTTCTGTATCCCTTGATGTTGACAAACAAGAATTCATTTGATCTTGACAGTAAGATATTAAGATAGACAAGTATAGATATTAACATCATCATTTGACAAATAAAGTGAGCCTTAGGATGATTATATTAGGATGATTATATTAGGATTATATTGGGATGATTATATATGACTTGCTTTAAATTGGCCCACAGGTAGCAAAGTTTTTTGGAACAAACATTTTATTTCATGATTTCTGGAAGTTAAACTTGTCCTGAAATGAGAATTATAGGAGAAAAAATAAAGCCATCTAGATTTTGGGAAGGGACCATTGTTTTTGTTCCATCATTGCTTTATCTTACCACTAACAGAGTAGCTAGCACTTAGGAGATAATAAATACTTACTGAATGAAAAGAAAAAAGAGTTGAGAGTTCAAATGAGGTCTATCACACATGCTCTGTGCATGGCAGCAATGGTGAGAGAAGTAATATTGGATAAGAAAGAGCAGGCAGAATCCTTAAGAGATTAGAGTAGACCGGAAGCTAACCTTGCAAGAGCCTGGAATCTAGTGGATAAACCTATGCAGAACCAAGGAATTTCCAGGTAAAGCTATAATTTATAAAGCACAGCTGGACTCTGTTTGCATTTGTTCTATTATTTTTAAAATCTAGGTTTTGTTGGACTCAGGATAAGTAGCCAATCACTTTAGGTGAACAGGTAAGAGGAATAAAGTTAATTTACCAGCAAGTAGCCCAAAGCCTTTGTCTTCTCCATGCCGTATGTAAGGCACAGCTGGACTTCAGGTCAAGTGACAAAACCTGTTAATACCTACAGTCAATGTGATAGGTGGAGAGGAGAGTGGGTTGTGACTAAGGTAAATAGAAATATTCACTTCCAAATGCTTTAAATGACCACTTTTTATACTAAGGACTTTGGTTCACGTAGCATTTATTTCTGTGTATCGGGTAAGGAAGGAGAGTTTATTTTTTTCATATGGATAACTAGCTGTCCCAGTACCATTTATTGAATGAACAGTATTTTCCCATTGGTCTCAATAGGAAATGGAGCCCGCTCACGTATCTGCATTCAACTACCCGATCAGCTGGGGCCTGACTGGCACTGGAGTGACAGGGTGACTAGGGCCACCAGGAGGTCAGCCTAGTCTTGCCCATGTAGTAGCTGACAACGTTCCTCTTAAGGGGTAGGCACAGAACTGGCATACATTAACCAAATGACATTTCCATTAATGTCATTGATTAAGGGTTCGTTTTTAAGTGGATTCATTTGCATTATTTCTATTCTATTTCTAATTTATTTTATAAAAATTATAAAATAAAAATTATGAAGGGTGTCTGTATGTGTGTGTGTGTGTGTGTGTGTGTGTGTGTGTCTGTGTGGTATAAAGAATAATATAGCAAACATCATGCAGCTTTAGAAATAGAACATGTCCCCTGTATATTACTCCCTGGTTGTAACTGGCTCTTTATAAAAATGTTTCTAAGTCTCCAAATTTATTGGCATTATAGCATCGTAAGTTTGGAAGACCATTTAGTTCAGGTCCTCATCAGTCTATCTGTAAGAGAATGAATAAGCTGTGGTATATTTATACACTGAAAAAGTATACAGCAGTTACAATGATGATGTCAATGTTTATCAAAATGGATTTTTTTTTTTTTTTTTTTTTTTTTTTGAGGCTGAGTCTTGCTCTATCGCCCAGGCTGGAGTGCAATGGTGCAATCTCAGCTCACTGCAGCCTCCGCCTCTCAGGTTCAAGCGATTCTCCTGCCTCAGTCTCCTGAGTAGCTGGGATTACAGGTGACTGCCACCATGCCCAGCTAATTTTTGTATTTTTAGTAGAGGCAGGGTTTCACTGTGTTGGCCAGACTGGTCTCAAACTCCTGACCTCAGGTGATCTGCCCACCTCGGCCTCCCAAAGTGCTGAGATTATAGGCGTGAGCCACTGCACCTGGCCAACATGGATATCTATCAAAGCAAGTTGGAGTGAAAAAGGCAAGAGGCAATAGGATATGTAATGTATGGTACAATTTATATTTCATTTAAACACCTTTATATAACGTATTATGAACAGTATCTACTACTGATTTTGTATAAGCGCATATGTAGCAAAGGTATTCTTATATGTACTAGAATCAACCCCAAATTTCAGAATAGTAGAAATATCTGGAGAGGAAAGGAGGTAGGAAGGGAAGAAGGGGAATAGAATTTGGTGAGCATTTAGCTTTGAATATTGTATCAGTTATCTATTGTTGTGTAACAAACTACCTCAAAACTTACAGGCTTAAAAACAAGCACTATTTATTGCTCTTGATTATGTGGATTGACAATTTGGGTGAAAATAGCTGGGCACCTCTGGTTTAATGTGGGCTCACGCTTGCATCTGCATTCAACCACCAGATCAGCTGGGAACTGACTGGCCTGGAGTAACAAGATGACTGGGTCCATGTCTCTCACCGCCAGTGGGATGGCCTGGTCTTGCCCATGTGTAGCTGACAGAGTTTCTCTAAGGGTTAGGCTCAGAACTAGCACATACTGGCCAGATTAAGTCACAGAGCCACATTGTACTATCTTTATCAAGTCACAAGGCCAGCCCAGATTCAAAGGATGGTAAAATAAACTTTTTCTTTGATAGGAGAAAAAACAAAGTCATCATGAAAGAGGTGTGCCCACAGACAGAGGTGGAGGTGGTGGCTCTGTGTGTTTTTGTAATCCACCACAGCTGCATCTCTAGCTTCAGTTTTAATCAGAAAAAAAAAAAAAAGGTTAAAATTTCAAAACTCTGAGGAGTAGATATGTGGGCATTTGTTATTCCCGTACATTTCTGCATGCTTGAAATAATTTATAATTGATCATTTCAATAATATTTAAAATGTGATTATGTGGTTATCTTGGCTTACCAGAAATATTTCCTGCATCCCATCAAACCAACACAATAACTCCTAGTTACATACCTAAGAATTTCACCACCTGCATCCTTTAACATTGTATGGATAAAATTTGCCGCATATCGGGGACCTGGGTGAATTTCCATTTAAATAGCAACGTTCAGCCTTCTGATTTGCTCCTGTTGTTCTAATTACTTACCTGGAGAAATTGTTTCCTCATTTTCTAACCTATCCTACCATAGGCCTCTGCTGTGCCCAGTCAGATTTTGGCTTTAGGAAAACATCTGTAGACTGCATGATAATAATAGCAGATATGATTGCATGGATCTCTGTGAAGGTGTGTGTGTATCTGCAGATGTGCTTATTGCTACAAAAGGAATGAAACAAAATATGTGATAGGCATGAAAGATATTGCCACAACTTCTCCATTATCTACAGAGGGATTTATCCACAACCAAATTTTAAAATCAGGGTAGAATCCTCAAATGTGTTTCTGAGTTTTCCCCTCCTGCTGATTGTGTGTAAGGGGAACGCAAACTAATTCTAACGGCAGCCTAGGAAAAACATAATTAAGGATACAAATATATTACAGGCCATACATTCCAAATTCTAACACGTATTATGTTGGGTAATCTGCTATTTTGGATTATCTCTTTATTTCTAAGGTTGAGAGTTTTCTATTTCCACTATTACCTTCCTCATCTATGTATAGATAAGCCCTTTAAATTTGTGTTCAACTTAAAATGGGACCTGCTGTACCCAAGAAATACCAAGAATTAGTCTCCTTCCGTGCCACCTTTCCAGACCTTTGAGTCTCCCCATTCAGCCACATGTGACAATCTGTCCCAGAAAATTGGAAAACCGTTCACTTTAATTGGTTCTAAAATGGAGGATTCAGTGCCTGTGCTGAGTTTGGGGATGAAACTAACATTTTACAAAGCCCAGCCCAGCAGCAGCTGCCCTTTGGGATTTGGGAGGTAGAGCAGCAAGTCACTCTGGAATTTAGAGCTTTATTACAAAGAAGTGCTAACTCTTCGGATTCTGCTTATAAATGGAATAAAGGGAGAATCTGGCTCACCCATGAGCGCTTTAACCTTGTACATGCTCAATATCCTTATGAAATGCAATATCTTATGATCCTTTAAATAACAAATGACCTTATTCCCTTTTATGGGGTCATTAAGGCCTCTAACAGTCCAGGTATAAATCCCAGCTACTACTGTGCATCTTAATTTACTATTCATATGTGAATCTCTCTTTGGTTCCCAATTACTATACAACAGCAACTGGCTCATCAAATTATCCCCATCGGAATGTGTCTGTTAAAGACATTGCAGTTTACATCTCAGGGCCCTAATTAAAGTCACAATACTTGATAAACCTTGAACAACTAGTAATTGGAAACTAACAATTAGTACCAGCCACCTTAGTTGAGATCAGCTGTACTGCTGGCTACATGACTAAGCAAAAGGAAATTAGTACACCAGAGATGGCCCAGATGCCAAATATATGTTTGAGCCACTCCTGGGTTTCAGCCAAAGCAATGAAAAGAACTTGGCATTAAAATATTATTAGCTAAAAGTCTTTATATAGACATCTGTGCCATGGAATAGATCAGTCTGATATTCCTGTGGCTTTTCAGCCTTTATCATCCTCATTACTGTTTTCATCATCCTGTCTCTGGGTATCTGTGGAGATGGTGCTATAAGACCACCTCTTTGAGCTTCTTTTCCTCTCAAAAGCCTACAGTTTGCTTTCTTTCCTAACAAAGCGCAGGTCACATCATCCTACTGTATTCTGTATATACTCTCCCTCTTTACACCCCTTGTGGTCTACATCTTCAGAATGTCTGAGGCTGAAGGCATAGTAGGAAGCCCACAGATTGATTTGGGGAGTATATGAGAAGCTTGAAGGACTGTAGGCACTATGCCTGTCTCCCAATTAGCTGGCATATTATTCTGGGAACACACGCTTTGGGGGCAATAGGAAAGAGTATATCCTGGTTCTCTATCCTGGAGACTCGCTGATGGGTCTTTTGCAAATGAAAATGTGTTACCAGTGGCACTTTGCAATGGGCAGCAAGAGAGGAAATCCCTCAGAATGACCTTCTGTTTTGCTGGTCAGCATCCCATCTCCACTCTCTTATTCCCATTTCATTGAATGGGAATAGGGATATTACTTCGGCAGACTTGATGAAGCATCCCAAATGCCTTCTCTCTAATCCACCTACCTCGTGATTTTCCAGGAGTTCTTGGCAATGGGAAAAGTGTGATGTTTAAGCAGTCTTTCCTGAAAACATGGCTTCAGTTACCATGGCAAATACAATTTGGGATGGTTTTGTAATCTTAATCCTCCTCTTTTTCACTCTTCTCAAGAGAGCCCAGATGGTCATTTCAAAGTATTCCAAAAAATTAATCAGACAAAGGAATGATAGGTGGGTTGGACCTTGCATTTTGTGTTTTGTTTTAAAGTGAACAAGTATGTCTTAAGTAGTTTTAGAGTTTTATCACAAAATAAATACATATTCTCAGCACTTTATCTGCTCTACAAATTGACTAAATAAGTTTTTCACACCAGCATTGGGTTCTGATTTATTCCATGGCAGGTTCTGGGATCTCCTTCAAGCCTGTCCTTACATAGCACCTGGATCTATATAATATAAATTTCCTGTTCTATCCTACCATGGTGGCTCAAACCTAGAAGAGAGTTGAGCCAAAGAGTATCCAATGTCAAATTACTGCAGACAGATATAAGAGTTTCTTCTTGTACAGAATAGATCCTTATTCCCTGGACTATTGTCAAGATTGAATAATTTGAAAAGCAATGATCAGTATACACAGATGGGACGCTTCTTAAGTGGTTTTGTGCAGAGTTTATTCATATTTTGAATCTAATCAGTGCTCTTTTGAACTATTTAAAATAGATCTAAATTCAAATCCTGTAATTTCCTGTCAATCAAAAGTTTAAAGCTGTGACTAGATATTGGCCAATGTATAGCAGTTCAAGAAAGCCAGTGACTTATATATTGACACTCATAGCCACGAACAACCCTCAGCAAAACCATCTAATGAGTGTCTTTTCTCTGCTCTACAGCTCTTTATCCTCTTCCTAGTTTCTCCCTTTCTCCAAGCCTATCCTACAACCATTAATAAAGGGCAGACTCTCAGCTGGTGGAAAACCAATCCACTTTATCTGTGACAACCATAAATATTACCTGATATTCTGTGGTATTCTTGACAACCCAGAGGCCTCAAGAGAGAAAAGAATGAAACTCTGATCATGTATATAGTATAACAAATTAAGCAGGACAATTTACAGAGGCCTCACAAGCAAAAGAACTAGCAAGAAGAAAGTAGAAGATAGTGGGATAAAGGAATGTACTCTTTGTCATACCTTATCAAATGGAATTTATACAGGGCTATCTGCTAAGGAACTCATCAAATCTTTGAGCCTATAGGGTCTATAGAACTTAGAGTTCATGTAGTCCAAGACTTTTTTCTAACATATTAGGCTTTCCTAGATGGTCACTGATATGGTTTGGCTGTGTCCCCACCCAAATCTCATCTTGCATTGTAGCTCCCATAATTCTCACGTGTTGGGAGGGACTCAGTAGAAGATAATTGAACCATGGGGGCAGTTTCCCCCATACTGTTCTCATGGTAGTGAATAACTCTCATGAGATATAATTGTTTTTACAAGGCATTTCCCCTTTCACTTGGCTCTCATTCTCTCTTGCCTGCCACCATGTAAGATGTGCCTTTTGCCTTCTGCCACGATTGTGAGGTCTCCCCAGCCATGTGGAACTGAAAATCAATTAAATCTCTTTTTCTTTATAAACTACCCATTCTCAGGTATGTCTTTACCAGCATTGTGAGAACTGACTAATACAGTCATTTAGTCTGTCCTTGAATACCTATAGGGACAAGAGAGTAATTATTTCAAAGTGTGGCACATTATATTGTTGAAAAGTTCTGATTCCTTATGTTAAATCAAAGTTTGTTTCTCAGAACCATTCTCCCATTGGTCTTAGATCTTCTCTCTAGAGATATTCAGAAAAATAGCTGTTTCTTCTTGCTTATTAGCAGTTTGTTTACTCATTATTCCCATTATTCTCATTGTAACAATTTTTGTTATTTTAGAAAATACAAATATACTAGTAAAACTGCAACCACATAGAACCACTGTATTAATATTCCAATATGTATCTTCTAATTTTTATATCTTTTTAGAAAAGATTATAGTGTACATATTATATAAAACTGACTATATTTGGATAATATTAATCAAAAAAATTTCATGTGTTATAGCATATGCAGCATTCTTCCAGAGCAGTAATTTTTCATAGCTGCATCATCTCCTTTTGTATGATTGAGCCATATTTTATTTATTCTATTCCTGCTGTTAAGCATTTAGATATTTTCGAACATTAAATCACTACAATTCATATTTATTAATTCATGTATGAATATGGGTTGATTGTCCCTTTATGCTGACAATTGTACTTGGTACTGGGAAAAACAGGGTAAAACAATTTCAAAATGATCCCTGTCCTCAAGGAGCTCATATCCTTGTAGCTTAATTTATAGTAATTTGATTGCCTTAGGTAATACGTAATTTTACTTCCCCATAAGGGAAGGGAAATAGAACAGAGAAAATACACATTGTACATTTATTGTGGGAGCTAGCCAGCAGCCCACAATGCAACGGGGCTCTCTCTTTGTTCCCAGGTGGATCAGCAGGTCGATAAATAATAGACACACACAAGATAGTGAAAGCTGGGTCCAGGGGGGTCACCGCCTTCTCGTCCCACAGTGCCAACAATGCACTGGATATGCCAGCATTTAGTATTAAATTTAGTGAGGGCGTGGGTAGGTTAGTCAGGGATTTATGAGATGAGATGGTCACATGGGGATGAAGTAATTCTTTAACATAACATCTGTATGCAGAAGTACAGTATACAGAGATAAGAATTTACAATATAGTGTGTGTATCAGTAATTTCTAACAGCCTTCAAACAAGAACACAATCTTTCCATAACCTATGATTAGCAAGATATTAATCAGCAGTAACAGTTGCAGCAAAAGCTGGTTACAAACAATCCATAGAAACAGGATGTGAAACTAGACAATTGGTTAGACCAGAAATTCTCAGAAGGGAGTATGCCTTAACCCTAAAGAGGCCTAGAAGAGCCGTAGCAAGATGAGGGCGTTTATAGCCCTATCTTATCCATATGGAGAGGCACCCCCCATGCGTCTGTTTATAGGCTCTCCACAAGGGTCGCATTCCATTCCCAGAGCTATGAACATCTGCTTTTCTGGGATAGGAATCTTGGTGATGTGAAATCTCCCTGACTGCATGTCCATTCATAGGCGCTCTCTGCAGGGGGAAGTACATCTTGTGCTGTTGGCTCATTCTGGCAGTCCAACCTGGCATTATCTTTACACAATCCTGCACGCAATTTTGTATTTACAATAATCAGGAATGTTTCATCTTTTATTCCATAGCAATAGTTTCAGGGGGTCTCCCTACGTACATTGGAGAAATCTTTGGCTGTTCATTGAGAAGTAGTCATTGAGAAGTAGTTCATTGAGAAGTACGTAGGGGTCTCCCTACGTACATTGGAGAAATCTTTGGCTGTTCATTGAGAAGGTGCACTCCATCCAGGAGTACACCTTCCTTGTTTGAGAGAGCCTGTTTCCTCCCAGTGTCCCCAGCACTGAATTTTTATCACTTTGTAAAACCTTCCAAATTTGAGGTTGACTATGAAGAAATCACACCGTAATTTTCATTGGAATTTCTTTAACTTCTAGTTATTTACTGTCATTTTGGGGGGGAATTGTTAAAATAAGCCACATTCAGCACACTCGGGTATTCATCATAAAATACTCTAAGATTTAAAAAATGCTCTTTTATAAGCTAACAGAATTTTAATCAAAGATAGAAAATGCTTATGACCTAATTTCATCTTTTACATGAATAAGCCAAATTGTTTGCTTGCTTCTTCAAGTGACTGGTTTATTTTTTTAGCAAGTGTTACAAGGTGTTCACAAGCTGAGTGCTTTTTTTGAACACCTGATTTCTTCCACTGAAAAGCCTTTAACCCCATGAAAACAGGTTTTAATAGGGTTAATTTAGTTATTCAGGCTGTCACAGTGACATCACTCCCAATTATCTTGTGGTGGTATGTATTTGTCTCAACCTACACATTATTTTAACATAGCTGTGTTTAATAGCATGTGGAGAAAGTAAGTAACTGTTTTGTTTTGTTGAACAGAGTAGCACATGATCTGTCCAACAGCCACCATCATGAAACAGAAAATAAGTTGGTCTCAGAGCATGAGAACAGAGAATCTAAAATGCAAGTCCAAGCCTTGGTAATACTGGCAGATTCCCCTCTGGGGTTCTTACTGTTGCCTTTCCCCAGGTCTGCAGCCCTTACTGAAATGGCATCGCAGAGAAGTAGCTAGATACTGCTTCAGAGCACTGCACCACAGGTCTGTGACCCTCTAACAAATCACCTGAGCTTGTCTGGTGGCCCATAGGCAATGATAGATGCCCTAAATTATAAGCAGGACCCAGAGTAAAGAAGACCCAGGCATGCGAGTGTACAGAGGGTTCTGCTTATTCTCTAAGGAACCAGACAGACTCACTTGCTAGAGGTTTCTTCCTCCATTCTCTGGCCAAGTTGCCCTCACCTTTTAGCCACATTTCTCTCTTCTTCTCTGAGATGGTTGGGAAGCTCCATGCAGTTAAACTAAAGATATATATGGCTCATCTTGGGTGACACTTTTCCAGGAAGCTCCTTCTGGTCCTTTCAAATGTGTATACTGGACCTCTCTTCTGAGGCCCAAAGGCACTAATAATAGCAAACACTTCTATAGGGTTAATTATGCTAGGCATTCTTCTAAACACTCCCTTTAATTAACTCACTTAATCCTTGCAACAATCCTATGAGAAGAATATTATCTCAGTTTTGTAAGTGAAGAAAATGCAGAAGATAGAAGTACCTTGCCCAGGGTTACACAGTTGATAAGCAGAAGAGCCAGAATTCTAGCCCAGGCATTCTGGCCCTAGAATCCACTGTGCTATAGTTTGTACCTCTCCTTTGGCAAATATACTCAAACACAAACTCTGCTCTGAAAAGACAATTCCAGTTCCCTTTTTTTCTTGATATGGAAACCAAGCTCAGAGTGATCTGCCTAAAGCCACACTGTCAACAAGGGGCAAAAGTGAAATTAAAACCAGATGTCCTGCCTCCCCCTTCATTATATTGCTCAAGGAGGGCATCTGGTATTGTAGTTATTTGTCTGCTTCTCCTAATCACATCACTGGATGTAAACATCCTCAGCATGGCAGAGTGCATTATTTTATAAATGTTAATCTTTTATACTGCACCTTCCCTATCTGTACTATTGTTATTTTAATATTCAATTTAATATAATTTTTACTGCCCTTGGTTTCATCCTATGAAACAATATGGAAACCATGGCTTTGCCATCCTGATTTTATCTATTTTTCTAGTACATGTTAAAATAAACACCTGTTTTTTTTTTTTTAGGTTTGCTTGTGTGCTTCATAAAGTATGGGGCTCTCTACCAGAAGACATAATGCCACAATGAGGAAACACTGGTTTAGTAAACAGAGACACAGATTTAGAGATGGGGTCAAGTGCCAGCTCTGTCACTTACTACCTTCTGGGCTAATCATTGGAGCTGTGGTTATTCTTCTGGAGATCTTCTGCAGATAGGGTTAAAATAGCTTTACCCTGCTTACCTTTATGACTGACTGTGAGGCTAGATTGAGAAAGAGATAGTTCTTTGTGAACTCTAGAGCACAATCCTCCTCTTTTTGCTCCTCCTCCTTATAATCCTCATTATTCACCTCTGTATTCCCTATAGCACCAGTCTGAGAACGTTGTGGGTAACAGATACTTCAGGCATGCCTATGGGATGAATAGAAATGTTTTCTAAGTCTGTGTTACCCAAGTGTCAACTGGAAGTTCAGAGGAGTAAGAAGAAGGTTAAATCTCACCTGCTATCTTGAAAGTGCTCCCCTGCTTACTGCATCACAACTTAGCTCTGGCTCTCATCAAAGCTCCTATACTTTGACTGTCTCCCATTTGAAATGCAATCACTCGGCCGGGCGTGGTGGCTCAAGCCTGTAATCCCAGCACTTTGGGAGGCCGAGATGGGCGGATCATGAGGTCAGGAGATCGAGACCATCCTGGCTAACACGGTGAAACCCCGTCTCTACTAAAAGAATACAAAAAAACTAGCCAGGCGAAGTGGCAGGCACCTGTAGTCCCAGCTACTTGGGAGGCTGAGGCAGGAGAATGGTGTAAAACCGGGAGGGGGAGGTTGCAGTGAGCCGAGATCCAGTCACTGCACTCCAGCCTGGGTGACAGAGCGAGACTCCGTCTCAAAAAAAAAAAAAAAAAGAAATGCAATCACTCTCAGCATTGATTGAATTGATAACTTTATTCAAGAATTGAGAGATTTATAAAATGTTATCAAATATCAATCTACATAGCTTCTGTGAGTTCCCAGAGTTTCGTTTTCATTTGTTTATTCATGTTCTCTCTTTCTTTCTCTTTCTCCTTCTCTCTCTTCATTCATCCATCCTTTTATTCTGACCCTGGTGTTCTCACCCATGCTTACCCTTGAAAAGTCCAAGTAGTTTTATTATGTTAATATTCTGACTGCAACTATGCTAACAACAATAATAGCAGCCTTCCCCTGGCACATCTTTCATTTCTATGATAATCCTGTAAGACAGGCAAGGCAAGGACCGCTGTCTCCATTATACAAGCAAGGAAACAGCCTGTTAGACACCCCAAATCGGTTATGATATTCTCATAGGAAGTTAAGATTAGAACCTTGGTCTTATTCTGAGTCTAGTACACTCTTCTTTTCAACAAGTTCTCACATCATCATCTCTGTGAAGTCACAATATGTACAGTCACGGAAGCAAGTAAGATTTCTAAGGAAAGAGTTCAGCAGTGTGAGGAAACGAGGAATTCCAGAATGGGGCCCTAAGAAATGTCAGCATTACAAATCAGCTATAAGAAAGAGACACTCACAATGGATTCTGAGATAAAGTGGACAGAAAAGTAGGAGAAAAACCAAAAAAGAGGGGTATCATAGGAACCAAAAGAAGAGAATGCTCTAAAACTAAAATAGCAGTCTACTGGATTTCATCGTTCTGAAAGATTGACTAGGAAGAAGTCAGAGCAGATTCACTGGTACAGCAACATGAAGATCATTGATGGTCTGTGAAGAACAATTTCATTGGTGCACTTGGTGAGGAAGCCATATAAAGATAAATTGAAGAATGAATGGGATGTGAAGACTTGAAAATGTCACGTGTGGACATCTTGGGGAGAAGTATAACAGAAAAACAAGATGGTAAATGGAGGGACGTGCTACTTTAGGGAGGATTTTTTAATTTGAGATCAGATTTGTTACCGCAAGTTGGAGTGCAATTGAGGAGATAGGATATGCAGGAGGAAGTGATTGAAGGCTTTTAAAATTTATTTTCAGTATCATTTTATTAATTCATTCTCTCTCTCTCTCTTTCTCTCTCTCTCTCTGTCTCTGTCTATCTCCAGGTTCCTAGTGACTTATTGCTTTTATGCTGACTCCTTGAAAGCCTAGCGCAATCCACAAAAGCCAGCTAACCTACACCCAGTTCAAACCTTAACCTCTCTCACACTTCACTTTTGTCCCAAATATAGTATTCTTTTTCCCAAAAACCAATTTTTCTCTCTCCAATCACAAAGGAAGCCTTTCAGTCCAACAAATTTAGAGCAAACTGAGAGTGGTAAAGCAATTTATGTCTTCTTTCAAAGGATATTAACATTTTTAAAGAGCTAAAATGGGAATAGTAATCACCCTGTATAATAATGTTTTATTGCTTCTTAACAAATTATCACAAATTTGGCAGCTTAAAACAACACCTGTTTATCATCTCACAGTTTCTGTAGGTCAGTGGTCTACCATGGCACAGCTGGTTTCTCTGCTTCGGGTGTCATAGGGCCAAAATGAAGGTGTTGGCCAGCTAGGCTCTCATCTGAAGGTTCTGGGAAAGAAAGAGCTCTAATCTCATTCAGGTTATTGGCAGAATTCAGAACTTGCAGTTGTAGAACTGAGGTCCTCATTTCCTTGCTGGCCATCACCCAAGGGCTATTCTCAGCTTCTGGAGGCCACAAGCATTCCTTGGCACATTGTTTCTACTCTCTCTAAACACAGGGATGGCATGTCAAATTGTCTCATGTTTTGAATCTCTGAATTCCTTTTCTGCTGACAGAAAAAGCAGCTTTTAGCAGCCTGGCCTGATTAGCTCAAGCCCACTCATGTAGTTTCCACATCTTAAGAGAGATATATGATTGGCTTAAATCCCTTCTAAGCAGTACCTGGAGTAGTGTTTGGTTGAACAACCAGAGGATGGGAATCTGGGGAGTCATCTACTATACCCTGGAACTAAAGAATCTTCTGAATTCTTCAAGGAACCTCTCCACCATACCTACAGCCGCCTGTAATAGACACTGCTCTGTCCACAGCTCCCAGGCAGCCATGGTTTTGTGTTGTTGTTTGTTTATTTGTTTTCTGTTTTGAGATGGAGTCTTGCTCTGTCACCCAGGCTGGAGTGCAGTGGCACAATCTCGGCTCACTGCAAGCGCCGCCTCCCGGGTTCACGCCATTCTCCTGCCTCAGCCTCCCAAGTAGCTGGGACTACAGGTGCCTGCCACCACACCTGGCTAATTTTTTGTATTGTTAGTAGAGACGGGGTTTCACCGTGTTAGCCAGGATGGTCTCGATCTCCTGACTTCATGATCCACCCGCCTCGGCTTCCCAAAGTTCTGGGATTACAGGCGTGAGCCACCACACCCAGCCTAGCTATGTTTTTATTATGTGACATCAGAGCCATCCCCTACTACAGCTTACTGGACTAAGTGTGGGTCGCTGACCCATGGAGCACACTCAACCTCTTATAACTTTCAGTTCTTAGTGCTAGTCCTTCCAAAAAAAAAACCCATTGGTAGGTGCTGCCCATGAGTTAGGTAAAATAAGTTAGTGTTTTGCCCTGTTGTGGAAGCCAGTTTGGGCAGGTGTTCATTACTTGCAACCCAAAGACCACTAGATAATGGGTTGACAGATGCAGCAAACCAGCATGGCACATGTATACCTATGTAAAAAACCTGCACATTCTGCACATGTATCCCAGAACTTAAAGTAAAATTTAAAAAAAGAGTGGCTAATGGATCTGAAAACTGTTATTGGATTCACATTACTGGAGACTATAACCTGTGTGACATACCAATAGAGTTACAGGGGTAAACTGAGAAATCAGGAAAAGAGACCATCAAAGATGATCCTGATTAAAACCACTGTCATGCCAGTGTGACTTCGTGTATATCCAAGATGTGTCTTCTGAGAAGTGAAATCAGGGAGGTATATATTCTTTGCTGCCATAATCCAGCCAGGTTAATAAAGAAACAACTAAAGAAAAACAGAAAGGCCTGGGGATGACTAAAGAAATTAGAATCCAAATATGCCAACTTATATTATCTAAATGTAAATTTTCAATAAAACATGCCAAAAAAAAAAAAAAGAGAGAGAGAGAGAAACCAGGGCATTGTTAGTGACACCCTCAGGTCCAACCACTCATTTATTTATTTCAAAAACCTTTAGCATCTTTCATGTCCAAGGCATCCTCCTAAGTAAACATTAGCAAAGAAAAGAAAACCGTATCTGTCTTGAGGAAAGCTATCACCCTGAAGTTGCAGGGAATCATTATGTTTTGGAGAGTGAGGAAGACTGATTGAAATGATAGCCAGGTAATGTCCTTCCTGTGTCTTCTCGTGTCTGCTCCTACTGTGACATTTGGCTCAACCACGTGACTTGCCTGGACCAATAGGATGGTAGCCGACTCGACAGATGCAGAGGCCTGGGGAAAGGGGCAGCACATTGTTGGTTTCTCTTTTGGAACCCTGCAGCCACAAGAGAAAAAGCCCAAGCAGTCCAGGGGAGGATGAGAGACAACATGAGGTAGAGCTGAGCCAACCCAGCCATGGACGGGCCCGCCAGTCCCCAGCCAACCTGACAGCTGCACACAGACCCACGGACAAGCCCCATGCAGATCAGCGAACTACCCACCCAACCCACAGAGTTGCAAAAAAAATAATACATGGTTGCTGTTTTCAGGCACTAAGTTTTGGGGTGTTTTGTTATACACCAATAGATACGTGATACGGAGAGAACCAAAGTAACTTCAGAACTGTGGGCCAGACATTTCCTAATGGGCCAGATATTTTCTAATGTGGAGAGAAGGGAAAATCAGTTGCCTAAGATTCATGGCTTTATTCAATGGAGAGAGTTCAAGGGTAAAGGGGCCTCAAGTGCTTCAAGTGCCGTCCAGCTCTCCCTCTGTTCAGATTTTAACAAATTTGCCAGCCTTTTCTGGCATCCGCATCAGGTCATTTAATTAAGCAATGGAAAGGTAATTAAGACAGAAATATGATTATTTGGGTTAGTCTTGTGCACCCACAGAGGAAGAAAAGCAGAATGTGCCAGCTGCAAACATCTGCAGTGAAAGAAGTCTGGGACAAAAAGCAGTTTCTGCTCCTGCCTCCTCCTGTTCTTTCAGAAAACACCAGGCTTCTAGGGCAGTAAATCAGTAGTGAGTCACTAGCTGTATAATATGTGCTGCTCGTCTCGTGAGATATTAAACCGAGGTCCCTTCTGCTCACATCCTGCACCTGTCACCAAATGTCCAATAAAAATCCTGTTCTCCGAGGGCATGTCAGGAAGGAGCAGGGCGAAGATTTGCCCAAGCCTTCCTCAGTAGGCCAGGAGAGCCCCCAGGCAAGGTACTCCCCATGGCCTGCCCCAAGGCTGAGTTATCAGAGGCCCTCATCCGCAAATCCCACCTGATCTTTGGCTGCTGGCAATCACACACAGAGAAATGAGCACAAAATAAGGGCTGTGTGTGACACACTCAAGTTTCCTCCCTCTCCGAGGCAGTCTGGGGGAGTTTCTGGGGTAGATCTCACCTAGGTAGTGGGGAAGAATGGGCATGGGTCAGAAGTCAGGAGACCTGGGTTCAAACCTTTTGTCATGTAGTCAGTCTGTGACCCTGGACAAGATTCCCCACTTCCCTGATGGCTCTGCTGCATTATCTCCTGTGAAATAGGGACAGTGATAGCTGTTTGCCAATCTCACATATCCACCTTAATTTTTTTTTACACTGGATAGTGTATAGGAAAGAGGGCTTGAAACGGTAAGAAACACTCAAAATTGGACATTCTCATTCTTGAGTTACGTGATGTAAAAGCATAATGTCTAGGGCCAGGTGACCTGAATTTAAGCCTCTGCTTCTTACTGACTGCGTGACCTTGTGCAGGTTACTTAGTTCAACTTTCCTCATCTGCAAAATGGGGCTACTAACAATACTTCTAAAAGTTTTGAGGATTAAATAGATTGTGGGTAAAGCCATGAGAAAAGTGAATAGAACATAGTGGTGAACCATACATGTTCATGCATTATCATAATTTTGTTGTTTTCATTATTATGAATCTCTGTACCCATGGCGTTTCTATTTACAAACAGGTACATATTTGGATTTGTATTCCAGATCTTCAGCTTCTGAATTCTATAACCTGGGAAACTATTCAATTTACCTGTTTTTTTTTTTCCTCACCTGCCCAGTGATGGCCCAGAGAGGGTTAAGTGACACCATCCACATAAAATACCTGGAACATAGCACTAGTGCAATATTAGTTGCCTCCCTTTTTTCTTTTAATTGAGATTTTAAAAACAACAACATAACAACATTTGCCATTATAACCATTTCCAAGTGTATAGTTCAGTAGTATTAGAGTCTTCACTTTTTCATCTAGTAAAATGGAAACTCTAAACCCATTAAACATGAACTACTTGTTCCCTCGTCTCTGCAGTCCCTGGTAGCCACCATTCTATTTGCTTCCATAAATCTGACTACTCTTGATACCTCACTTAATGGCATCTTAGAGTGTTTATTATTTTGTGACTGGCCTATTTCACTTAGCATAATATCCTCAAGGTTCAGCCATGTCATAATATGTGAGAGGATTTCCTTCCCTCTTAAGACTGAATAACATTCCATTGTATGTTTATACTACATTGTGTTTATACATTCATCCATTGATAGACATTTGGGTTGCTTCTACTTCTTGCCTATTGTGAATAGTCTCACTGCTGTGAGCATGGGTGTGTAGTTGCCTTCCTTTTATCCCCTATGCTGATGCAAATAATTGAATAACAGGCAGGTACACTTCCTTTCATGTTTGCCTCTTCATAGTCAAGGCAAATTAATCTTGAACATCACTAGCATTATGGATGTTATGTTTCTCAAGTTGATTTCCTAATATGGAAATTAATATTTTCTATATTAATTTATTAGCATGATTCTATATTAATATTTCAATATTAATATTGACATTCTTTGTTGTTTTCTGCAAAAATTCACACTTTATTCATGGCCAGAAGATGGCTCAACTCATAGCAACAATCTTCAGGGTTTTGGCCAGGAAAAGTACCTCTTGCTCTCACCTGAGTGAGAAAGGGTGTTTAAACCCATTCATGCCTGAGGCTGCAATTGTTTGAATTTTTTTTTTATTGTACTTTAAGTTCTAGGGTACATGTGCACACCGTGCAGGTTTGTTAAACATGTACACATGTGCCATGTTGGTGTGCTGCACCCATTAACTCGTCATTTACATTAGGTATATCTCCTAATGCTATCCCTCCCCCCTCCCCCCACCCCATGACAGGCCCTGGTGTGTGATGTTCCCCTTCCTGTGTCCACGTGTTCTCATTGTTCAATTCCCACCTATGAGTGAGAACATGTGGTGTTTAGTTTTTTGTCCTTGCGATAATTTGCTGAGAATGATAGTTTCCAGCTTCATCCATGTCCCTACAAAGGACATTAACTCATCCTTTTTTATGGCTACATAGTATTCCATGGTGTATAAATGCCACATTTTCTTAATCCAGACACTGATGGACATTTGGGTTGGTTCCAAGTCTTTGCTATTGTGAATAGTGCCGCAATAAATATACATGTGCATGTGTCTTTATAGTAGCATGATTTCTAATCCTTTGGGTATGTACCCAGTAATGGGATGGCTGGGTCAAATGGTATTTCTAGTTCTAGATCCTTGAGGAATCGCCACACTGTCTTCCACGATGGTTGAACTAGTTTACAGTCCCACCAACAGTGTAAAAGTGTTTCTAATTCTCTACATCCTCTCCAGCACCTGCTGTTTCCTGACTTTTTAATGATCGCCATTCTAACTGGTGTGAGATGGTATCTCATTGTGGTTTTGATTTGCATTTCTCTGATGGCCAGTGATGATGAGCATTTTCTATATTAGCATGATTCTATGTTAATATTTCAATATTAATATTGACATTCTTGACATTTCAAGGTGAAATCAACAGAAGTGAAAGAAAGGAAGCAAAATGGAAAGAAAAACACTCATTCTGCATTTATATGTTTATTATCAGAGGCATAGTAGGCTGTAGGCTCCTACTATGTGGTTGGTATTAAGGGAGATAAAAACAGTCAGATTTTCTTCAAATGAGATACCCTACTCTCTTCTATATTGTTAACAGTGCTGAGTAATTTTCAACACCATCCTTTCAAAAGTACAGCTCACTTCTGACTTTTCGTTTCATCTCAGCTCAGTGTAACTTCCTCCAGGAAGGGCCTTCAGACCGCAACTGAGGTCAGAGCCCTTTGGATTATGTTCTCATAGAACTGTGTTCCTTTTCTTCAGGACGCATCTCAGTTTTACTTGTAAGTTTATTACTGCAATTTTTGTTGAATATTTGTCTCCCCCATTAGATTGTACATTCTCTGAAAGCTGGGACATTGTCTATTTTTACTCCCTCTTAAATCCCCTGCTCCTTGTCTGGTACATAGCAGACACTCAACAAATACTGTTAATAAACCCCAGGTGAAAGAAGTTCTCCTAAAGAAGCAAATCACTACGACAGGGAAATATCAGATCTCAGGGTGGAAAAGCGAGATATTTTGTGTTGGAAAATTAGGAGAGGAAAAGAATTGCTTTTCCAAGGGAAAAGAGCAGAGTCTTGATGCACTAGGTGAGCAGTGCTTTCCTATATTGAAGATGATAAAATGGTGTTTTTTTAGAAAAAATTCTTTCTTGAGCTAAACACTTTTCCATCAAAGTCTAAATGGAAGAAGGCTATTTTTTTGATGCATGTGACTTATACAGTCCGTGCATTTTCTATGTTACCAAGAAAAATTTTTTTTTTTTTTTTTGAGACGGAGTCTCGCTGTGTCTCCCAGGCTGGAGTGCAGTGGCGTGATCTCGGCTCACTGCAAGCTCCACCTCCCGGGTTCACGCCATTCTCCCGCCTCAGCCTCCCAAGTAGCTGAGACTACAGGTGCCCGCCACCACGCCCAGCTAGTTTTCTGTATTTTTAGTAGAGACGGGGTTTCACCATGTTAGCCAGGATAGTCTCGATCTCCTGACCTCGTGATCCACCCGCCTCGGCCTCCCAAAGTGCTGGGATTACAGGCTTGAGCCACCGCGCCCGGCCGTTACCAAGAAAAATTACAAGACTCTTCACTTTTCTGCAATGGCTTTTTGTCTGAAAGATTCCACACCAATAATTATTTAAACACCATATTACAAGTCCTCCTACCTGGTTGAGATCATAGGCTAGAAACAATAACTCCTTTGGAAAACACAACGCCACAACTAATAGTTCAATTAGTTGAAATGCATGCTGAAGCAGATTGCCTTATTAATGTGCCTCAGGCATGTCGGGGTAAAAGAGAAAAGACCAGCAAAAGCCGACTGCAGAAGGGAATCCCTACCATCATTCTCATTGCCCCATGCCCTCTTGGTTCTTGAACTCAGTGACTGGGACTGTGAATAATAGGCAGAGGGTGGGGGCAACCTTCTCTGGGCATTGAGTCTCCCTTAAAATTGACATTAAAAGAATCATAAGAGAGATGTAATTATAGGCTAGGCATGGTGGCTCGTTCCTGTAATCACAGCACTTTGGGAGGCTGAGGCAGGCAGATTGCTTTGAGTTCACGAGTTCAAGACCAGCCTGGGCAACATGGCAAACCCCCATCTCTAAGAAAAACAAATTTACCGGGAGTGGTGACATGCACCTGTGGTCCCAGCTACTTTGGAGGCTGAGGCTGGAGGATAGGTCGAGCCCAGGAAGTGCAGGTTGCAGTGAGCTGAGATTGCACCACTGCAATCCAGCCTGGACAACAGTGTGAGACCCTGTCTAAAAAAAGAAAAGAAAAGAAATTATATTACATTGTCATAAGATAAACACAGATATAGCCCAGATCCATATCTCATGGTAAATCTACACTTCATATTGGATAAAGTGCTAGATTACATCTAAAAGCCTTTCAGCTGACTAGAGTATAAACCTACAATTAAAGAATTTGGCCTTCTTTTGAAAAATGTCTGTTCATATCCTTCGCCAACTTTTTGATGGCTTGTTTGTTTTTTTCTTGTAAATTTGTTTAAGTTAATTGTAGATTCTGGATATTAGCCCTTTGTCAGATGCATAGATTGCAAAAGTTTTCTCCCATTCTGTAGGTTGCCTGTTCACTCTGATGATAGTTTCTTTTGCTGTGCAGAAGCTCTTTAGTTTAATTAGATCCCATCTGTCAATTTTGGCTTTTTTTTGCCATTGCTTTTGGTGTTTTGGTCATGAAGTCTTTGCCCATGCCTATGTCCTGAATGGTATTGCCTAGGTTTTCTTCTAGGGTTTTTATGGTTTTAGGTCATACATTTAAATCTTTAATTCATCTTGAGTTAATTTTTTGTAAGGTGTAAGGAAGGGGTCTAGTTTCAGTTTTCTGCATATGGCTAGCCAGTTTTCCCAACACCATTTATTTTATGCAGCCAACAAACGAATAAAAAAGCTCATCATCACTGATCATTAGAGTAATGCAAATCAAAACCACAATGAGATACCATCTCATGCCAGTTAGAATGGCGTTCATTAAAAAGTCAGGAAACAACAGATGTTGGAGAGGATGTGGAGAAATAGGAACACTTTTACACTGTTGGTGGAGTGTAAATCAGTTCAACCATTGTGGAAGACAGTGTGGCGATTCCTCAAGGATCTAGAACCAGAAATACCATTTGACCCAGCGATCCCATTACTGGATATATACCCAAAGTGTTGTAAATCATTCTACATACACATGCACATGTATGTTTACTACAGCACTATTCACAATAGCAAAGACTTGGAACCAACCTAAATGCCATCAGTGATAGACTGGATAGAGAAAATGTGTCACATATATACCATGGAATACTATGCAGCCATAAGAAAGGATGAGTTCATGCCCTTTGCACACACATGGATGAAGCTGGAAACCATCGTTCTCAGCAAACTAACACAGAAACAGAAAACCAAATATTGCAGGTTCTCACTCATAAGTGGGAACTGAACAATGAGAACATATGTACACAGGGAGGGGAATATCAAACCAGGGCCTGTCGGGGGATTGGGAGCAAGGGAAGGAATAGCATTAGGAGAAATACCTAATGTAGATGACGGGTTGATGGGCACAGCAGACCACCATGGCATATGTATACCTATGTAACAAACCTGCACGTTCTCCTCATGTATCCCAGAACTTAAAGTATAATTAAGAAAGAAAAAAAAAAATGTGTCCAGGGTTACCGCAGCCAGTAAATGACAACAAGTGTTGAGCTCAAGCTCAATCTTCCGACCCCAAATACAAAACTATTAGATTTTTAATAAATTGGTGGATGCATATATCTATACTACTACTGAGACTTTATGAAAAAGAAAAAGAAACAAGATCTCTGGTCACATTTTGCCAACCAAATATACTACCCTATTCTTTGAAGTTTGGCTCCTCTTCTCCAGTTATTTTCTTTTTAAAAATGAAGTGCCAGGTTGATTATCCAGCTCCTCAGTATGATAAGCTTGAACATTAAGTGCTCTCCTATCAGCCATCTGCAGGGCTCCCCCGCCTGCAACTGGTCTATCACAGTCTTGAGCTTTTGGTGCCGAGGTCAATGACACGCGATGTGTGACGAGACGTCCAGCACCCTATCTGACAACATCATCCTGTGCCTCCATGAAGGGGGGAAAGGAGCCAGCCAGCGAACCCTCTGGAAAGGCATTTGCTAACTGCCCACTAGCAATTGTTGGGCGATAATACATGCAGTTCCCCACATGTTTATGCAGAGTCTCAGATTTATCTGACAGTTTTACACCCTCAGGCATGATACACAGTAATTAAAATTAAAAATGTTTTGACAGCCTAAACAAATGGCTATATAAATTAGAAAGCTGTAAAAAGCCACAGTAGCCAAAAATAAAGATATATAGATAAATCATAAAATTATAAACAAGGAGAATGTTTTAATACAGGCATGTTTATATCCAGACACTTAGAAATACAGGCTAACTTTTGCCTGAAGGAACACGGTGGGGAAAAAGAACAGTGGAGACTAGCAAAGCCATTCTCTCCTGCCTAGCAATTCTTACCTCTACTCTTCTCTGGTAACTAAAGAAGGGAAGAAATTTGCCAAGGCTGGCCAACTTCCTCAAATTCTATAATCAGCTGTAGGATCTTCAAATTTTAAAAAGCACCTAAATCAGTTGCTTAGAATTTTACTATTAACCTTCCCAAATGTGTAAAATGATGCGGGCTGTACAAAACTTGGCTTGCCTTCGCATTTCTCAAATGCATGGCATAAAACGTGTATTTATGAAATAAGCCAAATATATGATCTGCATGTGAATATAATTCCTTTCAACTAAATATGCACAAATGTTTAAGTGTCATCTTTCACTTAAACCTATCAGGTCGTTGTCCCAAGAGACCATTGTATCACCTGGCCTTGATATTTTTTCCCTTTCTCCCAAGGAAGCCTGCTCACCACGGCACTAGTGCATTGAAATATCAGAACATTTCAAAGGAGGAAACAAAATAATTGGAAGTAATCCATGGGATTTTCTGTACCTAGAAGAGCTGGATTGCCAGAAACCAGTCATATCATGTGGATAGTCTTTATGATAAATTTTCAAAGCAGTCCTTTGTCAGAGTTCCTAAAGATCCATCGCCACATCATTATCATGTCTCAGTATCCATGGATTAAGAAGAGAGAACTTCAGAAACACCAGAGCTTTTCATAGCAATCATCCTAGACTCCTTTTGCTTCTTTCTGACCTCCTACTCTCAATCCTTTGTCCTCTTGGCTCCATTTCTTATCCTTAATCCCATTCCTGTCCCCCTTGACTTGGCGTTGCTATTTTGTCTTCCCATTTTAATGTTCTACTCCCCCCATACGTCCTAAGGACCTGTTTCAGATCCACTCTGCAGGATCAGCCATTGTGAATCACCTGCTCCTTGTACCAAACCCCCATTCCACACTGATTTTTATAGTCTTGCTTCAACTCCAGAAGGAAGGGAGAGAGAATTTGACCTTTCTTTTGAAATATAAAGATATAATCATAAAATAACCACATTTGCCACAATCCATGATTGGAGATCTTTACATTGTAGGGTTTCCCAGATGTTTCTAATGAGCAGGCAATTTTATGGCAGAACTCTTTCATCTAGTGAAATCTCAAAATAAATAAATAAATACTCCTATATGCAGAAAGACAGCTCTTGATAAAACAAAGAAAGTATAAGATGAGTAAAATCATTTCTTGTTAGATGAGTTTGGACCAGAGGTAGCAAAATCGAATGCCTAGTGGTATTTAAACAAATGGAATAGACCACGTCCAAGGCAACAGAGTCATAAGAATAGGGCTGTGTTATGAGATCTTTTTCTTTTTTAAATAAAGTAAGAAACCTCGATTTTTAAAAATCTTCCAAATGTAACTGTTGACAATTAATTGAATTTTTAAAAACGCTCTTTCTTCCCTATGAAACAAAATCTTGTCAGCCTACCAGAAGTTTCCTCCAGTCCTCAATTTGCAACCTCCAGTTCAGACTTTTGTTTTAGTTCTCTATTGCTGTGAAACAAATTTTCTCAAAATTTAACAACTTAATACAACAAACATTTATCTCACTCAGTTTCTGAAGGTCAGGAATCCAGAGATGGGTTAACTGGATGGTTCTGGATCAGCGTCTCTCACAGGTTGTAGTTAAGCGTTCAGTTGGGGCTGTAGTCATCTCAAGGCTCCACTGCGATTCAATCCTGTGGCGATTGGTGGTCCTCTGTTCTTTGCTGGCTGTTGGCTGGAGACCTCCATTTCTCGTCATATGGGCCTCTCCATTGGCCACCTGAGTATCCTTACATCATGGCACTTGGCATCCCTCAGAGCAAGTGACCCACAAAAGAGAACAAGGCAGAAGCCACACTGTCTTTTAAGACATAGCCTCAGATCACGTTTTACACTTTTGCCTTATGCTATTGGCTGCACAGACCAGCCCTGGTACAATGTGGGAGTGGATTGCATAAAGGTGTGAATACCAGGAGATGGGGATCACTGGGGGTCATCTTGGACACTGGCCACTACAGCTTTCAAAATATAAAAATGGCCCTATCTTAGCTGTTCAAATTTGACTCAGGAATACATAGCATAGTCTTGGGGCCTCTTTTTTTTTAAGCTCCTTCCCTTTGCCATTTCCCCCATTTTCTATCTTCCCTTATCATAAACTCGATTCACAGAAAAACACATACTTTCCTCTTCAATATTCTCTTCAGACTGTGATTCACCAGTTAGTTCCTGCCCTTCTGGTCCTCCAATCCTGATGCAGTAAAATGCCTATATGTTTGAGTTTGGGCTCCAGCTGGTAATTTTTAGTGCCATATGTCAAAGGTCTAGGAGGCAGAAAGTTTAAATTAGAATTAGGAGTCTGCAGGTAACTGTGGCTCAGATACCAAGACTCTGTTCAGCAAATGTTTATAGAGAACCAAGTGTGTGGCAAACCCTGGGCTGGTATTTGTAATTTAGAGATAAATCCAATACAGCAGATATATCAGGAATTAGGAACCCAGCTGGTTACACAGAGGGATGGGGAATCAGACAGGAAGCATAGTGATGAATAGGAAACCACTGAAAAGATCTCAGAGACTTCCAGTGAATATGTTTACAGAGTGATAAAAAGACAAGAATGTATAAATTGGAGAGAATTGAGGCATAGCATAATTATCTTAAAGAAAGTTATCTGATTGTCTAATGAGTGCTTTCTATAGGAGTTGGTGTCAAGATATAAGAGAAATTGGATCCAGATATGAGGGGCAATAAGATAGCAGTTATCTAAAAGAAAGGCCACTGTGGCCATAGTGGAGTAGCTTAGATGATGTTTGACAGCTGAAGGTGAGAGGTAAGAATAGAAATTAGAGATTTATTTTTATTCCCAGGCATTATTTTCTGGAGAGTTGTTTGACCGGATCAGTAGTTCTCGATCCTGGCTGTGGTTATATATTAGAGTGGTGGGGAGGAGGAGTGAACCAGCAAATGCACCTTTCTGGACTCTTCCACCCACAAGATTTTGATTCAGAATGTTTGAAGTTTTGATAGACAAAGATATTCTCCTAAATGGATTACACACATCTCCCTAGTTTCTTAAGTAAATTATTCTGAATATGGTATAACGTTTTCTTCATTTTGAAGGTTATCATGATTGTTGATTGATATGGGAATAATACCTTTTGGGGCTTTTGTTATATAAAATGTTGGCTCCGCCACTAAATGACCCCAGACTTCTAAATGTTTTGAGTAATCATATTCACTATTATGTAAAAGAGTCAGTAAAACTCCCCTGCTAATGGTGTCCAGTCACTGGTGCTATGAGAATCTCTGCTTTAGATGTGGCTTCCTTCTTTCCAATTTGCTGCTTCTGTTTGTCTCTTGGGGTTGCAGATGACCAAGCTTATTAGGATTATCTGTAAAAACATAGATAGATTCTAAGTAAAAGCCTGATAATTCTTCCTATAAATAAAATGTACTTTGTCTTTATTTTATCTATTTAAGTTAATTAACAGGTCTTTTCTTGCTTCTAAATAGTTGATATATCCTGATAATTGACTGCATTACTCTGGGGATTTCAAATGGAAAGAGATTTATTACAGGAAATTAGAAACTTACACAATGATAGGAATAGCTAGGGAGTACACACCAGGAAGATCTCGGGAGAAATCAGGAAGTATAAGGATCATAGAGAAGCTGCCAACAATAATCTCAACTGCCTGCAGCACTGATGTGTGATTCTCATGATGTTAGGGGCCCAACAGAAGCTAGTTCTGGTGATTTCAGATATCTGCAATACTTCAGTGAAGATTCTTCAAAGTCTGACTGGAATCCATGGAAAGCCCCGTAAACGCCTGATTTTAGGAAAATTCCTCAAAGTCAAGGGAAGCTGTTGCAGATCATTTTGGCTGTCTATTGCTGCTGCGGAAATAATGACTTACCTTTCTCTTCCACTTCCAAATCTTTCACAATTGCTAGAATCACATAAGGAAAGTAATTCTGTGAAATGCAGAGCTAGACTTCTCTACAGTTCAAAAGAAAATATAGAAGGTATCGAGGGTGATGTATAGTTGAAAATAGTCTGATGCTGTGCACCCCTTTATCAACTTAGGAATTATACACATTTCTCTACCCATATATAAATTTTCAAACAACAACAACAAAGGCTTATGGATAACATATACAACTATACCTTGTATAATCAAAGATGCGCTCACTCTGTTTCCCAAAATGAAAAACAAAACTTTCTTAAGTTATTCTATATTTTCTCTGTTTCCCAAAATGAAAAACAAAAACTTCTTAAGTTATTCTATATTTTCTCTGAGTAATATTCATTTCTTTTCTCAATGAGTCCTCTTTTGATATTCTGTAATTTAAGCAAGAAGAAATAAATTATTGATTAGTATATAAAATATACATAATAAAGCTAGGAACAAAATACGTATAGCTAGGACATTCCTCATTTCTGAAGCTGGTCATGAAACCATACTGATTATATTTATTCTTCCATGGTTTGTCATGTTCTGCTTACCCCAGCTAGGATAACTAATCCTGTCCCAAGCTGTCTCTGTCTGTTCAGGCTGCTATAACAAAGTATCTTAGACTCAGTAATTTATAAAGAACAGAAATTTATTTCTCACAGTTCTAAGGGCTGGGAAGTCCAAAATCAGGGCACCAGCAGATTCAGTATCTAGTGAAGGCTTGTTCTCTGCTTCCAAAATGGTCCCTTGCTACTGTGTCTTCATATAGTGGAAGAGCAGAGGGGTGAAAGGGGTGAACACACTTCCTCAAGCCATTTTATAAGGGCACTAATTCCCACTCACGAGGGCTCTGAGCTCAGGACTGAGTGACCTCCTAAAGGCACCACTTTTACTATTGCACTAGGGATTAAGTTTCAACCTGAACTTTGAAGGGACACAGACATTCACATTATAGGATTTTGTCCCCACCCCACCCCCTACGTATGTCCTTCTCACATACAAAATACATTCATTACATCCCAACAGCCACATGGCCTTAGCTCATTCCAGCATCAATTTTAAGGTTAAAGTCCAAAATCTCATCTGAACAACATCTAAATCAGATATGGGTGATACTTAAGGTATGATTCATCCTGCAACAAATTCCCCTCCAGTTGTGAGCCTGTGAAATGGAAAAAGTTATGTGATTTCAAAATACAATAGTTGGGACAAACATAGGATAGATATTTTCATTCCAAAAGGGTGAAATAGGCAAGAAGAAAGGGGTAACAGTTCCCATGTAAGTCCAAAAGCCAACAAGGCAAAAACTACTAAATCTTGAGGCATGAGAATAATCTTTTTGAGTCCATGTTCCACCTTCTGAACACACTGAGGCAGAGGCTGGGCCCCCAAGGCTCTGAGCAGCCCCGCCCTATGGTTTTTCTGGGTGCAGCCCATGCAATAACTCTCATGAGTTGTAGTCACATGCCTGCAGCTCTCCTAGGCTGGAGTTACAATGTTGGTGGCTCTCCTAGTTTGATGTCTGCATGGTGGCCCTCTCCACATGGCTGCACTAGTTGTTGCCCTAATAAGGGGTTTCTGTAGTGGCCCTGACCTCACAGCTCCTCTGGTTATTGCCCTAGTGGATATTCTCTGTGGTGACCCCACACCCAAGACTCCAGTAGGCATTGGCCTAGTGAAGGCTCTCTGTGGTGGCCCCAACCCCACAACTCCTGCACTCTGCACACCTACAGAGTTAGCACTACATGCATGCCATGGAAGTTTATGGCCTCCCCCTTCCAGAGGGGAGGCGATGGCAGAATGCACTGCATCTGGGCCCGCTGGACTCACACCTGGGGCAGCCAATGCACATGACTCCAGAATGTGTGAAGCAGAAAGCTGAGGTGGCTCTGGGCAGTAATTTCTGAGGTCCTATGGGCATGCTGGGCCCCTCCCCGAAAATGTTCTGTCCTCAAGGTCCTAGCACTCTGGGTTTATGATGAAAATGGCTGCCTTGAAGATCTCCAAAAATGTCTTTGGGGTCATTCTTCCATTGTCTTGATGAATAATATCTGACCTTCTTCTATCCATACTGTCTTTTTATCAAACATTTACTTGGCTATGCCTTTGGTGTTCTCTCTTGGGCTTGCTTTTTCATTCTTAACATGGCAGGAATGAAAATTTTTAAATCTTTAAGTTCTGCTTCCCTTCAATTATAAATTTCATCTTTGTTTCTCTCTTTATCTTTTTTACTGTAAGCAGTCACAAGAAGCTCTGCTTCACCTTTAACACTTTGCTGAGAGATTTCTTCTGCCAAATATCCAATTATATGTTGCCATTAGTTTTAATGGCAAAAACCACAATTACTTTTGCACCAACTAATAGATTTCTTTTAAGTTCTGCTTCCACAAGTATCTAGGACATAAACACAATTCAGCCAAGTTCTTTGCCTCTTCATAACAAAGATAGCCTTTCTTCCAGTTTGTAATAGCATATTCCTCATTTTTATGTGAGACCTCATTGAAATGGTCTTTATTGTCCGTATTTCTACCAACATTCTAATAATAATCACTTAAGTAATCTTCAAGAAGATTGAGGCTCTGTCTACAGCTCTCTTCTTCTGAGCCCTGACCAGAATGCCCCTTTATGATCCGTTCATGGCAATATGGGATTTTTCTAGCCTGCTCTTCCGAATACTTTCGGCCTCTGCCCGTTACCCAGTTCTAAAGCAGCTTCCACATTTTTAGGCATTTGTTACAGCAGCACTCAACTTCTTGGTACCATTTTCTGTCTCAGTGCATTTGGGCTACTATAAAGAAATAACTTAGAATGGATAATTTATGATAGAAATGTATTTCTCACAGTTCTGGAGCCTGGGAAGTCCAAGATCAAGGTGCCAGAAGATTTGGTGTCTGATAAAAGCTTGTTCTCTGCGTCCAAGTGGCATGTTGTTGCTGTGTTGTTAAGTGGAAAGGCAAAAGAGGCAAACAGATTCCCTTAAGTCTTTTCACAAGGTCACTACAGCTATTCATGAGTGCAGAACCTTCATGACATAATCACCTCTTCAATATTCCACCTCTTAATAGTAACGCTTTGGGGATTAAATTTCAACATGAATTTTGGAGGGACACAAACATTCAAACCATAGCACAAACCTTCAATTCTAGAGCCATCAGTGGTCCTCCCAAGATTGCATTGCTATAGTCTCCCAACAAATTTGACTCTATAACCAGTAAGTTCTAAGAGTCTCACAAGAGAGTGTTCTGATTTCAGACTACTCCTTTATGCCCTACTGTACAACATTAGGAAACTGCCCCCATTTTTCGCTGACAACCCAGCAAAATTGATATCTCCAGCCCGCACGATATGCTGCTTTTCCTGAAGCATTCGATATATGACATTACGGCTAAGTAGCATAAGAAGCCCAAGGTGCCCAGGGAGTATCCTCAACTTCCAGTTAATTGCAATTATTGTTGTGCCACTAGTGGAAACACGTCTTCCTTGGGAATTTATATCTTTAAGTTAGAGAGTCCAAAGCTACAAAAACAGGAAGCAAATGGTTTTGAGGTAGGTTATTAGAAGATAACAGATAAAGAAAGCCACTTTTACCCCTTTAGAATTGTGTATACTGGCTATAGGAAAAACTGTGCCATTATTGGTTGCTGACTCAAGAAAATGTATAGAGTCATATTACATTTTTCTGGATTCACAACTGTGCATGCACCGTAGCAGGGTCATCAGTAGGTTGTTCCACTCTTCTATTAGATCAGTTACATTGGGGTTACAGGCTGGACAAAACCAGTTACTATCATAGTTGTGTATCTATTATTTTGCTATTAAGTGAGTTTCTTTGTCAGAAGCAATGTCGAATGTAATGCCTTGATGATGAAAAGATATTCAGTAACTCTAAAGATGAAGTTTCTGGTAGAATCACTGCATGGAGAGTAAGCAAATAACATTTAGAGTGTTTATTCTAGTAAGTAAAAATCGCAGATTTATTTATGATAGTGCATTTTAATTCAATTACTTGACACCAAAGGATCAGCTAGTCTCCTCTGGGAATGACACTATATTGAACACTCATGTTGTCTCTGCTGTTGACGTTTTGGGCACTCAACAGCGACTGTTACTCATGTTGTTAAGCCCATTCATTAACTTTAACTTCCATGCTTCCTGCCAAGACCACTTTGTTCATAAACCCATGGCTAGAGAAAGAGATTTTACTGAGACCCACAGGACAGTCTATCTTGTCCACTTGATTAACAGGAGACTCCTTTTGAAGGAAAGCTCTTTGTGAGCGTTCGCATGGGTACAAATGTTCTCATGCCTTATGTCGATTCTGAGATTATTCCATCTATGTATTTCTTCCTTAATTTTCCATGTTGGTGCTCCTCAAATGCACTCCCTTTGACCATCTGGCCAAACCATTAGTCATTGCCCATAAATTGACATAAATTTTTACTTCTGTATATCTATTCATCCAGGTAAAAATAACAAGTATATGCACCACTAAAAGTTCTGCTGAAAGTATTTCCTTTCCATCATTATCTTTCAGGGTCATCTCAGAATATCCCCATAAAACTGAAGTGGTCCAATTTGGAGTTGTAACAGCATTTTATGTGGAATTATCTGTGTAAAGCAGGCCTGAGTTTGTTCTTTCTTACAACCGTTGATGTGAAATTCTACACATGGATTAAGGAAGAAGTGACTATGCAATAATAGTAGGTACCATAAGAGTCAGCTGCCTGTGCATGAACTTACTTGTGCCTTCAGTTCCTGCTAAAATCCAGTCTCATATATAGCACTTCCATTTGATGATGAGAGTTTGTTACACATGCCCAAATTTATGTCTTGGTGGAGCAGACCACACCAAGTTCATGAGATGTACCTCAGGTGGCATAGTCACATGGTATTGTATGGTCAGTTGTACAGTATTCACGAGGGCCTATCAGAAAGCCAGTACTGTGCTTTCAAAATGAGAATATATCTTTGCAAAACTGCACATGGATTTCTTTCCAAATTCTAGAGTTACAATTTGTAATTTTCTCATTAGTTTTACCAGAGATACCATATGAAACCCATACGACTCATAGAAAATTATATTACAATTGAATCTGATGGTCATATGGCTAAAATGGAAAATCATCTTTCACTGGACCTGCCACAAAACTTCCTCTTGCTCTAGGCTCTAGTCACAACGGCAACTGGGTAAACACTCAGTAAATGAGTAGAATAGCAGAAGATCTTCACTAATTATTCTAATTCTATCTTAGCAGTAAGAGGTGTAAGGTACATTGATTTGTCTTTCTCTTTAAACAGGATCTCTCAACATTCCTCGGATTACTGGACTCCTAGAAACCTCACTGAGGTAGCAGGCCCCTGAATTTTCATAGGATCTTTTTAACCACCCTCTGATATTTATATAATACTTCACAAATTCACTTTGAGTATTTGCTACTTCCAGGTCTAACCAGCTTTGTTATCTGTTTGGTGGACCAGCGTGACACTCTATATGAGATGGTGATGTGATCAAAGTCACTTTAGACAAGATCAGTCCTTCTCAAACTTTAATGTGCATAGAAAAATTCAGTAGGTCTGCAATAAGAACTGAGTTTCTGCATTTCTAACAATCTGCCAGGTGATGGTAACACAGCTGATCTGCAGATCACACTTTGAGTAGAAAGAGACTGGTTTCTGTGGGAGGCCAAAAAGTTGACATACCCCTGAGGAAAGTCAATAATGGTATAATGTTGTCTCTTCCAAGTGAGAGCAAACTGCTTCTGGTGATTCTTCCGACTGGTATAGGGAAGAAAGCAGATGCCAAATCAATATCTGCATATCAGGTTGCAAGGTGTATACTGGATGTGCTCCAGTAAATAGGCCACAGTTGGAATTGTAAATGCAATTGGAGTCACTGCCTGATTAAGTTTGTGATAATATACTTTTATTCTCCAAGAACTTTCCATCTTTTGCACAAGCTATATAAGGAGACAAAAGAGAATGTAATAGAAATCATCACCCTGCAAATCTTTGGTAGTGGAACTAATCTCTGCATCTCCTTCAAGAAAGCATTAACATTTTTTATTTATTGTTTTTCTAGAAAATGCATTCCAGGTGGTTCCACTTGGCCTTTCCTACCATAATAGCCCTCATTGCATGGCTGAAGTGGTAACCAGAGTATTCCATGTGTATATTGTGCCGGTTGCCGAGTATACCTGCCTCTTCCTTCTATGCATTTAGTAAATGGGAAAATAGCTACAGAGTGGAGTTGTAGATTCACTGGTCTTACTCAAAATTGACTCAGGCTTAAACTTTATTTATCAACTGACTTTCCTAAGTCCCTGATATATCAGATCCACAAATATGAGTGTTTGCATTAGTTTATAAGCAGTACACTTTAATCTCTGAAAAGTCTAGGTATTTCTATTTATCCAGTATGGAGGCACCATCCTGACAAATAGCCACTTTGGGGAAATGCTTAGAGGGAGATATATAGGTCATACTTGCAGCAGTCTTGTACAGTCTTTCTTCAAGGATCCCAGGCTTACCCTTTATTCAAAAAGCTCTGTCTGTACTGCCTCTAGTTTGGGACTTGAATGGAGTTGTGATTTTCTTCTTTGGCGTCTGAAGTCAGATCTTTATTAGGACTAGAGGTTTATACATACATTATGTATATCTTTCTAAGACTGTTTGTCTTCTTTAGTCATAGGGCCATTGTGACCACAGTGAAAGATTTCTACAGGCTACATAGGACCATTCTGAATTTGGTTGTAGATCTGATATCTGTTGCACAAATATTGACCATCTCATAGGCACTTAAGCCCTACTACTTAGCCATCTCCCACTGCTGGTTGCCATGATCCCCCAGTGAAATCAAGGAGCCTTTTTCAGGGGCTGCATCTCTCACCACAATTCCTGGTTTACAGAGGAAAACCATACAGATCTTTCAAGGATCCTGTTGCTACCCTTCTCACTGCATTTCTTAATACCATAGTGAAAAGTACATCCTCTAACCCTCCAGAGTGCATAGTGATGGTGGGCTGTGTGTGAGACTTGATATGATAAATCAGCTTTATCATTCTGATCTTCATAGACTTTGGACCTCTTCTCTACATCCTACCAGAAGTTCTAACAATTCAAACCTCACAGGAGGAAGGCTAATATTCAGTCTTATTTCACTTAAATAATTAAGCAAAGAATTGAATACTAGCTTACTGAGATAACACATTGAATGCAAAATCTCTACTGAGTGCACCCATATTGACACATTATTTCTTTTTCCCTTCTTTTGTACTCTTAAAATCCATTTATCTGTACATTCCCTAAGTTCTGCCAATATAAAAAGGCAACATACTTTTTTCAGTGGATATGCTACCTCTTCCAGAGTCAGGCTTTATAACCATCTGTCTGGAATCTGTAAGGATTTGTTTCAGGTTGTGAGTCTGGAAGCAAAGAGAGTAGTGGGCATGAGTGTTAAGGATTATTGGTATCCCCTTGCAAGGCAACTGTGTCAAATGAAGTCCTTAAAAATGTCTTTCAGCAAGGGAAGGCTAACATTCTTAATGACCTCTGGGTGGTAAGGCCAGTGATCACAAACGCATTCCTGGAAACACAGGAAGTCAAATCAATCAGCCCCATTTATCCTGGGGCCTCAGACAGACATGCCTTACTTACAAAAATGACAGTAAGAGTTTCCTTGTGGTGTAGCTAAAATTTGCATACTTTAAAGAAAATGAATATTTAAATGCTATATATTCATTTAGTACTAGGTGTTGGTAATGTTTGTCATTGTGTCCACTATTAAATTTTTAATTATATAATAATTATCTAACCTAAAGTACGGTAAAGCAAAGAGAAGAGAATGTAGTAATCACTTATATAGATTTATTTTGCTTTTAAATTTATTTCATTTGCAGTTTCTTTTGAGCATTTCTCTAATTTGTATTTAAATATTATATATTATGCTTTCCAATAAATTTCCCCCAGAATTATATGTCTTCTTTCTCTCCCCACTAACAGGATAGGCCCTGATTCAATGGACTTCATCTCAAAGCTAGTGGGAAAACCTGGTTTTTCATAGATTTACATAGAAGAGCTCAAACTTGATATGCCTTGATGACTAGTGAAAAAAATTTTATTTGATTTTTAAATATTCCAATAAAATATTTTAAATATTAAGAAATAGTAAATAATATCATATTTAAATGTATATGAACACATGTGGTCATACTATTGACCAGGATTTCTTCTGGGGAAGCACAAACAGTCATCATTTAAGCCACCATTTACATTATTTTAAGATTAACTTCCAAACAGAACAACATTAAAATGCGTAATTCTCACCTGCATAATGTTGCTCTGGAAATCACTGTCTCCATTTAAGAAGTGCTTCTATTTAGCAAAAAATTTAAAAAGTGCCAATGTTTAATTCTCTAAACAGGCACCATCAAATGTATATGTATGTCCTAAATAAGGTGGCAACTTCACTGAAGCCAGTTTTTTAGCTTGTATAGAGTTTATAATGGAATGCTAATTCTCTTGACATTAATGCCTGTTTATTTATATGCAACCAAAAATGATTGAAAATAAAAAGTGTCGAGTAATAAATTATGTGAAATAGACATATTGAAAAAGTGAAATGATATAAAACTGCATTCAAAAAATAATCACAACATCTTTTCTAAATGGATGCCTGATTGCTTTTATATTCTCCCTGAAGGTTTTCCTTCAGCCTCAAAGGATAAATTACACAAAAAGGCCAAGTTTTCATTAATCTGCAGGCTGACATTTTTATAATAAAAAGAGAAAAATGTTTAAGTAGTACTAAGGGTTGGTCAGAGTGTCAAAAAGCAGGAGACTAGGAAAGGAAGGTTGAAGTTCCATCTTCTTTAATTTGTACAGGCAGAAACCAGGAAATTTAAAACTAAAAACTATGTTCTGCTAGTGAACATTGCTTGTAAATAATAATAGTAATAGTCAGCCCTTCAGAACAAATTTAATCTTTCTTAAAATCATCTACATTGAGTTGATGAATTCGCTGCATGATTTATTAACAACCCCTATGTATAAACTTTGGTCAGGGATTCAGAAATTTGGAGAAGGGCATTAACTTTGTGCAGGTCTAGCTCTTTGTAGACACCAATTATGTTTTAATGGCTGGAAGAATCAATGCCAAAATCATCGAGAGTACAAAAATGCACGTCTAATGGTTCATCAGGTAACAGGAGCCCTACTTATGACCATGAGTTCTAGCTATCAAAGAAAATGCAAGCACTCAGGAAAGATCTAACCACCTCAACTGTGATCTACCCGTGTCTGTGTCTCTATTGCCTGACAGCTGTCCTGTGAGTAAGGGTAAACTGTACACATGCCTAACTAATGTCACCCCATCCCATCTCCTTTCACTGGCTCAAGGACATGACTCCACCAATTGCCCCTTCTCTCCTGAATCTTAATTCCACCTTTCCTGTGAGATCATATGAATAAATTCAAAACATCCTGTCATATGAGCATCTTTCAAAAATTCCCTTTTGACCCCACATTCCTCCCAAGGTTCTGCCCATTTTTCTATTCTTCTATATAACAAAACTTCTCAGAAGAGTTACCTGTGTTCAGTGTCTTTACTTACTCATCTCCCATTGTCTCTTGAGCCCTTCCCATTGGAACTTTGTGTCCATCTCTCCCAAATAGCTCTTGTCAAGACAATTCAAGGCCTCTTTGCTGCCAAGTCCAAAGGAGAGTTTTTAGGCCTGTTTGCATCAATCTCCTGAGCACTGTCACGCGGTCGCTCCCTCCTACAAGGTGCCCACTTTTTCCTTGATTTCTAAGGCCCTTTTCTCACAGATCCCCCTCTGCTTGGCTGGCCCCTCCTCCTCGGACTCCTTTGCTGGTTTCTCCTCACCTCCTCAGCCTGCAAGTTTGGGATAAACTCACTCTTGAGACCTCTTCTCTGTCTAGAATCACTCCCCTGTCATGACTGCTGAATACTCCTACAGGTAACGTTCTACCCTAGGCCCCATCCCTGAGTTCCAGACTGGGAGACACACTGCCTGCTTGACATCTCCACTTGGATATCCAATCAGTATCTCAAATGCAACAAAACCGAATGTCTGACGTCTCTCCCCAAACCTGCCTTCCCACTGTCTTCCCCCATCTCAGTGTGTGGCAACTCCACCCAGTTTCTTAGGCCAAAAACTTTGGAATCATCCCTGACTCTGTTCTTTCTCTCATACCTCCATCATCCAGTCCTGTTAACCATATCTTCAAAATAGTTTCAGGCTCCAATCCCTTCTCACATACTCATCACTACCATCCTGAACTATTGCCAAGCCTCAGTGGGTCTCCCTGCTTCCACCGTTTCATCTTCCAGTGTAATCCTTAGAAAGCATAAGTCAGATGATAAATTCATTTGTGTGGAATTCTCCAATGGCTGGTATCTCAGAAGCAGACCTGAGGTGGGATTCTTGGTCAAATGAAGGAGGACAGACCACCAAGGAAGCAGAGAGCACAGGGCAGGGAAGGGCCAGAAGCTAAGCAGCAGGACTGAGTTCAGGCGCAGTATTTCCTGCTTCCCACTCAGCCTGATCCCTCAAGGGACAGCCGGGGTATAAATTTACCTGTGAATTTGTTCCCTACAAAGCGTGAGACCCAGATGTTCATACTCCCCCACCAGTTTATTCTTTGTTTTAGACCACTATTTTGCTGTTCCCCAAAGAAGCCAAGCCAACTCCTCTATTTCACCTTCCCTCTGCTTGAATGTTCATCCATCCATCACTGTGGTCTTCTCACTTACTCCTTCTGGGCTCTGTTCTAACATAATCCCTCAGAGGCTTCACCTGGCCACCCTATTCAAAGGAGCAGCCCCACCCCTGACTCTGGCTCTCTTTATGCCCTTTAACTTATTTTGTATTTTTTTTATCGCATAAAAAAACCTTATTTTGTATTTTTTTGTATTTATATATCAAGTTGACCTCCCCCACTAGAATGTAAGCTCTCTGAGGGCAGAAACTCTGCTTCACTCACTGTAAAACTGCAGAGCCTAGCACCTAGCATGCCCTCCATAAATATCTGTTGAAAAGACAAATGAAAACATCATATAGCATCAGGGAGAGATTCGTCTTTTGGAAAACCTAGGCCCTTTCATTTAGGATAGAAAGGAAGATTTAACTGCTTTGTTTAGATCAGATTCTCTGCCTAAAATATAGGAAGCAACTTTCCACCAAAGTCTTTAAAAAGAAACACTCAGTGCCCACACAGCTGTGAATTTTTAGCTCACTCTGCAGGTTGGTGGATACTGCCCCTTACCCCTTTGTGGTTGAGGGTGAGAGCCTCTTTCAGTTATTGTACAAATATTAATAGTTCTTGTGACAAGAGATCCTGCCGCCATAGGAAACAGAGAAAGGGGAATCAGAACTCCTATGAACAAAGTGTGTTGGACACCAAGAATGAGCTGCCTCTACGTCTGACATATCCCTCTCTTTCTCTCTCTCTCTTGAAAACCCCAAGATTCTGAAACCAATTATTAGGGACTGAAACAAGAGTGAAGTTTCTCAGGAAACTAAAGACTTCTTCCCACTCCTCTTAGCTATGACTCTCCTCAGAGTCTTTTCATGTAGACATTTCCAAATGCTTTTAAAAAGCTAGTAAAAAAAAGAATTTTATTTTACAAATAACTAAGAAAATAATTAACATCAATCAGTTATCTTTGACAGTCAAAGGGAGGTGAAGAAAAGTACAGGTCCACAAAGCAAGGCTCGCCCTTCCACAGGGATGTGGAGGCCTCCAGCTGCAGGCTTGTCTGTGCACCAAATCCAAACAGAGATGATAAGAAGTGCATTCACATAGCCCTGGGCTGGGGGAGTATCTTCATTATGCTTTCATATTTCACATAGTTAAATATTAAATAAGTGTTCCCACATACAGTGTCCTCTATAAATTAGCTCCTCTCTTCCTAAAAATCTCGGATTCTCTAAAATGGCATGCTTAAATAAAAGAAGTGGCATAATAGAGAAACTTGGGATGATTAATTACCATCCCAGAGCTAAAGTATGACATTGCCATTCTTCTGATATCTGCCATTCTTCCGATATCATTAAAAAGAGAGAGATGACAGCTGTCTTTACCCTGCACATGATGTCCCTCTGGACAAACCTCGATACCTCTCTGATATACCTCTGTACTTTGGGCTTGAGCCTCTTCCGGTAGGATGACTATAGGAAAAAGTCCTGGTCCTTTTATAAACTGAAGGAGGTGCTAAGAAAATGCACATCTTGTGAGGAAAAGAGAGGGCAGAGGAGCAAGCCTATTCCTGGGAGAAAGGATGTATTAGTTTCTGGGCACAGCATAACAAAATATCACAAACTGGGTGACTTACACAATAGTAATGTATTATCTGATAGTTCTGGAGGCTGGATGTCCAAGATCAAGTTGTCAGTGGGGTTGGTCCCTCATGAGAATGTAAGAAAGAATCCGTTCCATGCCTCTCTCCTGGATTTTGGTGATTTGCTGAAAATCTTTGGCATTTATGGGCTTGTAGCAGCAAAACTCCACTCTTCCCGTAGCATTCTCCTTGTGTCTCTGTCTCTTGTCTAAAATTCCCTTTTTACTAGGAATATTCATATTGGATCACGGCCCAACATAATGACCTCATCTTAACTAATCACCTACATATTGGATCATGGCCCAACCTAATGGCTTCATAGGATCATATTGGATCATACTGGATCATGGCCCAACCTAATGGCTTCATAGGATCATATTGGATCATACTGGATCATGGCCCAACCTAATGACCTCATCTGAATTGATCACCTACAAAGACCCTATTTGCAAATAAAGTCACAGTCACAGGTACTGAAGGTTACAGTTTCAATATCTTTAGAAGAGACACACTCAACTCATAACAATGTCAGACTCTTTGGAAAGGAGTGCAAATTAGACCTGAGAACCTCCCTCACCCTGCTCCCCTGTTCCCCCAATCCTCTGATCACATTTTCATCCAGGTGTCTGTATAATAATGGGGGATGGAACGGGGTAGGAAGTATATTTCATTTAAAGGCTTCTTTAGGGGGCTCTGCAATTAGATTGAGGTCCTAGCTCACTCTGGATGAAATGCAAATGATTGATAAACATAAGATACTCGACCTCACAGGTAATCTGGGAAAAAAATTAAAGCGGTAAGATACACAAAAGGACTTTAAATAGGGGAGTGAAATGGCCTAACTGCTTTCTAAAGAAAAGCACCATTCTGTCAAAATTTCAATACTGAATACAGGCAGGTATCAAGATTTAAACAATTCAGATTTAAGATACTTGAAATTCCAGAACACTGAGACCCCAACAATCCTAATTGGAATTACATGCCCTAATTGAGACTAACCCAAAAAAATCCCAATTCCAACCATTTCCAGGACAGCTTGGTTGGAGTCAGAGTAAGTGGATTTTTAGAATTAAGCCCTTTGAAAAGAGATTAGCTTTAAATTAAAACTACTTTAAAGAATTATTTCTGAAATGACTGGACTCACATGTCTTACACCAATGAGGAGGTGTAGTCTATAAACACCCAGCAGGCTAGTCACCTAGCCTGTCCAGGAGAGGTTTTCAGCTGAAGGTGGGCAGTGTAGTATAGTGTCTAGTCCTTGGCCTATGAAAGCAAACAGATCTCAATCCTTATCTGAGTGCTACCGTTTACTAGCACTGAGCGTTGGCCAGGTTATCTCACCTTCCTGATCCTGTGTCCTCATCTGTAAAACAAGACTGATGGATGCACAGCTTCTAGAGTCCTGGTGAGGATAAAATGAGATGAACGTTGAGCTGTGAAGCACTAGGACCTTGCCCAGCACGTTGTGAGGGCTCGATAAACAGGGAGCATCAGTAGAAAGAGCCCAGGAGAGAAGCTCCTTCAGCTTCTTCAGCTCCATGTGAGGAAAACTGTGTGATGTATTAACTTCTAAATTGGCACATCCTTTACACTACCTTTTGTGCCACTAATGAAAGGACATGCCTTTTTTTTTTTTTCAAATGCCAAAAAATTCCCACAAAGGAAATAACTGCAAATTACGTACTCACACCACCATCACTATCCCCGCCCTCCAAAAAAAGATAACAGCTTTTCATTTATAACCACTGGGCATCTTAATCCAAAAAGAATCCTTATGTTATAGATGGATGTCATTTGAACAAAGCTTATTACAAATCAATACCACAGTGCATCTTTCCTAGTTGTCCCAAATTTCAAAGGGCTCGATTACCCTGCTGTGTATTTCTTCTTCCAGTTCAAAGCTTACAAGAAGCTGACAAGAGAAACTGGCCCATATAGTTCAACTGACTTTAGTGAGAAACAGCATGTTCTCTGGGTAAATATAAAAATGAGACTCAGACCTCCCAAGGCCCAGGATTTCCATGCTAGTTGACCTGTCAGAAAATACACACCAAAATAAATATCAAATCTGGATTTAAAAAATATATATACAACACTTCACAACATCCATAGGGAATAAAGGTATCCAAAATTAAAGTGGTGCAAAGGCCAAATCATTTTAAATAAATTGTTAGGAAGCAGACATCAAAGTTTCACATTATTTTAAATCCGGTATGCCATCTCTTTTTTATGTCTTGTATCTGTTCTGATTCTTCAGTTTAGCTTCAAATGTAACTACTTTCTGACTCCTACCAGCTCATTTATTTTCAACAGAAGGTTATCAAAAGTCAAAACTCTTTATAGAGCTAATTTGATTTACATTATAATACAACACATTCCTCTACCTTGAAAAATGGGTTGGCTTGCCATCTCAATATTAGGAATATGCATTTTGAGGTAGCATTGGATTGGCTGAATTATTGGAAGGGCTTTGTTTTCCAAAGGCTCATCAAGTAGGAGTTGCCTTTTGAATGAGCAATCAATCAATACTATTACATTGATGCAAAAGTAATTGCAGATTTTGCCATTGAAAGTAGTAATAATATGTTCTGGGCACCCTGGGTGATGCAAAGATGATAAGACACAATCCATTCCCTTGGGGAGCCAACAACATAAATGGATGGTAATATAGTTTGGATGTTTGTCCCTGCCCAAATCTGATGTTGAATTGTAATCCCCAGTGCTGGAGTTGGGGTCTAGTGGGAGGTGGTGGGATCATGGTGGGAATCCCTCATGGCTTGGTGCTGTCTTCAAGATAGTGAGTTATCTTGAGATCTGTTTGTTTAAAAGTGTGTGGCACCTCCCTCCTCCTCTCTCTTGCTTGCTACTGCCTTCACCATATGATGTGCCTGTTCCCCCTTTGCCTTCTGCCATGGTTGAAAGCTCCCTGAAGCTTCATCAGAAACTGAGCAGATGCCAGCATCATGCTTCCTATGAAGCCTGTAGAACTATGAGACAATTAGGCCTCTTTTCTTTATAAATTACCCAGTCTCGGGCATTTCTTTATAGCAATGCAAGAACAGACTAATATAGATGTTCAGAGAATACAAAGCCACAAGTCATTGTATGGTAAGTGTTATATACTGCTGTATCAACACACATTCTGTGCTCACAGGAGAGGAAGGTTCTCTGATTGGGTGATGAGGAAAGCTTCAGAGTTGAAGGAGGATTAAAGGGTGTTCAGAGTTTAGGGTTGAGGAAGAATGAATGTCCTGAGCAAAGGTGTGGAGATAGATATGACTGCGCATTATTGAGAGGAGGAAACAGCCTATTTGAGGTTGTTTAGCAGACGCCACTGAAGTTCTGCCTCCTATGCCCTTCCCACCTGAGTTCAGCCACACTGGCGAGAGACAGTTTCTTGCACACAGTCAGCTTCCCACATCAAGTTCCTTTTCTCTGTTTCTCTGCCTGAGCAAAGGGAGGGCGCTCAGCAGCAGCAGGCAGCATGCTCTTTATTAAAATGTAAAAATGTGTGCTTGCAGGGGAAAGGATTAACACCCCCAGACGGAGCCTCAACCCACAACCCATGGGAGATGGGAGTTGTGCGTTAAATGACCCAGCCATGAAGCATGCGCCTTGCTTTCCCAGGTGATTCCAGTGGGATGGATGGAGCCCCAGGTGCTCACATTAGTAAACCACTCGTTCATTCAGACTTCATTGACTTCTCTCCCTTCTTTCCTTTTCTTATTTGTGATTCATAAACTACCCTAACCCAAGTCCTTGTCTCAGGGTCTATTTTGAGGGGCACTAAAAGAAAGGTTGGAAGAAGAATGGCATTCCATGATCTGTCCCTGCAGACATCTCCAGGAAAATCTCCTGCTTCTTTGCAGTATCAAGTCAGTCGTTAGTCATAATCAACTTGTGCTATTGCCATAACCAACTACTGCTTATACATTAGTTCCCCAATTGTGCATGCTGGTTTGTACCCTGGGTCTTGTGCTTGGCTTGTGCTCTGCCCACTGGGAGAAATAAACCCTGTGCATGCTCCACCCCCAGTCTCCTACACAAGTACTATTATCCGTCAAGATTCAGTCCAGACATGACCTCCACTGTAAAAATCCTCCTCTGCTCCACTTTGCCAGCCCCTTGCAGGGTTGGATGTGCCAGGCCTCTGTCATAGCATGGATCACATAATTTGGAAACAGCTAGCCTAGCTGTCTGTCTCTGTGACTTAACTGTGAACTCCTTAATGGCAAGCAGGGACTTCTTCCTGCTTTTCTATGCATTCCCAGCAATGAGCCATGGACCTGATAAATAAACAAATATACAGTATTTGTTTTTTAGAATAACAGTGTCCTGGGGAGGTACCCACCTAGTCGATTCCTTATTTTATAGTTTCCCAGTGGGAATTTGAGCAACTAGGTTTTATTATCAGAGGCCTCCATTTGCCCTTATTTTCAGCCTAAACTTTTCAAGATTGGGAAGTACAGAATCTGGTTAACATTTTGAAAAAAAGCAAAATGTATTAATCTACTGAGGCTCAGCTTAATATTTGGCCTTGCACTCCGCTATAGCAGAAATGCAAGAAAAGCCTACTTGTATATTTTCACCCCCATTGTGACAGTGGATCATCTGGAGACTATATTTTCCTTCTTACAACATATTTTGTCATGATAGCCTCGTTCTCAAAATTTCCAGCTGCTTTCGTCCGTATTTTAATGCCATTCATTTTTTCTCATCTCATCAGTTTAATTCTTGTAGATTATTCCTCGTGTTGCCTGATCTCCGGAGTCAGAGCTTTTATTTGATTTCAGTTCCTGAATTTTCTACTTGCTGCCTAAGTAAACTAAAAACTCCGACAAAGGATGAGGCCTTGGTTGATAAATTCCAAAATCTATCTGATAGCCTTCAGTTGGCTTAAGTTAGATCTGTTCCCTTGTTTTTGCTAACTTGTCCTGGTTTCCCATCTTTATTTTGGAATTTTACCTTCCCTCCCCCTTTTTCTCTCTTTTCTTCCTCCCCTTATATGTAGGAGTTCCAGCATTCTGTTTTTGGCCTCTGCTTGTTTCTGTACTGTCTCTGCAGCAGCCACATCCATTCAGTGCTCTCACTACCCATGCTCAACAGATGAGTCCCTTCTTTATCTTTGGCCCTAGGCTTTCTGACAAAATTTGAGTTCTGTCACACCAGTTTCCTGTTCAGTGTCTCCATTTTGTGTCCAATTGACGGCACGAACTCATATTAAGATCTAGATTCATCGGCTTTTTATTTTTTTCAATTTTCTACTTACTCTAGACTTCCTGATCACCTACCATCTTACCCATCTGTGTCCACCTCCCCTTGCTTCCCCCATAATCAATCAGACACAAACTCATAAATATTCCACCTCTGAAAGATCTACTGCACTCTAGAAGCTGCTCTATCCTCACTGCCATTGCCATTTTTAAAGGCCCTTCTTAGCCTTACTTGGTACCATTGTACTAGCTTCCTACCTGGTCTTTCCATTTGGATCTCTTCTCTTCAATCCACTCTGTTCATACCACTAGGAGAATTAGTTAATGCCACTCAGCATTATGTGTCAGGGAGAACCCTTGAATCCAGGCCCAGAAACCTTAACACTAACCAACTGGGTAATAATCATCATCTCCTTCTAGCTCTACAGCTTTGTTTTTGTTTCTGTTTTTGTTTGGAGGTGGAGTCTCGCTCTGCTGCCAGGCTGGAGTGCAAGGGCATGATCTCGGCTCACTGCAACCTCCACCTTCCAGGCTCAAGTGACTCTCTTGCCTCAGCCTCCCGAGTAGCTGGGATTACAGGCACATGCCACCACAGCCAGCTAATTTGTTATATTTTTAATAGACACGGGGTTTCACTATGTTAGCCAAACTCCTGACCTCAAGTGAGCCACCCACCTTGGCCTCCCAAAGTGCTGGGATTACAGGCATGAGCCACCATGCCTGGCCTAGCTCTATAGCTTTTTAACACCTTTATTAGAATATAATTTACATACTTCATAAAGTTCACCTCTTTTAAGTATACAATTCAGTATTTTTACTATATTCACAGAATTGCACAACCATCATAATAATCTAATTTTAGGACGTTTTCATCTTCCCAAAAAGTGACCTAATAGGAGTCCCTCTTCATTTCCCCCAACCTCACCCTCTAACCCTAGGCAACCACTAATCTGCTTTCTGCCTCTGTAGATTTGCCTCGTTTTGACATTTCATATAAATGGGATAATGCAATATGTAACCTTTTATTTCTGGCTTCTTTCACTTAGCTTAATGTTTCAAGGTTTGTCCATGTAGTAGCATGTATCAGTACTTCATTTTAATAACTGAATAATATTCCATTTATGGATATCCACATTTTTTAATCCATTCATCAGTTAATGGGCATTTGTGTTGTTCCCACCCTGACTATTGTAAATAATGCTGCTTTGACAGCTCTAGAGTTTTAGACATTATCCTTACCATCATATCAAGAGAGAAATATAGCAATATTCCAGTTTTCTTTATTCTTTACAGACAAGCTGTAAAGTAATCTTTACATGAAGATTCTCAAAGCAAGTCTACTAACAAAAGTCTAAGAAAATGTCCTACCAGCAATTAAAAAAAGAAAAACTTGAAGAAGTTTCTGTTGCTGCTTTCAACTGTGTAACCATGTCTATTAAAAGCCACTTGTAAATAGCTAACTTCAGCTCTGGCATGCCATAGATTAGGCATATTTGTTTTCCAGGGAAGATTATAAATAGAGGGGGGAGGGGGGAGTGAAACAGAATGTATTTTGCAAATGAGCCCAGATGGAAAACTAACAGATGGCCATGCACTGTATTTTGTGTGTTCAGACCTACATTTAAATTAAAAATTTTCATAATTATGATTAACGTCTGTAGCAACACTAGTTTTCCTGTGGTAGCATCATATATCATGTATTGGAGGTATTGAATAGAACATTTTCATGAAAAGGTTTCAGACTTTATACAAATTTTGGTACTTGCCTGCCCTACACTTAAGAAGGAAACAAAACAAAACCTCATTCAGCCACGATGGAGAATGCTGAGAAAACTTCAGTACAAGTGGACTTTCTATAATAAGCCCGTCTGCCGCCATCTGGCTTTTCCTCCCATGTTAAAACTCAAAGCCAGTCATTCCATGCAGAGGGGGAAATAATGGGCCCTTATTTGCATGGCTATTTTTTAAGATTCTGTTGTGAAGAGTTTTCTCTTGGATCACAAACATTTCTTGATTTCTATCAATACAATCAATATATTTCTTCCTAAGGGTGTTATGTCTTATCTTGTATGTCATCCAGGCTTCTTTGCTTCTCCTTTTCTTTTTCCCTTGATGATTCTGTGTTTATTATTTTCCCAGTCTTCTTAAGGGTGAGCATTGCTGGAGAAGTCCATGAAATGTTTGTCTATCTAGAATCACGACTTTGGAATCTTCACCATGAGAACATAAAACCCAACTCACTCTTTCTGGGGCCGTTGGTCAATTGTGTGGACTTTATGCAGGGGAGTTGACCTCTTTGTGCCAAGTCAGATTCTAGATGTGTAAAATGCGGGAATCTTCAGAAGGTGTCTGATCTGCTCTACTTATTTTGGCTCTGCCATGGTGCCCTGCTCTGGGACGTTTCCAGATTGCCTCTCATTTTGGTGGTTCCTTACTCTTGCCTCCTGCTCTTCTGATGTATTCATCAACTCAATTTGGATTTTTACTTCCAGCACAACTGTGCCCATTTTTGACTTGCTACTCTGGCTCAATGTAGACCTTTTGTCTTGAGCAGGAGTTTTTCTCCCCCAGCATAACTTATTTTTCTGGTTATAAGAACTATCAGACACAATTCTGCTATTTGACTCCAACACAAGACATTCCTTCTGGCACTCATCAGGTTATTCCTCCCAGGCTCTCTTGTAGCCAGGCTCCCCCTCCAGTGGAAAGATCTTGGTATGGAGCTCCATCCTGGTGATACCACTGACCATGGCAAGCAGGTCAGCACTTAGGAGGGATTTTACATTATTGACATCCTACAGCTGCTGCATTTTGGTCAAGGCAGCCAACAATATTGATAAACTTCATGAGTTTATGTAGTAATAAGGCCCAAGTTTTACTGTTGGGGGAACAGTGTATTCATATCAGTAGCATCCCTTGATTGAGTCTGGAAAGTGGAGTTGAAGAAACGTTCTTTTAGACATTTTCAGCTGTCAAAAGGTTGAAGGGTGGGGATGAGTGGGAGAGAAAACCTAAGCTCTGGCATTCCAGCCCTTTAACTCCTGCTTTCTGATTTGGTATTAGAAATTTTACCCTCTAAATATAAAAATACTAGAGAGAAGAGGATGAAAGGTGAATAGGAGAATGTGGACAAAATGAACAAGCTTTAGGATATTGAACTTACAATTTTGAAAAGTTAAGTTGAATGTTTTTACAAAAGACTCATCCATCCCTTTTTAGGTTCTCAGATATATGATGAAAGGGATAAAAACAGCAGCAGCCCGTTTTATAAGTCAAGCTAGCAGCCGTGTTCTATGAACACTTTAAAATACCATAGGTGCCCATACACTGGAGAATGAGCATATTTAATGCCAAAAAATAAGTCTTGGGAGAGCTGCTGAGCACTTAACAACATCACTAATTATTTGTATAACATTTGGCAAAAAGTCAAAACCATAATTTTTTCCTGGTAAACATATTTTTACACATTTGTCCTCCCTACAAAAATAACCAGTTGAGATGCATATATTTTCACTTGCATATGTTTGCATTGCTGAGGCATAAACCAATCCTCCCTTAAAAGGTTCATTTCAAAGTTATTAGCTAATTCATAGGCCCGGTAAGCCTGCAGATCCACAAGCATATGCTTTGCATTGAAACACCAGCTTGGTAATCAAACGAGGAGCAATCTAATATGAGCTTTCAAGGCAGGTGAATTTGACTGTAAATCATGGTTCTGCACATAGGTTTGTATTTTCTATTCTTAATTACATCTGTGCAAATCTCCATTTGTTTATGGTTTCCTAATACATCGAGTGGGCTATTTGCATTCCCAGAAGCACATTTTCCATGGTGTGCACTTCTCTGAGAAAAAAAAAAAAAAAAAACCTGGTTCAGCCATTAATTCAAATATTAAGTGCAAAAATGATATAGAAGTGAATGCTCTTCAATTCAACTCCAACGGAGTACCTGTGCAAGGCACTTATAGGGATACATAGGAAGGGCATTTTGCCTAAACTCATTGAAGCTCAATTTCCTCATCTATAAAATGGGAGTAATAGAAACAAAGAAAGTGTTCATTTAAAGTGCTGTATAAATATGAGCAAGCAGTAAGTAGTGGTGGTAGTAAATTGCAATCCAATATTTTTTTTCCTGCCAGCACCACTTAATTACAGATATTTTCCAATGGAAAGCTTTCTGAATTTGACACGAACAAACACAGAAGGCAATTGTTCTTACATTCAAGTTACCTTTTTTTCACTTTTTTCAATCCTATTGAAAAAAGTAATATATAAAAATATTTAAGAAAGGATTTACAATAGTCAATGCCAATCAAAAATGTGTTCAATGTACAATGGAAAAGCAGTATGTCCTTGGGGCATGCCTTTTAGTTTGGATTCACTCTCTGCTCTGTAATAACAGAGAAGGCAAGGCCTGGATAGCTCTAGGTAAGTTCTAGAGAATGAACAAAAAAGACCTTCAGATTGCTTCTAAGTGATGCAGTGGGTTTCCCTGGATATATAAGAAAGCAAGGAATACTAGCAGATGATTTATCTGGGATTGAAAATGATAGGTCTGACTGTACCCTTCCCCCCAGAACTGTACCTATCTGTAAAATGGAAATCTACTTGTCCTACCTACCACATCATGTCCTTATGAAGATCCAAACCCGTAATGTGTGTGAAAGCTCTTTATAAAACCAACAGCCAGGTCTTTACAGTTTTCCTCTCCATCCGAGTTTAGGGAATGAGAAATAAGGTGTTGAAGAACCCCAAAGAATCTGTTTCCTTAAAGGAAAAGGAATAAATGAGTAAACCAAGAGGCACCTTGAGCTCCACCTGACTCTGACATTTACATTCAAATTAGGCACCATGTTGTCTCCTCGAGGTCATCTGAGTACTGAGGGTTATGCACAGTGGCATGACTGAAGCTAGATCCAGCCTGTCAAGGACAAAAGGGGAAAACAAAGGGACGTCTTCTGAATTTCCTTAAGAAAAATCACCTTCTCTCCTCAAGCTTGCAGCTCCTCATCTGTAATGTGAAGGGGCCAGGCAGGTCAGATGCTCTCTGAGGTCTCTTCTGACTGTGATCCCTAAGTCAGAGAACACAGGAGCGCTTATATGCATGTCAGCTGACCTGGGTGATACCATGGGAACCTTCTCTTCAGTGCCATGAAGATCTAGCATCAGAAGAGTCTCCTAACACGAGAGAAAATGTGCTTTACTGCCTGAGGTGACCTCATCATGTGTTCACTAAAGCCTAGAGAGGCTTGTTCTGAAAAACCGAACCTTCTGCTAGCCTAGCTGATCGGCCAAGAACTGCCACTCATTATGTCTGTTTCCCTAGTTTCCCTCACATGCACTGCAAAGGTGTGATTTCCCCAGGTAATCCCGGCCACTGCAGTGACAGAGGATAATATTGCAATGGCCTTTCAAGAGTGTTTCAAATTAGAAGTGACCACAATTTATGTCCTCAGAAGCCACAGGCAATTGATACTCTGCATTTAAGAATCTCACTTGAGAAGAGGCAGTAAGTTGCTCCTCTAATGCTTTCTTTCTCCTAGGCTTGCTCTCGTCCATCCCTCTCCTCCTCTCCTTTATTCATCCATTTGTTAACTCATTAAGCAACAACTTTAGTAATGTTTTTCCTAAAAAGCCATTTGCTGTTTAAACCATGATCATTTAGTAATTGCTGATTGGCTGGACAGCTGTGTCAATTTTGGAAAATTTTCCCCTAAAATGGCTTTCTCTTGCTAAGGTATAAAGTCATAGTTAGAAATGTAAGCCCTGAACCAAGCCGAAGAGGAAAATATGGGTAAAAAAAACTATTAATTTTTAAGAACCGAGATGTTAAGTGTCTCTGTAAGTGTTAAGGCTGGAATTCAAACCCCAGCCTTCCTGGCACCAAAGTCTACCTTGTTCCCAAAAGGTACCACATCCTCAAGCTTTTAGCCCTGGTGATGCTCTCTGTGACCCAATCAGTCTAGCATTGAGTCTTAGATCCTAACCTGCTGGCCTCAGCATTTTTACATGCCTGAGTTCCACAGTAATTCCATTATGTGGCCCTGATTTAACATTTAGGATACCTTGGTTTCCTCGGAAATTATGATGAAGAGGCTTCATCATGATAGTGAGTTTGGTGCATTTAGCACTTGGGAGTTGAAGCATCAGATGTGCATGTTCTGAAAGCTTCCCTCTCTATTGTTGAAGGACCTTCTTCTTGGATGGCTTTGGCAATGGCAGTAGAAGCTTCACAGAGCATAGTAAATCCCTCCATAGCATCAGGTAGTAGAGCTGGAGATGCTTTTCAGTATTCCCATGTGGAATCAGAGCTGTGGGTTGTGCAGAGAAACTTTTGGGTTTTAAGAATTAAGTGGCTTGCTGTCCAGTTGTAAGCTAACATTCACTAGAGCAGGTTCTATGTGACAGGATTTTAATTGATCTCAGGGGTATTTTGGGTTGTCCCGTCCCATTTTATTTTGCCAGGGTTTGCTGTACATAGTAAAAATCCCAGGTAACACAAGTGTGTGATAACTATTTTGTCCCTTTATATTCTTTGAATTAAACTATTTGAGTTCTCTTGTGTTGGGGTTGTGAGAAACTTAACTTCAATTAAGGTCATGTCACGATTTCAGAGGTTCATGTATGGTCAAAACTTTACAGAAGAGAAATGGGACATCCTCCTTTGCTGTGTTCTTAGTCTTCTCTGGTTGTAGTCAAACCATATGAAGCAGATCCACATGGCTCCTTCAGGCTGACAGCGATCTGTGCCTTCCTGGCTATGGTTACATATAGGTCCCTTGGTGTCCCATCTGCCTCCATTTACCACTGGGCTTTGTTCCACAGGGACTTGCTGTTTCCATGCTAGCCCTGCCAGGAGGTAGGGCTGAGATGGTTCATTTTATGTGTCAATCTGACTGAGCCACAGGTTGCCCAGACATCTGGTCAGATACTATTTTGAGTGTATCTGTGTGGGTGTCTCTGGATGAAATTACCATTGAACTGGTAGACTGAGTAAAACCAGTTGCCTTTCTTAATGTGGGTAGGCTTCATCCAATAAGTTGAAGGACTAAATAGAACAAAAAGGCAGACCCTCTGGTGAGTAAGGGGCAACTTCTCCTGACTGACTCCTTATGGGCTGGACATTATTTTTTTTCCTGCTTTCAGACTCAAACTGAAACAGCAGCTCTTCCTGAGTCTAAAAACTGTTGTCTTTTAGACTGGAGCTACCACTATTGGCTCTCCTTGTTCTCAGGCCTCAGAGTCAGCCAGTGTGGTATTCTGTAAGAAACCAATCATGGCTGTAATTATAACAGCGAAGCTCACTCAGTCATCTCATTGGGCCTACACTCTATGTTACCTAGCAGGATAGTGCAGCCTGCCCTGGGGATTTGCAACCCAGGCCAAAGGGATTTCCAGAAGACAAGGCTACCTTGACACAGAAGTGAATTTCATAAGCCTTAAAACAAAGCTTACCTTTACAAGAGTAGTTTAGACTCCCTTCGTGAAAGAAACACCTGGTAAGTGACCCAGACTGAATATAAGTAAAAGAACAGGAAAGTATCCTTCAAACTCTGAGAATTATCTTCAGACAGAGACCCTCTTGGCCAGTCAGTTCCTGTTTCTGGCCCAGAACCCTAGCCTACTCCAACTATTCATCTTGTAAGAGAACTACCAGAACAAACTGCTTGAGCATCATGGTCTAGGATGTAACTTTCATCTGAGTTGGACCAAATGGGAGGAGTTGCCCCTGGGGAATCTACTTAGGACCACCCAAAACCCCTGAACATGACAGACTGGAATTACATCACACCATTGGCTTTCCTGGATCTCCAGCTCGCCAACTGTATATCTTGAGACTTGCCAATCACCATAATTGCATAAGTCAATTTTTTTTTTTTTTTTTTTTTTTTTTTTTTGAGACGGAGTCTCGCTCTGTCGCCCAGGCTGGAGTGCAGTGGCCGGATCTTGGCTCACTGCAAGCTCTGCCTCCCGGGTTTACGCCATTCTCCTGCCTCAGCCTCCCGTGTAGCTGGGACTACAGGCGCCCGCTACCTCGCCCGGCTAGTTTTTTGTATTTTTTAGTAGAGACGGGGTTTCACTGTGTTAGCCAGGATGGTCTTGATCTCCTGACCTCGTGATCCGCCCGTCTCGGCCTCCCAAAGTGCTGGGATTACAGGCTTGAGCCACCGCGCCCGGCCGCATAAGTCAATTTCTTACAGTAAATCTATCTGTCTGTATGTATGTCTATCTGTCCATCCATCTATCCATACTATTGGTTCCTGTTTCCCTGGAGAACCCTACCCAATATGAAGGCATAGCTCTTCTTTGCTGGCATCCACAGCTCTCTCTGTGTCTTTCTTCATTCCCTTCTTCTCTCGTGAAGCCTTCCATCTCTACCCCTGTCAGACTTCTGGCCAAGACAATTGAGTATTTATGAGTTTTATATTAGTTTCCTGGTACTGCTGTAAGGAAGTACTACAAACTGGGTGACTTAAAAGAACAGAAATTTATTCTCTTACAGTTGTTGAGGCTAGAGGTCTGAAATCAGGCATTGGCAGGGCCAAGCTCTCTCTGAAGGTCCCAGGGGGAAATCTTTGCTGCTTCTTCCAGCTTCTGAAAGTTTCTGGTGGGCTCCAGCAACCCTTGGTGTTCCTTGGTTTATAGCATACTGCATATTGCTAACTGAAAGAAGCCAAGCTGAAAAGGTGATATATTTTATGATTCTGATTACATGACTTTCTGAAAATAGCAAAATTATAAAGTCAGCAAAAAGATCAGTCATTTCCAGGAGTCTGGGGAGAAGAGTGGAGGATTTGAGTAGGTGAAGCACAGCAGACATTTTAGGGCGGCAAACCTGTTCTATGTGCTACTGTAATGGTGGATACCTTACATTATGCAATAGTTAAGACCCATAGAACTTACAGAGTAAACTGGAACATAAACAAATTTTTAAAATCATTTAGGAGGTTGGGATATCACAGGAAGAAATCCAGACTGTGACAAAAGAACTGTATTAAAAATACCTGAAACAACCTCATTGAAGTAGGTGAGGGAAAAGTCACTGACATACGCAACTTGGGAAATGAATGAAGTCCAAGACTAAGGACGAAAGGAACTGCATGTAAGCTCCATACTCTAGTTAACGGAATTTCCCATGAAATTTCCATGAAGGTGTGGCTTAACAATTCTGATACTGCTATATATGTATAGTGAAACTGAAAAAATTAATTAAATGTGTGGCAGATGGTCGAAGCCAGGTTTCTCACTGTTAGAGTGGGAATTTACAGTTAAGGGAGGTGAGGAGGCTAGAATGATCACTGTGGTAATGGATTGCAGTTGAAGACATTACTATGCACTTCTGTTTAACTTAATATAAAGATGGTTACATATAAAATAACTTACATATGTATGTACACATGGGTTAGTATACATATACAAATATTCCCTTGTTCTGTCAGCTGAGGAACACTAGAAGCAACAATATCCTAATGGCAATGAACACACTTAGCACCCAGATTGTGGTTTCTAATACCATTCTCCAACAGAGGAAACCAAGGCTCTTTGGAGAAGTGGCTGATTCTAGGACTGAAGTGGAACATACACAAGATGCACCTGGGACATCTTACAGTGACAAAAAAGTAAGAAAGTGATAACAAATATTGAGGAATTTTTGTCAAAGGGACACAGGACAATTTAGTCCAGTTGAAAGTGTTATTAATGACCAAAGCTAGAACAATTTGAGCAAGAAAATTAAGTCATGTTGGGTTATTACCCAAAGTATAAAATAAATATCCATGAGTCCATACTGACATAAATGAATAATTGAATTAAATGGATAAGTGGAGGAAGAGATAAGTCTCATATGAAATTCTAAAATAACTTATGTAGATTTTTTTCCTCCAAAAGGAGATGGATTCATCACCACTGCTTAATTGTGCGCTGTGCATAGTGACTTTCTTTCAAAGAGTACACTATGGAGAGAAAGACTAACTTTACAGAGGAAAAACATGGTATATACTACCTCAGCAGGTGATTAAGGTCAATATCAACAATGATAAATCATGTTGATAGTATGTACCCTTGTTATGATGAGACTGTCACTTTACCTCTTTGTCTTCCTACTCCAAACCCATAGCTCCAGTCTAGATATGAAGAAAACATCACAGAAATTCCAGTAGAGAGGCATCCTACAAAACGCTTGTCCAGTAATCCTCAAAACTATTAAGGCCATCAAAACAAGAAAAGTTTGAGAAACTATCACAGCCAAAAGGAGGCGTGACAAGAAAATGTGATGTCTTTTCATTCTGGAGAAGAAAAAAAGACATTAGGTAAAAAGTAGGAAAATCTTGATAAATTATAGACATTAGTTAACAATAATGTTTCAATGTTGGTTAATTAATTGTAACAAATATACCATACTAATATAAGATGATAATAATAGGGGAAATTGAGTGAAGGGTTATATGGGAACTGTCTGTTCTATCTTCTCAAACATTCTATTAATCTGTAACTAATCTAAAACCTAAAGTCTATTTTAACAAAATTTAAACAAGGAAGAAAAGCATCTTATCTCAATCACCTTCCCAAGTATTTCAGAATGTAGTTTGTCTTCTACATCTCCAAAATAATTTGTTTTCGTGCCTTACTTTTCAAACACCTGACACTTCAGCAGTCATTCCCTCCCTTGTTCATTGACTCCATTGTCATGATAGATTATCTTGATAGATTACCCTAATACACCCTCAAAGCCAACACCAAACTATTTAAAAAGTTATCTCAATAAACCACCACCAATGCATCTCCCTACTATAGTGAAGGGAGAAACTAAATATTTTATGTAAATGTCAGCTTCAGATTACAGCAATATAAGCACTTATATTCTTGAAAGAAATGCTTAACTAGAGAAAAAATATTTAGGAAGATATTAATTCGAATCTTAGGACTTTTTTCTTTAAGTGATCCTTTTCAAGTGACAAAGTACAATAGGAAAACAAGGCCGGATTGTTTCTAGCTGGAGGTAAGTTTTTACAAGTAATGTTCCCTACAATTAAAGTTGTAGCTATTTCCATTAACTAATCAAAAACATTTATTGAACACCGATTATTTAAAAGATATACACATTTATAGCAGCAGCTAATTAATGTGATTTCATTTCTCCCTTCCTTCTTCTATCAAGCAGGTGCTTATTCTATAAAAATCATGTGCGAGCCTGAAGCTCAGAAGAAAGGCCAGGCCTGAAAGCAGATTTAGTATGCTTCTTCCTAAAGGTGACAAGTATAGTAACAGGCGTGGAAGACAGCTTCCACTAAAAAGTCCCTAGAAGCTGGGCATGGTGGTGCACACTTGTAGCACCGGCTACTCAAGAAGCTGAGGTGAAAGGTCCACTGGAGCCCAGGAGTTTGAGGCCAACCTTGGAAAATAGTGAGACTCTGTCTCTTAAAAAAAGAAAAAGGTCCTAGAAAAGACAAGGAAAATAATTAATTTTTAAAAATAAGAGGAATAGGAAAATACCACCATAATGTTTCATAACAAATTATCCCAAAACTCAGTCATAAGTTATAAGTCAAAATCATAAGGATTTATTCTCATGCTCAGCTTGACTGGGACTGATGTATACCTTTTGTTCTAGAGCCCAGGATGAAGGGAGGCTACCCAGGAGAATCTCTTCTTAAGGCAATGACAGAAGAATAAGCATGTAAAGCATTTGTTTAGGTTAAGCATATTCACATTGACCAAAGATTGGGGTTACTAAGAATAAAGCTATAATGAACAGTCATGTAGAAATCTTGTGTGGGCTTATATTTTTATTTCTCTTTGGTAAATATCTGGAAGTGTTATTGCTGAGCTATATGAGTTTATGCTTACTTTATAAGAAATTTTCCACGTGTTTTCAACAGTAGCTCTAATATTTTGTATTCCCGTCAGCAATGAAGGTTCCAGTTGTTCCTAATACTTGCCAACACGTGATATTTTCTGCCTTTTTTATTTTAGGCATAATAGCAGGTATATAGAGCTCTGTCATTGTGGTTTTTATTTCTACTTCCCTAATGACTAATTAAGTTAAAGTTATATCATGTGCTTATTTGCCCTTTGAGTATTTTCTTCAGTGAAGTTTCTGTTCAAATATATTGCCCATTTATTAATTGATTGTCCCTCTTCTTGTTATTTAGTAGGAGGTGTTCTTTATAGAGTCCAAACAAAAGGTTTTTTTTTTTTATCAGATATGTGTTTTGCATATATTTTCTCCAAGCCTGTGACTTGTTAACAGTATTTCTTGAATAACAAACATTTTTAAATTTTTTATAAAGTTCAATTTATCAATTATTTTTCTATTTTTTGTGAATTTTATGCCCCAGTTAAGAATTATTTGTTCAATCCAAGTTCTCAAAGTTTTTTTCTATGTTTCTATCTAGAAGTTTTACAGTTTCATCTCTTACATTATGACCTAATATCTATTCTGTGTTAATTTTTTTCATATATTGTAAGGTTTAAGGTTCATTTTTACAAAAATATGAACATTAAATTCTAGTACCATTTGTTGAAAAGACTATTCTTTTCCCTTGGTATCTTTGTCAAAAAAGAATTGGCCAAATATAGGTGGGTCTTTTTCTGAATTCTCTATTTTTTTACATTGTTCTATGTGTCTATAATCACTGACTGGGTTATTGTAGCTTTATAATAAAGTCTTAGATAGTGTAAGTCCTCCAACTTAATTTTTTTCTAATTTGTTTTGTCTATTCCAGATCCTTTGAATTTATATATATTTTAGAATCAGCTTGTCGATCACTACAAAAAAAAAAATGCCTGCTGAAATTTGTATTGGGATTGCATTGAATGTGTAGATCATTCTAGAGAGAATTAAAATCTTAACAATATTAGTCTCCCAATTGATGAATGTGATATATCTCTCCAATTATTTAGATGTTCTTTAAATTCTATCAGCAATGTTTTGTGGTTTTCAATGTATAGGTCTTTCACAAATTCCTATTTCTAACTTTTTTTTACAGTTTTTGATACTATTATAAATGTATTTTATTAATTTCCATTTCCAATTCTTCATTTTTAGTATACAATTAAATTTTCTATTTTCTATATTTCTATATTCCTCGTGTATTCTCTGTGAAATATACTTGTAAAACTTAGTAGTTTTAGTAGTTCTTGGGTAGAATTCTTAAAATGTTCTAAACAGATAATTGCATTGTATTTCTATGAGTAGTTTTACTTTTTATTTTATAAATTGTATGCCCTTTCTTTTCCTTTTGTTTTTTTTTTTGTTTGTTTGTTTGTTTGTTTGTTTTGCCTTGTTGAACTAGCTGGAACCTCAAGTCCAATGATGAATACAAGTGGTAAGAGGAAATCCTTGCCTTGTTTCCACTGTAGGAAGAGGGCATTTTAGTCCTTTACCATTAAGTATAATTTTAAGCTGTAAGTTTTTGTAGCTTCTTTTTATCAGTTTAAATAAAATTACTTTGTATTGCTAGTTTCTATCATGGATGGGTGTTGAATTTTGAGGAAAGCTTTCCTGCATTTGTTGAGATGATCTAATAGTTCTTTTTTTTTTTTTTTTTTGGTTTTTTTATATGATGGATAACATTGATTTTTTTTGACTGTTACTTCAAAATTATATTTTTATACATCACACAATTTGATTTGCTAAAATTTTATTGAGGATTTTTCATTTATGTTCATGAAGTATTCCTTGGTCTTTCTTACGATTTATTTTTCTAATTGTAAATGAAAGTAATTCTGGCATCAAAAAATGAGTTTGGAAGTATTTACTTCCCTTTTAAGTCTGGAAGAATTTGTATAGAATTAGTATTTCCTTATTAAATATTATTAAATTCACAACTGAAATTATCTGCACTTGGAGTTTTTGTGGGGTGGTTTTTACCCACAAATTCAATTTCTTCACAAGGTAAAGGGTTAATCATGTTATGTATGTCTTCTTAGTTTACTTTGGTAGTTTGAGTCTTTTGAAAAACTTCTCTATTTTGTCTATGTTGTTGAATTTCTTCCCTAAAGTTGTTCAAAATTTTCCCTTTTTATCACTTAACATCAAGATATTTCTAGTGATGTCTCTTCTTTCATGTGTAATATAGGTAATTTGTAACTCCTTTTTAAAAAATCAATATGATTATAGATTTTTAATTTTGATATTTCAATGGATCATTGTCATGCAGTTATACATTATTTGTCTTATTGTTTATGTGTGTCAAATTGCAAGTTTGTATTACTGTTTTGATGTATTACAATCCATTTTACAAAATGGCCAAACTGCTCAGCAGTAATTCATATAATCTCAAAAATGTTGCTGGGGGTCAGGCATTGTGGCTCACGCCTGTAATCCCAGCACTTTGGGAGGCCAAGGTGGGTGGATCACCTGAGGCCAGAAGTTCAAGACCAGCCTGGTCATCATGGCAAAACCCCATCTCTACTAAAAATACAAAAATTAGCTGGGCGTGATGGCAAATATCTGTAATCCCAGCTACTCAGGAGGCTAAGATACGAGTATCGCTTGAACCCGGGAGGCGGAGGTTGCAGTGAGCCAAGATCACTCCACTGCACTCCAGCCTGGGTGACGCAGTGAGATTCTGTCTCAAAAAAATTACATACATATATACATATATATATGTGTGTGCGTGTGTATGTGTATCTATATATATATAGACACTTATATATAGCCAGGAATTTTAAAGTAAATCTTACCATCAAGAAAAAAATTACGTATTAGTTAACAGAGTGTCTATGCGAGTATAGAGAATGAATCTGAATGAACAATAAGTGAATCTGCAAGTATTATTTTGTCAAGGTATTAAAAATAAAGTACAAATAGTAAGTACAAGATTTTTATCTAAACATTGGTTTTCAATGAACTGAAAATCCATTTTCTCTTAATCTTTAATTCATTATTATAATTGTTTCCAAAAGTGGCAAGAAATTATCAGAATTTCTTGTCATTTTTTTACCAGAGCACAGTGACCATGTTAATAAACCAATTGAGCTTTTCTAGTACAAATGCAAATGTATACCTTCCAGTTAGACATGATGAATTTCACTACCAAAGGAAGAAATGAAATAAAATGTATTCAAAGTTGCACCAAGAAAAATAGGTCTAATTCAAATTATTGCAGAGGAAAGGTAAAACCAGTCACAAAGTTAATGACAAATAGTGTGTACAGCAGGGAAAAAGAAAGTTTATTAGTTATCTGTTGCAATGTAATAAATTACTATGAAACCTAGTAGCTTAAACCAATTTATATTTATTATCTCATAATTTCTATGGGCAAGGAATTTAGTAGCAACTTATCTGAGTGGTTCTAGCTCAGGGTCTCTAAAGAAATTGTAGTCAAGATATATTGCCAGAGCTACAGTCACCTGAAGGCTCCACTGGAGCTAGAGGATATGCTTCCAAGATGGCTGACTTGCGCAGTTGTTTGCAGGAACTCTCACTTTCTTTATGCTTATTGGAAGAACTCAGTTCCTTGACACACAGACCTTTCCATGAGGCTGCTTGAGTGTTCTAAATCAATGGCAGATAAATTTCACCAGAGTGCATGACTGGAGAGAGACAGAGAGATGGAGAGAAAGAAGAAGCCATAATGCTTTCAATGACCTAGTTTCAGAATCTTCACACCATTTCTGCCCAAGCCATTTGTTTCAGGTGAACTACTAAATCCAGTTCATACTCACCAGAATAAGAATTAAGGTTGACCCTGTGAAGAAAGGAATGTCAGAACAAATTGTGGACATATTTTTAAAACCACCATACACAGCAGGCTATTGGTAAAATTCATCTATAACATTTGGATAACATGTTACAGTGTCATACTGTATTTAAAAAGCAACCAATCTTGCATTTCAGGAATAAAGCCTACTTGATTGTGGTGAATTAACTTTTTGATATGATATTGGATTTGGTTTGCTAGTATTTCGTTGAGGATTTTTGCATCTATGTTCATCAGGGATATTGGCCTATAGTTTTCTTTTTTCATTGTGTCTTTGCCAGCTTTTGGTATCAGGTTGATGCTGTCCTCATAGAATGAGTTAGGGAGGAGTTCTTCCTTAATTTTTTTTGGAATACTTTCAGTAGGACTGGTATGCAAATTAATGCAGAAACAGAAAACCAAATACTGCATTTTCTCATGTATAAGTGGAAGCTAGGCCGGGCAGTGGCTCACGCCTGTAATCCCAGCACTTTGGGAGGCCAAGGCGGGTGGATCACGAGGTCAGGAGATCGAGACCATACCGGATAACACGGTGAAACCCCGTCTCTACTAAAAATACAAAAAATTAGCCAGGCGTGGTGACGGACGCCTGTAGTCCCAGCTACTCGGGAGGCTGAGGCAGGAGAATGGCGTAAACCCAGGAGGCGGAGCTTGCAGTGAGCCAAGATCGCGCCACTGCACTCCAGCCTGGGTGACAGAGCGAGACTCCATCTCAAAAAAAAAATTAAAAAATAAAAAATAAGTGGAAGCTAAACACTGAGTCCACATACTCACAAAGAAGAGAACAATAGACACTGGGGCCAACTTGAGGGTGGAGAGTCGGAGGAGGGTGAGGATTGAAAAAGTAGCTATCAGGTATTATGCTGATTACCTGGGTGGTAAAATTATCTGTACACCAATCCCTGTAACATACAATTTACCTGTGTAACAAACCTGCTCACATACCCCTTGAACCTGAAATAGAAGTTGAAAAACAAAACATAAAATTAAAAATCCAAGGAGCTTTCAAAGAAAAAGAGAAATGTGTTGGATGAGTTTGTTTTTTCATTAATTGAAAATTTGTGGCACAGAATAGTTTTGGTTTGTTTGTTTAGTGAGTGGTCATTTTATGTACCATACATAGATTGTCGTGGAATAAATGCTCAATATTATACCAGTTATGCATGTAGAAAGGGAGGGCATCACCAGACAAAGAAAAATGTTTGCCCCCCAATGCCTAATCACAGAGTACTTTATCACAGAATGCAGGTGGTGACCACCCATATTACTTGTAATTTTTTTTTGGTTTTGAGGAAAATAGTGACATTCTAAATACAACCAAGTTGCAGTCTTTTCAGCTTTGTTTTTTGGCAAAGAAAATGGCAGCCGTGTAAAATGCTGCTTTTCCATACACTAGAACACTTTCTGTCAAGAAAAGCAGTGCTTGCATGAATTTTTATTAGATGACGAATGAGATTAAAATATTTTTAAGAAGTTGATATTTCTGGCCGCAATTGTCTCTATGAGTGGCTTGCTTAAACTGTATAATCCAGAATGAAAGCATAGCAGTTAAATCTTAAGGAGATGGAGTGAGATTGCCTGGGTTCAGAGCTTCACTGGACCATTGACAAGCTATATGACTTTAGACAAGCCACTTAATCTCTCTAGGACTCAATTTCATTATCAGTAAAAAGCATTATAAATAACTCCTACCTCAAAGAATTGTCCTAAAAATTCCATAGGAAAATTCTTGTAAGTACTTATGCTGCCTAATAGTTCTCATGCAATAAGTATTAGCTATTTTAACAATTATGATTATATTCTGAACTTACCTAGATTTCAATTTAGCATATTAGATTACTGAGGAAGTCATAATTGTGATGAAGATAGCTCAGTCACCATGATTTCGACTCTTTCCCAACACTGAATGATTTCCTTTAATTGTCTAAGGATAAAGAATCTATAAGCTTTTATTGAGTATATTTTAAAGCTGTATCTATAAACTGCTATAGAATATGAAGAAAAACTTAGCTGAATCAAGTGAAATAAAATGGTGGATTAGGAATCATTTACCCCCTCTCCCCATATAAATCACTCAACTTTCCAGCTTTGTCGTAGGTGTGCTCATCAACTTAAGGTATACAGGAGTGCTATAATTACGTATTAGTGAGGAATCTATCCCTAATTTCTGGCCTATGTTCAAGTTTAATGTCCAGAACTATCTATGAAAATCATCTACCATGAGCTAGAGTTTTCAACTTTAATCAGTAATAGAAAATGAGGGAAAAGATGACTGGAGGAGAAAATTGACCTGTGAATTGAGCTATTTGTCACTTAGCTGGATATGAGCATATTGCTGAAATATTTTAACATCTTCCGTCTCTTAGGTATGAAATAGCAATTATTTTTAATTTTTAAAATATTGAGTTTTAAAATTAAATGTTTTTTAATTCTTTTAAAATCGGTGCTCATTTTGAGAAACACCTAATGGGCACTGGTCCACAAAAGCTGAGAGTCGAGTAATCCTGCTGCAATGGGAGACATGCTAGAGCTGTAATGTACACACAAGATCCGTAAGACAAAACAGGAGATGCAAGTGATAGAAATTTGGAGAAGGGAGAGAATGCTTTGGGGAAAGAGGTCACCAAAAGCACTATAAAAGAGATGCAATCTAAATCCTTGAAGGATAGTGGAACTTTTAGACATGTCAGTGGAAGGGCAACTTTTCGGGCAAGTAAAACAATGCACATGATAGCAGGAGAGTAGGAAGGTTTAGGGCATGACCCAGGGACAGTGACTAGAATTACTTGACTAGAACGAACGAGTAAGGAATAGAGACTTTGATTAGAGTGATCTAGTGAGGTCCATCAAATACTTGGCACCAAAGCTCACATAAAGCATTCACTTATAAACTATATTTAGAAAGAGTATAAAAAAGCAAAAGAGTGGGAGAAAGAAAGTAACCATAAAAAGCATTCACATGGACACGGCTTATTTCTTTGTCTTATTTCTATTCTTTGGTTTGACGTTCCATATTGTCAAGATACACATTTTTACTCTTCTGAAAAATAATCCATGAAGGATGTCTTTCACTGTCAGAAAGAGAGACTTTTCTTGGTATAATAAAAGTGGTGTGAGGAAATCATTAGTTAAATTGTCATGGTGGTGTTTTTGCTATGAAATGGCAGATTTACAAGGCTTCACTGTTTGTATTTATGACTGTGATGGGGAAGACAACCAAAGTGGATATATATCTCCGTGACTTTGACTAAAATTCAAAAGTCATTTCAGCAGTTTGAGTTTACAGAATACAATGCTATTCAAGAACTGTAAACAAAGGCTTTATTTAGTCCCCTTCTCTGTTAAAAGTTGTGTTCATGGCTTAATTTTATGGATTCAGAAAATACTTATTCCTATATGATAAACAATTCCTCAAGCAGGTTGATCTCTTCATCTTTTACAGCCCAACTACCTGACTTTATTTCTCTTTAAAGAAAAAGACTTGACCTTACTGTTTTATTTCTTCAGGAAAATTTATTCTTTCATTTTTGAGGGGTTAACAGCCGTTAAACTAGTGATTAACAGCCTCCCTGCTTTCCCATCCCCTAAAACACAGGATTCAGACAGAATACTGGACAATAAATGCTTTCCCTCTTCCCCATGCTTTCAGAAGAAAAAAATGTTCTTGAGAGAAATATAAACTCAGACAAAAACTGCTGCTTCCCAAGTGGTGCCCCATGGTGGGGAGTAGGATGTAGAGTGGTTGTCAGAGGACACACATTGTACATGTGTGTAATGGTTTGTGGAAGAAAGAGGAGCTAGAAGGTTAAGATGTTGAGCCAGGGCAGCATGGATGAGAGACAGACAGTTTTTCTAGATTAGCTTCTTGAGGATATTCTAAAAATGTCAACATTCTGGATAATAGGAGAGGGCAGGGGATTTTAATGGGTTTCTGTGACTTCCATGTCATAATGGCTCACTCTATCAACTCATTTGTCTCCCCTCTCTCCTGGCACCCCATGTAAATTATAATGATAGATTTACATTTCAGATAAGCTCATACAGGATAACAAATAAAGGGCCATCATCAGACAACATATTTCAGCAAATGTCTCAGATATGAAAAGCAAATGAAAAAAAATGACTGACTGAAAGAAGTAGAGAAAGCTTCAGTCCAAGAGTTTTGCAAAGGGACCCAACATAGAAGAAACGATACTTCTCAGAAGAATCTCCATGAGACTGCAGACCTGGCAGCAGCAGATATGGAACGGGAGGAAGAAAGAGCAAGCAGGCTGAAAACAATGGGGCTTGGCACAAAACATACCCTCTTTTTCTCCATTGGCATGGCCAGCAGTCAACTAGATATTTACCCCAAAACAAAAACAAACCCTGAGAAGTTATCTTTTTGAAGAAATGGAAAAGACTACAGACTATATAGTGAAGAATTAGGAAAGGTAGTGTAGTTGCTGGAATTCCAAATAAACACTTAATTTTGGCCTCAATGGACCAGACCCCTCCCAGATTAGTGTCTGGCTCCCTGCTCGTCATATCAGCAAATGTTCTCAGTCTCCCAGCCCCACTACCATATCCACAATATAAATCCTTCATTCACAATATAAATCAACAACCAAGGACTCCCAGATATTTCATCAACACTTTCAGCATGAATGAAAGACCAAATTGAACAAATATAAAAATTGAGATGAAACAGAGATAATATAGGAACAAAAGGGAACCTTTAAAAAAATCCCTCTATTTTTTCTGAGAGATTTTAGAAAATATTGCATCCATAAACCAAGAACAGGAGGCTACGAAAATATGAAACAACCAGAGAAGAAAAAATAGTTCTCAGAAATTTAAAAAATATAATTACTGAAAAAAACAGATTCAAAAGAAAGATGGGAGAGTAAGGCAAGATGCTCTCCTAGAATAAATTGTAAAAAGAGAAAGAGAATTATAGAGGAGATTAAATGAATTTCTAGAAAGAAAGAGAACTAAAAAAATGAAGAGGAGGACATTTACATAGACATAGTAAAATAAAAATTTTCAGACCTAAAGACAGATACACGTGTCTTCTAACTGAAATGGCTACCCTAGATATAGATTCTATATATTCTTTTTCTCCTTCGCTCTCCCTCTCCCCCTTCCACTAAATAGGTGATATAAGTCAAATCCTTATTTATAGAAAATAAGATGTCTAAAGTAGACAAAAGAATAGAATTAAAACCAAGAAGTCTTGTCTCCTAGAAAAGAGATTTTGACTGGGCAGGGATGGCATGGTGGACAAGTGTTTTCTGCTTTTTTTGTTTTGTTTTCTGTTATAAGCTATCTATGCCATTTCGTGTAAAAATTAGGTATATGTTTACGTTTGTTTTTTTTTAAGTAATAAAAATTGAAATAAGAATCATGGACTATGCACTTGCTAAGGCAAACACCTGATTAAAATTGCAAGGGAGGTGAAGAGAGATGGAAGAATCCCTGGCTCCTTGTTCTCACTCCTGTTCCTAGACGTGGTGGTCATTCGTTTTCCTTCCTACTTTCTCCATTCAGGTCCCCTAGGTCTCCTCATCTGCCATCTGGTATCAAGACTCATTTAACCTTCTCCACAACATTTGAGCCAATGGAAGAGGAAGAAAAGTAACACTTGTCAAGCATGCATTATGCTTACACATTTACCATTTAATTTTCCAACACCCCCATGAGGTCAGTGTTAATCCCATTTTAACAAGGCCAAAAGAGCAAGGAATCAAGCTAGTATTCAAACTGACATCTGTCTGGTTTGAAGACCCATGCTCTTTCTAGTATATTATGATGCCTCCTTGTCTATTCATTTAGTTGTTAGATAATTAATTTTTTTCCACTGGGGGAGAAAAGAGTAAATTCTGCGAGGAAGTCATATGTTTTGCTATAATGATTTTCATAGCAAGAAAGGTGACCATTATACTATTCTGAGTACTCTATGGGATTAAAGTGCAGTGATGTGAGAATTCAGAAATCTCCAGCATGAGCAAGCAGTTGAGAGAACTGTCCAAGAGTTCATGAGCTACTTGGTACTACCTGCTTTCAGTCTATGATCAGTAGGGGCTCAGACTCCATAAAACTGGAGAAAAGAAACAAAAATGGAAGGAACTTGACACATTGAAGGCACAGTTCATTTATTTAGAAAACTTCAAAATCAAGACTCAAGACTTCTATCTTCAGCATAAAACACAACTAAAATGGAGTTGCCAAAAACAAGAATAAAGTTGCCAAATGGGTCTGAAATCTCAATACTGCCCTCTTAGCAAACACAGCATCAACTGCCCCAAATACTTCCCTGGGCATCCAATTTGTATTTGAGGTGGCCAGTCCCTTGACTATAGTATCCTAGCTAGTTTTTCTTACCACACTTGTTCTTTAAGAACTACTAAAAGTAATCAGTTTGATGACCTGAAAAATCACTCTTAAAATTCTCACAACATTTTGTAAAACAAAATAGCACATGAAAACCTTTAAAACTGATAAATTCCTGATTTACAACTATTAACCCCATGTGTTCCTTCTTCTTCTAGCAAAATAAATAAATCTGTAGTCAGGAATATTTTTTAAACTCTTTCATTCTGAGAGTAGGTTTATTTTGTAGGTAATCAAGCTTTTACACAACTTGGGCGAGAGCGTGAAAATTCAACTGTTAGTCAGCTGGTAAATCAACGTGCATTACCTGTAAACTTAGGTTACCGATGAGTTTAAATATACTATCTTGTCTAACCTATCAGGCGAAGGATGCATCTTTTCTACATTTTCTTGCAGGTGATTCTTCTTACTTTATTTATTTATTTATTTATTTATTTATTTGAGACAGAGTCTCTCTCTGTCACCCATGCTAGAGTGCAGTGGCGCGATGTCGGCTCACTACAACCTCTGCCTTGCCTCCCGGGTCCCAATTCAAGCAATTCTCCTGCCTCAGCCTCTGGATAGCTGGGATTACAGGCACACGTCACCATGCCCAGCTAATTTTTGTATTTTTAGTAGAGGTGGGGTTTCACCATGTTGGCCAGGCTGGTCTTGAACTCCTGACTTCGTGATCCACCCGCTTCAACCTCCCAAAGTGCTGGGATTACAAGCGTGAGCCACCGTGCCCGGCCTCTTCTTACTTTTAATACTGCCTAGAGTAGGAAGCTCAGTTCCTTATAATTATTTATAAAGGAGACCTTAGATTGAGAATGAAAGCAATGTTTATGCTGGGATACGGGTGTGGTTGAACATGTCTTGGAGAGACTGCTTGGGTGGCCCAATAGAAAACTACTCACTTGAATGTCTGGGGAGCCTCCCAAGAGAAACTCATCCAAAGGGAAGAAAGTAGGAGTATCTAAATTTGGTTCAAGATTAGTGAAGTAAACACCTATTATGTTGTCTCCCCATCTCATGTCTTCTCCTAGAAACATTCTTCACCCAAACACTGTTCACACTACTTCCTAGAAATTCCACTTCCATGCTTGCTAATAAGGCAATGAGCCACATGATCTATGGCCACAGCTGATGGCACCAGGGACAGCCACCTAACCGCAAATGTGCCAGTTCGATTATCTCTCCTGGGAAATTTAAAGTAACACCCAGAGACTCTAGTTAATATTCATTGAATAATCAGAAAGTCAATGTCAGCTGAGGCAGCCATTCTCTAAACTGCACATAAAGAAGTAAGGAAATCTGGTCTTAGAGAATGAAGCATGAAGCAAACTTCCAAGAGAGAGATCTGTGGCTCTAGAAATGGAGAGAGTTGCTGTCTTGGTTCCTGATGCTGTTGCAATTCTTGGTTGTAATCCTTTGTAAGAATTGAAATACCCTTGCATCTGTACAATACTTTTCCCATTCGAAATACTCCTGCTCCTGTACAATAAATGTCCCATTTTCACCTTAAATTAACTGGAGTTCATTTTAGTTACTTGTTTAATTCCTGGGGAGAAGGACTAAAGTGGAAGTGGGAGGAAGGACGGGATGGAGGGAGGGAGAGAGTTAAACAACAAAGAAGAGTCATTTTGCCAATCTATAAATTATTGAGAATAAAAGTCTATGTAACACAGGGTGGCACAAGGTGACATAAACTAACTAATTGGAGTGATGGCTAAATCACATTTAGCCGCAAGTGGACCCAGCAGGCTGAGTGGCAAGAAAATCCATACTCAGAAGCTGAAAAGGATGAGTCTTTGTGGCAGCGACTTCACGGTGGGTTGTGCTTTGGATCATGAGGGTACAGTAGCATCTTTGGTGACATTAGCAGTAGTCAGCCAGAGACAGAAAATGATAGATATGGGAGCTAGTTCTCGAGGACACATGAAATACTCACTGACATCCAGAGCATTTGGAGGAGGAAGGGTTGATGTCCCCACACATAAGAGTGGCATGTGTCCATAGATATATTATTTTGTTACAGTTACATGGAACTCATTTTTAACCCTCAGGTTCATGTAGCCTGGGGTAACTTGTGATATACAGTGGGCCCTCTGTATTTGTGGATCCTGCATCCATGGATTCAACCAACTGCGAATTGAAAGATTTTAAAATAAAATGCATGGTTGCATCTGTACTGAACATGTATTGACTTTTCTTGTCATTATTCCCTAATCAATACAGTATAACAACTGTTTGCATAGCATTTACATGTGTCAAGTATTATAAGTAATCTATAGATGATTTCAAGTCTACGGGAGGATGTACATAGGTTATGCACAAATACAGTGCCATTTATACCAGGGACTTGAGCATCCGCAGATTTTGTTATCTGTGGGGGTCCTGGAACCAATCCCTCATGAATATTGAGTGGAAGACAGTGTGTTTGTATATCATATCTGTCTATCAATTGATCAATGGATAGATAGAGATAGAAAATTGATTGCTGGAAACTTTTTGTTGGCTTCTAGCTTCTACCCTTTTATTTATTCTGTATAATTCTAAAGGGTAGTCATATGACAGCCCTTCAAATATTTGAAGACAATCATCATGCCTTCTCTAAATCTGTGATTCCACAATCTATACCAATCTTTTATCTCAGAAACTTCACCATTTCCTTATCCTACCTGGGTGTCATACATCAGATGTGTCCTGTGCATCAGAATCACCTGGGACACTTGTTAAAAATACAAAATACATATTCTTGGTCCCATCTCCAGAGATTCTGATTTAGTAGCTCTAGGTTGGAGACCAGAAATCTCTATTTTTAAATAGGTGATTTTTATGTCACTGATCAAACTCTGGCATTGGTACTAACTGCTTTACCTTATTGGTACCTTTACTTTAAAAGTAGGCAATTAGTCATCAATTATGAGGTATCCAAAAAAGAAAACTGTTCTCCATATATGACTCACCTATTAAAGTAAAAAGAAAACAAACAAACAAAAAAAAACCTTACTATTTCTTTACCTGGAATCTATCAATGCAGTGTTGAATTGCATTAGCTTTTTATCAGTCTCTGGTGAATCATGATAACTTTGTAATCATTATAACTTTATAATAAATTAAAATTCTTATGTTGCTTTGCACAATTTTTGGCTTCTTCATTCTGTACTTACGCAATTTTTATCTGGAGCCTAAAAGTAAAAGTTTACATTTCCCTTTGATTTGATCCATAAATATCTTATAAAATTATTAGTTGAAACAATATACATGCATTCTTTCCAGCTTTGTATTACATGAAAATTATAGAAGCATGCCTTCTATGGCTGCATATAAATCATTAATAGGAGTTTTGTGTAGGTTAAGACCAAGAGCATACAATTCTGACACTCATTAGAGAAAAGTTTGCCCAAAGGTACTGTTAGTTTCCTATTGTGGCTGTAACAAAGTACCATAAACTTGGTGGCTTAGCACAACACAAATTTATCTTATTTTTATTATTTTATTATTTATTATTATACTTTAAGTTTTGGGATACATGTGCAGAATGTATAGGTTTGTTACATAGGTATATACGTGTCATGGTGGTTTGCTGCACCCACCAACCCATCATCTACATTAGGTATTTCTCCTAACGCTATCCCTCTCCCAGCCCCCCACCCCACAACAGGTCCCACTGTATAATGTTCCCCTCCCTGTGTCCATGTATTCTCATTGTTCAACTCCCACTTATGAGTGAGAACATGCATTGTTTGGTTTTCTGTTGTTGTGTTAGTTTGCTGAGAATAATGGTTTGCACCTTCATCCATGTGCCTGCAAAACACATGAACTCATCCTTTTTTATGGCTGCATAGTATTCCATGGTGTATATGTGCCACATCTTCTTTATCCAGTCTATCATTGGTGGGTATTTGGGTTGGCTCCAAGTCTTTGCTGTTGTGAACAGTGCTGCAATAAACGTGTGCGCATGTGTCTTTATAGTAGAATGGTTTATAATCCTTTGTGTATATAACCAGTAATGGGATTGCTGGGTCAAATGACAGTTCTTGTTCTAGATCCTTGAGGAATTGCCACACTGTCTTCCACAATGGTTGAACGAATTTACACTCACACCAACAGTGTAAAAGTGTTCCTATGTCTCCACATCCTCTCCAGCATCTGTTGTTTCCTGACTTTTTAATGATTGCTGTTCTAACTGGCATGAGATGGCATCTCATTGTGGTTTTAATTTGCATTTCTCTAATGACCAGTGATGATGAGTTTTTTTTCATATGTTTGTTGGCTGCATAAATATCTTCTTTTGAAGTATCTGTTCATATCCTTTGCACACTTTTTGATGGGTTGTTTGTTTTTTTCTTGTAAATTGATTTAAGTTCCTTGTAGACTCTGGATTTACTGTCAGATGGATAGATTGCAAAATTTTTCTCCCATTCTGTAGGTTGCCTGCTCACTCTGATGATAGTTTCTTTTGCTGTGCAGAAGCTCTTTAGTTTAATTAGATCCCAGTTTTGGCTTTTGTTGCCATTGCTTTTGGTGTTTTAGCCATAGCTATGTGCTGAATGGTGTTGCCTAGGTTTTCTTCTAGGGTTTTTTATGGTTTTAGGTCTTACACTGAAGTCTTTGATCCATCTTGGGTTAATTTTTGTATAAGGTGTAAGAATGGGGTCCAGTTTCCATTTTCTGCATATGGCTAGCCAGTTTTCCCAACATCATGTATTAAGTAAGGAATCCTTTCCCCATTTCTTGTTTTTGTCAGGTTTGTCAAAGATCAGATGGTTGTAGATGTGTGGCATTGATTCTGAGGCCTCTGTTCTGTTCCATTGGTCTATATGTCTGTTTTGGTACCAGTACCATGCTGTTTTGGTTACTGTAGACTTGTAGTATAGTTTGAAGTCAGTTAGCATGATGCCTCCAGCTTTGTTCTTTTTGCTTAGGATTGTCTTGGCTATGCGGGCTCTTTTTGGCTCCATATGAAATTTAAAGCCATTTTTTCTTATTCTGTGAGGAAAGTCAATAGTAGCTTGATGGGGATAGCATTTTATCTATAAATTACTTTGGGCAATGTGGCCATTTTCACAATACTGATTCTTCCTATCCATGAGCATGCAATGTTTTTCCATTTGTTTGTATCCCCTCTGATTTCCTTGAGCAGTGGTTTGTAGTTCTCCTTGAAGAGGTCCTTCACATCTCTTGTAAGTTGTATTCCTAGGTATTTTATTCTGTTTGAAGCAATTGTGAATGGGAGTTAACTCATGATTTGGCTCTCTATTATTGGTGTATAGGAATTCTTGTGATTTTTGCACATTGGTTTTTGTACCCTGAGACTTTGCTGAAGTTGTTTATCAGCTTAAGGAGATTTTGGGCTGAGACAATGGGGTTTTCTAAATATAGAAAACTCTTTTGCATTTGCTGAGGAGTGTTTACTTCCAATTGTGTGGTCAATTTTAGAATGAATGTGATGTGGTGCTGAGAAGAATGTATATTCTGTTGATTTGGGGTGGAGAGTTCTGTAGATATCTATCAGGTGTACTTGGTCCAGAGCTGAGTTCAAATCCTGAATATCTTTGTTAATTTTCTGTCTCGTTGTTCTGTCTAATATTGACAGTGAGGTGTTAAAGTCTCCAACTGTTATTGTGTGGGAGACTCTTTGTAGGTCTCTAAGAACTTGCTTTATGAATCTGATGCTCCCGTATTGGGTGCATATATATTAAAGATAGTTAGCTCTTCTTGTTGCATTGATCATTGATCCCTTTACCATTATGTAACGCCCTTCTTTGTCTTTTTTTATCTTTGTTGGTTTAAAGCGTGTTTTATCAGAGATTAGGATTGCAACCCCTGCCTTTTTTTTTTTTTTTTTTTTTTTTTTTTTTTGCTTTCCATTTGCTTGGTAAATATTCCTCCATCTCTTTATTTTGAGCCTATGTGTGTCTTTGCATGTGAGATGGGTCTCCTGAATACAGCACACTGATGGGTCTAGACTCTATCCAATTTGCCAGTGTGTATCTTTTAATTGGAGCATTTAACCCATTTACATTTAAGGTTAATATTGTTATGTGTGAATTTGATCCTGTCATTATGATGCTAGCTGATTATTTTGCCCGTTAGTTGATGCAGTTTCTTCATAGTATTGATAGTTTACATAATTTGTTATGTTTTTGCAGTGGCTGGTGCTGGGTTTTCCTTTCCATGTTTAGTGCTCCCTTCCAGAGCTCTTGTAAGGCAGGACTGATGGTGACAAAAATCTCTCAGCATTTGCTTCTCTGTAAAGGATTTTATTTCTCCTTCACTTATGAAGCTTAGTTTGGCTGGATACGAAATTCTGGGTTGAAAATTCTTTCCTTTAAGAATGTTGAATATTGACACCCACTCTCTTCTGGCTTGTAGAGTTTCTGCAGAGAGATCTGCTGTTAGTCTGATGGGCTTCCCTTTGTGGGTAATCCGACCTTTCTCTCTGGTTTTCCTTACCATTTTTTCCTTCATTTCAACTTTGGTGAATCTGACGATTATGTGTCTTGGGGTTGCTCTTCTCGTGGAGTGTCTTTGAAATTTATCTTATTATTCTAGAGATCAGAAGTTAAAAATGCTCACCAAGGCTAAAATAAAAGTGTTGGCAGGGCCACATTCTTTCTGGATGATTTGTTGATTTGGGGATATTCCAGTTTTCTTGTCTTTTCCAGCTGCTTGGATTCCTTGGCTTGTGGCCCCTTGCATTTTCAAGGCCAGCAATGGTTGGTTGAATCATTATGCTATCTCTGTGGTTCTGATTCTTCTTCTTCCCTCTTCCTTATTTAAAGAACCTTGTGATTACAATGGGTCCTGGATTATCAAGGATAACCTGCTTCAAAGTCCATCTGCAGCCTTAACTCCCCTCTTGCTGGGTAACATAACATATTCATAAGTGTTGGTGATTAGGATGAGGACATCTTTTGGTATTCTGCCTACGACAGGTATCAATAATAATAGTTCTCTGAAGGTCTTAAACTTTTCTGATTGCAAAACCTATTTCCATATATTGACTTGTTTGATGCTTTTTCATCCCCGTGTGCTAACAAAGTCAGCTGTTATTAGATCCACTTTAGAATCCAAAGCTCAGAGTGAGCATGTAACCTCCCTTAGGATAAAAGGTTACTAAGTGATGGAGTTAGGACAAGAAGCCAGGTGTTTCATTCCTGTCCCAGTGATTTTTCATAAGCATTTAAGCAGCTGTGAATCCACCTGATATCTTATGATCTGACATTTCCCATGTCAGTCACAAGAACATCATGAATGACATGGTCAGATACACTTTCTCTCTGTCACTCTTCTGGTCTGCAGATCAAGTAACTTATTAAAAAAGGAAATAAAGTTTAATTTTTCAACATATCCTTAGGGAATTCATGTTACCTCCTTGTGACAGCAGCTTTCTCTTTATTTTTTGAAGAATATAAAAACAACTAAAAAGCCAGTCCTGGATGTTTTTAGAGCTTGACAACTAACCTATTGGCTGTCGATCCTGCAATGCACCTGTTATGCATTCGGATGATATTCTCTTCAGAATTCCTCAACCCACCTTGAAGCTGAATCCTCCTTACCACTGTGTGATGGAGGTGAAATGTAACTGTTTCAGGAGGCTTAAAATCACCAAGTTTCAAATCTATTGTCTGTCTCTAAAATTGCCGTCTCTTCTCTCCTTCAGTTTCTTCTCTGTGTCACTATTTTTCACTTGCCAACTCGTTGATACCAATTTTAATTCTTTTCTGCCTCTTGAAAAACTCCCCCTTACTGGCTTCCTTTCTGTATTATTTCTTCCAACCTATCCTGGAAACCTTCAGCCTATTTAATAAGCTCCTCCATGGAGACATGTACTTAAAGTGCTTTCTTTTCTCATCAAGCAAAGAGAACAGATTGCACTCACAGCAAGCAAAATTGTGTGCTCAAGAGCCCCAGGTAGGAAGACACAAACAGCTGCAGCCACCGCAACAATATTATTGTTTTGCATATTGAGGACACTGGGCTAGGTAGGTTGTATTATCCCCATTTTGTAGTGTTTTCTACTTTTGGCCACCACCACTTTCCAAACTCCTTCATTTTTCTCAGTAATCTGGTTCAGCTTCTCCAGGGGAGGAATCTGTCTTTTGCATCTCTCTTTTCAGTTTCCCTCTTTCCCCTGCTGCCCCTAAATGTGAGCATCTCCCAGGGCCCTACCCTCTTCTTTTTGTGTGGTCCTTCTCCAAGACCTTGTCTCTTCTCATGATTTCAAATACATCCCATGTGCAGATAATTCACAATCTATATCTCCCAGTCTAACCTTTCTCCTTTGAGCTTGTCCTGAACATCTTACTCTCTGAAACTTTCCACTCTTGACTGGATCTTAATGTACCTAAGATGGAAAATTTTACCAGCCTAGGATTCTTTCTCCTGAATTGAATCTTTAAAAATTTCATCAGAGCTACCCATTTAACATCTTTGTTTCTCCTTTTTCCTCTCTACCTGTAATAATTTCTCCCCAAATATTATAGTGATTACCTCCTCCTTTACTGCCATAGTGCCTGCTCCATTTGATCATTTCCCCTGCTATCATCCTAGCTCAAAAACTTATTATATGCTGCATGATTGCAATAATCTAACTCAGTGATTCTCAACCCTGGTTGCACATTAGAATCACCTGGGGGAGCTTTAAAAACATTCTTATATCTCGTCCCCACCTCAGAGATTCTGATTAAATTGGGCACGGATGGGACCCTGACACTGGCATTTTTTTAAACTCCCCAGGTGATTCTAATATACAGCTAGGCTTGAGAACCACTGAGCAAACCTTCCATTTATCCTCATCTTTAATCCCTTTTGCCTATTAGATTATGACTCTAAAGGATTTCTTCCTCAAACACTCACCCATTTAAAACCTTTAGTTCATTAACACCTCTCTGATAATTTTCAAACTCATTAGCTTAGCTTCCTGCACTCTGAGTAACTGACCCCAATTCACCCTGCTAGCATGAATGGATGAGCCACTCTACCTCATCTCCTGAATCTGCCTTGCAATTTCCTGCCTCTGTGCATTGTTGACTCTCTTTCCCCATACCCATTTCTGCCTATTGAGAATGTGTTCAGCATTTCTATGTCCAACCCAATGCCTTTCTCTATTCAGCAACCTGACCCCACCCTTCCCTAAAATCCAAATCCTTTGCAGTTTACACTGGACTCAAAGCACTTTTCACATAGCCTGTTGGTTGAAGGATCAGGCTTTTGCATCAGAAGGAACAGGTTCAAATCCTAGCTTCTCTGCTTCCTGCTATGTGACTTTGGGGTATCCTGGAATTTCTCTGAGCTTCATTTCTACATCTGTTAAATGAGCATGATAGTAGTACCCACCTCCTAAAGTTGTCTAAGGAGTAGATTAAGTAAAATCATATATGGAAAATGTCTAACACATAAGAGGAGCTAGATAAATGTTAGCTACTTTGTTACTTTTATTATCATTTTTTGTAAACATGTACCACTAGCCCCAAATAGATTATGCTACATTGAAGTATAAGACAGTCTTACAAAACCTCTTATCTTCACAGCGTCTAGTGCTGTTCCTTGAACATAGTAAGTGCTCCACATACTTGCTTAATGAATAACTTGGTAAATCCAAATATATCAAATCAAATTCAAGTGACTGTGACCTCTAGTCTGCCTGTATTGCGCTTTGGTGGTAAATGGACTTAATAGAAAACTTTCATTAAAAGCTTATCTTTTTTTAGCATAGCCTTAGAAAGAGATGAAAATGCACCTTGAAGCCTTTTAAAATGTTTATGATTTCCTGGGTCTGGTTCTAACGTCAGTCTTTAAGCGTCTCCAAATCTCCTGAGATTCTGCTAAATGTATTTGGTCCATCCTTCCAAAAATGAATGTTTATATAATCTTAACAAAAATGGACCAGCAACACAAGGTGAAATTAATTCTTTTGAATCCAATTTTCTTATTTTTATTCCTTGGCCAGGACAGCCTTTGTAAGTAGCGCATTTCTTGTTTGACTATATCTATGAATAAACTTTGTCTGTGCAAACATATTTCCAATGGTATTACATGAGGAATACTCGAGGTTTGACTTCAAACATTCCAGAGATCATCATGCCAACTGCATATTTCATGAGGTTTTAAGTCATAGAGAGTCCAGTTTAAGATATTTCTCTTTTCCTGCTTATTCTTTTAGGATGTTCTCTTCTTTTCTTATGCAATTTTCTCCTAATCCATATTTTAAAAGCTAATTCTGAAAGGTTAATCCAGAATCAATTTCCCTTTTAAGGAAATAAACATTATAACAATTGACAGAAAAATTCTGCTCAAATGCCAAAAGCAATCAAACCTTACACACACCAAGCCCCCCAACACACACACACACACACATATATGCATGCACACACACACTGTTTTGAATTAAACTGTGTCACCTCAATTCATATGTTAGGGTTCTAACCCCCAAAATGACTGTATTTGGAGATAGGGTCTTTAAGAAAGTAATTAAGATTAAATGAGGTCATAAAAATAGAACTCTAATTTGATAGGACTGGTGTCCTTATAGTAAGAGGAAGACACACAGGAGATCTCTCTTTCTACACATGCCAGGGTAAAGCCTATGAGAGGACATAGCGAGACAGGAAGGAGGCCTCACCAGAACCAACCCTGACAGCACCTTAATCTTCGACTTCCAGGCTCCAGAACTGTAAGAAAATCAATTTCTGTTGTTTAGGCTATCCAGTCTGTAGTACTGTGTTATGTCAGGAGACTAATATACATACTCACACCCACAACCCACCCCACCCCCTCACCACACACATACCAAATGCAAACTTTTTAAAACCGTATTTACTGGAAGGAAAATACTGATTTTCTTCCTCTTCCTCTCTATTCCTAGTCAGTTATTACTATTGGTCCTCTCCTAGCCTCCTTGACTCTCTCCCTATTGCCCTAAGATTTTACCATTGGCCACAGTAACCTTTAACAATTCCATATGAACTATTTTCTTGGCTGGGCATCGTGGCTCACACCTGTAATCCCAGCACTTTGGGAGGCCAAGGCAGGCAAATCACCTGAGGTCAGGAGTTCAAGACCAGCCTGACCAACATAGAGAAACCCCGTCACTACTAAAAATACAAAATTAGCTGGGCATGGTGACACATGCCTGTAATCCCAGCTACTTGGGAGACTGAGGCAGGAGAATCACTTGAACTCAGGAGGCGGAATTTGCAGTGAGCCAAGATCATGCCACTGCACTGCAGCTTGGCAACAGAGCGAGACTCCATCTTAAAAAATATATATATACACACACACACACGCACATATATATATACACACACACACACACACATATATATATATATATTTCTCTTATTAAACCTAGAGTACAATGAGGACTTGGCTACCCAAACCCTGGGGAAAGTTCTTCTGAAACACTGCATTTTTCTAGACAATTCACTGTTAACCCTATAAGCACTGGCTTGTTATCATCCTTGGAGGAATTCTTATATTTTAAAATCTTTCTAAAAACACTAATACTTTCACACCATCTTAAACATTAGGTGAAACTTTTCATTTCTGTCTCGTGTCTATTCTGGGTTATCATTATAAAGTGCTGATAATAAAGCTATAGATACATACAGAGGCAGATGTTGGAATTTCAACAATAAACCCTTATGCAGTACTTGTATGTCAGTGAATGTTTTAATCCATTTATGTATATGAAGTCATTTAATCCTCAGAACCACAGATATAAAGCAGGTACTATTATTGTCCTAATTGTACAAACAAGGAGACTGAAGCACAGAAAGGTCCTTAGAGTTGGCAAAGGAAGAAGCTGGGCTTTAAAATGAGGCTGAGATGGTTCTAGAGCCCACAGACTTAACAACTATTTCTCTCCTCTGCTGAAGACTGAGACACGAAGCTTAAAGGGGCCAAACACCTGATGCCCTATTGTCTAGTTTCTTGACAAATTCTTTGATGTCAGCTCTTTATACTGTTGACTCCTTTTTGTAAATATCACATAGTGCTTGTGCAGGAGCATCAGCTTATATACACTGTAATGGAGCCAGGTTTCTGCAAACGACATGAGTGTTTCAAAAGCTGGAGCACCTTTCTTCCAGGTGGGGTTCACAGCCTCTGAAATACCATTGTCTTCTGAATTTTGATATGGATCCTCTGATCTGTGAGAATAATGTAAATCGTTATCTCATGCAGCATCCCTGATATGCTGGCTCATGTTAGAGTGCGAGAGTGGAGCTATCAGAACTTTAGTGAGGTCATACTGCCTAGCACCCAAACTGTGGTTTCTAATACCATTCTCCAATAGAAGGAGCTGGGATTCTGTGAAGAAATCGCTGAGTCTAGGACTGGGGCAGGACATATATAAGATAAGCCTGAATCATTTTATAGTGTCAGACAGAAAGAATGTGCTAAAAAGAAAACACACACACACACACAATGGTGGGGGTATGCCAAAGCGTACAGGAGCCACTTAAAGAGCTACCAGTGGTCAAAGCTGCAAAAATCTGAGCAACAAAACAAATTAAGTAATATTCAATTACAGCCCAAAGTATAAAATAAATGTAATAAATATGAGTCCATATTTATTTTTTTAAAATAAATGAGTAATTGAATAAAGGAATAAATAAATAGGGGAGTAGAGACATTTGCTATGCAGAAAAAAATTCAAATAAATTATGGAAATACTTCACTCTCTGCTCTTTATGGATTGTGCGTGGTGTCTTTCTTTCAAACACTACTATATAAAAGAAAGAAAACTTAAAAAAAAATAACCTAGGCCGAGACGGGCGGATCACGAGGTCAGGAGATCGAGACCATCCTGGCTAACACGGTGAAACCCCGTCTCTACTAAAAAATACAAAAAACTAGCCGGGCGAGGTGGCGGGCGCTTGTAGTCCTAGCTACTCGGGAGGCTGAGGCAGGAGAATGGCGTAAACCCGGGAGGCGGAGCTTGCAGTGAGCCGAGATCCGGCCACTGCACTCCAGCCTGGGCGACAGAGCGAGACTCCATCTCAAAAAAAAAAAAAAAAAAAAAAAAATAACCTTACAGTGGAGAAAGCTGAAAACCACCACCTCAGCCAGATGATCAAGTCAACATCAACAGTGATCAGTCACATCAGTAGTATCTCCCATGGATGTAATGTGATGAGACTGGCCTCTGTGGTCTTCTTTCCAAAAATATACTACCCTATTACCCCATTCTGATCATGACAAAAACAAACAGATCCTAATTGACGGACATTCTACGAAGTCCCTAACCAGTAATCCTCAACGTTGTCCAGGTCATCAGAAAAAAAAAAAAAAAAAAAGTCTGAGAAACTGTCACAGCCAAGAGCCTAAGGAAACATGATGACTAAATTTAATCCTGGATGAGATCTTGGAACAGAAAATCGACGTTATGTAAAAACTCAGAAAGTCCGAATAAAGCATGGACTTTAGGTAATAATAGTGTATCAGTGTTGGTTCAATGACAAATGTACCATGTTAATGTAAGATAATAGGGGACACTGGATGTGAGGTATAAATGAACTCGCTGTACTATCTTTGCAATGGTTTTATAAATCTAAATCTATTCTAAAATAAAAAAAAAAAATGTATTTTAAAAAACAGTTCCTGCAGTACAGCTACTGCCCAGGCAATGTTGGCTACAGATGCAGTTGCATGATCACCCACGCTCCAGCTAGCAGTTCCTTGGATTCGGATGTACCAACCTTTTCACACTCCTCTTATTTACCCTCTTCTTGGCATGCTATGACCTGGATATACCCTGCCCTTAAAGTCCCTGGGACCCTTGACTCATACTTTGTGTTTTTCTAGCTGTTTTGTCCTCAATATGAATGATGTAAGTAGTTATTTAGATCCAATAACATTTATATTTCCTATAAATGCCACCTGCATTATTCTTTATTGAGGGCTCTGATATCTTAACACCTTCACTTCTGCTCTAGCAAGATAACACATGCAAATTCTTACTTTCACTTGTTAATGCATAAATATTATGTGTAACACACCTTTCACTGGATATTTGGCATGTGAATTCCATATCATTTCCAAGCATTTGAGCTCCAGGACTATTTATTACAAAGCACACATAGGTTTCCTCACCTGGGTTACTCCTAGTCCTCCAAAAGAGATGCCAATATTGGGTCAAACATACAAAGATTTTATTAGTAAAGCAAAAATAAATGGGGAGAGGTCAGAAAAGGACTGGAGAGCCATTATACCTTGAGGTAAGTCTGACCCAAATGAAGGAGAGAAAGAAGAAACATTGGGTAAAAGTGTCCTAGATCACTATGCAGACTAAGAATGGTTGGGCAAGGCCGATAGAGACTCCTCAAACCAAGACTGGCCATCAGAAGAGTCTCGTGTCTTTCAGAAAAGGCCTGCCTTGGTATTCTTTCTGCACTCAGTCATTTACTGGGAGCAGCAGTAGGAAGCCTGACCTCTGCACACAGCAGCTGGAGTCCCAGAAGTCAGTTATGCTTACTGTAGTTGGAATTTGGAGAGTCTGATTCTCATAGATGCCACATAAAGGGAAAGGAAATGCTGTGCAACACGATATTATCTACAATTTCCACCCAGCTTGTCTTAATGTTTGACTTAGAAGAGCATTTGAGGCACAAACAGCATGAGATATTGCATATTTTGTATTGTAGTGAAATTTAAAGTATCTGCAAATTGTATTCCCAACAAAAACATTCAAATTATGAATGATGCCTTGATCCATAGGTAGATTCCAGGAGGTAATAATAGTGGGAAGGTACTATGAGAAAATAACAGTGGGATGAAGTTAGTAACAACCTTGTTATCCTTCAGTAAGCCCATACCTTTTAGGTGCAAACTTATGGTAGAACCAGTTTATTTTTACAAAGTGATCCAGTATCTACTTAGCTTATACCCTAAAATCTATGTGTAACATCAATAAAACCATTTAGAATGATGACATATGTCACTTCCCAATTACTTTAATTTATAAAAGAATATAATATTTGCACATCTAAGAACGACCAGAATGTCATTATTCTGCTTGAAACAAGGGTGACTTTATTTGTTAGCACCTAACTAGGAGTGAAACAGGCAAGCATCACCAAATTACACCAAAGCAATCAATCAGCACAAAACTGGTCAGAAACTCATTCATCCTCAGAAATGCATTGCATAAAGCAGAAATTATTAACTGTTTACTAAAATTCTATCAGGTTGGTGTAAATGTAATTGCAGTTTTTGTCATTACTTTAAATCTTTTCAGTTTTTGTCTTAGCCTTTAGTTATTATAACTTTTTACTGCTCTGGTTCGATTTTCGATACCAGGACTAACCTTTCAAAACCCAGAAAAGAGATTTGGCCCCTTTGAAAAGCACTGAATCATGAAAAGGAGTGTCCACATCACTTTTTTTTTCCTGATAACTACTCAGATAATAGACAGCATTCTAATTTAGGCATATTCAGTAGGAGGTGCAGACCCACAGTTTTCCAGGACACCAAATCCACAAAAATATTTGACAGCTTCTGATCATTGTTTCTTCGTCCTAATATTATTCAAAGTCAATTACTCTATCTTGATTCTGCCAGAATCAGTAATGTGACATAGAGAAGGGTCCTCACAAGTTACAAGGTTGGTGATAGATAATGTATTAACAACAAAAAGTGCATAGTTTATAATTTACTTTTTCAAATACAAAAACAGTTTAGATTCATGATCATTTTTATATAATCCATCATTATGCTATCATATTTGAGAGGAGGGACAGCAAACTGCATTGACAAGAAAACTTACTATCAGCAAATCAAGCATACCCTGATAAGGCAGGGGAATGTTATAAAATCTCTTGCTTTGGGTCCTATCTTCTAATTTATGGAGAGTCCACAATGTAGTGCATTTTGTCCCTGCTCACCTACTTAGTAGGCATAGATGTTTCACTCTGGGTTTTGTGGGCCCACAGCCCCCATTCGCATTCTTCCCCTCTCATAATCACTATAGCAAAGAGCCCTTCACTTTGCATAGTTTCCTGTTCTCTTCTTGCCAAATCCCCACAAACACTCAGATTTTTGTATTCCTCTATTCTCCCCTGCAGCAAGCATGTATCATCAGACATGCCCTTGTACATACTTTCATTGAAGGTGTGTGTGTGAATGTGTGTGACAGAGGCTGAGTGGGTAGCAGAGGGGATCTTTGTGTAGAGCAAACATTCCACATTCCCAACATAGGCCTCCTCTATATTATACTTAAAGAGTCTCTGAGTCTTACTCAGTCTTGAGTTACTTCACCAAATGCTGTCTGTGTTCCTCCTAGCTGTAGTAAGTGCTGCCCCACAAGAGGACAGAATTCTTCCTGCTACGTGGATACTAACATTACTATTCCGTGCATTCTAACATGCTTTTTGAAAAAGCAAGAAGGAAGTGGTGGCAGGGCCCCACTTCATCTATCATGTATATCACAGAGAGAAAAGTTTAAGAACTCATATTCTAGGTCCCTATATTGGGATGCAAATGGTTCCTCCTTATACACAGAGTGGAACTATCTATGCTTTAAAGGACTTCAGTACTGAGACGGGGGCACCTCATTCTTCCTCTGCACCGCCCAATATTCTTTCATCTTCTCTTCATCCCTGGCTCTTTGCTTCCCACAGAGAGCTCATGCACTACACAATGTCCTTGTCGCTGAATATAATTTCTGTGCGACATCTGCACTGACTGTAGCCCCTAATGTTGCGCTGGTTTCTTTTGCAGAAGTTCTCTGTTTGCCTTGATCCAATTTTCTACATCCTGAGTTTCATAGTCACCATCCTCCAATCAGAGTGCTCCTTTTTTTTTTCTGCTGGCAACACCCTCCAATCAGAGCGCCCCTTTGTTCTGCATGGCTGACTGACCCAGCAACAGTGCCCTCGGATCTCTGGTTTTTCTGGCTTCGTTTTCTGCTGAGAAAGGATGGATTTTCTTGGACACCCAACATTTTCCTTCAAGCTGCTTCTATATCTGTAACAATTCCAAAAGCTTTGGGTTACATTTAATCTCCCTTTCTAGATCTTCCTTTCTGCCTAAAAACTCAGAAATGCTCAAAAGTTCAGATACTGCAGTTAGGTGTAATAATGCTACCTGGGATGGGAGCTAGTAAGTCTTTATTGGCCATTGACAGTTATATCCTTGAGGAGCATGTCATGCTAGCCTGGACAAAGAACAGAACACACAGGAAATCAGACACAGGACAGGATTTTTAGGGGAAATGGGTGGTTGTCTATACTCAAAAAAATTGTTAATTAATGAATAAATAGGCTGTGGGAAGTGTTTTATAGTCATATGAAATTGAGAATTATAATGTCTCTATCAGAAGCTTGCAAGCTACAAAATAGTCACAAGTTCCTTTGTTATATAGTGACTGCAAATACAACTCTAAAGATATATAACTACAAGTACCCTTAGTCTAAGAACAAATCGTGTTTCAGTACCATTGGCTAATGGTTATGTACCTTGAAGGCTAACAAGATTGTAAAAACGGGCTAAGATAAAATTTTAGACAAATTGTGTGTTTAGCCATCTGTCTTTGTATCTTCTAGCCTTCATTTTTCTTACTATCATGGACTTGAGAAATGACCCCTGAGGTCCCTTCAGATTTTAAGATGTTGTGATTCTAGGAAACGTTTTTATCAGGGCTGCCTCACAAGTTGCAAAGATCATTAGTTACTGAACAAATAGAAGAATGATCTGATCTGAGTTTAACCTCTACTCTCTGTCCCAGATCAGCCCTCAATAGATGTGCTGGAGAGTAGTGAATGGCCAAAAGGAAACCATCAGAAAATAATGGGAAAAAAGCAACCAGACATTCATCAAGAGTAAAATTGGGGCCAGGTGCTGCGGCTGCCACCTGTAATCCCAGCACTTTGGGAGGACGAGGCGGGCGGATCACCTGAGGTCAGGAGTTTGAGACCGGCCTGGCCAACACGGTGAAACCCCGTCTCCAATAAAAATACAAAAGTTAGCCGGGCATGGTGGTGGGTGCCTGTAATCCCAGCTACTCAGCTGAGGCAGGAGAATCGCTTGAACCCAGGAGGCGGAGGTTGTAGTGAGCCGAGATGGCATCACTGCACTCCAGCCTGGGCAACAGAGCAAGGCTCCATCTCCCCCCGCCCAAAAAAAAAAAAAGAGTAAAATTGGGTCCACCAGTAATATTTTCAAGACCTGGGGAAAGAATAGAAATGAAACCACACAGCCTGACCCCACTTTTCTTCCACCCAGTTCTACTCTTCACTGTGCACCCTCCCCACCCTGTTCTGTCCTACACTGTGAATGGCCTTTTGCATGTATGTATAGACACTCTAACCTGAATTTCCAAGGTCTGCCTGCCATCACACCCGTGCCCTCTACCCACCCCTCTCCTTGGTTATCCCTCATGCCTAGGCTTTTGCATGCCAGCAGCATTGTCTACCCTAAGGAAGAGAAACCTGATGAAGAAAGCACACCTAGCAAGAGGACCTCAAATGCTGCAGTCTTCTAGACAGGGAACTCCAAAATCTCAGGTTCTCAGAGTGTAGTCTAAAAGGAGAGGCTAGAACTCTGGTAGGCATTTCCTCTTTACTCCTGGACTCCTTGCCCCAAGGTGAGAAATGTGACTAGAGGAAAGCCAGAGAAGGGCTCTCCAAAACACAAGCCCAGGGTGGGGTCCTTTCTCGCCCAGGCTTTAGGTTGTGTCAGCTATACTTATACTTGCAATAGAAATGTGGGAATGTAATTGTTCAAACATTATCCTCCTTACACCATGTATTCAAAAATATAACAAAGGTGACAAACATCAGGCATCTAAACTCTAGAGTAGTGGGAATGATTAGCCAACATGAGTAATTATTGCTAAACCATTTATAGATTGGCTTTGGAATATCTTTAGATAGCTATATGCTGTTGCACTGGATTGTAGCTCCATCTGAGTGTAAAATCACCTTATTTGAAATTAAACTGTATGGTCAAACAATAAAAATCTCCCTTTGGAACAACAGGGCAATAGCCCAAATCTCCATAGTGTGTCCCTCAGTTTAAATTTCTTGTGACTTCCAGCTCTTCCAGCTCTTCTCTTTCTGAGAAGGGAGAGGCAAGATTATGTATGAATTCTTTTCTAATGCTATGATTCTCAGATTTAAATTTAACAGTCTAGTAGCATTTGCTATTTGTGTCATGCCAGACCATTTCATGTACATCTTGTCAATTTAACCATATCTGTGAAATATCGTTAGCCCCACTTTGAGGTGAGAAAATGAAGATTTGGAAAAGTAAAATGACTTGGTATAGATCTCATGACTGACTTTGAATACACAGGTAATTCTTGAACACAGATCTTTGATCTGCAAGTCCAGGGGTCTTCGCACTATAGCAGGGTGGTCTTCTGAGGTCATCCTTGATATCACTGCCTAAAACAAACAGAGTGAACTCTTTAAGAATGAGGATTTTGTTCATAAATGTATCACCAGTGCCTAGAACAGGGCCTGGAACATTGCCAATGGGTCAAAACTATAACTAGTTAAATGAACAAACAAATAGAGGACTAGCTACCCATCCACTAAATAGAGAGAAGTAATGAAATATTTTGACTTAAACACTTTCTTTCTAAATATATCCTTATTTTCTATAACATTCTGGATGACAATCAACACAAATCCTGGCTTTGTGGAATGAGTTCCTCTCCTGCCTTGACTATCTGTCTTTTAAGTTAATTTTTTTAAAGGACATTTTCTCCCAACATTCTCCCATCAATATACGTTATATGCTGCTTTTGCCAGTCTTTTTCTGGCTTAACAGTGTCAGGCATTAATGCGTCTATCTACAAGGGAAAACACTATTAATCTAAAAAAATTATGGCATCTCTGCCATGCCATAGATCCAAATTTTATCAGAATCATCAGCTGCTCTTCTGTTTCTTTCGTATCTACTTGAATTTCTTTCATAGGCTTATAGCTTTAGAATAACTCTTCACGATCATCTAGGCCATTTTTCCCCCAAATTGGTACATGTGCTAATCATGGTACTTGAGATGACTTTTAGGTGGTGTATAAGTAATGAGTACTTTTTTCTAATAATTTTATCTTTCCTAATATACTTTTCCCTTTTCATTTTCCTTTAATGAAAACCTGAAATGTTATGAATATTATTGTTTAGGTTGTTTAGGACCAGGCTATCGTAGGAAATACTCATCGCCATGTAAATGATTTATTAACTTAAATAAATATTTAAATATAAATGTTACAGTAAAAATAATATACATGGTTCTCAGATATGACAAAAACCAGGAAGGGAATGATTTTTAGAAAACATTTTTCTAGTCCACGCACATCACTTTTTGGCTAAGGCACAGGGAGGTGAAATCACTTGCCCAAGGCCCCAGGGTTAATTAGTAAAAAAAAATGAGGACTAGACTATAAGTCTGCAGATTCCAGGTAATTTGTTTATGTCAGTAATGCCCCACTTTTAGAATTGGAGCACCATTAACCTGCTTTTATATGATTCCTATTGTGAATAAATTTTTATACACCTCTGACAAACGCATAAGATTCTAACTTTTGTAATTGAAGCTTCAAAGACAGAAAAACCCTCTGGCTCTTTCAGAGTAAAAAGCATTCTTAGATATAATTACAATCTCTGTTTATAATGCACTTTTCATTAGGGGACCTGAATGAACCCTGAAAAATTGATCTGATGTCTGATATTATCCTTGTTTTATACACTGCGAAACTATGGCCCAGACAGATTGAGTTGTCAAGGATCAGCCGGGATGTCAATCACTGAGAAAGAGACAATTAAATCTCTAATCCCAACCTCACCTTTCCCATTCAGTTCCTAATCCCTTACCAGATTTGGAATTACAAGGATCTAGTCTAAGAGTTGCACTTTGAACCTTTCCAAAGTGCCTGTGGTGGTGGGTGTCCATTTTCAGGCTTCCTAATTTAATCGCCTTGTTTGGTTTTATTAATTGAGCATATAACTGGGTTTAAATCTTTTGCTTATTGTTCTCTTTGGTTGTTTTCAGATTATTTCTGTATGTCTAGAGTTCTTTGTCCTGCCTATTCCTACACAGATGAAGAAATAGCTACCATTATGGCCGAGTATGACAAGACACACCCTGAGATATTTGTACTCTACCTACTCAGAATCCCTAACTCAACCACCTGACTATCTACTGGACAAAATAAGCCAATAAATAAATTCATTGCTTGAGTCATTTATGTCCTACTTTGTACAGTGGATCATACAGAGTGTGTGGCCTTTGGTTGACCACAGGTCAGTTCCTATTGATCTGATGTCCTTCAAATGCCCTCTAGTGGTCAAAGGCCCACATGGGCTTCACTTTCCCTCATGTGACATACCACAACCTCTGAATAAATAGAACAACTGTCCATTGAAAACTTGTGTCTAAAGGATCCATGCGTATCCCAGAGAAGTCAGTCTTCTCTTCTTCTCCCTTGGCCCATTAAACTACAGCCCCAGTAGCAGATTCAGGGCATAGTATTCACTGCTCTGTAACCTTCAGAATAACTGCTTTTGAACACCAGCTCTGTGGCACACACGGTTATGAGTGCATTGTACACGTAATCTTTGTATTAGTTTCCTAGGGTGGTAGTGACAAAGTACCACAAGCTGAGTAGCTCAGCAACAACAGAAACTTAGTCTCTTACAGTTCTGGAGACCACAAGTTCAAAACCAAGGCGTTGCCAGGTCTGATGACCCTAGAAGAGGATCCTTCCTTGCCTCTTCCAGCTTCTGCTGGGTGCAGAAATTCCATTCCTTGACTTGTGGCAGCATAACGGCAATCGCTGCCTTCATCTTCACATGGTTGCCTTCCCTCTGTGTCTGTGTCTTCACATGATAGTCTCCTCTACGTATATGTCTGTGGCCAAATTTCCCTCTTATAAGGACACCAGTCATATTGGATTAGGGCCCACCCTAATAAGCTCATCTTAGCTTAATTACATCTACAAACACCCTATTTCCAAGTAAGGTCATATTCACAATGACTGGGGGTTAGAACTTATCTCTGGGGGAGGTAGAATTCAATTCATAAAAATCCTTTGAGGTAGCTACTCTTGTCCTCATTCCAAATGAAGAAATTGAGACATGGAAAAGTTTCACCTTTTGCCCTGAAGTAAAATAGCTGGAAAATGGTGGTGCAGTGCCATTGAGTTCAAAGGTCAAGTCTACTCCATTGCCCTTTACAACTAGGAAAATAATAGCTAGCAGGGGCCTGGAAACAAGGGGTGCTGTTCTGACATCTAGTGAAGAAACTTCAAGGACTAGAAAGAACATTCACGTGATACAGAATTACAGACAAAGTACTGAGCGCTAACTTTCATTGCATTCTCACCAAGTGCCAGGCACTGTTTTTAGACATTCCAGTTTAAGTTCATTAACTTCTACAGTGACACTGAACTCTGTTTTTTTTTTTTTTTTTTTTTTTTTTTTTTTACAGCATCTCTGTTGCCCAGGCTGGAGTGCAGTGGCGTGATCTCAGCTCACTGCAACCTCCGCCTCCCAAGTTCGAGAGATTCACCTCCCAAGTAGCTGGGATTACAGGCATGCGCCACCATGCCCAGCTAATTTTTGTATTTTCAGTAGAGAGGGTGGTTTCACCCTGTTGGCCAGGATGGTCTCGAACTCCTGACCTCAGGTGCTCCGCCCACTTTGGCCTCCTAAAGTGCTGGGATTACACATGTAAGCCACTATACCCAGCCACAGATATACTCTTATTATACTCATTTTACAAATGAGAAAACTGAGGCAGAAGAGTTATATAAAATGCCCCAGACCATGCTGCTTGTCAGTGGCTGAGCCAAGATTCAGACCCAGGCAGTCTGATCCCAGAGTCTATTGTAATGCCTGGAGAGGAGTTTCTTAACATTCTCTTCCCCAGTCCTCTAAAATAATTGTTTCGTATGTGTTAGTGCTGTCTCCTTTTCTAAAACGTAAGCTTAAAATATAATCTTGCAGAGAGCAGAACTGATAGCTTCTATTACTATGTACCTTTCACAACTTTGGGTGCAGTGCTGGGTCCTATGTGTAGCTTTTGGAAGAAACTTCACTCTGAGGTACAACCAGGGCCACCTCGGCAGTGCTATTAAAGTGGATTAGGCGAATGCTGGACCTCAGCTGAGTGTCCTGCTAAAAGGCCCTTCGCCCTTCATAACCCACCAGTGAAGCTTCCTGTACACCTTAGAAACAAGTGCAAACCCCAGAGTGGAAGAAAGTCACAGCAATGCCCCTTTAAGGTTTGGTTAAATTCGTGTGAACAAATCTGCCTCTGGGAAGTCCTTTCTCCCCAGTGAAATCACCTGAAGAGATATTTAGCTGTTCTGCTTCAAGGTTTGTACCTTGAGAGCAGGGTCAATTCCCTTATTTAATACCATCTCTTGCACAAAGCTATAAATCCTAGATCTAGTATTACAACTAACTCCTACAACGGGCCTGAAAACTCATTTAAAAAGAGCGATTAAAGGAGTGAGATGCTGCAGATACAGGCCCTTCATCTTCCTTATGAAAATTCTAAATAATCTAAGAAGAAATTCTGCCAGTCCCATTTTGGAGGTCTTAGAAATCACACTGTTCAAATCTTCCATTGGGCTGCCTCAAGCCTTGAAAAACAGCCAGCTTCTCTCTAGGCTGGAATGTGTCTGCAACTTCAACCCTGGGTGCCCGTGGAAGAAGAGAATGGCCTGCTCAGTGCTATATGTGGATGTGTAAATTACAGCAGATGATGCACTTAGCAATTATGTTCTTTGCATACATAAGCAGGAACAACAGCTCCCAAACTGCCAATATCCTTCTCAATTCTCACAGAATGACTATGTGTCACACGGTCACGCAGCATGGGGCCTGGAAATGAGATGAAGGAATGGCACAGTATGAAGTTTCAATTTTGGAGAAGCACCCCTCCTGCGGTCGCGAACGAGCAAACAAGAAAAACTTCAGAAGGTGTGATGGCCTGGCTGCCTGCCCCAGCCCTCTAGAGTCTGGACATGGCATGCGAAGGAAACGGAGGAAGGGAAGCAGGGCCAGAGGCTCCTAAGCTACCACACCTGGCGCAGCTATGACTATGCGGACGAACCGGGGAACGCTGCTAACTAGTTGCAAACTGAGTGAAAGCTTTAATGAAACAGCTGAAGCTACATCACAAATCCAAATGCCTAGATGGGACAGGCAGGTCATGTAAACAAGGGAAGTGGGTCCAATGGCGACTCTGGGAACTCTAGAGCGTGCACGTGTCCCATTGATTCATCTAAAGAGTGGCTCCACTCCATCTCATGCAACTGTGGCTAAGCAGGAAGAGCCAACTCTTTCATTCTTCAGGAAAAGCTGAAAATCCTTGTGTGGAGAGGAGTGTGTGTGGGTGTGTGTGTGTCCTCTCCCAGTTTATAACTATTAGCAACAAATTCAATTATTCTAAAACACTGTCAAGATTTATATTAGTTGTCTATGCAGTAACAAACAACCCCAAAACTGCTGGCTTAAAAAAAACATTTTATTCTGCTCATGACTTTTGGTTCAGGAATTAGAGAAGAGTTTGGCCTAGTGATTCACTTCTGATCTACCTGGCATCAACTGGGGCAGCTGGAGCTGGTGGATCCACTTGTAAGCCGGATTCTTTCCCACCTACCCAGCACCTCTATATCTATGCTCCTTGGCACCCCCATTCCAACCCCCTATCTCTCTGTCTGCATGGTGTTTCATCCTCCAGGGTCTCTCCACATTCTTGGCTTTCTCACAGCATGGTGGTCTCAAGAAGTTGTACATTTTATATGGCAACTGGCATCCAAGAAATAGAAAGTAGAAGCTCCCAAGCCAGTTAAGGGCCATGCTTGGACCAACCACAGCATCACTGTCATCCTATACTACTGGACATAGCAGTCACAGTGCCCACCCAGTCTCATGGAGGCAGGGAAATTGACTCAATCTTTTGATGGGGAGTGACAAGGTCACCCCACACAAGAGCATGTGGTGTGACAGATGTGGTTGCCTTCTACCTCAAGGTCAAATACAACACATATGGAGTGAATATGACCTAAGTCCACCAGTTCACAATCTTTAAGTTAAAGGGCATTTATTGGGGTAGTATGGTAATTCAGAGTATGTATTTCAAGCCAGATTGCCTAGTTTCAAACCCTGACTCTATCACTTACTATTGGAGGCATCTGGGGCAATTTACTTCTCTGCATCTCAGTTTCTTCTTCTAACATAATAATATTATTGTACCTATCTCATGAAGATTTTATTAGCCTAGAGGAGTTAATATTGTAAAGTGATTAGAGCAGAGCCTCACACAGAATTGGTGCTCTCTATGTAATAGATCATGTGTGCCTTTGCTAGGGCTACCGTTTAAAAAGTACCATAAACTGGATGGCTTAAGCAACAGAAATGTATTGTCTCACAGTTTGAAGGCTAGAAGCCCAAAATTAAGCTCCTGGCAAGGTTGGTACTTTCTGAGCGCTGTGAGGGGAAGATCTGTCCCAGGCAGGCCTCTCTCCTTGACTTGTAGATGGCCATTTTCTCCCTATGTCTCTTCACAACATCTTCTCTCTAGGTGTGTCTGTCTCTGTGTCCACATTTCTCCTTTTTGTAAAAGGACACCAGTCATATTGGATTGTAGCCCACCACAAGAACCTCATTGTAACTTGATTACCTCTCTAAATGCCCTGTCTACAAATAACATCACATCCTGAGGTACTTGGGGGCTAGGACTCCAATATACCTTTTTGTGAGGGACACAATCCAACCCCTAACAGACAGGACTGCGGTGATTCATTCATCCAATGGATATTTCTGGTGTGACTAGCAGATGTATATAGCACAGTCACATGCACTAGAAAGATGTGTGCACATATATAGATATTTTCCATATACACATATTTCTCTTTGAGGACTATATATAATGTATATATTGTTATATATACATGTGATGTTCTCAAAATGCACACAGGAAACATTTACCAGCAGTACAAAGGTATAAATGATCAAATAGCAAGTGAATAATGATGGTAAGCATGTATACTAGTAAAATTTGAAGGAGAGAGATTATGTATCCGGTGTCCCCAAGGTAAGACCTATAGCTGGGGCGTAACTCGACTTGAGCAGTTGCTTCTGATGTCCTGCTGGTGTTGCTCACATTGCCTGTTTGACTCTCTGGCCCTAACATGGGTATCACTTGACATCACCAGATTTCAAGCTCAGCTCCAGGACAACTCTTGTAGCCTGTAGTCTGACCTAGACACTGCCTTCTGGATTGCCAATAAGTCTTTATGTCTCATCACCAGCGCCCAAATGTGAATGTTGACTCTGTTCTGCTGAGGCCCATCCATTGTGAACAGTTTTAGTAAAGGGAGTGCTCAGGAAAGACGATGTACGTGAGATGGAATTCTAAGTAGCTCCTAAAGATTGTGGGTGATTTCCTCAGATGCAGAGGAAGGGAAAGAGATGACCAGTTGAGGGAGCATGTGAGTACTAAGGAGCAGGGCAGTGCACACTCAGAGGACGTAGGGAAGTAATTTGGCTGACTAACAGGAAAGCTTTGTCTGGGAGCAGAGGAAGGGGTCAGAATAGAAAGGTCTCCCTGATTCCTGATTGTATTCTTTTTAAATGTCTCTTATACTAATCCTCTACCTTACTATCCTCCTCCTCCACCTGCTCCCCATGTACACCCAGACAACAGCTGCTCTAGAGACATGCTTATCATATGAGCAGACCTCAATAACAAGAACCATAGCTTAGCTACGCAGCTCAAGCCAAGTGCTACGGTCTGAATGTCCATGTTCCCCTCAAAACCGTATGTTGAAGCTCTACCCTCCAATGTGATGATATTTGGAGGTGGGGTTTTGAGGAGGTGATTTGGGTTAGATGAGAACATGAGCATGGAGCCCTCATGATGGCATTAGTGTCCTTACAAACAGACATGAAGGAACTTGCTTCCTTCCTCTCTCTCTCTGCTCTCCACCATGTGGAGGATACAGCAAGATGCCAGCCAACTGCAAACCAGGAAGTGGAACTTCACCAGAACCTGCATGCTCATCTCAGACTTCCCAGTCCCCAGAACTGTGAGAAATACAGTTCTGTTGTTAAAACCTCCCACTCTACAGCAATTTGTGATAGCAGCCTGAACAGACTAAGACACCCAGTGATGCCATTTTAGAATAACTACTCTATGTACAGCTCACCAGGTAACTCTGGGTGACTGGGAAGGGGTCTCCAGAATCTTTATTATTATTATTATTATTATACTTTAAGTTCTACGGTACATGTGCACATCATGCAGGTTTGTTACATATGTATACATGTGCCATGTCGGTGTGCTGCACCCATTAACTCATCATTTACATTAGGTATATCTCCTAATGCTATCCCTCCCGTGTCCCCCCACCCCATGACAGGCCCCGGTGTGTGATGTTCCCCTTCCTGTGTCCAAGTGTTCTCATTGTTCAATTCCCAACTATGAGTGAGAACATGAGGTGTTTGGTTTTTTGTCCCTGCAATAGTTTGCTGAGAATGATAGTCTGCAGCTTCATGAATGTCCCTACAAAGGACATGAACTCATCCTTTTTTAGGGCTGCATAGTATTCCATGGTGTATATGTGCCACATTTTCTTAATCCAGACTATCATTGATGGACATTTGGGTCGGTTCCAAGTCTTTGCTATTGTGAATAGTGCCACAATAAACATATGTGTGCATGTGTCTTTATAGCAGCATGATTTCTAATCCTTTGGGTATATCCCCAGTAATGGGATGGCTGGGTCAAATGGCATTTCTAGTTCTAGATCCTTGAGGAATCGCCACACTGTCTTCCACATGGTTGAACTAGTTTAAAGTCCCACCAAGAGTGTAAAAGTTTCCTATTTCTCCACATCCTCTCCAGCACCTGTTGTTTCCTGACTTTTTAATGATCACCATTCTAACTGGTGTGAGATGGTTATCTCATTGTGGTTTTGATTTGCATTTCTCTGATGGCCAGTGATGATGAGCATTTTTTCATGTGTCTGTTGGCTGTATAAATGTCTTCTATTGTGAAGTGTCTGTTCATAACTTTCACCTACTTTTTGATGGGTTGTTTATTTTTTTCTTGTAAATTTGTTTAAGTTCTTTGTAGATTCTGGATTATGAGCCCTTTGTCAGATGAGTAGATTGCAAAAATTTTCTCCCATTCTGTAGATTGCCTCTTCACTCTGATGGTAGTTTCTTCTGCTATGCGGAAGCTCTTTAGTTTAATTAGATCCCGTTTGTCAATTCTGGCTTTTGTTGCCATTGCTTTTGGTGTTTTAGACATGAAGTCTTTGCACATGCCTATGCCCTGATGGTATTGCCTGGGTTTTCTTCTAGGGTTTTTTATGGTTTTAGGTCTAACATTTAAGTCTTTAATCCATCTTGAATTAATTTTGGTATAATGTGTAAGGAAAGGATCCAGTTTCAGCTTTCTACATATGGCTAGCCAGTTTTCCCAGCACCATTTATTAAATAAGGAATCCTTTCCTCACATCTTGTTTTTGTCAGGTTTGTCAAAGATCACATGGTTGTAGATGGGTGATATTATTTCTGAGGGCTCTGTTCTGTTCCATTGGTCTATATCTCTGTTTTGGTACCAGTACCATGCTGTTTTGGTTACTGTAGCTTTGTAGTATAGTTTTAAGTCGGGAAGCATGATGCCTCCAGCTTTGTTCTTTTGGCTTACGATTGTCTTGGCAATGTGGGCTCTTTTATGGTTCCATATGAACTTTAAAGTAGTTTTTTTCCAATTCTGTGAAGAAAGCCATTGGTAGTTTGATGGGGATGGCATTGAATCTATAAATTACCTTGGGCAGTATGGCCATTTTCATGATATTGATTCTTACTATCCATGAGCATGGAATGTTCTTCCATTTGTTTGTGTCCTCTTTTATTTCGTTGAGCAGTGGTTTGTAGTTCTCCTTGAAGAGGTCCTTCACATCCCTTGTAAGTTGGGTTCCTAGGTATTTTATTCTCTTTGAAGCAATTGCAAATGGGAGTCACTCATGATTTGGCTCTCTGTTTATCTGTTATTGGTGTATAAGAATGCTTGTGATTTTTGCACATTGATTTTGTATCCTGAGACTTTGCTGAAGTTACTTATCAGCTTAAGGAGACTCTGGGCTGAGATGATGGGGTTTCTAACTGTACAATCATGTCATCTGCAAACACAGACAATTTGACTTCCTCTGTTCCTAATTGAATAACTTTTATTTCTTTCTCCTGACTGATTGTCCTGGCCAACACTTCCAACACTATGTTGAATAGGAGTGGTGAGAGAGGGCATCCCTGTCTTATGGCAGTTTTCAAAGGTTATGCTTCCAGTTTTTGCCCATTCACTATGATATTGGCTGTGGGTTTGTGATAAATAACTCTTATTATTTTGAGATACATCCAATCAATACCTAATTTATTGAGAGTTTTTAGCATGAAGGGCTCTTGAATTTTGTCGAAGGTCTTTTCTGCATCTATTGAGATAATCATGTGGTTTTTGCCTTTGTTCTGTTTATATGCTGGCTTATGTTTATTGATTTGCATATGTTGAACCAGCCTTGCATCCCAGGGATGAAGCCCACTTGATCATGCTGGATAAGCTTTATGATGTGCTGCTGGATTCAGTTTGCCAGTATTTTACCAAGGATTTTTGCATCCATATTCATGAGGGACATTGGTCTAAAATTCTCTTTTTTTGTTGTGTCTCTGCCAGGCTTTGGTATCAGGGATGATGCTGGCCTCACAAAATGAGTTAAGGAGGATTCTCTCTTATTCTATTGATTGGAATAGTCTCAGAGGGAATGGTACCAGCTCCTCCTTGTACCTCTGGTAGAATTCAGCTGTGAATCCATATGGTCCTGGACTTTTTTTGGTTGGTAGGCCGTTAATTATTGCCTCAATTTCTGAGCCTGTTATTGGTCTATTCAGGGATTCAACTTCTTCCTGGTTTAGTGTTGGGAGGGTGTATATGTCCAGGAATTTATCCATTGCTTCTAGATTTTCTAGTTCATTTGCGTAGAGATGTTTATAGTATTCTCTGATTGTAGTTTGTATTTCTGTGAGATCAGTGGTGATATCTCCTTTATCACTTTTTATTGCGTCTATTTGATTCTTCTCTCTTTTCTTCTTTATTAGTCTTGCTAGAGGTCTGTCAATTTTGTTGATCTTTTCAAAAAAACAGCTCCTGGATTCATTGATTTTTTGGAGGGTTTTTGTGTCTCTATCTCCTTCAGTTCTGCTCTAATCTTAGTTATTTCTTGCTTTCTGCTAGCTTTTGAATGTGTTTGCTCTTGCTTCTCTAGTTCTTTTTTTTTTTTTGAAACGGAGTCTTGCTCTGTCACCCAGGCTGGAGTGCAGTGGCCGGATCTCAGCTCACTGCAAGCTCACCTCCTGGATTTATGCCATTCTCCTACCTCAGCCTCCTGAGTAGCTGGGACTAGAGGCACCCGCAACCTGGCCTGGCTAGTTTTTTTTTTTTTTTTTTTGTATTTTTTAGTAGAGATGGGGTTTCACTGTGTTCGCCAGGATAGTCTCGCTCTCCTGACCTCGTGATCTGCCTGTCTCAGCCTCCCAAAGTGCTGGTATTACAGGCTTGAGCCACCGTGCCCAGCCGCTTCTCTAGTTCTTTTAATTGTGATGTTAGGGTGTCAGTTTTAGATCTTTCCTGCTTTCTCTTGTGGGCATTTACTGCTATAAATTTCCCTCTACACACTGCTTTAAATGTGTCCCAGAGATGCTGGTATGTTGTGTCTTTGTTCTCATTGGTTTGAAAGAACATCTTTATTTCTGCCTTCATTTCGTTATTTACCCAGTAGCCATTCAGGAGCAGGTTATTCAGTTTCCATGTAGTTGAGTGGTTTTGAGTGAGTTTCTTAATCCTGAGTTCTAGTTTGATTGCACTGTGGTGCGAGAGACAGTTTGTTATAATTTCTCTTCTTTTACATTAGCTGAGGAGTGCTTTCCTTCCAACTATGTGGTCACTTTTGGAATAAGTGTGATGTGGTGCTGAGAAGAATGTCTATTCTGTTGATTTGGGGTGGAGAGTTCTGTAGATGTCTATTAGGTCTGCTTGCTGCAGAGCTGAGTTCAATTCCTGGATATGATTTTTAACTTTCTGTCTCGTTGGTATGTCTAATGTTGACAGTGGGATGTTAAAGTCTCCCATTATTATTGTGTGGGAGTCTAAGTCTCTTTGTAGGTCTCTAAGGACTTGCTTTATGAATCTGGATGCTCCCATATTGGGTACATATATATTTAGGATAGTTAACTCTTCTTGTTGAATTGATCCCTTTACCATTATGTAATGACCTTATTTATCTCTTTTGATCTTTGTTGGTTTAAAGTCTATTTTATCAGAGACTAGGATTGCAACCCCTGCCTTTTTTTGTTTTCCGTTTGCTTGGTAGATCTTCCTCCATCCCTTTATTTTGAGCCTATGTGTGTCTCTGCATGTGAGATGGATCTCTTGAATACAGCATACTGATGGGTCTTGACACTTTATCCAATTTGCCAGTCTGTGTCTTTTAATTGGAGCATTTAGCCCATTTACATTTAAGGTTAATATTGTTATGTGTGAATTTGATCCTGTCATTATGATGTTAGTTGGTTATTTTGCTCATTACTTGACGTTTTTTCTTAGCATCGATGGTCTTTACAATTTGGCATGTTTTTGCAATGAATGGCTGGTACTGGTTGTTCCTTTCCATGTTTAGTGCTTCCTTCAGGGTCTCTTGTAGGGCAGGCCTGGTGGTGACAAAATCTCTTAGCATTTGCTTGTCTACGAAGGATTTTATTTCTCCTTCACTTATGAAGCTTAGTTTGGCTGGATATGAAATTCTGGGTTGAAAATTCTTTTCTTTAAGAATGTTGAATATTGGCCCCCACTCTCTTCTGGCTTGTAGAGTTTCTGCCGAGAGATCTGCTGTTAGTTTGATGGAATTCCCTTTGTAGGTAACCCGACCTTTCTCTCTGGCTGCCCTTAACATTTTTTCCTTCATTTCTACTTTGGTGGATCTAACAATTATATGTCTTGGAGTTGCTCTTCTCAAGGAGTATCTTTGTGGTGTTCTCTGTATTTCCTGAATTTGAATGTTGGCCTGCCTTGGGGAAGGGGAAGTTCTCCTGGATAATATCCTGCAGAGTGCTTTCCAACTTGGTTCCTTTCTCCCCATCACTTTCAGGTACATCAATCAGATGTAGATTTGGTCTTTTCACATAGTCCCATATTTCTTGGAGGCTTTGTTTGTTTCCTTTTACTCTTTTTTCTCTAAACTTCTCTTCTCACTTCATTTCATTCATTTGATCTTCAGTCACTGATACCCTTTCTTCCAGTTGATTGAGTCAGTTACTGAAGCTTGTGCATTTGTCACGTAGTTCTTGTGCCATGGTTTTCAGCTCCATCAGGTCATTTAAAGACTTCTCTACACTGGTTATTCTAATTAGCCATTCGTGTAATCTTTTTTCAGGGTTTTAGCTTTTTTTGCGATGGGTTCAAACTTCCTTCTTTAGCTCGGAAAAGTTTGATTGTCTGAAGCCTTCTTCTCTCAACTTGTCAAAGTCATTCTCCATCCAGCTTTGTTCTGTTGCTGGTGAGGAGCTACCTTCCTTTGGAGGGGGAGAGGTTCTCTGATTAGAATTTTCAGCTTTTCTGCTCTGTTTTTTCCCCATCTTTGTGGTTTTATCTACCTTTGGTCTTTGATGATGTTGACGTACAGGTGGGGTTTTGGTGTGGATGTCCTTTATGTTTGTTAGTTTTCCTTCTAACAGTCAGGACCCTCAGCTGCAGGTCTGTTGGAGTTTGCTGGAGGTCCATCCAGACCCTGTTTGCCTGGTATCAGCAGCAGAGGCTGCAGAAGAGTGAATATTGCTGAACAGCAAATGTTGCTGCCTGATTGTTCTTCTGGAGACTTCATCTCAGAGGGGTACCCGGCCATGTGAGGTGTCAGTCTGCCCCTACTGGGGGATGCCTCCCAGTTAGGCTACTCGGGGGTCAGGGACCCACTTGAGGAGGCAGTCTGTCCATTCTCAGATCTCAAACTCCGTGCTGGGAGAACCACTACTCTCTTCAAAGCTGTCAGACAGGGACATTTAAGTCTGCAGAGGTTTCTGCTGCCTTTTGTTCAGCTATACCCTGCCCCCAAAGGTGGAGTCTACAGAGGCAGGCAGGCCTCCTTGAGCTGAGGTGGGCTCCACCCAGTTCAAGCTTCCAGGCTGCTTTGTTTACCTACTCAAGCCTCAGCAATGGCAGGTGCCCCTCCCCCAGCCTCACTGCCACCTTGCAGTTCGATCTCAGACTGCTATGCCAGCAATGAGTGAGGCTCCATGGGCATGGGACCCTCCGAACCAGGCACAGGATATAATCTCCTGGTGTGCCATTGGCTAAGACCATTGGAAGAGTGCAGTATTAGGATGAGAGTGACCCGATTTTCCAGGTGCTCTCTGTTACAGCTTCCCTTGGCTAGGAAAGGGAATTCCCTGACCCCTTGTGCTTCCTGGGTGAGGCGATGCCTCGCCCTGCTTCAGCTCACACTCGGTGGGCTGCACCCACTGTCCTGCAAGCCCCAGTGAGATGAACCCAGTACCTTGGTTTGAAATGCAAAAATCTCCCGTCTTCTGCATCGCTCACACTGGGAGCTGTAGACTGGAGCTGTTCCTATTCCTATTCCAGGTCTCCAGACTCTTAGAGTGTTTCTGTTCTTCTGTTAGATATGGTTATGTCTATTTAACAGAATGCTAAGATTAGGCTACACCTGCCTCAGTTGCACCTGAGCCACTGGTAGAATACAGAGGAGGAACACATTGAACATGAGCTGAACTCTGTATGCTGTCTTTTCTCTAATTCCATAGCTTCTTATTAAGCACCAAGTTTGTCTCCATCTCTAGGAAGCACTTTGCCTGTATTCCCTAGAAGGCAAAGATAAAACAGAATGGCAGAGTGACTGTGAGCTTGGACCTCAAACCAGACAGCCTGAGCCCAAATTCTGGGTCCATGTCTTACCAGCTGTGGGACCTTGAGAAAATCACTTTAGCTTCTATGCCTCTGTTCCCTCGGCTGTAAAGTGGAGACAATGATTACTTGTACATAGGTTAAAATCACATAGAACAGTAGATAAGCACATAAGCACCAGGTAAATATTAGCTCTCATTAATATTGGCTACAGGAACATGTAAATTACACAGTGTTTAGAGCAAGTGTGAAAACTCCAAGAGTCTGAGGGCTCTTTAGGGAGAGGAGCCTTCAGCCATGCAGAAAACCAGAACTAAGAATGCACCATAATTAGCTCCACAATGAATTTCCTCAAAGGAATACACTTTGGGGTGCTACAAAGGTGAAATTATATCTGACCTGCCCTCCAAAAAAGAAAAATATGTTGGGTTTGGCAGAGGGACGGCCAAGATAAGAACCCCAACTTTCAGTGCTTTAAGATTCCAGGTGTAAATCAGTAGGCAGCAAGCTCTTCTTGTCATCAGATCCTGTTTTCACTTCCTTCCACCACTGAGCCCTCCCCTGCCTTTCCAAGAAAAAAGTGGTATAATCAGGGCTCATAGTGAATAGGCTCAAGGGATGCACTGTGAAAATTTTTCAACACCTGAGCAAGCATTACCTTCCTACTATTACTGTTCAACCTGAATTAATATGGCATATATCTATAACTATGAAATATTTGTATATCTCTATACATTTTGTTTATACATATAAACATATATTAGCACACATGCACACATGTATACTATGTTGAGTGCTTCTTAACATCTTCCTTATGTGTCCAAAATGTATCTCTTGCCCTTCCAAATGGTGCCTTAAAGTAAAATTATAGTTAATTCTGCAAAGAACTTGACAAAGTCTAGAATTACTGATAATCTGATTTATCAGTATTTTATATGAATTACTGATAAAGCTATGGAAAGGAGATATTGAGATAATGTATGTTATGTTCAAAATAAAATAAATATAAATCAACCTATAAAACTTTATTTTCCACATTCCTGGAAGGGAGGTGGGAGTACTTTAGAAACTGTTATCTAGGGGACAAAGGAATTCAGAGTGAGACAGGGCAGCACAGTGGCCTAGAACTACAAGGTTTATAGAAAAGGGCATAGTTTTAAGCTCCAATTCCACTTGTTTGGCCCTTGGCACCCCATTTCTTTTCAATAACACTGCAGACCTGGGAAAAATATCTTGGCTTAAGTTGCATGTGTAAATGAATTTGTAGGTCTCAACCCGGCTCTTGTGGCTGAGTGTAGCACTGCATAATTTGACACGATTCAGCCTGATTGACAGTGGGAAGCAGACTGCAAGATCTCACAGGTCAGGACAGAAAAGGGCCTGGCAGAAGGACCCAAGGCATGTTGGGTAGCAGCCTGCACTCCCCCAAGCCCTCCCCACACATGAAACAGAGCAAGAGTTCATAAGTTCATCTGAAAGGCCTTGGGTTGTCCACAGGGCAACCAAGGAAAAAGCACACTCCAGCTGGCCAAAATGAGGTCTTTAATGCCTGACCAAACTCCAGCAGTGGAAGAATCTCCCAGAGAGGAAAAGCCCACAGTGAGATGGACCTTCACTGATAGCTGTTCATAGGCAGGAAGGAAGCCATGAGAATTCTGACAGCCCCAAAGATCCTATTTCACGAGTACCTTTCATCACCAGCCTATCTTCATTCTGATTGGAGCCATCTGTGCAGTCCCATCCATACTTTCTCCAACCCTGTCATTCATCTCCAAAAGCCTAATGATTTTTAGGGTAGATTGAATTTATTGGCAGACATCCTTGACTCTGAGCTTTCCAAAGTCATTATCATTTGACAGATACTGCATGCTCAATTAGCAGATGTCACTGGGTACCTGTCCTCCGAATTTGGTCATGCATCGCATTTCTCCACCACGACCATGTGCTCCAGAAGGTAACCTTATCTCTGGCTCAAGAATCAATATTGACTAGTCTAAGGCACTCTTGTTACTACCATTCTCCTGGCAAGGTACTTATTTTGGGACCAAGTCCTGACAGAAAGGACATGAGAGAAAGTATTCTTGGATAACTAGAAAGAATTTTCCAGACAAAAGGAAAACCGTCTCTTGTTCTTCTGTTGGATATTGCCTTGTCTGTGTAACTGGATGTTAAAATAAGACTATCCCTGCCTCATCTGTGACTGAGATACCAGGAGGATACAGAGCAGATATGCAGCAAAGGTGAGCTGAAAATCCTTTATGTGGTATTTCCAAAGGACCCTAGAGAAAAACCAGCTCCACAGCTCTAGGGGTAAGATGCAAAGGGAAAGGAGTATTTTGGAGATAGTATTTCGTTAGAGAGAATTGGTACCATGCTGCAGTCTCCTCTTCCTCCAGAGGAAACAGGGAGGGAGGAGTAGTGACTGCTACATCTTAAGCCTGGAGAGGCTGGGCTTCCTGCACTGTCCTTGAATTTGGAAGAAGTAGAGTTAGGTTTGTCTCTTGCCTCTGGAGCAGTGGTCCCCAGCCTTTTTAGCACCAGGGAACTGTTTCATGGAAGACAATTTTTATCATGAACTGGGATGGTTTGAGGGCCTGGTTTTGAGATGAAACTGTTCTACCTCAGACCATCAGACATTAGATTCTCACAGAGAGCACACAACCTAGATCCCTTGCATGAACAGTTCACAATAGGGTTCACACTCCTATGAGAATCCAGTGCCACCACTGATATGACAGGAGGTGGAACTCAGGCGGTAATTCTCACTGGCCCTTTACTCACCTCCTGCTGTGTGGCCCAGTTCCCAACAGGCCAGGGACAGTCTGTGGCCCAGGGGTTGGCGATCCCAGCTCTAGAGGATCTGAGAAGGACTAACAGGTCCAGCAGAGCCAGGACAGAGCTGATACTTTGAGACTGGCCTGTACTCCCAGAGTTTGCCAGAATGAATGACACATGAATCTCAAATACTAGCCATGCACCATGCAGAGGAGAGAGAGCACCGGGTCATCACACAGCACCTTGAGGGTCAGAGGGACTCCAACAGAAACACCCTAAAAGTGAACCTTAGACTCCTGGGGCGAAGGAAGGAGTTGTGACTGACCATCCAAAAAAAGAGATACATCTACCCATATTAAGAAAACAGCAATCCCATTACTGGGTATATACCCAAAAGATTATAAATCATTCTAGTATAAAGACACATGCATATGTATGCTTATTATAGCACTGTTCACAATAGCAAAGTCTTGGAACCAACCCAAGTGCCCATCAATGATAGACTGGATAAAGAAAATGTGGCACATATACACCATGGAATACTATGCAGCCATTAAAAAGGATGAGTTCATGTCCTTTGCAGGGACATGGATGAAACAGGAAACCATCATTCTCAGCAAAGTAACACAAGAAGAGAAAACCAAACACCACATGTTCTCACTTATAAGTGGGAGTTGAACGATGAGAACACATGGTCACAGGGAGGAGAGCATCACACACTGGGGCCTATCGGGGGGTGGGGAGCTGGGGGAGGGATAGCATTAAGAGAAATACCTAATGTAAATGATGACTTTATGGGTGCAGCAGACCAACATGGCACGTGTATACCTATACAACCTGCATGTTGTGCACATGTTCCCCAGAACTTAAAGTATAATTAAAAAAAAAAAAAACTACAGGTGAGTGGTCCCATGGATGAAAGTGTCCTGTGAGCCCACAAAAGTGCCCTGAGTTAGTTAGTTTTAAACAACACTAAGAAATAAATAAAAGTAATAGATACATGTGCAAACAGATAAATAGATGTCAGAGCTTTCCTATCCCCCAGCACTCCTGTGTGAGCCACTCCCTGGCTAGCAAGCAGGGAGGGTGGTCAACACTCCCTTCTCCCAGAAGTGAACCATAAGAGGGCCCACGGGAGCGGCGCTCTAAGGAAGCAGGAAAACGAGGCCTGCAACATTTTTGGAGAATTTTGGAACAGTAGTAATACTAACTAAAATCAGTCTCAGTCTGTTTCTCATGATCACTGTGCATTGACAATTCTAAACAATGCCAGTGATGAAATACCCTCCCCACAGGGCCGACCATGGACCACTGCCACCACATCCCACCTCCCTCTTGACTTTTCTCACTGTGAGCTTCCAGCCTGGAGCTAACATAAGGTGGGGGACAGCAGGAGGAGAAAATCTTATGTTAAATCAAGTTCAGAGTTTTGGATAATAGCCTCTACTCAACATTCATATTATCGAATCAAGATTGTGTTTGCAGCTTAACGCGATTGTAGGCTTGTGTATTAACTAAGAATGAGTAGAAATTTATGAACCTTTTGGAGGCTTCATCTAGAGAATGGCAGAAATTACCTGCATTGAATAAGGTTCTAAGGGGCAAAGGGTTGGAAAGACAAAGCAGTTGCATTTTGATTGCTCATGAATTGTGCTTGGTCAGCATAGCACTTGGTAAAAGCACACATGGCCTTACTGAAACTACAAAAACAATCAGCCTGGCCGGGCGCAGTGGCTCACGCCTATAATCCCAGCACTTTGGGAGGCTGAGGCGGGCAGATCACCCAAGGTCAGGAGTTTGAGATCAACCTGGCCAACATGATGAAACCCCGTCTCTGCTAAAAATGTAAAAATAAGCCAGGTGTGGTGGCTCATGCCTGCAACCCCAGCTACTTGAGAGGCTGAGGCAGAAGAATCACTTGAACACAGGAGCTGGAAGTTGCAGTGAGCTGAGATTGCGCCATGGCCCTCCAGGCTGGGTGACAGAGTGAGACTTCACCTCAAAAAAAAAAAAAAAAAATCTATCAGCCTAAGGACAAGCCAACATGCTGGCAATGTCCAAGGAGAAAGAAGGAAGCAATTGAGTCTTTGACAATGTTGTTGAGCTACTGAATATGTCAATCCCAAAACTTCCACATCATCAGACTCTTACGTGAGACAATAAAAGTTCCCCAATGTTTAAGCCATTTGAAGTTGATTTTTTCTATTACTTGAAGTAAAATGTATTGAGCTAGACCTGGGGTAAAGTAAGTTGTTTGCCATCAAGAATGTTATAATTTAAGTCAGGTCTGGACTGACAGAAGTTTTTCTGGGGTGAATTTTACACTCAATTCAAGTTCTGATACCAGCCAGTCATTTATTGTACAGACAGGGAAAAGACATTTGAAGCTGTTAACCTACTGAATGGAAGCTAGCTCACTGGAGAAGGACAGGAAAGCTTCCTTCCCATGTATAAGCACATAGTAGCTGTTTTACTTGGCTGTCTCCAGGTAGGAAATAAGAATCAAAAATTCCAACTCAGTACGAACTTCAGGGCCACATTAAGTAAGTCGGCGATCAAAGCCAATGCAGGAGTCATCGTGTCCTTTGCCCCTTTGCCACATAATTGCTTTTCACTTTCTTCTTCTCATCCCTTTCCCAACACCTCAGGCCAATCCTGGATACTCCCAAGTGAGTTGCCAATCATTCAACAAACACCTATGAAGAATCTAGTGAACTCCCAGCATTGTGCTAACCACTGGATCACAGATCTAGATACAATGGTTTGCCAGAAGTTTTTGCAGAGAAGGAAATTGAGTTTCCAAATGACTAAGTGAGATTCAAAACAAGTTCAGTCCAACTTGAAAGTTCATGATCTTTCCACTTGGCTACTCAACTTCTCAGAAGCATAGAAACATAAAACTTGCTCCCTGCTTCAGTGAGCTCCTAGTCAAAAACATATCATGTGAGACAAAAATAGAGAAAAGGAAGAGGAATTTGTAAGTGACAAATAATGCCTAGATATGCTAGAAGATAAAGAAAATGGATATCCACAAAGGAAGGGAAGTATGGTGATAATAGAATTACTTCTGTTTTGTCCCTGAGCAAATGCTTCTGGATTTTAGCTTCTATGGCTTAATTCATTACCAGAGCATAATTTTAGCAACATAGCAATATATATGTCTTTGATCCCCTTACAGGGCTATCTTTAAGGGCCATTTTGTAAGAAGCCCTGCAAATACAGCTCCATTGAGTTTCCAATTTTTTTTTCCTTCCAGTGATATTTTCATTCTGATAGGAATAAGTTCTCAGGGAAGAATTTGTTGGCAGTGGGTAAGATAAGCAGTCTTAAGCAGGGGCTTTTCCTGGTGTCTCCCAATATGAATATAGGCTTTGACCAATTATTCCCAAACCTCTTTGTTAGAGAAAGCAGATGTATTAAAGAACACAGTGAACCATTTCGGTGTTTTTCTGGACAGAGTGGATGAGTCAAATGAAAATGATGTCACTGTTCACATATATTTTATACTCATATTTAGGCTGATTGTCAGAATTTATATTCCCCAGGATGTTTTTTGTTTGTTTGTTTGTTTTTGTTTTTGTTTTTTTAGTTTCTGAGTGTATTTCCTACCAATGATCTTTTTGTATATATGTGTGTGTGTGTGTATGATCTTTTGTGTATATGTGTGTGTGGTAAGAATACTTAACATCATATCTACCCTTTTAGCAACTTTTAGTACTTGTTAACTATGGGCATTCTATACTATAGTAGATCTCTAGGACTTACTCTTCTTCCATAACACCCTGAATTCTTAACTGTCTTCTTTTCCTTGCCTGGGAGCATGTACCTAGAGAAAAACTGTCAGGGATGTAAACTTATTATTTCGTTGGCTGGTTTATCTATATAAATAAAAACTTGGTAGAAAAATAGGAGAAGCCATTTTTTGTTATCTAGGCTACCCTGCAGTTATTTTTCCCCATGTTTTTATCATATATATGTTTAAAGGTTGTCTGCATTTAGAACAATCTTTATTCTACTTAAAAGACAAACATGTATTAACCTGTGCTAAATCTTCATAGAATCAAAGAATCTCAGAGTTTAAAAAGATGATAGAAAAATTTCCCAGACTCCAAACGAATACTTAGATGTCTTCTACAAATATCTCTAATCTTTGCTTGCAAACTTTCAGTTACTAAGGTAGCCTTTTTTTGTTGGGGGAAAGGAAAATTAATAATGAGAAGTAACAAAATGTTTCCTTTTTTATTTGCTTTTGTACTTCAGCAATTGGACCCCCATATATGGTTAGGATGTTTTGTCCCATCCAAATCTCATGTTGAAATGTGACCTCCAATGTTGGAGACAGGGCCTAGTGCCCGGTGTTTGAGCCATGGAGACAGATTCCTCATGAATGGCTTAGTGCTGTCCTTGCAGTAAAGAGTGAGTTCTCACTTTGTGAGTTCACATGAGATCTGATTGTTTAAAAGAGCCTGGAACTGCTTCCCTCTCTCCCTTCTCCCTCTCTCACCATGTGACATGCCTGCTCCCCCTTTGCCATCAGCCATGAGTAAAAGCTTTCTGACGTTCTGACCAGAAGCAGGTGCCAGCACTGTGCTTCTTATACAACCTGCAAAACTATAATCCAAAATAAACCTCTTTTCTTTATAAATTGTCCAGCTTCAGGTATTCCTTTATAGCTACACAAAATAGACTACCACAGAAAGTTGGTATTGAGGCCGGGCGTGGTGGCTAATACTTGTAATCCCAGCACCTTGGGAGGCTGAGATGGGCGGATCACGAGGTCAAGAGATCGAGACCATCCTGGCCAACATGGTGAAACCCCATCTCTACTAAAACTACAAAAGTTAGCTGGGCACGGTGGTGTGTGCCTACAATCCCAGCTACTTGGGAGACTGAGGCAGGAGAATCTCTTGAAGCCAGGAAGCAGAGGTTGCAGTGAGCCAAGATCGTGACACTGCACTCCAGCCTGGTGACAGGGCAAGTCTCTGTCTAAAAAAAAAAAAAAAAAGTTGGTATTGAGGAGTGGGCCACTGCTATAAAGATACCTGAAAATGTACAAGTGGCTTTGGAATGGGTAACAGGTAGATATTGGAAGAGTTTGGAGGGCTTAGAAGAAGACAGGAAGGAGAAGGAAAGTTTGGAACTTGCTAGAGACTGGTTAAGTGGTTGTGACCAAAATGCTGGTAAAAATATGGACAGTAAAGACCAGGCTGATGAGGTCGTCAGTGGAGATGAGGAAGTTATTGGGAATCAGAGTAAAGGTCACCCTTCTTACACCTGAGCGAAGAATGTGACTGCATTATATCCATGTCTTACAGCTTTGTGGAAGGTTGAACTTAAGAGTGACAACTTAGGGCATCTGGAGGAATACCTTAGGATAAGTTGGGTATCTGGAGGAAATTTCCAGGCAGCAAAGTGTTCAGGCATAGCCACTTCTAACAGCTTATGATCAGATTAGGAGCAAAAAAAAATGACTTAAAGTTGGAACTTACAATTAAAAGGGAAGCAGAGCATGAAAATTTGCAGCCTGGCATTGTGGTACAAAAGGAAAAAGGATTTTCAGGAGAAGAATTTAAGTTGCCTGGGGAGCAACTGCATGCTGGAGAGATTTGCATGATGCAAAGAGAGCCAAGTGCTAATAATCAAAACAATGAAGAAAGGGTCTTGAAGACACTTGAGAGATCTGAATGGCCCCATCACAAACCTGGAGGCCTAGGAGGACAGAATGATTTTGAGGGCCAGGGCCAAAGCCCCACTGCTCTGCTCAGCCTCAGGATACTGCTTCTCATATCCCCCCTTCTCCAGCCTTTGCATCAGTTCAAAGGGCCCAGATACAGCTCAGACTGCCTCTCCAGAGGGTGCAAGCCATAAGCCTTCACAGCTTCCACATGGTGTTAAGTTTGCAAATGCACAGAATGCAAGAGTGAAAGAAACTTGGTCACTTCCACCTAGATTTCAGAGGGTATATAGAAAAGCCTGGGTGCCCAAGGAGAAGCCTGCTGCAGGGGTGAAGACCCTATAGAGAAAATTTACTAGGGCAGTGCCAAGGAGAAATGTGGAGTTGGAGCTTCAACACAGAGTACCCATCAGAGCACTGCCTAATTGAGCTGTGGGAAAAGGGCTACTACCCCCCAAACCCAAAAATAGTAGAGACACTGACATCTTACACTCTGATCTTGGAAAAGCCACAGGGACTCAACTCCAAACTTTGAGAGCAGTCACAAAAGCTGCACCCTGAAAAGTCACAGACGTGGAGCTGCCCAGGGTTTTGAGAGCCCACCCATCACAACAGTTTGCCCAGGATGTGGGACATGGGGTCAAAGGTTACGTTGGAGTTTTAGGATTTAATGTCTGCCCTGCTGGATTTTACACTTGTATGGAGCCTGTTGCCCCCTTCTTTTGGCCAGCTTCTCCCTTTACCCAATGCCTGTACCACCATTGTATCTTAGAAGTAAATAGCTTGTTTTTGATCTTACAGGTTCATAAGTGAAAGGAAATTGTCTTGAGTCTCAGATGAGACTTTGGACTTTGGAGTAATGCTGGAATAAATTAAGACTTTTGGAGATTATTGGGAAAGGATGATTGTATTTTGCAATGTGAGAAGAACATGAAATTTAGGGGTCCAGGGGAAGAATGATATGGTTTGGATATTTCGTCCTCTCCAAATCTCATGTTGAAATGTTAGAGGTGAGCCTAGTAAGAGGTGTTTGGGTCACGGGGGCAGATCCCTCATGAATGGCTTGGTGCTGTGCTTGTGGTAATGAGTGAGCTCTCACTGTTTGAGTTCATTCACTATCTGATTGTTGAAGAACCTCAAATCTTCTTCCTCTCTCTATTACTCCTCTCTCACCATGAGACAAGCCTGATCCTCCTTCACCTGTAGCCATAAGTGAAAGCTTCCTGAGGTCCTAACCAGAAGCAGATGCCAGCACTATGCTTCTTCTACAGTCTGCAGAACTGTGAGCTGAATAAACCTCTATTCTGTATAAAGTACCAGCCTCAAATATTCCTTTACAGCAATGTGAAACAAACTACCAAAGATCCACTCTGCCCTCTTTTTAAAAATTTATTTATTGTAATTTTTTTTAGTTCCACAGGTTTTTGGGAAACAGGTGGTATTTGGTTACATGCATAAGTTCTTTAGTGGTGATTTGTGAGATTTTGGTGTACATATCACCCAAGATACTGCCCTGTTTTCTATGACAGGACTTCAGATACTTAAATATAAATCTCGTGACTTCTTCTAAGTCTTCTCTTTCCCCAAATAAACACATTCTATTAGAAGTATCATTTTCTCCCTCTGCCACGTTTCTGTCCTGGCCCAAAATAGGAATTTTCACCTTCCAGAGGTATTGAGAAGAAATGTTTTCCTTGCTCCTGGTCCCTTCTCATTATTCTTCTCAAAGGCTGAGGAGCACCTTATCTAACTAGGTATATTAATAAAGTCCTGAACATGTGAGGCTGAGCCCTTGATCAGCCATCATTTTGGCTAACCTGCTAGAGAGATGAATGTGTTCACTTCTATTCCTGGTTCCATATGGTGATACCTGGTCAGGGCCTGGTGCTGCCTTCTAAAGGCATGGTTAGAGAAACTTCTCTGTCATTGCTCTTGATGTTAAACAGATACAAGGCAGAATACAGATGGGCTTCAGAGAGGCTGGGTCAATGTCTTTCCTCTAGGTTCCATCCTTGCAAGTATAGCTCCCAAAATATAGATGCTGCAGGTCCAAGTCGTATCCATGAATCCAGTATTGCCAACAATAAAAACAATAGTTTTTACTCCTCTGTTTGTATTTCTCAATTGTGTCTAAGCTTGAATGAGGAATGAATGTAATTATTATTCACCGAGGAATACACTCAACATATTGCAATATACCACATACGTCATGGTTTCTAGTCTTTTGAACACTCTCCAGTGTGTCAAAGTCCCATCCCAGTGAGGTTGCCAGAACTGAACAAAACAATGAAGTGTGGATTGACAATACAGAAAATTCCCTGTGTTCTGGATATTAAAGCTTTTCAATAAATAACTGAGTCACAGACACTTTAAAAACACAGAGTCTGGATAATTTATAAAGATGTATTTTACTTGACTAGGATCTCCCAAAGAAAATTGGGAAAGCAGCTCCCCTGAAAGCCCAGTGGGCTACCACTAACTTCCTCCCTGCCCTGACACTTTCAAATAGGCCTCTCACTTCTGAAAGCCAGGCATTAACAAGGCTTTTGGTCCCCCACTGTAGAAACCAGTACAAAGGAAAGGGGCAGACCATACAGTTCTGTCACTTCTATTTCTTGGGAGCTGGCTCTGGGGTTCTTTCTGATTCCACAATGTTGGAGGAAGGTGTTTCATTTAGTTTCCAAACCACAGGGAACTGGAACTTTGGGGAAGTTTTTGATCCTGTGGTTTATCAATCGTATCATTCTCTTTTCTGGACTCAGTGTGCCATGATGCAAGAGCTGCTGTCTATGTTCAGGAAGCTGGTCTTTTCTGTTACTCGTTTGACTAAAATATCAAGCAAGTTGTGGAATCCCTCAGTCTTGGAATGGATTCCTTTAATAAAACCAAAAAAAAAAAGTATGTATGGGGTGAAGGGAAGGAATTATTCTGTTTAGTGAAGGAAAACACAGTGATTTCTAAAATCCCTGAGGTCTAGATGGAGAGTGCTCAGCGTAGAGGGGATTCTCATCTGATTTAGAGTCTCCTCCCTCTGTTTCCCTGGGAGCCCTCCATATTGAACCTTCCTGCTGCCACCACATCCAACTCCAGGGGTACATGTGCCCCATTTTCTAAGTTCTAGTTTAGTTTCCCTCAAAAGCAGAGCCTGGGGCAAGAACTTGAATGCAGTTAGTTTATTTGGAGGCAATCCCAGAAAACATATATGAGGGATTAGGAAGTGAGACACAGAAGGGAGAAAAGCCAATAAAGGATGTGTTAATGAGCAAGTTACTGCTGCAGTTACATTGGTCTCCATCCTACTGGATATCCTCTAGAAAACTGTGAAATACATCTCCAAATTCACTCACAAGTCAAAAGAGGCTGGGGCATTTTCCCAGTGACTCTCATCCCCGTGGGCTCAGAGCTAGCCTGGAGGAATTAAATTCCCTGACCATCCAGATTGTACCTCGTTGCATGGAGCAAGTTCCTTTGATGTCACTAGAATGCCCCATCAGTGAAGAAGGGAGCAGCAGGTATCTGTACTGGGAAGCTGTGATGGAATGCCAGGCACCATCTTCTCTGGTAGCAGGTACACTCAGATAAGGTTAGCAGATGAGGTGGAGCATCCATGGTGACTGATGTAGAACCCCAGGAGCCTACATGAAGGCAAAAAAAAAAAAAAAAAATTCTGCTTTTCTTGCTTTCCATTAGTCCAGATGAAAGAGGCTACTATTTAAAAACCTACTCCTCCAAAATGTTAAGAGGGAATAAGAAATAAAGGAAATAAGAACATACAAAGAAACATAGTAGACCAGGTCCTGAAATACAAGTTGCTGATCCCCAGTAACTGCACACTGTCTTCAAGGAGAGTACCAAACTGCCTCCTTCCCTCTAAGCACCTATCTATCTCCCCATGGTGAACACATTCTAGCTTTTACCACACAAGATGACAGATACTTGTCATTTTTATTGTCAAGGTCAAATGGACCATTCAGCCTCCTTCTTTGGCTCATTTTCTTGTCTGAGAATAACTTGTGCATATTTTTCTTTTTTTTTTTGGAAAACAATAAGATATAATTTTATTTTATTCTCTACCCTGATTTTTTTTATTATACTTTATGTTCTAGGGTGCATGTGCACAACGTGCAGGTTTGTTACATATGTATACATGTGCCATGTTGGTGTGCTGCACCCATTAACTCGTCATTTACATTAGGTATATCTCCTAATGCTATCCCTCCCCAATTCCCCCCTCCCCACAACAGGCCCTGATGTGTGATGTTCCACTTCCTGTGTCTGAGTGTTCTCATTGTTCAATTCCCAACTATGAGTGAGAATATGAGGTGTTTGGTTTTCTGTTCTTGCGATAGTTTGCTGAGAATGATGGTTTCCAGCTTCATCCATGTCCCTACAAAGGACATTAACTCATCCTTTTTTAGGGCTGCATAGTATTCCATGGTGTATATGTGCCACATTTTCTTAATCTAGTCTGTAGTTGATGGACATTTCGGTTGATTCCAAGTCTCTGCTATTGTGAATAATGCCTCAATAAACATACGTGTGCATGTGTCTTTATAGCAGCATGATTTCTAATCCTTTGGGTATATCCCCAGTAATGGGATGGCTGGGTCAAATGGTATTTCTAGTTCTAGATCCTTGAGGAATCGCCACACTGTCTTCCACAATGGTGGAACTAGTTTACGGTCCCACCAACATTGTAAAAGCGTTCCTATTTCTCCACATCCTCTCCAGCGCCTGTTGTTTCCTGACTTTTTAATGATTGCCATTCTAACTGGTGTGAGATGGTATCTCATTGTGGTTTTGATTTGCATTTCTCTGATGGCTAGTGATGATGAGCATTTTTCATGTGTCTGTTGGCTGCATAGATGTCTTCCTTTGAGAAGTGTCCCTATCCTTTACCCACTTTTTGATGGGGTTGTTTTTTTCTTGTAAATTTGTTTGAGTTCTTTATAGGTTCTGGATATTAGCCCTCTGTCAGATTAGTAGATTGCAAACTTTTCTCCCATTCTGTGGGTTGCCTGTGCACTCTGATGGTAGTTTCTTTTGCTGTGAAGAACCTCTTTAGTTTAATTAGATACCATTTGTCAATTTTGGCTTTCGTTGCCATTGCTTTTGGTGTTTTAGACATAAAGTCCTTAACTTGTGCATATTTTTCATATAGCAGCTTGTAATATTTGGTCACCAAAACCATGGTCTCTAGAGTTACATATCTCAGTTGGAATTTTGGCTTTGTACGTGTTGTGCAAATTTGGGCAAGTTACTTAATTGCTTTGTGCCTCAGTTTCTTCACTTGTAAAACAGAGATCATGAAAGAATCCAATCATTAAAACTGTAAGAGTTTAATGAGTTAATGTAGAAATAATGCCTGGTATATAAACACACTATATAAATATTGAATGTTCTTCTTTTTATTATTATTAGGCTGTAGTTTACACGTAGGTAATCTCTCCCCTTTCAGCTTAACATAAAGAAGTGGACTTCCATTTCAGAGCCACTCTATAATGCCATAACTACTCAATAGCCACAACCTGCAATAAGAATCAGGGCATACACAGTAATAAGAAGGTCTTTCTAATGGTGAGAACATTACTAGGCTGGAGTGAGTTGCTAGGGTTTTATTTCTTTCTTTAATGTATGTGAATTTAGCCAAGTCTAGCAGAATCTTTTCTAGCCTTTCCTAACACCCTTAAATTGGAAGATAGATTTGCCAATCCTGGACTGGAACTGCTTGCCACAGGCAGACATTGCCATCTTTAAACATGTTTGTCTCCTCTGTGGCTTCAGGTAGGCCAAACTAGAACTTTTCCTTGATGCTTCCCAAAGAAAGTACTATGATTAAGATGGCTGACTACTCAGCCCAGCACTCTCCTCCTCCACGAGAAAGGAACAAAGCAGCAAATAGACAACTATATGTTGAATAGAGTGTCTAAGGAATTCTTGCTGGAATTTAGCAAGAAAGTGACAAAAATCCTCTGAGGCACAGAAACTTGGGATGGCGGCATAGAGGGGGAAGCAAAGCGCATAGCTGGGATTGACTTAGAGCCAAGAGGAATTCACCATTGTTAGGAAAAGGTAAACAGGAGAGTCTCGACAGTCCACATTGCCACCACAGAGGCCCACAATACTAGCTACAAGAGAACCCCACAGCCCTTACAGGTCCTAAGCCCAGTAGAGGGAACTGCCTGGAATCCCTGTGACTGCACTCTTCCAGAAAAGAAAATTTATACTGCGTGCTCCCCACTCCCTGGGATCCAGGCTGCTGCACCATGGTACAATTTTGAGAGAGAGGTCACCAGCAGAGTACATCCTGACCTGGAACTTAACAACCCCTGTATCTTTACATCCCTAGGGTGTCACTGACACCTCACCCAGAGGGCTGCAGCAACATAACACCAGCTGAACACAGCAATGCAGCCATGACACAGCATCTGAGCTCACACAGGGCCCTACACACCAGACACAGGCCATCCAGCACAGCAGGAGGCTACACTTAGGGCAAAGGGAGCCAACATATGCACTCCGCAGAGCCTAAAACTTGCCCACCTACAACCTTGCCCCCTCCAGCAGCAGAGCTGCTGCACATGTGCACATGCCACTCAAGGGCCTGAGGACTAGCCTGCTTGAGGCCCACTGCTGCTGCTGGCAAACCCATTCCTCCAGTGGCAGAGTCACTACCTGTACCTGTACCCCATCCCAATACTAGCTGCTCAGTTTCTCCACCCCAGCAAAGCTGCACCACAGCTTCCAAGAACAACTGCAGCCTAAGCCACTAAGGCACTCACAGATACCAGTGACGTTTATTACAGCAAAAAAAAAAAATCATATAGAGAATACACTACTGTGCCCACTCAGAACCAAAGCCAAAACACTCTACCCAACCAACACCATAGGACACATCTACAGGAAAAGGTCTCCGTACAGAACTATCTCATACAACTGAAAGAAGTAACTGCCTCACCAGATGCACATATATTAACATAGGAACAGTAGAATCAAGAAAAAGCAAGAAAATATGACACTTCTAAAAACACAATAATTCTCCAATAACAGATCCTCCAAAAAAGGAAATCTCTGAAATGCCTAAAAAGGGATCCAAGATGCTCTTCAGTAAACTGAGATACAAGAGAACACAGATAATTCAACAAAATCAGAAAAACAATTCATGATCTCAATAAGAAATTCAACACAGAAATAGATAAATATCATTTTTAAAAATGAAACAGAAATCTTGAAACCAAAGAATATAATTACACACACACACACACACACACACACACTAGAGAACTTCAACAATAGATTAGATCAAGCAGAAGAAAGATTTTCTGAACTTTAAAACTGGTTTTTTGGAATAAACCAGTCAGACCAAAAAATAATAGTAATAATAAAAAGCAAAAACATTTAAAAAGAATGAAGAAGGCCTATGGAATGCCATTAAGCAAACAAATGTTCACACAATGGGAATTTCAGAAAGAGAAGGAATAGAAAAAGGCATAGATAACTTATTTAGTAAAATAATAGCTGAAAATTTTCCAAGTCTTGGAAGAGATATGGATATCCAGATATAGAAAGCTCAAAGATTCCCCAAAAGACTCAAGACAATCCTCTCCAGGACACATTATAATCAAACTGTTAAAAAAATAAAAAGGACCAGGCACAGTGACTCACACCTGTAATCCCAGCACCTTGGTAGGCCAAGGCAGGTGGATCACCTGAGGTTAGGAGTTCAAGACCAGCCTGACCAACATGGCGAAACGCCATCTCCACTAAAAACTACAAAAATTAGCCAGGCATGGTAGCATGCACCTGTAATCCCAGCTACTCGGGAGGCTGAGACAGGATAATTGTTTGAAGCCAGGAGGCGGAGGTTGCAGTGAGCTGAGATCACACCACTGCACTCCAGCCTGGGCAACAGAGCAAGACTGTCTCAAAGGAAAAAAAAGAGAGAGAATTTTGAAAACCATAAGAGAAAAGCATCAAGTGACATAAAAGGAAATCCCCATCAGACTAACAGCAGTGTTCTCAGAAGAAACATTATAGTCCAGGAAATAATGGGATGATATATTCAAAGAGCCAAAAGAAGTAAAGTACCAGACAAGAATACTAGACCCAGGAAAGCTATCCTTCAGAAATCAAGGAGAAATAAATCTTTTTTAGTGAAACAAAAACTGAGGTAATTCATCACCACTAGACTAGCCATGTAAGAAATGCTTAAGGAATTCTTTCCTCTGGAAATGAAAGAATAATATCTACCCTCATGAAAAAACACAAAAGTATAAAACTCACTGGTAGAGCAGATGTACAAATACAAAAGAGAAAGGAATCAAATATTGTTACTACTAAAGATCACCAAACTGCAAAGATAAACAGTAAGAGAGGAAAAAACAAGCAAAGGATATGTGAGACAACCAGAAAGCACTTAACAAAAAGACAGGAGTAAATACTCACATATCAATAACAACCTTGATTGTAAACCATTTAAATTCAGAATTAAAAGATATAGACTGACTAAATGGATTAAAAAAAAAGACCAAACTATATTCTGCCTCCAAAAATTCACTTTACCTGTAAAAACACATATAGACTAAAGGTGAAGGGATGGAAAAAGATATTGTATTCAAATGGAAACCACAAGTAAACAGGAAGAGCTATACTTACATCAGATATAATAGACCTTGAGTCAAAAAAGACAAAAAGAGACAAAGAAGGTCATTATGTAATTATAAATTCATCAAGAGGATATAACAATTATAAATATGCATGTACCCAACACCAGAACATCCAGATATATAAAACAAATATTATTAAAACTAAAGGGAAAGATAGACCCCAATACAATAGTAGTTGAGAACTTCAACATCCCACTTTCAGGATTGGACCAATAATCTAGATAGAAAATCAACAAAGAAACATTGGACTGAAACTGCACTATAGAACAGATGAACCTAACAGAATATTTTATCCAACAGCTGCAGAACACACATTCTTCTCACCAGGATATGGAATGTTCTCAAGGCAAAACCATATGTTAGGCAACAAAATAAATCTCAACAAACTTTTAAAAATCAAAGCAATATCCAGCCAAACTAAGCTTCATAAGTGAAGCAGAAATAAAATCCTTTACAGAAAAGCAAATGCTTAGAGATTTTGTCACCACCAGGCCTGCCTTACAAGAGGTCCCTGAAGGAAGCACTAAACATGGAAAGGAACAACCGGTACCAGCCACTGCAAAAACATGCCAAATGGTAAAGGCCATTGATGCTAGGAAGAAACTGCATCAACTAACAGGCAAAATAACGAGCTATCATGATTACAGGATCAAATTCAAACTTAACAATATTAACCTTAAATATAAATGGGTTAAATGCTCCAATTAAAAGACAGAGACTGGCAAATTGGATAAAAAGTCAAGACCCATCAGTGTGCTGTATTTAGGAGACCCATCTCACATGCAAAGATGCACATAGGTTCGAAAACAAAGGGATGGAGGAAGATCTACAAAGCAAATGAAAAGCAGAAAACAGCAGGGGTTGCAATCCTAGTCTCTAATAAAACAGACTTTAAACCAGCAAAGATCAAAAGGGACAAAGAAGGCCACTACATAATGGTAAAGGATTCAATTCAACAAGAAGAGCTAACTATCCTAAATATATATGCACCTAATATAGGAGCACCAAGATTTGCAAAGCAAGTCCTTAGAGACCTACAAAGAGAATTACACTCCTGCACAATAATAATGGGAGACTTTAACACCCTACTTTCAATGTTAGATAGATCAATGAGACAGAAGGTTAACAAGGATACCCAGGACTTGAACTCAGCTCTGGATCAAGCGAAACTAATAGATATCTGCGGAACTCTATACCTCAAATCAACAGAATATACATTCTTCTCAGCACCACACCGTACTTATTCTAAAATTGACCACATAATTGGTAGTAAAACACTCCTCATCAAATGTAAAGGAGAAGAAATCATAACAAACTGTCTCTCAGACCACAGTGCAATCAAACTAGAACTCAGGATTAAGAAACTCATTCAAAACCACACAACTTCATGGAAACTGAACAACCTGCTCCTGAATGACTACTGGGTAAATAACGAAATGAAGGCAGAAATAAGGATGTTCTTTCAAACCAATGAGAACAAAGACACAACATACCAGAATCTCTGGGACATAGCTAAATCAGTGTGTAGAGGGAAATTTACAGCACTAAATGCCTACAAGAGAAAGCAGGAAAGATCTAAAATTGACACCCTAACATCACAATTAAAGAACTAGAGAAGCCAGAGCAAACACATTCAAAAGCTAGCAGAAGGCAAGAAATAACTAAGATCAGAGCAAAACTGAAGGAGGTAGAGACACAAAAAACCCTCCAAAAAATCAATGAATCCAGGAGCTGTTTTTTGAAAAGATCAGCAAAATAGATAGACTGCTAGCAAGACTAATAAAGAAGAAAAGAGGGAAGAATCATATAGACACAATAAAAACCGATAAAGGGGATATCACCACCGACCCCACAGAAATACAAACTGCCATCAGAGAATACTATAAACACCTCTACGCAAATAAAATAGAAAATCTAGAAGAAATGGATAAATTCCTGGACATATATACCCTCCCAAGACTAAACAAGGAATAAGTTGAATCCCTGAATAGACCAATAACAGGCTCGGAAATTGAGGCAATAATACCCTACCAACCAAAAAAAGTCCAGGACCAGATGGATTCACAGCCAAATTCTACTAGAGGTGCAAAGGGGAGCTGGTACCATTGTTTCTGAAACTATTTCAATCAATAGAAAAAGAAGGAATCTTCCTTAACTCATTTTATGAGGCTAGCATCATGCTGATACCAAAGCCTGGTAGAGACACAACAAAAAGGAACATTTTAGGCCAATATCTGTGATGAAAATTGATGCAAAAGTCCTCAATAAAACACTGGCAAACTGAATCCAGCAGCATACCAAAAAGCTTATCCACCATGATCAAGTGTGCTTCATCCCTGGAATGTAAATATGGTTCAACAAACGCAAATCAATAAACGTAATCCATCACATAAACAAAAACAAAGACAAAAACCACATAATTATCTCAATAGATGCAGAAAAGGCCTTTGACAAAATTCAACAGCCCTTCATGCTAAAAACTCTCAATAAACTAGGTATTGATGGAAGGTGTCTCAAAATAAGAGCTATTATTGACAAACCCACAGCCAATATACTTATCTGACGTAAGTATAGCTCTTACTGAATGGGCAAAACCAGTCAGCATTCCCTTTGAAAACTGGCACAAGACAAGGATGCCTTCTCTCACCACTTTTGTTCAACATAGTGTTGGAACTTCTGGCTAGGGCAATCAGGCAAGAGAAAGAAATAAAGGATACCCAATTAGGAAAAGAGGGAGTCAAATTGTCTCTGTTTGCAGGTGACGTGATTGTATATTTAGAAAACCCCATCATCTCAGCCCAAAATCTCCTTAAGCTGATAAACAACTTCAGCAAATCTCAGGATACAAAATTAGTGTGCAAAAATCACAAGCATTCCTATACACCAATAATAGACAAACAGCCAAATCATGAGTGAAGTCCCATTCACAATTACTACAAAGAGAGTAAAAGGAATCCAACTTACAAGGAATGTGAAGGACCTCTTCTAGGAGAACTACAAACCACTGCTCAACAAAATAAAAGAGGACACAAATAAATGGAAGAACATTCCATGCTCATGGATAGGAGGAATCAATATCATGAAAATGGGCATACAAGGTAATTTATAGATTCAAAGCTATCCCCATCAGGTTACCAATGACTTTCTTCACAGAATTGGAAAAAACTAAAGATCATATGGAACCAAAAAAGAGCCTGCATAGCCAAGACAATCCTAAGTCAAAAGAACAGAGCTGGAGGTATCACACTACCTGACTTCAAACTATACTACAAGGTTACAGTAGTCAAAACAGCATGGTACTAGTATCAAAACAGAGATATAGACCAATGGAATGGAACAGAGCCCTCAGAAATAACACCACACATCTACAACCATCTGATCTTTGACAAACCTGATGAAAACAAGAAATGGGGAAAGGATTCCCTATTTAATAAATGATGCTGGGAAAACTGGCTAGCCATAGGTAGAAAGCTAAAACTGGATCCTTTCCTTACACCGTATACAAAAATTAACTCAAGATGGATAAAAGACTTAAATGTAAAACCTAACACCTTAAAAACCCTAGAAGAAAACCTAGGCAATACCATTCAGGACATAGGCATGGACAAAGACTTCATGACTAAAACACCAAAAGCAATGGCAACAAAAGCCAAAATTGACAAATGGGATCTAATTAAACTAAAGAACTTCTGTACAACAAAAGAAACTACCATCAGAGTGAACAGGCAACCTACAGAATGGGAGAAAATTTTTGCAATCTACCCATCTGACAAAGGGCTAATATCCAGAATCTACAAAGAACTTAAACAAATTTACAAGAAAAAAAAAAGTCAAAAATTAGGCAAAGGATATAAACAGACACTTCTCAAAAGAAGACATTTATGCAGCCACAGACACATGAAAAAAATGCTCATCAGTACTCGCCATCAGAGAAATGCAAATCAAAACCACAATGAGATACATCTCATACCAGCTAGAATGGCAATCATTAAAAAGTCAGGAAGCACCAGGTGCTGGAGAGGATGCAGAGAAATAGGAATGCTTTTACACTGTTGCTGGGAGTGTAAGTTAGTTCAACCTTTGTGGAAGACAGTGTGGCAATTCCTCAAGGATCTAGAACTAGAAATACCATTTGACCCAGTGATCCCATTACTAGGTATATACTCAAAGGATTATAATTCATGCTGCTATAAAGACACATGCACATATATGTTTTTTGCGGCACTCTTCACAATAGCAAAGATTTGGAACCAACCAAAATATCCATCAATGATAGACTGGATTAAGAAAAAGTGGCACATATACACCATGGAATACTATGCAGCCATAAAAAAAGATGAGTTCATGTCCTTTGCAGGGACATGGATGAAGCTGCAAAACATCATTCTCAGCAGACTAACACAACAACAGAAAACCAAACAATGCATGTTCTCACTCATAAGTGGGAGTTGAACAATGAGAATACATGGACACAGTGCGGAGAACATCACATGCTGGGGCTTGTCAGGGGATGCAGGGCTTGGGGAGGGGTAGCAGTAGGAGAAATACCTAATGCAAATGACAAGTTGATGGGTACAGCAAACCAACACGGCACGTGTATACTTATGTAACAAACCTGCACATTGTGCACATGCACCCTAGAACTTAAAGTATAATTTAAAAAAGTAAAATTAAAAAATATATATGCATACATTTTCAAAACTATGCATAGAAAAATATTTGAAAGGATGTACACCAGACTTTTTTAAATGGTCATTTCTTGATGGTATGATTATATGACATTTTTTTCTTTTTATTTACTTACTTTTTTAAACTTTGCATTATAAACTCATGTTAATCTCTGCCAATGAGAAAAAATACCTTTAATATCTGTAATATGAATTATATAACTTTTAGAATTATTGAGCTTAAGAACTAGTGTGCAGAAAAGAGTTAACATAGCAGGTCTGACTACCATGCTTCAAAAGACCTGCATAAAAGATGCCCCTTAGCTGGCATTTGCGAACTTAGATTTCAGAAGAGTTCCTACCACTGTAACTGATAAGAGTGATTCACTGTACCTAAATAATATGGTTTATGCTGAATATTTGCTTTCCTTCTGGGAGTTTGGAATTTCAGTGCATACTAGACAGAAAATGTCTGTGTAACCACCCTCAATAAAAACCTAGGTTTTGAGTCACTAATTATCTTCTCCTGTAACACAGAATTTCGCATATGTTACAGTTTGTTGCTGCAAAAAAATAAGTACACTCTGTGTGACTCCACAGAGAGAGGACTCTTAGAAGTCTGTACCTGTTTTCTTGGGACTTCACCCCATCATGCACTTTTCCCTTTGCTGATTTTGCTTTGTATGCATTCACCGTAATAAATACTGCTATGAGTATGACCGTTAAAAAAAATCAAAGCAGTATCAAGTATCTTTTCAGACCAAAATGGAATAAAACTAGAAGTCAATAACAAGAGTAACTTTGGAAACTGTACATAAAAATCAAATAACATGCTCTTGAACAACCAGTGGGTCGATTAAATAAATTAAGAAAGAAAATGATTTCTTGAATCAACTAAAAGTAAAATTACAGCATAGCAAAATCTATGCGATACAGCAAAAGCAGTACTAACAGAATTTTATAGAAATAAATGCCTACATCAAAAACTAGACAGCTTTAAAATAAACCTAACAATACATCTCAAGAAACTAGTAAAGCAAGAACAAACCAAACCCAAAATTAGTAGAGGAAAAAAAAATAATAAAGATTAGAGCAAAAGCAAACAAAATAGAGACTGAAAAAATATGCAAAAGATGAATAAAATGAAAAATTATTTTTCGAAAGATAAATAAAATCAATAAACCATTAACTAGATTAAGAAAAAAAGAAGGATATCTAAATAAAATTAGAAAGAAAAAAGGAGAGCTCACAACTGATATCACAGAGATGTAAAGGATCATTAGAGGCAATACGCCAAAAAACTGAAAAGCCTAGAGGAAATGGATAAATTCCTGGACACATATAACCCACCAACACTAAACCCAGAAGAAATAGAAAAGGGAAACAGACCAATCATGAGTAACAAGACTGAATCAGTAATAAAAAGTCTCCCAAAAAAGAAAAGCCCAGGACTGGATGGCTTCAGTGCTAAATGCTGCCAAACATTTAAAGAAAAACTAACATTTAATCCATGTAGTATGAGAAATTAAAATAAAAACTAACACCAATTCTTCTCAAACAGTCCTAATAAAGTTGACAGGTAATTTCCCCTAACTTATCCTCTGAGGCAAGCAAAATCCTGATACCAAAACCAGACAAGGACACAGCAACAACAAAAAAAGAAAACGCTAATGAACATAGATGAAAAAATTCAACGCAAAATACAAGCAAACTAAATCTAACAGGACACTTAGAACAAATACACAACATACCAGAATCTCTGGGACACATTTAAAGCAGTGTGTAGAGGGAAATTTGTAGCACTAAATGCCCACAAGAGAAAGGAGGAAAGATCTAAAATTGACACCCTAATATCACAATTAAAAGAACTAGAGAAGCAAGAGCAAACACATTCAAAACCTAGCAGAAGGCAAGAAATAACTAAGATTAGAGCAGAACTGAAGGAGATAGAGACATTTAAAAAAACCCTTCAAAAAATCAATGAATCCAGGAACTGGTTTTTTGGAAAGATCAACAAAATAGACCACTAGCAAGACTAATAAAGAAGAAAAGAGAAAAGAATCAAATAGACACAATAAAAAGTGATAAAGGGGGTGTCACCACCGACCCCACAAAAATACAAACTACCATCAGAGAATACTATAAACACTTCTACGCAAATAAAATAGAAAATCTAGAAGCAATGGATAAATTCCTGGACATATATACCCTCCCAAGACAAACCAGGAAGAAGTTGAAGCCCTGAATAGACCAATAACAGACTCGGAAATTGAGGCAATAATTAACAGCCTACCAACCAAAAAAAGTCCAGGACCAGATGGATTCACAGCCGAATTCTATCAGAGGTACAAGGAGGAGCTGGTACCATTCCTTCTGAAATTATTTCAATCAATAGAAAAAGAGGGAATCCTCCCTAACTCATTTTATGAGGCCAGCATCATCCTGATACCAAAGCCTGGCAGAGACACACACACAAAAAAAGAGAATTTTAGACCAATATCCCTGATGAATATCGATGCAAAAACCCTCAGTAAAATACTAGCAAGCCGAATCCAGCAGCACATCAAAAAGTTTATCCACCATGATCAAGTGGGCTTCATCCTTGGGATGCAAGGCTGGTTCAACATATGCAAATCAATAAATGTAATCCAGCATATAAACAGAACCAAAGACAAAAACCACATGATTATCTCAATAGATGCAGAAAAGGCCTTTGACAAAAGTCAACAGCCCTTCATGCTAAAAACTCTCAGTAAATTAGGTATTGATGGGATGTATCTCAAAATAATAAGAGCTATTTATGACAAACCCACAGTCAGTATCATACTGAATGGGTAAAAACTGGAAACATCCCCTTTGAAAACTGCCATAAGACAGGGATGCCCTCTCTCACCACTCCTATTCAACATAATGTTGGAAGTGCTGGCCAGGGCAATCAGTCAGGAGAAAGAAATAAAAGGTATTCAATTAGGAAAAGAGGAAGTCAAATTGTCTGTGTTTGCAGATGACATGATTGTATATTTAGAAAACCCCATTGTCTCAGCCCAAAATCTCCTTAAGCTGATAAGCAAATTCAACAAAGTCTCAGGATACAAAATCAATGTGCAAAAATCACAAACATTCTTATACACCAATAACAGATAAACAGAGAGCCAAATCATGAGTGAACTCCCATTCGCAATTGCTTCAAAGAGAATAAAATACCTAGGAATCCAACTTACAAGGGATGTGAAGGACCTCTTCAAGGAGAACTACAAACCACTCCTCAACGAAATAAAAGAGGACACAAACTAATGGAAGAAAATTCCATGCTTATGGGTAGGAAAAATCAATATCATGAAAATGGCCACACTGCCCAAGGTAATTTATAGATTCAATGCCATCCCCATTAAGCTACCAATGACTTTCTTCACAGAATTGGAAAAAACTACTTTAAAGTTCATATGGAACCAAAAAAGAGCCCGCATTGCCAAGACAATCCTAAGCCAAAAGAACAAAGCTGGAAGCATCATGCTACCTGACTTCAAACTATACTATAAAGCTACAGTAACCAAAACAGCATGGTACTGCTACCAAAACAGAGATATAGACCAATGGAACAGAACAGAGCCCTCAGAAATAATATTACACATCTACAACCATGTGATCTTTGACAAACCTGACAAAAACAAGAAATGGGGAAAGGATTCCCTATTTAATAAATGGTGCTGGGAAAACTGGCTAGCCATATGTAGAAAGCTGAAACTGAATCCCTTCCTTACACCTTATATGAAAATTAATTCAAGATGGATTAAAGACTTAAATGTTAGACCTAAAACCATAAAAACCCTAGAAGAAAACCCTGGGCAATACCATTCAGGACATAGGCATGGGCAAGAACGTCATGTCTAACACACCAAAAGCAATGGCAACAAAAGCCAAAATTGACAAATGGGATCCAATTAAAGAGCTTCTGCACAGCAAAAGAAACTACCATCAGAGTGAACAGGCAACCTACAGAATGGGAGAAAATTTTGCAATCTACTAATCTGACAAAGGGCTCATATCCAGAATCTACAAAGAACTTAAACAAATTTACAAGAAAAAAATAAACAACCCATCAAAAAGTGGATGAAAGTTATGAACAGACACTTCGCAATAGAAGACATTCATACAGCCAACAGACACATGAAAAAATGCTCATCATCACTGGCCATCAGAGAAATGCAAATCAAAACCACAATGAGATACCATCTCACCAGTTAGAATGGCGATCATTAAAAAGTCAGGAAACAACAAGTGCTGGAGAGGTTGTGGAGAAATAGGAAACTTTTACACTCTTGGTGGGACTTTAAACTAGTTCAACCATGTGGAAGACAGTGTGGCGATTCCTCAAAGATCTAGAACTAGAAATACCTTTTGACCCAGCCATCCCATTACTGGGTATATACCCAAAGGATTAGAAATCATGCTGCTATAAAGACACATGCACACATATGTTTATTGTGGCACTATTCACAATAGCAAAGACTTGGAACCAACCCAAATGTCCATCGATGATAGCCTGGATTAAGAAAATGTGGCACGTATACACCATGGAATACTATGCAGCCCTAAAAAAGGATGAGTTCATGTCCTTTGTAGGGACATTCATGAAGCTGCAGACTATCATTCTCAGCAAACTATTGCAGGGACAAAAAACCAAACAACTCATGTTCTCACTCATAGTTGGGAATTGAACAATGAGAACACTTGGACACAGGAAGGGGAACATCACACACTGGGGCCTGTCATGGGGTTTGGGGAGGGAGGAGGGATAGCATTAGGAGATATACCTAATGTAAATGACGAGGTAATGGGTGCAGTGCACCAATGTGATACATGTATACATATGTAACAAACCTGTACGTTGTGCACATGTGCCCTAGAACTTAACATATAATAAAAAACAATTTTTAAAAAGAAGCATAAAAAAAGATTATTCACATGATCAAGTGGGATTTATCCCAGGGATGCAATGATGGTTCAACATACATAAATCAATAAATGTGATACGTCACATCAAGAGAATGAAGGACAAAAAACACGATCATCTCAATAGATGCAGAAAAGGCATTTGATAAAATTATACATTTCCTCACGATAAAAACTCTCAAAATCTTAGGTAGAAAAAACATACCTCAACAAAATAAAGACCATATAAAACAGCTAATGTCATACTGAATGAGGAAAAGAAAGTTTTCCTCTAAGAACTGGAACAAGACAAGAATGTTCACTTATACCACTCGTATTCAACATAATACTGGATGTCCTAGCCAGATAAATTAAGAGAAAGAAAGGACATTCACATTGCAAAGGAGGAGGTCAAACTGTACCTCTTTGCAGTGACATAATCTTATATATAGAAAAACCTAAAGACCTCACCAAAACACAGTTAGAACTGAAAGAGGAATTCAGTAAAATTTCAAAATATAAAAATCAGCATTTTTATACACCAATAACAAACTAGCTGAAAATGGAACAAAGAAAGCAATAACTACAAAAAAATCCCATGTTCATTAATTGGAAGAATTGATATTATAAAATGACCATACTACCCAAAGTAATCTACAGATTTAATGTGATCTCTTTCAAAATACCAATGACATTCTTCACAGAAATAGGGAAAACAATCCTGAAATTCATATTGAACAACAAGAGACTCCGAATAGTCAATCCTGAGCATAAAGAAACAGTTGGAAATATTATACTACTAGATTTCAAAATATTCTACAAAGCTAAAATAACCAAAACACACGGTACTGGCATGAAAATAGACACATAGATAGATGGAACAGAATAGAGAAGCCAGAAAGAAATTTATACATTTACAGCCAACTGATTTTTGATAAAGGCACCATGAACATACACTGGGGAATGGCAGGCTTTTCAATAAGTGGTGCTGAGAAAACTGGATATCCACATGTAGAAGAATGAGACTATACCCTTATTTATCACCATAACAGAAGTTAACTAAAAATGGATTAAAGACTTAAATGTAAGGCTCAAAACAATAAAACTACTAGAAGAAAACAAGGGAGAAATACTTTGTGACACTGGTTCTGGGCAAAGATTTTATAGGTACAACTTCAAAAACACAGGCAAAAAAGCAAAAATAGACAAATGGGATTATATCAGACTAAAAAACCTTAAGCACAACAAAGGAAACAATTAACAGACTGAGAGACAACCTGTAGTATGGGAGAAAATATTTGCAAGCTATTAATCTGATGAGGGATTAATATCCAGAATATTAACAGAACTCAATTTAACAGCAAGAAAAATAATCTGATTTAAAATAGGCAAAGATCTGAATAAACATTTCTCAGATGAAAATGTCTCTCAAATGGCCAAAAAGTATATTAAAAATGCTCAACATCACTAATCAGGGAAATATGAATCAAAACCACAATGAGATACCTTCTCAATGAGATACCTTCCCAGTTAGAATGACTATCATTTAAAAAGACAAAAAATAAAAATAAAATAACAAATTCTGGCAAGGATGCAGAGAAAGGAGAACTCTTACACACTGTTGATGGGAATGCAAATTAGTACAGCTATTAAGGTCAATGGTACAGAGGTTCCTGAAAAAAACTAAATATAGAACTACCATATGATCCAGCAATCGCACTACTATGTACTTAGCCAAAGAAAAGGAAATCGACATATCAAAGACCTATCTGTCCCCCTTCATATTTATTGAAGCACTATTCACAGTAGCCAACCTATGGAATCAACCTAGGTGTCCAAAAACAGATAAATGGTTAAGTAAAGCGTGGTCTGTACACACAGTGGAATACTATTCAGCCATAAAAAAGAATAAAATCCTGTCATTTGTGGCAACATGAATGAGTCTGTAGGACATTATGTTAAGTGTAGTAAATCAGGCACAGAAAAATAAATACTACATTTTCTCACGCATATGTGGGAGCTAAAAAAGTTGAGCTCATAGAAGTAGAGAGTATAATTGTGATTATTAGGGGCTGGAAAGGGGAGGGAGGAGAAGAGAATAAGAAGTTGTTGGTTAATGAATCCAAAATTGCAGCAAGATAGGAGGAATAAGTTCTAGTGCTCTATAGTACTGTAGGGTAACTAGAGTTAACAACGATTTATTGTATATTTTCATATAGCTAGAATAAAGGATTTTGAATGTTCCCAACACCACAAAAAAAGATGTTTGAGGTGATGCATATGCTAATTTTTCTGATTTGATCATTATACATATGTATTGAAATATCACTCAGTATGCCATAAATATGTGTAATTATGATGTCAATTTTTCTTAAAAAAAAAAAAAAAGACCACTATGAAGCAATTATTAGGTTGGGCACGGTAACTGAAACCTATAATCCTAGTACTTTGGGAGGCCAGGGCGGGCGGATCATCTGAGGTCAGGAGGTCAAGACCAGCCTGGCCAACATGGTAAAAGCCCGTTTCTACTAAAAATACAAAAAATTAGCCAGGCATAGTGGCACATGCCTGTAACCCCAGCTACTCATTCAAGAGGCTGAGGCAGGAGAATTGTTTGAACCCAGGAGACAAAAGTTACAGTGAGCCAAGATTGCACCATTGGACTCCAGCCTGGGCGACAGAGTGAGACTCTGTCTCAAAAAATAAAAAAATAGAAATTATTATACATTTGTCTGATTAGACTACATCTTTTTTCATTCTGTCCATTTTTTGAAAGTTTATAAGCATCTGCATTAGAAAAAGATAACTGAAACCACCTTCATCAGTTGGGCCACTTGCTGTAGCAAAAGTCTGAATGGTCCAGTTTCTGAATAGCTAAAGAAAACCATCTATTTATGTGTTCCTTGCTATGGATAAATGGATATTTAATTTTTCTATAGCCAAGAAGCTATCCTGTATCATCCTTTCTCCCTAGACTTCTATTTCTGGAAAATTACCACAACGGTGTGAAACTGCAAGGAGTTGCTTCAGGTTCACAGTGAGAGCTCAAAACTTGAGTCATTCTATGTAGATGCCACTGGTATGGAAGATGCTGTAAGAATAGGACACCTTGAATTTGCATTGGTCTAAGTCTTGCTTCCTCTCTCCTTCCTCCCCTTAATTACAAAACACAAATCACTTCACCTCCTCTGGTACAGAACAAATTGACCTCTACTCCCCCCTGGTGGATCATTACAGTATGCTGGGCGAGTCACTTCTGAAATCGCCACATGGGCCCTTAAGACTTCATAAATCAAGGGCCACCTCTCGTGAGCCTTACATGTTCTAGTTCAACATACTAATTATTTAGAGCTGAAAAGTAATCTGCCCCCATATTGTGCTAGTACTTTTGGCTTGTGTCTTCCAAGTTGTTCCCTTATTATTCAAATGTAGCATTCTTTATTGTGATTGCCTGGTTACTTGTCTATCTCCCCAAATAGACCATAAACCACAGAAACACAATAATGTTAAGTGATTTTCTTGAGGCCGCATAATCAGGAGAGAATCCCAATATAGAAATCAGGTTTCTCTATTCATGGGCCATTGTGCTGTTCATTCACAGCAATGTTCTGTGTTCTGAAATCTCTTTCTCAGAAGAAGCATTGAAATGACAACACACCAGGGCTCAGAAAACAGATCCTGCTATCGGCTCAGTCACTTATCTCACCAAGCCCCTAATGTTTCTCATCTGAACACCGATGGTAGTTTCTTCAGACCATTGCTAGGGTTCAGTACGACTTCAAATATCTAGGATTCAACCGGAAAGAATTGCCATTCATCTGCAGTAGTAAGACATAGAGAGAAAGAGAAAAAAGAGAAAGAGGGAACGTTCATCTATTAAACAAATATGTCTTCATTTAACAATTATTCTATTTTTTGTTCATACTGGTGAACAAAAAATACAATGACCTTGACCCTGAGAACTTACGTCTTGATCCTTGTGGGGTCACTGGCCAACGCCTCTCATTGATGATCCCAGATAAACAGATTGGCAGGCCTTTGATCAGCATGCTATTTTGAAGAATTCTCTCATGGATATGTGTTTGTGTGATGGCGTGGGAGAGAATGCTAGTGTAAACTGCCACACTTAAAATTAACATATCTCAAATTCTTGAAACAAACAAAAACAAATAAATAGCAGCAACAAAACAGATTGGGTATGTCCAGCACAGGTGTCCCCTGCCTGTAAATGTGCAGTTTCCCTAAATCAAGCCGTGGTTGCTCTCTGCTGCCAAGATGCCAATGGGAGTGCCCAATTAGTGCCAATTTGTTTCTTGTAATACGGACACCTGTCACCAAAGAGCTTGATAAAAATAACCATCTCAGTCACTGCAGATCCAAACTGGGCTCTAACTAATCAACTAGAGGTAAATAGTAAGCCTTCAAATCCCACTGCAAATTCTCCAAGGGACCCCGTCCCTCTGACTATGGACAAATTTATGCTGCATTGCTGAGTGATGGCTAGACACCAACTGGCAGTTGATTTTGTTTTTTTCTTTAAATGCAAGTTATCAGCCTTTCCTCCCAGTAAGCTACAGGCTTCCCCCTGGCAGTTCAAGACTCATAGTGATAATGGATTATCTTTTCTTTTAATAGCAAACCACCTTCCACTGAGATGGAATGAATGTTGCAGGAGAAGGAGAACAGATTTCACCAAGAAGTCCTTTAACTCTCTTCAGGAAACATCTCTAGTTCAAGCATTTAAAAAACATACAACCTTTAAAAACTAACCAGGTTTCTGCTGCGTGGTTGAGCCAGCCACGAGGGTTGTGCTGGTTACATCTGAATTAGCCCTGCTTGACAATCACTTTCAAACTCTGTTCTACTTCACGCCAGCAGTTTCACTCCCTGGGTGTGCAATCGTATGGGGCAGATGCCTTCGACGGAGCTATCGGACCCAGATTAAGAACATATAGTATACAATAAGCAAATGAGAAGGCAAGCCATTTTTACAGAATCACCCAGGCAGGAAAATCAGCACGTCCTGCTCTTCAATAGTGGGCCCATCTAGCCTACTGCTTTACGGAGAGCAGAAATGCCTGGAATCTAAATCTGCCACAGGACGGGTTTCTTTGCCTCCTCACGATGCTGTGAGCTGAATGGTAGATTGCATCACCTCCATTGTAAGGCAGCTCTCATTATGAGAAACCAAACATAGAGCCTGGCTCCTAACTGGAGTATTAATAATGAAAATGGATTATGTGCATCCTGTTTGCTAAGCAATTATCCCAAGGCAGGGATTGAGTCCAGATTTTTTGCCTCACTGCCTGAGTGGCAGAATGTGAATAGATAGACAGGTATTTGCATGCAGTGTCTCTGACCTGGAGAAAATGTCAGGAGCTTTATAGACTGCAGAGAGAGCTGCAGATGCATATTCTTTTCAAACATGGCTGGGTTTTGCAGTCTATTCTTGGAAAAGGCAAAGAAAGGGGGAAAGAGTTGAATTTGCTGTTACTGTTTAAAGATACCCTCCTGAGTCAAGGTGAGAGTTTTATTTTGCCCACCTTAAGTTTTTCATTAACTGGAAGTGACTTCAGCTCCTACCTTCTCAAGGAAGTGAAATGAGTTTTATTTAGTTGATGGTGAGGAGTACTTTCCCCAGATGTTTTATAGACCTGGGTCTGATCTGCTTTACCTAGGCACATTTTAAAGAGAGGAGGCATTTCTCTAATGCCTCAGATGTGCATTTTCTTCTCCTCCTCTTTCACTTGCTGTGATCCTGCAAGGTGGCAACTGACTTCCTCTCTCTGATGCTCATGCTCTATTTCAGGGCTATATTTCCAGCGTAAAATGAATCCTGCGTAGGTGCATGCAGTAATTTAGAATCCTTCAGAGTAAGCACTGCCAACAGCTGTGTCACCTCCAATCTCTGCTCACCACCCTCCTCCTTTGTCTTGCACTCACATGTTAAGTTGAGGGATGGAAAGATGGTAGTGGAAGTTCATGCGGACAAGGCTCATTATTTTCATAGGACCACAGAGAGTAGTCCTATAAGACACAGGCGGGTAGCAGGGGCAGCACATCCCATTCCCATGGGAGAGGTCACTCAAACCCTAACACAGATTTTACACTCAGTTAAAATTGTCTGGGGAATGGATAAACAACTGTAATACATCCATGTGGTAGAATACTACTCAGCAATAAAAAGGAACAAATTACTTATGTATACAACACCATGAAAAATTTATCTAATTCATTATTCTACGTGAAAGAAGTCAAACTCGAAAGACTACATACTGTACGATTCCATACTGGAAAGGTAAAGCTATAGGGGCCAAAAACAGATGAACAGTTTCAAAGACTGGAAGTAGAGGGAGAGGCTGACTTCATAGGATGACCAAATCATCTTCATTTGCTTAGAACTGTCCCAGTTTTAGCTCAGAATGTCTCCATCCCGGAAACCCCTCAGTCCTAGACAAATTGGGACAGCTGGTCACCCTGGAACTTGACTACAAAGGGACACAGAGAACTTTTGAAGGGGATAAAACTGTGTTTTTAAAGCTCACAGAACTGTACACTTATTTAAAAGGGTGAATTTTATTCTGTGTAAATTATAAGTTAATAAGTGACTGGGAAGAATTGTCTGTGTCCTGTGTCTCTCTGCTGGGCAGTGGGCTGTCTTATGTGCAGGGATTTCATGTGTCCCATGCCACTGCCCCCCTGGCACCTAGTGCTGTGCCTAGCATGGCATAATTTGCTAAAAGCATGCATCATGCTCATTTCCCTCAGACGCCACCCGTCCTATCAACACCAATGGAGTCTTGAAACAATCCAGTGGTGTCTGAACATGACACTTTCTTCCTGGAAATGCTCGAATTAAGGTTTTCTCTATTTCTTTTAGGTTGTGAGTTGATTGACATGCCCTCAATGTGATATAACTATAGTCATCCGTGTTTTCTAAATATATTGAACATAACAAATTCCTGGAATGTTTTAAAAAAAAAAAATTCCTGGAACCCTACCCAGGTTGACCACAGCTGAACTTCCAGGGGAATGGCCTGGGAATTTATATATTTTAAAAGTGTCCCAGATGATTCTTGTGATCAAATAAGGAAAGCAGAAAGAAAGAACACTGTGGTGTCAGAAAGACCTCACCACTGGCCTTTAGGGCTGGTCAACACATCTCACATGTGATCCTTCTATCAGAGTCTTTCCCTTGAGGAATCATTCATTCATTGATTCCATCTGAGAACTATTTATTGAGCAACTACTCTAATACTACAGCCTGAAAACAGGACAAACAAATACTCAAGATAAGTTCAAATACTGCTAGGTGATGTGAAGGAACTGCCACAGGGCCAGGTACCACTTCAACAGAACAGTCAGGAAGGATGCAGTGCTTGTTGATTTTTGGCTCTAACCTCATGCTGGTTTCCCATGGGGAGTGTAGTTGGAACGCCACAAACATGTTCCCATCCCAGCATTGCCAAAAACATCTGCCACAGACTAGCCTCAGTGTCTGCAAACATGAAAGACCTAGATGTTGATCCCCAAGGTCCTCTTCTAGGCCTGACATTGTATGTTTCTGGAGTTTATGATTGCAATCAAATAAAACTAATCTGATACATATTTAATGATATACATAATTGTTATTATGCTGCATGATAATTAGCTATCAATGGTAAGCAGTTCACAGAAATGACTGTAATTAGTATTTCTTATACACAGTCGACCCAAGTTTGGGGTTTTTCTCTCGTCTCACTTTTTTATTCTGTAATTAGCATCAGAGTTCTCTGTTCTTCTACACTATGTATAATTCCAGGATAATCCATGTCCTTCTCTCACACACAAACACTTAGGGATATTGACACTTGAAAACATCAAGGCCCAGAATATTCTCTTCAGAAGCTAACCAATCCTGAGAGTGCTGTTACTGCTTTCCCTGCTACCTCCAGGAAACCTTCCAGATACTGCTTTCTTGGCCAGCTGTGGTGGCTCATGCCTATAATCCCAGCACTTTGGGAGGCTGAGGGGGGCAGATCACTTGAGGTCAGGAGTTCCAGACCAGCCTGGCCAACGTCGTAAAACCCCATCTCTACCAAAAAATACAAAAATTAGCCAGGTGTGGTGGGGTGTGCCTGTATAGTGCCAGCTACTTGGAAGGCTGAGGTGGGAGAATCGCTTGAACCCTGGAGGTGGAGGTTGCAGTGAGTGGAGATTGCACCACTGCTCTTCAGCCTGGGCAACAGAGCAAGACCCTGCCTCAAAAAAAAAAAAAAAAAAAAGAAAAGATGTTGCCTTCTCTTAGCTTCTTCCTCTGCTGTCTCGGGTGCAGCAAGGACCTAAAGGAGCTGCAAAAAGTTTAGACAATCAGAATTTTTCCGTGAAGGAATGGGAAATCCAACAGGAGAGACAATACATGAGGATGGACCCGACGTCTTTGTTTCTGAGACTCTGGCAGCAGAAGGGAAGGTGCGTTCGTTTCCAAGGCTTCCACGACAAAACACCACAGATGAGGTGGCTTAAACAACAGAAACTTATTCTCTCACAATTCTGGAGGCGAAATATCTGAGATCAAGATGTCAGCAGGTTTGGTTTTCTCTGAGGCTCCTGTCCCTGACTTGCAGATGGCTGTCTTCTCACTGTGTCCTCACATGGTCTTCTGCTAGGCACACACATGTCTGGTGTGTGTGTCTCTCTCTAGGTCCAAATTTCCTCATTTTGTATGGATACCAGTCATATATGATTGGGGCCCACCTCAAAGCCCTCATTTTAACTTAATCATCTCTTTGAAGACCTCATCTCCAAATATGCTTACCTTCTATAAGGTACTGGAGGTTAGGACTTCAACATCTGAATGGGTACAGGAACGTAATGCAGCCCCTAATAGAAGGGAAACTGTGAGGAAGAGCTAACTCTCCAAATACACAAAATCCAGGCTCTCTCCAGGTCTAACAACTTCCAGAGCTTCCTCTCTGAGACTCCTTAACGCTAAAGCCATGCTCTCAGCTAATGACTAGCATCTAGCCACTTTGAACAAAATCTCCCTTTCCACAAGCAAGAATGAAAGTCTTAAAAGATGTAAATACCTGGGAAAGTGAGCATTTGAGTGAGAAATAATTTCTGACAATTTGTCAAGACTCTTTCCTGTTATGATAAGGGGAGGGCAGGAGGCTGAGGGTAAACTTTGGGAACTTTGTGGTTGCTGGGCAGTCCCCATTGGTCTTCTATGCTGGCCAGTTGGTGGCTGGATGGATAGGATTGTGGTCAGCTGAGTGAGCCAGCATACTTTGGGCCCCAGTGAGCTTGCAGATTCTTGCTTCCGCTGCATTCTCTGTACTTGCCTCCCACCTCCATCCTCCCTGCCTTCTGAAAGCCAAACTACGATTCTAATTGTGAGATCTGAAAACAGAAACTTCAGAATGATAGAAACTTGCTAGAAAAGCTTTAGTAATAACAGTGGCAATGGGGAAAAGCCCCAAAACCTCCTAAGATAGTTTTCTGAGGGCAAAGAGCAGCAATGTGGACTCCTAACAGGCCACATGTCTTTCTCTCATCCTGCCCAGCCCCTCACACAGCAGAAGAGGCATAATAGCACTTGGTCAGGAGTAAAAATAGAAATGGACACAAAGAAAAGCAGACCCAGGGACAGAATGGAAAAACTATGAATATATAATTCTGGAAAAGAATTTTACTTTAACTTGGTGTTTTCACATGATAGGCCTTCTCTATTCTCTTTCTAAAATCTCGATCTAAGGACAAGATGCCCACGTTTCAATCTTCCTTCCCTATTACCATGTCAATCAACTGGTCATATAACCTCTCTTGGTGTGGATTCTGTATCCTTAACTTAAAGGGCTTAGGAAACACCATCTCTGATCCTGCTTAGATATTTTCTTCTGCAAATATATTTTGACAAAACAAGACTGATCCAATTAATTAACAGGGCAAGACTTAGTTACTGTTGTACCTCTTTGGTTAGATGTCTCAGCTAACCTATATGTACTAAAATTTCATTCTGTTTCTGATGAAACTTGTAATTTACTCATCAATAAAATGGGGATAATATTTGTCTCACTGGGCCTTGTGAGAATTTGATCATATACAGGATGTGAAGGAGATAATGGCTGCTGCATAATAGATGCTGGGTGTTAGTACTTATAAGCCCTGGTAACCCCCTTTGCGTCTGGCTTGGTTGATCTGCAGTAAATATTTGACTGCATATTTGACTACTTGTGAAAGTAAGTTAGAGACACCACTTGGGGAAGAACTAAACACAAATACAAACCAAAGGGACTAAAAAGTATCAAAAATAGCAGAGAAAGAGTTATCTGTCATTTTTCTCTCTGAAACAATGCTCAGTCCTAAGCGCACAAACCCGGGATTTCCATGAACATACATTCTATTGGTCATATTTTAACCTGTTTGAGGCATAACCTTGAGAACCTCAATGGAACATGAGGGTCTTGGAAGGGCCAAGGCCTAGAACAGATGGTCCAGGTGATTCTCAGTAATGTTGGGAATAGAACTGTGCACAGAGGCGGGCCGAAAATGAAATCAGCAGCAGCGCTGGTGGCACTATTGAGCCCTTAAATGCTTTATTAGTTATTTCATTTTATCAGCACAACTCTTAGATGTGATACTGATAGTCCCATTTTTTTCTGATAAAGAAACTGTAGTCATGAGAGGCTAAGAATCTTGCCCAAGGTCACAGGAGTAGTGAACAGTCGTTCCTGGATTTGAATGCAAGACCGCTTTCCTCCAAAGCCCTTGTACACTCCACCTCAGTGGCGGACAATCCTGGAGCAGGCTCCCTTCAGAATTAGAGACCCACATTAGAGACACTGGCCAGGTGGGAACTGAGGGACCAAGGCATTAATCTAGGGTCAAGACAAAACTCCAGAGGTAGATAAAAGCCAGGCAAAATAAACAAGGAGAGTGCCCTTACAGGTTGCCAAGGTGGATCTCAGGCACAGAGAACAAGGCCGAGTTCCCAAGTGTAGATCGGGGCATAGGGAGAATCTACGGACAAGGCAGAAATTTTATCTTAAGAATTAAGATGAAAGGTCTGAGGCAAATAAGTGGCCCAAATGACTCAATGGTCCAGCATATTGGGTAGAAGTCCAAGATTGTAATTTCTCCTAGAACCTGGAGTGGGGCTGAATCTACAAAAGGATGGGAGAAGGAGAAGGAGGCCAAGGGAGACAGAAATGTTCCGGCTCACTGGATGTGTTGGTGATCAGACCAGACATGTTTCCCAGAGGATTCAAGTAACCAGTTTTGGTGCCCTCTGTTGTCACTGATGTTATCTACAAGACTCAGGAAGTTTGTGCATATGGCAGACAATTCCCCAAGACAAGTCTGTGGACATTCTTTGTGTTAATAAGGACTTTATTTTGTTTATTTTTTTATTTGTTTTTTGAGATGGAGTTTCACTCTTGTTGTCCAGGCTGGAGTGCAATGGTGCGATCTCGGCTCACTGCAACCTCTACCTCCTGGGTTCAAGCGACTCTCCTGCCTCAGCCTCCCGAGTAGCTGGGATTACAGACATGCACCACCATGCCCAGCTAATTTTGTATTTTTTAGTAGAGACGGGGTTTCTCCAGGTTGGCCAGGCTAGTCTTGAACTCCTGACCTCAGGTGATCCGCCTGCCTCAGCCTCCCAAAGTGCTGGGATTACAGGCATGAGCCACCATGCCAGGCCTTTTTTTTTTTTTTTTTTTATAAACAGAATTTTGCTCTTGTCACCAGGCTGGAGTACAATGGTGCGATCTCAGCTCACTGCAACTAAAGAGGACTCTCTAAACAGCCTCATTGAAATCTCAGTTTCCTAGTATTACACGTAACTAAAACTGAGCCTTCTTAATGCCATCTCCGCGTGAGTATCCTACAAAAAATAAAAACTGACATTCATATGAGCATTGACAAGTAATTTAAATATTTACTAAAATCTCTGAGGCACCAAAGAAGCATATTACATTTTATGATACAAAAAAATGCCAGTGATCTTCTTCAGTTATTTTTCTCCCCAAAGTTCCACTCATTACTGCTATTGCTTGCCGTTTCCCAAAAATTACTTCACTCTTTCTCTTCAACTATCTAAAAAATCCCCACCCATGACAGAAAGCAGAAGTGAGAAAGCTACAATTAATATGTACCATTCGATATCCTATCACAGACTTTCTGGATGAATTGTAAACAGAAAACCAGTGTTAAGAGTGCCGTTGGCTATTGTTTGTTGCTTGCTTTGCTATTTGTATTAATACTTTCCAAGTGTCTCCTTCCCATCGCCACCAGCGGGATACACTCATTCATTCTATCAACCAAAATTCAAGACTTGATTTCGCACAGTGCATAGTGAAGTAAGAGACATATAGGACATAAGTCTTGCCCTCAAATAACCTAGGATTGAATTAGGGCAATAGAGCATACACCCAAATTACTACAATAGAGTAATAGTATTAAGTGGCTGATACCCCAGAAATTCTGGGAGATGAACTGACACAAATCATACAGTGTAATTACTGCTTTCTTCCACCTCTCTCACTAAGACACAACCCCCAGCTCCTTCTCTGGTCACATGATCCAGACAGATTTCTCCATAACATTAGCTTAAAGGAAAATACAATCAGATCAACAAGGACCTAAGTTCTAGACTGAAAGAAAAAGAATGCACTAAAAGAGAAAGTGGAGTGCTTGTAGAATGAAAGAACAATCTGACAGATGCTTTGTGGGGGCATAACCTAGAACCCATAAGAATTTTGTTACCAGTAGATCTTACTGATTTAAACTGTACAGTGACTATCACAAAGATAATTTCTAAAAAAAAATCTGATTATGTCTTATTTGAAATATCTCATCACTTTTGAGATTTTCCCTTGTCCTCTGATTATGACTCACAAGTTCATTTTTGAGTAAACTCCTACCTATCTCTCCAGCCACATATCATACTCCTCCTCATGCCTGTACATTCTCTGCTTCAATCTGACTTTACCATTTGTAGTAATGGGTAATACCTGCATCCCAAGACTACCTCCCTTCATATCCTTATATAACCCTATAATTGCATTTTCCCAAGTTGTTCAACTACCAGACAATAAGCAGACACAGGCCAGGGTCTACCATATTCACCATTGCATCCCTAGATCCTTTCTCAATGCCAGGCAAATAGTAAATATTTAATGAACATTGCCTGAATGACTAACTGAAAACATAAGGAAATCATTGCCTGTCTTGAGTTGGGTTCCCTGAAACCATACTCTGAGATGGAGTTTTGAATTAGGTTTACTGGGGAATAACTGAAGTAGGACAGTGCAGAGGGAGAAGTGGAATTGCACTGTGGACTCCATAAGGAGCTCTGAAGCTGAAGTGACCCTTCAGACTTGTCTCTATTGTGACACAAAGGCCAGGCCCTTATACCCCTAATGAGCTGATTATCAAAAGCTGGTGCCCCGAGGGAGAAGTTGTCAAGTTGGGTAATTTAGGTCCCTTGAACAGGGGAAACTCCTTGAAAAGGACTCAGCCATCAGCCGTTAGCATCCAAGCCTGCTGGCAGCTAGAGAAATGAGTGTCTTGATCCTGAAGGGGAATTTGAACAACGCACTACAGTGTCTACGGCATTTCCCTTTAGCCAACAGCACACAGCGTGCATGCCTCAATTGGCTAAACTCTAGAAATAGCTCCCTGCTTTGAAGTCCATTTAATTAACAACCCCCAGTGCTCAACCACTGGTGGAGTGATCATCAATTCTGCCACCATCACAATCAAGGATCCATTCAGTGAGTTTTGCAGAGCACCTATTATGTGCTGGGCATTATTCTAAGTATAAGGGATTCAGCAGTACATCAAACAGGCAAAAGGTCCTGCCTTCATTGAGCTTTCATTCTAGAAGAGAGACAATTAGTAAAGATAAAATATGCAGTTGAGGGTGATAAGTGCTAAGAAAACAGTAAAGAAGAGACAGGAAATAGGGAGTGCCAGGATTTGGGGGAGGATGGGTGTTGGGATAGTAAATAGGGAAGGCCTCACTAAGAAGGAACATTTAAGTAAAGCCACTTAGATATTTGAGGGAAGAGTTTTCTAAGCATTGAGAGGAACTTTCATCAAGGCCTTGGATGGGAGCAAACCTGTATGTTAGAAGATAGCCCAGAGGCCAATGTGCCTGGAAAGGAGAGAAGGAGGGAGAGCCCAACGGTAGATGAGGCCAGAGAGAAGTGGGTAGCAACGTCCAGGCCATGATCAAAACTGTGTCCTATCCTGTCAGTGAGCTGTGAGGCCAGGGAAAATTTGAAAAGAAGAATAACAAGATCTGACTCACATTTTCAAAGACTACTCTGATTGCTACTGAAAATAGGTATTTGCCATTGAAATAGGTATTTGCTGTTGCTATTGAAAACAGGAACAAACAGATGCAGGAAGTCTAGTTAAGAGGCTATTAATATATTCCAGACACCAAATGATGGGAACTTGGGCCAAGTAGTAGTGGTGAAGATGTTGTGAAGTGTTTAGATTCTGGAAATATTAAGATAGGACTGACAGCATTTGCTGGCAGGCCAGATATAGGTTATGAGAAGAAGATTGGAGTCAAGGATTTCAGTCTGAGCAAGTGAATGGACACAGTTGTCATTGATTGAGATGAGATAAAGCATCTTGGTGAGGGAAGCAGATTTTGGGGAAGATGATTAGGAGTTCAGTGTTGGCCGTCTTAAGTTGGGGATGGCTGTTGGACATCTGAGTGGAGATGTTGAGTATATGTGAAGTACAGGGAAGCAGTCCAGGATGGAGATATAAACAATGAGAGCCATCTACACACAGATGGCTTTTTAAAGCCATGGGAATAGATGAAATCACCAGGAAAGTGAGAGGAGGAGAGAGGGGAAGGGAGGGGAGGAAAGGGGAGGAAAGGGGAGGAGAGGGGCGGTGAGGAAGGGGAGCAGAGGGAAGGAGAGGAGAGTTTTTAACACTGAGTCCTGGGGCACTGCACGAACAGTCTTTCAATGCCTCCCACACCCTCACACTTCATTCTCCTGCTGTACCATCATAAGTTGCATTGGACTGAAATGCTTCCTCACCATACTTGGCATGGCGAAAAGAACTTGGGCTTGAGAATTTGGGACACACCTATGGTAGAATACAATCTCTGGTATTCACTACAGTAATTGAATTACTGGTTCCAAGTCTTCTCTTTCCCACAGAAGTATCATATACTCATTCCTTTGTCACGACCCAGTGATAGGAGGCATGTACTTCCCTGCTCCCTCAGCCTTGGCCACATGACTTGCTTTGTCCAACGAGATTTTAGTGGCCATGATGCAAGCAGAGGTTTGCAATGTGCTTGTGTGATTGGGTTTACCTGCTTCCGTTTCTGCCATTCCCATGAGAATAAGTAGTTTTGGTAGCACACACATCCAGCCTGGGATTCAGAATCAGATATATGGAACAAAGCCACCCCAGACGCCTCACAGACAACTAAGAAATAAAACGTTTATTGTTTATGCCACTGTGATTTTGTAACTGCTAGTTATGTAGAAATAGCTGACTGATACAGTACTGACTTACCAGCTGGGTAAGTTTGTAGCCTTTGTTCCTTCATCTACCCAGAGAGATATGAATATGCCCTCTCTCTGAGTTGTAATAAAGATGAAGTAATGTAGCATATGCAAAATTCCTGACATAGTGCCTGGTGCAATATAGATGCATGTTAAAAGTTAATTAGCACCTTCCGATTCCTCCCCTCCACAGTCAATGGTCAGCAATGACTTTCCACCCATAGGTTTCAAGAGCAATAATATTTTTGTCAAAGAAAGGTTACCCCTACCAAAGAGAAGGAGTGGGTGTCCAAGTTGCTTTTGCCAATTGCCTTTATCATTTGGAATTTTAACACAAGCTATAGCAATGCACTTTCTTAGGTTTCCTGATAAACAACTGGAGCCTGAAAAGCCAGCAAATTCAGTTTCATCATTTCATCATGTGACTCACTATCTTTAGAAATATAAGCCCCTTTCAGCAGTGCACTTAGGATACCCTATGTCCCTTGAGAAATAACTGGCTTTTGTTTATGACGAGCCAGAATGCATGCACATGTGCACACACTACGCCATACATACTGCCCTTTATCATTCCAGGCTTTTGTTCATCAAAATAATAGCAAGTAGTGGCATAAAGCCATTTTCTGAGAAATAATTCATTATAAACAAAATCATCCAAATGCCAGTTCTTCTGACCAGAATGACCTTCAACAGGATGGCTTCTGTAGACTCACCTGCAGCAGTCGGTGGCAGTAACATAACATTAAGTCCAACAATGCTATTGCCTCACCAGGTTGTCACTAGCTTTGGCTAATTCTTTTCATGCCTTTACTGACCTTTAATCCTTACAATCAGAATACAAACAGTTCAGCAGCTCAAGTAGCGTTCTTTGAGGCTGTGGTGATGAGCTGAATAACACCTCCCTAAATGCCCCCACCTCCTTAGGGAAAGCGAGAAGAAACAGTCTAAGCAAGGCCATGGGGGTGTCTTTGTATAGATCTGGGGCAGCTGGACCACAGAAAAATTTAATCAACTACAGGAAAAAAAAAAAAAAAAAAAAAAAAAAAAAGGTTTTTTACAGGTGTGAATCCCAGTCCACAAAAACAGGATGTGTGAGACATGTCCATTTCTTTGTTTTCTTGAATACACACAGTGTGGCAAGCAATTAGTCCAGCCAATATTGGACCCCAGGATTGGGATAAGTTCTTGGGGTATTACCTAAGGCCAAGACATCAGGAAGATTCTTCCTGATATGGGTCCATGCTAGGTACCACCAGACTGCCCACTGTACCAGCGTTTATTCCCTTGAAGCATTTGTTCTCAGTTGCCATAAATACATGATGTCTTGGAGTCTTTACTGAGGCTGGCACCCCAGTGCCTGGGACCAGCCTTCCAAAGCACATCATAGTTTGCTCTGAGGTTGGCCACAAAGCAGGCATGAGTCCCACACTCCTCTCATGTCACTGCCACAGTTGTTTCTTAGCCTGACCTCTGCCCTCTCTCTTTAGTATCTCAGCAAAGTTTGCCCTCTCTTCTGCCAAGTGTTCTCAAAGACTTCCTCTCTTTTCTGACTGCCCTAAGAGTGCTTAGAAACTCTTCAAAACATTTTGACTTTTGAAAATAAATAAGAGAAAAGTAACTTCTACTTTTGGTAGAAAATTATGTGTGCAGGTTTGGGTTGATGGTGAGAAAAACACACACACACACACACACACAAATTAACATCCCAGAATATTACCCTGCCATAGATTGATTATTGCATTATTTCTAGAACAGTTGCTTCCTTTCAAGAAGGAATAAAGTGGTGGTTAAGTTGTGAACATATGGGAGTGAAAAAGAAAAACTAGATGTAGAACCTGCACCCGAAATCAAACATTAGGGGTTGCCTCAGCCTGACTTTTCCAGAAAGTAGATCCTGAGGCAAAGACTTGGACTGATAATGTACTGGGAAATCCACGCCCAGGAACCAGGGTGAGGGGCATGGGGAGTGGAGCAGGGAAGGAGGCAGAACCAGTATGAGCCAATATTGAGCTGGGCTGGTGACCTCTAAGTTATGTCTGAGGGTGCAACCTCACTGGAGCATCCTCTAGGAGGTAGAATAAACATCTCAGCAGCATCCACCTTACTGGAGGGAAAGAAGGGGAAATATCCACCACTTGCCATCGCTCACAGATCAAAACTCGCCCCATAATGTTGCTGTGGTCTGAATGTTTGTGTTTTCCCCCAGATTCATATGTTAAAACCTAATCCCTAATGTAATGCTTTTAAGGAGGTGGAGACTTTGGGAGGCGATTAGGTTATAAGGGCTCATAAGGGATTTGTGTCTTATAAAAAAGGCCTCAGAGACCTGTCTTTCCCCTTCCACTATGTGGAGACTTAGCTGGAAGGCACCATCTATGAACCAGAAAGCAGGTTCTTACCAGACACCAGATCTATCAGCACCTTGATCTTGGACTTCCCAGCCTCCAGAACTGTGAGAAAATAATTTCTGTTCTTTATAAGCCACCCAGTCTATGGTATTTTGTTACAGCAGCTTGAGCAAATTAAGACAGGCATGTAACTCCTCTACTATTCCAGTTATATGTGCCTAGGTGACAAGCACAGTACTGCAGGTGTCCACACCTCAATGTCAACTGAGAAGCACTGGGGCTGGGACCAAGAGGCTTCCAGGTAGCACGTGTGTAAAGTTGCTTGGAACCCACAAAGCTGGTCATCTCAGAGACATCTGGAATTGGAAGCAGATGAAGCCAGGAGCATATGAAGGATTCCTGAAGGGGTGTGTGATAATGCGTGTAATGCGTGAATGTGCACTAAAAGGCACTATAAATGAGCTTTTAGCAAGCATACTAGGAAAGCTTTGTTAAATATGCAATATATTTTATATAAATTATATACACAGTATATAATTTGTGTATGCAAATTATATATACTATGTATATAATTTACATAAAATATATACACAGTATATAATTTGTGCATGCAAATTATATATACTGTGTATATAATTTAAAATATATTGCATATTTAACAGTGAGCAAAAAAACAGCAAAATATGCAATATAATTTATATAAAATATATTGCATATTTTGCTGAACACAATATATAATTTATACACTTATTTTGCTCATTGTTAAATTATATATACAATATATAATTTATATAATATATAAACAAAATAATGTGTAAAAATAAATACAGTATATAATATGTAATTACAAACATTTTATTAATATATTTATATACATATAAAACATTCTAAATCTGAATTAGCATTGTCCTTATCAAAGTTGCCATTCATTCATTTGCTCATTCATAAGTATTTGTTGGGTTAACAGGCTAACACTGAGCAAAACAGGTAAATTCCCTGTTCAAGGATGATGTAATTTAAAAAAATATTTGTGAAACTTTTAAAATCATCTTAAAAGTCAGCACTGAATTCTTTTAGTATCTTTAATTATCTCAAATTATTCTTTTTATGGATTCATTTGATTTGGGAATTACCAGCAACCAAAACATTCAGATCAAGAAATGGTCGACCTGGGTAATAAAGTCAAGGGCTAATATAAAAAATGAGACTATATTTCTTGTAGGTGTGTCTAGAAAATGCAAGTGTTATTAGATGGAGTATGTACATTTTTTAAAGTAGATTTTACTTATATCTTCTGAAACTACCTTTTTTTAATGTGAGAAGCATTAGTTTGGAAGAGACAGCAAAATAAGTGCTAAGTTGCTTCTTTGTAATCTTCCCTCTTTTTCTATGACATATCAGGAAGCTATGACAATCCTAAAAATGCTGACATTTTTCTCAAGAATGATGATAGAAATAAAAAAGATTTCTTCTCCTTGCTCAGAAAGTATACAAGCAACTCTGTAGTCTCCTTCTAAAATGGAGAATTGCTTGAATTGGAGACTCCAAGTGAATGCTCACCATCTTTGCATGTACATACACAAAAATTAGCAGAGATAATCTAGCCTATCCCCTCCCTAAAACTCTAAAATTTAACAATTGTATCCAGTGTATATTTTTTGCTCATCAATCATTCTATTGGTCTGTTCCACAAATATCAAGACTCACTTCAAATAATCTCCAAACTTGCATGCTCCCATTCTACAAATGAGGAAACTGAGGCCCAGAGAGATTAATCTTAACTAGCATTACTCCATTAATTAATGACTGCAGGCAGTCTGTAATGCAAGGATCTGACTCCTCAGACTGGGATTTTTTCCTATGTATAATCCCTCACAAAGGGGACATTAAAAGTAGCTCAAATGTATTTTAACTATTTCCTCCTTTGCCATACAAGGCCATCTCTTTTATTATGGAACACAATTCAACTCAGCCTCAAGTTTGCTTATACCCATTATTTCATTGTTCAGCCAAACAAAAAATAATCCAGTTCTTTAGAAAAATAATCTAGGTTATTTAGGAAAAACTACTTATCATAAATTTTTACCCAGACATACGATTCGAGACCTCAGCTCCGTATGCCACTGCCACCCTAACAGCTTCCACAACCAGAGTATTGGCATGAAAAATATTATACCAAGTGTGGTTTTCTCTTTGAATATATTAATATTTTTATATGAAAAATAGCTTATACTCTTCTAAACCTCCATTCATTGACGTATTTAAATATTTGGTAAGATCCTACTTAATGTGGCAGACTCTGTTCTGATCAAAATATTATAAACATCTCAAGTCACAAAATATAGTTCTGCAACATTGTTTCAAATGGCTGCATGATATTTCATTAGCTATTTCTAAAGTGTATTTAACGTGTTCCCTGTTATTGAGGAGTGAGATCCTGATAGTCTACCATTCCATAAGTCTTCCATGAGGATGATGGCATCTCCGAGCAGTCTTGTCTACTACATCAAAATGCTCCAGCACCTCTTATCATATATCCCCTAACTTAATTTGATCAAATTTGGAAGAAAGTTATGGAACAACAATAGGCCTTCACCTTTTTCTAAGTGAAGAAACAGAGGTGTTCATTATTTCTTCAGTCAGTCGTTCAACCAGAATTCATCAAGGCCCTCTTTCAGGTCAAGTGATGTGATGCAGCTAGCAATACAAGGATACATGAGGCAAAAACACCTCACGAGGGACTATCACGATCACAGGACAAACTTTTCCTGTAGTTAGACAGTTATTCTCCAGCTGAACCAGAGCAGAGACTAAGCCAGCTTTACCAATTCCTGGTACAGAATGTAACTCCAATTTGTATATCTTACTCCTGCACAGCTCTTTTCATTTGGTTTTGGGACTTGTATTAGTTATCCATTGCTGTATAACAAATTACCCCCAAAATTAAGCAGCTTGAAATATCAGACATTTATCATTTCACAGCTCCTGTGGGTCAGGTACCTGGAGTGGCTTAGCTGATAGTTGAGGCTCAGAGTCCTTATGGCTGGATATGTATCATCTGAAGGATTGACTGGGGCTGGACAACCCACTTCCAAGAGGGCTCATTCACATGACTGCAGGGAGTCTCATTTCCTTTCTGATTTTGGCAGGAGACCTTTGTTCCTTGCCAAGTGGACTTCAGAGGGCTGCTTGAATGTTTTCATGACATGGCAGGTGGCTTCCCCCTGAGTGAGTGGTCCAAGAGAGAAAAAGATAGCATCCATTAAGCCCTTTATGACCTGGCCTTGCAAGTCCAATCACTTCTGCTGTGTGTTATTCGTCATCTAGACCAACTCTGGTACAATATGGGAGGAGACTACACGAGGGTGTGAATACTAGGAAGAAGGGCTCATCGGGACCCATCTTGGAGGCTGGCTTAGATTTTTAGCAATTTTTAAATCCCAGGTAGCCTAAAAACTCAGAGAAAAATGTTAAAGAATATTATATTTATTTTAGTGGCATATTTCATAGGAAGCTCACCAAGTAGTTAAAAACTCTCCCTAGCTCCATGAGAGACCATAGAATAAAAACTATAAAGCAAGAGAGGAACTTTGAGACTATTTTCCTAGTCTATGAATTTGATGCGTCTTTTAGGGAACTTGATGAGGTGAAAAACTTTAAAAAAAAAAAAAAAAGAAGAAGAAGAAATTATACCAACCACTTCTCTAAATAGAACTGGAGACAGACTATCACTTTAAAAAGATTTTCTTTATTACAGAAAAAAGTTGCTTGTTTCATAAGTGTAAGGCGAGCAGATACCCAGAGCCCTGGAAAAAAATGTGTAACAGATCCCTTGTTTCTTGTGTGCCTTCCAAGACTGCCTGTCCCAATCAATATCCCTTGCTATGCAGAGCTCTAGGGAGGGTGACACATATTGCCTAGAGATTCTGGGGCCTTCCTGAAAAAATCTATCAAAATCCTAACCCCTTTCCCGAAAAGTGATGGAAACCTGTCTAGATAGAATAAGTGATTTTGACAAAGACCCAATAGTAAGAAGGGCAATGGGGTTCCAGAAGCACAATGACCATGACGGCATACCCCAGTACCAGGCTGGCAAGAAGCAGTGTGGGGCCTGAGTCTCTGTCTGCCAGGTGGAAGCCCTGAACGTTATCTGTATAGTGTAATGGACAGGGAATACACAGTGCTCCAAGGGCAAGGCTCTTACCTTGGGAAAATGAGTGAGGAGTGAATCAGCAGAGTGTTGAGCACCCAGAGCAATCATTTGAGGGAGTCCAACCCCAGGGAGTACAATTGTCTCCTGGAGAGACAATCCACAGGTTTGTCCAGACAAGTACTGCCGGAAGCCAACCACATGGTGTCTGAGAATTAAGGTAGAAAACAGAGATAGGAGGTGGCGAGAGACTGACTCTTAGCAGACTTTAAAGCTCAGGATCCAGTCACAACTGAAGCCTAGGATTTACCATCAAGAATGAGTGTCTGAGTTGGTTTTCTTTCTTGTTTTCCTCTTTTTGGAACTCAGGTCCAGGGAATTGGATTAATTGTAGTCCTTGGTTCATGACAACTGTTAGTCCAAGGAAAATTCTGTTTTAATTATTTTAACAATATAATGAAAACCCATAATCCTTTATCCCAAGCAGGAATTATAACCTAATAGCCATATTAGGGGTTGAACTGTGTACTCCTAAAATTCATATGTTGAAGTCCTAGCCCCCAGTACCTCAGAATGTGACCTTATTTGGAAATAAAAGCATTACAGATATAATTAGCTAAGAGGAGGTCATTAAGGCTGTAATGCAATATGTTGGGTTTCTCTGTAAAAAGGGGAAATGTGAACAGAGACAAAATTTCATAGAAGCAAAATGATATGAAGAGATGCAGGGACAAGACAGCCATCTACAAGCCAAGGAGAGGGGCCTGGAACAGATCCCTCCCTCACAGCCCTCACAGAAACCAGCCTTGATTTTGAATTTCTAGCTTCCAGAGTTGTGAGACAATACATTTCTGCTGTTTAAGCCACACTCTGTTTGAGGTAATTTTTTTTAATGGCAGACCTGGTAAACTAGTATAATTAGTAACTTACATTTCCCCACAGGTTCCTCTCATCCCATTCTCCTGCTTCCCTTTAAAATTGACATGGCCCAAAATTTGCACTTATTATTTATCATTGTCTTCCTTTATTACTATTCATTTTACACACACACACACACACACACACAGAGAGACACACAATTTGTTATTTAAGTATATTTGGTTTCTGAATTCTATAAAAAGGGCAAAAGGGCTTTACTGCACATGCTGTGTTCTGGGACTTACTTTTATGATTCAAAATTATTTACAACGATTATGTGTTGTGTGTGGCTATAGTTCATTCATTTTCACTCTGATTAATATTCCATGGGGTGATGACAACACAATTTTCTTATTGGTAGCAAAGAATGGAAAACCTTCACAAAGGCGCCTCTGAAAAGCTGTCTCATGGACTCACGCCATGAAGTCGTACCCCAAAACAATCTATTTCTGATGTCAGTTGTGGCATCTTCATCCTTACGAAGTGGGGTCTGTAGTTCTGTTGTTGGGTTTCGTATTTAAACGTAACAAGACAGAAGAAGCAACAGGAATTCCTGGAACAGGGTTGGCCGAGGGAGGGGGAAGACTTAAGGGAAAATTTCAGCAGACGCTGTGAATAAGATAGCCTAGTATCCCTTCCTTTCTTCCTTAGCTTGTCTCCACAGTAAAGCTAAACTCTGGAATAAAATCCAGTGGTCTCATGACATACCCCACAATAGCACAATCACAGGCAAGGGATGGCTTCCATGCTCTGCCCAGCTCCCATCTGTGGGTTGAAGTTTTATTCTTCTTCAGAAGGAAGGGTGTGTGGCTAAGGAAGTGACTTTGAGACTTTCTCAGTTTAGTGGATGGCCAGCTGAATAAGTGTTTCCGTATTGTTACATAACAGTACATATGGACTTGAAAATATTATTTTTGTTCAGCTCAAATCAATGCAACCCTATATCCTGTGCAATTAACATTTTGGACCTCACTAAATATATCATGGCAGAGTTTTGCTGTGCTCATCTTCCCATGAACTAGGACTGGCCAGGTGACAGAATTCTGATCAATCAGACCTGAACATGAGTCTGCTAGTGATGTTGGGAGAAAGTTTTTGTTCTTCTAAAAAAAACAAAAAAAAAAAAGCATTCACAGCTGCTATCACATCCTCCCTCCCTCGGCCCTTTTATAGCAGCCTTAAAAGAGGATTTGCTGCCGGTAGCTATGGTGGCCAACTCACCACCAAAGGCGAACAGATAAGAAAACTGCAGAAGCAGCAGTCCTGACATAATTGAGCCACTGAACTGAAGCCAGCAGCTGCCTACCCCCAGAATTCACATTATGCAAGAAAAATAAACATTTATATATTTAAGTCACTGTTAGTCAGAGTTTCTGTTACTTGCAGCCAAAAACATTACTGAGTAACACAGAGATGGACTAGATTTTCTGCTGAAGTGGGTGTAAAAGGGTTTGAGAATTGCATGTTGGAACTCTACTTGTGGAGGAGAAACTATTTGAATATTCAAACCACTAAATATAAAGTTAAACATCCCAAGCACTTATAGATGGGTAAACTGAGGCTCAAGGAAGGAAAGTGATTTGCCCTGTGGTTTCCTAAGTATGGCAGGGACAAACCTCATGGAAAAGACTAATATGTGTACATATTTTAAAAATGACAACTGAGGCTGAGGATGGCAAATATAGAAATCTCCCAGTTCCCAGCTCTATAACTTCAATTGTCTTATTTCCAACTTAACTTTGAATTCACTAGACTTAGTTTTATCTCAATTTGCCTCCCACTTAACCAAAAGCATCTCCCACAACCAAAAGTTCTGTCTCACTTTCATTATCCTTTCCTGTCACAAAGCAACACCAACATCGCTGGACCGGAACCCTGTAAAACAGCTGTTTCAATTAAGTTAAATCACAAGTGTTTGGAGGAAATTCTAAGTGTTGGTGATGGTTAGATGCTGTGTGTGAGGACTGACTCGCTGTGCTTTTTTTTTTTTTTTTTTTTTTTTCCTTTTACAAACATCCTTCTCCTCACAAACAAGTTCACACTATTCTGGATATTCTGGAGAGTATATTCTTGGAAGATAAGCAGCTAAGAAAGAAGATCGAGAAAAGACACTTAGTAACAAATGATCTAATCACTACGGGAACAAATATGGGGTGCTTGGCTTTGTCCGTGGGAGGAAGAAACTGTCATCCCTCTCTCCCTGCATAGACCATGGCTATGTATTTCCCTAATTAAGTTCCTATTGAATGGCCTGCACAAAGCTGCATTCTGTTGTCTCTTAACTCAGTCCCCAAAGTGCTGAAGAAAACCTTATTCTACTTAATTACCATGGCAAAAGTGACGGAGATCCTTAGTAGCACTGATAATACAGACATTAAGGTTTGGATTACTGCTTTGGAACATTGTTAATGAAATAATGGTTTGCTAGACTGCAGTCATTCACCAAATCACAAGGAGCAAACTTCTACATGTGGACACTGTTGTCGGTATCTGCATTGGAGGAGGAGTTGGCAATGATAAGTTATACCTCAAAATTGTGGAAGTAATGAAATTGTATGAGATAGAGTACAAAGTCCATACTAAATGAGTGGGAGCCAAAGGCACCTCATAGAGAGAATGGTTCCAAGCCAGTAAGACTAAACAGTTGGGAGAATAAGGATAATGACAAATCCTTAGAAATGGTGTCAATCGGGAGGAAAGATGATCTGGAATGGGGGCATAAAACAAGGAGTTACAATGACAAGTATTGAATTGCACAAGCAGATTTGACCAGGGGAGAGAAGTCTTGTCTAGTGGACCTTCAATATTACTATTTTACTGGCATATTCCTGTATGGAGATGAAGACATCAAACTAATATAGTATGATGTCATTTAATGTTAAGACCATCTACCCTCCCTTTTTCTGATTTGATGCTCAAGAGCCAAATTATTGATAATATGGTTGACAATAGAAATCTTCAAACAGAAAGAAGACATGCCAACATAAATATTTCAATCCACAAGACAGGGATAGTTCCAAATACCAGTTAATTAAACAGGATTATAATTTTCTGGTTTTATACACCAGTATCTGCCAGATTGGTTAGGATGAATCTGCCTCTGAAAATACACCTACTTTCACTGGCTGAAAACCCAGTTTTATAGACCTGTGAGACTAACAACTGATCCTGCACTGTGGCAAACTTAACATGATACGTCACCGTGTGAAGCATCCTCATGTGGCTATGTCCAATCCTCACCAGTTGTCTTCCTGGTGCTATCTTTAGTAAATATGGAATATGTGGAACCAAGTTAATAGAGCTGGATCCTAGAGCTCTTACATTTCCTTGCTCAAGTCTTTCAAGAGGCTATCATTTATGCCTTAATTAAAGCCATGCTGTCATGTCAGAAGGATACATTAGCAAATGGTATGATTAGGCTAGAGCTTGAATGGGCATCTAATTCATCCTCTTGCCTTCAATTAAATAATCAACCTGTTTTCTTCCAATCTCCACAGAAAGGAAAGATGTCCATCAAGAACCCCCTGAAGGCAGATGATGTTTTTTATTTCAATTTGAAGGGGCAAAATTAAAAGACATCTGAATATACAAAAGATAAAAGCTTGAGATTCTTTTGCTGAAGCCACCTGTCCCACCATACATTGTGAAAAATAAAGGATGGGTAAACATTTTAACTTGAGTTATTCATTGCTGTATTCACCGAGGGATGGGAAACAGCAATGAAAAAAGCAAGGTGGTACATAGATAGGACTGCAGTCAGGGAGTTATAATGCTGAGCTGAGTTCTAGCGCAGCGACTACAGTGGGGCAGAACCTCTGGCCATCTCTTCGCCTTAGTCCTCTCCTTTGCCAAAGGGGAGTGCTCAACTCTATGAGATCTAAAGTCCCTTCTAGTGCATTCTATAATGCCAGAAGAAAAGGGAGGAAACTGCTGCCTAGCAAGAGCACTTGGTTTTGGCACTTTCTGCAATGTAATTCCTCAAACCCCCAAGAAGTTTGCAGATGAGTCCTGAGGTGGCTGAACATCTAATTGGACCAGGCTTCCCTAATAAAAACCCCCAACCATTCATTCCTGCCAAAGTAATGTTTTCACTCCCATTGCAAAATGTGTGGGTAAGGAAGGTGATGACTAATCTGCATCATTTGGGAACTACAGATCTTGACACCTGATCTTGCTTTAAGCTGAGGGAGTCCCATCTCTAGCTGAAGATGTCTGCAGGGTCGTCATCCTCAAATATCATTATTTATGCTGGTTATCCACTGAAGACACAGAGACTTCAACTGACTGCATGATTACTAAACAGCAAGAATCTATTGATGCTGATGGCAGCTGGATAAGGACTTGAAACAACGGCAGAGGGTCTGTGAAAGGGAAAGAAGATTGAGGTGTGTGGTTAATGTAGGAGGTAAGGGTGTACCAAGGGGCCTCAGGAGGAATCTGCAGCAGAAAGACTTCATTGAGAGGACCTACGGAGTTAAGCACCTATTCCCTAAGTTGCCCCTGCAGGGTTCACCTGCAAAGCTAACAGCAGCATTTTCTATAGCAATCTTGTTATAGGAAAAACACCAACCCCAAACATTAGATATGACATCTAAGCAAGCTTTTTTGGCAAAGAAATTCCTACAGTTTACTAACTTTTCTTGCTTTATGTGGGTAAATAAAAAAATTAAGCCAACTCTAGGAATCAGCTAATCTTTGAGCATAGACATATATTGGAATTCATTTTCTTCCTAGCATATAGAAAAGACCAGAAGGTATTGAGAAGGAGACCTTGCATGAGATACCTATGACCCAGAAGTACAATAAACTTGAGATAAACACTGCCCTGAATTTGCAGAGCAACGTCACATGCAGACATACAAACATATGTACATATACGTGTGTATATTAAAAGGATAACATGTGATTAAAGAAAAAGTGATTTTCCCAGCATGGAAAAAAAAAATATTCTCAGTGTGAAAAGCAAACGAGACTATAGCAAGAGTCCCTTGCAGAAATACAATTGTTATTCTTTTTTCTTTTCTTTTCTTTTCTTTTTTTTGAGATGGAGTCTCACTCTGTGGCCCAGGCTGGAGTGTAGTGGTGCGATCTCAGCTCACTGCAACCTCCGCCCTGAGAGTTCAAGCCATTCTCCTGCTTCAGCCTCCTGAGTAGCTGGGATCACAGGCACCTGCCACTGTGCTCGACTAATTTTTTTTTTTTTTTTTTGTATTTTTAGTAGAGGCGAGGTTTTGCCATATCTTGGCCAGGCTGGTGCTGAACTCCTGACCTCGTGATCCACCCGCCTCGGCCTCCCAAAGTGCTGGGATTACAGGCATGAGCCACTGCGCCTGGCCAAAACTGGTATTCTTAAAGGGATCAGATAATAGGTATAACCACCTACCATATTTTAATTCAAAAATAACTAAGGTGTTCAAAGTTTTGGAGCTTTCTGGGATAATGCAAGTGAGAATTCAATGGGCCATCTGTCAGTGAATGCCTTCTGGCCCAAGCTGACTGCACCTAAGTTGATGGAAATCCTTTTATAGATTTTGCTGTTCCTCCACGTTATATCATACAAGGACCTATGATGGCAAAGGCCTAACACTAGAAAGTATAACGGTGACCTACAGATTGAAGGGGGGTGGCTTTCACTTTGGAAGTGATGTGTATTACTCACCAACATAAAGCAAATGTGGCAGATGGAAGAAAAGGGAATAGGTTCCTTGCCTGCAGGATTCAATGAATGGACAAAGCTGCTCTGCCAATGAGCTGAATGACTCCAGATAGCTTGGCAAGCCTCTACCAGAATAATCTATAAAAGGCATTAAAAAATAGAGTGTGAATTTTAATTTTGGGACACACTTCATGTCTAACGAACCTGAAAAAATGAGAAGTGATTGGGTTGTGGGCATCAGCCCTTTTTAGTATTTTATACGTGCATTATTTTTTAACAAAATACATAATTAAACCTCATGAGTGCTTTCTATCCCAGGCATTTTAGGAGGAAAAACGTTTCTCTCCATTACCCTGAACTTCAAGAAACTCAACATACTTTGTTTTGTTTTACTATGACCATGTCAATATATGAACTTTTTAAAGTATGTATTTGGGCTTTGCCTATCTCCAATTACATGGTATGAATCACTATCATGCTTACTTGAATTTTTTCTAATTTAACAAATTGACAACCATGGAGCCTAGCCTAGTATTCTCAGCAGTCTTTCATAAATATCTGCTGCATTAACCATATAATCTTCTTGCCTGCTTATGATTAAAACACAGTATTTTGAATGGCTGTCTTTAGGTCTGATCTTCAGGGGAAAAATTGCGGGAATGTAAAGGAACTTTCAAAAGTCTCTTTCTAGAGGAATGCATTCCATTCTTCAAAGATACTCAGTATTTTACAGCTGGAGTCACCTCAAATTATCCATTCCAACTTCTTCATTTTACAGATGAAAATGAAGCTAGGATATGACATTTGTAAATAGGAACGTTATCAGGCCACCCTTATTTTCTAATACAGGGTTTTCCTTTTAAATATTCTTTTATCAAAGTAATACTTGAACATTAAAATAGTATAGAACATTAAAATAGTATAAAATAGTTCCGCCATTCCACCCCTGCACAACCCTAATTCTGCTACCTAGAAGACCATTCTCTTAAATACTTAACCCTAAATGATATGCTAATAACTGTTGGCCTTGATTTCTTGATTTCAGAAATCATTCACTGACTTCTCACTAAGCGAGGTAAGGATTTGGTTTCGTTTCAACTACCCTCTTTCTACTTCAGAATTTTATAGGATTTTACTCTTATTACTTCTTATAGTGCTTTGTACTATTAAATAATACTACTAGAACATCTTATGTTTTATTTTATCAATATGCTACAGTTTTGCTTGCTTCTCTACTTTTAAAATGAGACTGTTCCTGCCCAATTCTTCTCTGTCTTTCCAAACTCCAATTCCTGTCCCTGAATCTTCCCATTTATGTTGTTTTAAAACCATAATTATATATTCTTTTACATTTATATATTCTTTTACATTTTTAATAAACTTATTTTTAGAGATAAAATAAACAAGCACTGCTGTGTATTAATCATTCACATAAAACCAACTATATTCTAGGATTACATTTGCTGTCTATGCACAACTAAAGAGATAACTACTACCATACAAAGATGAATGATCCTAGAATCTAGGATGAATCGAATATCTTATGCTGTATCAGGGCCTCAAAATCACGCCACATTTTAGTTTGCTTCATACTTTGACCATTACCTTTCGATATAGATTTTTGTTTTTCCTGGAGTTAGTAATAATATTTTCTTTTTCAGAAAAGAGTTGCATGATTTCTTTACTATATTTCATAGCCTTCCTTTTCTAATGCTTAGAAATCATTGCGTTCTTCTTGAAGATATTATTGGAGCTCATTTACTTCCCATATAAAGTAGCTGAGTTGCTTTCAAGGACAATTGAAATGTCTGTCAGCCTGTGATTTCATTTCATTTGACTACATATCATTCAGTACCCAGTCAAGAAAACAGAAACCACTCTAGATAATTAAAGCATCAAGGGATTCCATCCAGGTAATTTATCACAAAAGTATTAGAAGGATATGAGGAGCAAAAGGTGGTCAGTGGTATTACCTAGGGGCAATAACTGCAAAAGCCACTACCACCCTTGCAGGAACTTGTGAGCCCATGCTTCCCTTTTCCACCAAGAAGCTCATAAGCCTCTAATCCCCATGATGCTGTGGGAACACATATTTCCATGGATGCTGTTGGAAGTCCTGCCAATGTGGCTGATACAGTTGCGCTAATGCCTCTGAAGCCACTGCCAAAGTCAGAAGGTATTTTACCTCCTCTCTACCTTCTAATTTCATTCAAAATCCTCCCACTGCATGAAACAAACCAGAATCCAGCTGGCAATGGAGTCTCAGAAAGGTAGTTTTCAGGCTTCTGGCCCCAGCAGTAAAAGGGAAGTACAGAAGATCAGTGTGTGGCTGAGCACCAGCAGAAAATGTCTGGAACAGACTCTTTAATTAGTTCCATCATTTTTATGGCTTACATCTTCTTTTTGTTTGTTTGTTTACTTTAAGAACTTTTAATTCCTCAACTAATTTCTTGAAAAGTATGCCTGGAAGGTAAACATTCTGTCTTTGCATGTTGAAAAATCTATTTTGTCCTCACATTTGGTTAATAGTACAGAATTGTAGATTCAAGTACAGAATTCTAGGTTCGAAATCATTTTCACACAAAATCAGAAGGCAATGGTTGCTGTCTTCTATAAACTTGTATGCCTATCAACAAGTCTGTTACCACTCTGGTTCTCATTCCAGGGTTGTTAACTGTTTTTCTCTTGAAACAAACAAACAGAGAAACAAACAAAATATCCCTCAAAACCAATTCTTCCTTAAACCATATCTTAAGTGTACTCACTTCTCTCACCCTAGGGACATCCACCATCACTCTGGAATAGATCCACTAAATCTCTCAGTTGGTTTATTGTAATAGCTTTCTAACTGCCTTCTGTCTCCACTCTTTGGCCTCTCAAGAATACATTTCCACAGAGCAGCCAAAGTTATCTTCTGAAAATGTTTATCAGCTATGCCATCCTCATAAATTAGAATGATTCAATGGCTTCCTATATCAGTTAGCTTTTGCTGCACAACAAATCACTCCAATCAATCAGTGGCCTAAAACAACAAATATTTCTTACAATTGTATGGACCAATGGGAAGTGTTTCTTGGCTAGTTGAGTTGTAATTGGACCTGGATGGTCTAAGACAGTCTTACCCATGTGTCTGGCAGTTGGTAGACCAGTTGATCTGAAAGGGTGGGAGTGGTGGTAGTGTCTAAGTTGAAGTAGCTCATCATTTTTTTGTGTGGCTAACTTACCTTCTTCACATGGCAGTGTCAGGGTTCCCAAGACATCTAAAAAGAGAAAGCCTTAGTGTACAAGTACTCTTCAAGTTTTTGCTAGCATTACACTTACTAATGTCCCATTGGCTAATGCAAATCATGTGGACAAAGTTTCATCAGTTAAAGAAATATACAACTGTAGTTTATGCAGATTTAAGAAACGAAGTGGAAGTCAATGCAATAAAACGTTATTCCCTCAGTAGATGGATAGCTCTTTTACTAGAGATTTTTCCAGACAATTCTAGCCTTCATTTACTTCAATAACCCATCATTGTATGTCTACTGTGTGCTAAGTGCTAAATAAATAAATATAACTAAGACATAATCTCTGAATTTAGGAGGCCCCTGGGGTGAGGCAGTCATACACAAGTAATCTGTGATTAAGATAATTGAAGGAATCTACCTGAATTGAGAAAGACACAAATGTGCAAATTGAAAGAGCTCACCACATCATATTTTAGTAGAACCACCAACCCACACTTAGACAAACTCTGGCAAAATTTCTGAATGGTAAATATAAGGAACAAAAACTTTTTAAGCATAAGAAAAATTAAAGACAGGAATCATCAAAGGAGAAGGATGACAAGCTGACCTCACATTTCTCTGAAACATTATATCCAAGAATTCATGGGTAGTATCATAGCAATAGTTTTTAAAAGGTAATGTCCTAAAAATTTTCCCCAAAATTGTCTCTTTCTTTAAAGAAAAAAGTGTCCTGTTTACAGGAGACTTCCTTTTAAAAAGAAAAATTATGTAAGTAAAAAATCTAGTTAATAGAGAAATGGATTCATACTAGGAATTCTAAAATAGGGAATTCAAGTTATGAAAAGGCCTGAAGGCCACACTTTCCTGTTTGGGCTATAGATTCACGAATCCCTGGACTTTAATTTGACATTTGACCAGTTGGACATAATAGACATCTACAGAATACCCCACTCATCAACCAAAGAATGTACATTCTTCTTTGCATATGGAACATACTCCAAGAATGACCACATGCTTGGTCATTAAACTAGCTTCAATAAATTCAAAACAAATTTAAATCATACCAACTATTTTCTCAGACACAGAGAAATAAAAATAGAAATCAAAATTGAGAAGTTCTCTCAAAACCATACAATTAAATAAAAATTAAACAACTTGCTCCTGGATGACTTCCGGGTAAATAATGAAATTAAGGCAGAAGTCAAAAGATATTTGAAATAAATGAAAGGAGACACAAAATACCAAAATCTACAGGATACAGCAAAAGCAGTGTTAAGAGGAAAGTTTATAGCACTAAACACCTCTCTCAAAAAGTTAGAAAGATCTTAAATTAACGATCTAACATCACACCTAGAGGAACTAGAAAAACAAGAACCAACTAACCCCAAAGCTATCAAAAGAAAATAAATCAGTACAATCAGAGCAGAATTGAACAAAATTGAGGCCTAAAAATCTATACAAAGAATCAATGAAAACAAAAGTTGATTTTTTGAAAGGATAAACAAGATCAATAGAGCACTAGGTAGACTGATAAATAACAAAAAGGAGAAGATCCAAATAAGCACAATCAGAAATGACAAAGGTGACATTACAGAAATCCCACAGAACTACAAAAGATCCTCAGAGACTATTATAAATACCTCTGTGCACACAAACCAGAAAATCTAGAGGATATGAATAAACTCCTAGAAACACTCACTCTCCCAAGATTGAATCAGGAAGAATTGAAAAATCTAAACAGACCAATATCAAGTTCTGAAATTGCATCAGTAATTAAAAAACCTACCAACCAAGAAAAGCCATGGGTCAGATGGATTCATAGTTGAATTCTCCCAGATATAAAGAAGACCTGGTAGCAACTCTACTGAAACTATTCCAAAATATTGAGAAGGAGGAACTCCTCCCTAACTCATTCTATGAAGCCAGCATCACCCTGATATCAAAACCTGGCAGAGGCACAGTGAACAAAGAAAATCACAGACACAAAAATCTTCAACCAAATACTAGCAAACCAAATCCAACAGCAGATCAAAAAGTTAATTCACCACAGTCAAGTAGGCTTCACTCTTGTGAGGCAAGGTTGGTTCAACATATGCAAACCAATAAATATGATTCACCACATAAATAGAATTAAAAACAAGAACCATATAATCATTTCAACAGATGCAGAGAAAGCTTTCAATAAAATCCAACATCTCATTATGATAAATAAAGCCTCAAGAAACTAGGCATCAAGGGAACATACCTCAAAATAACAAGAGCCCATCAATGACAAATCCACAACCAACATTATATTGAACAGGCAAAAGCTGGAAGCATTCTGCCCAAGAATAGGAACAAGACAAGGATTCTCACTCTGACCACTCCTATTCGACAGAGTACTGAAAGTGCTAGCCAGAGCAATCAGGCAAGAGAAGGAAATAAAAGGCAGCCAATAGGAAAAGAAGAAAGCAAACTATCTCTTTTCACTGATAATATAATTCTATAATTAGAAAACCCTAAAGACTCTGCCAAAGGCTCCTGGAACTGATAAACAACTTCAGTAAAGTTTCTGGGTACAAATAATGTATAAAAATTAGTAGTATTTCTACATACCAATCACATTCAAGGTGAGAGCCAAATCAAGAACACAATCCCATTTACAATAGCTGAAGGAAAAAAAACACCTACAAATACATCTAACCAAGGAGGTGAGAGATCTCTATAAGAATTACAAAACACTGCTGACACAAACAAATGGAGAAACATTCTATGCTTATGGATTGGAACAATCAATACCATTAAAATGGCCATACTACCCAAAGCAATCTACAGACTCAACACTTATCCTATTAGGCAAATAACCAACGTCATTTTTCACCAAACTAGAAAAATTATTCTAAAATAGATATGGAACCAAAATAGAGCCCAAATAGCCAAACAAATCCTGAGCAAAAAGAACAATTGATAAGTGGGACCTAACTAAACTAAAGTGATTCTACACAGCCAAAGACACTATCAACAGTGTAAACAGACAATCTACAGAGTGGGAGAAAGTATTCACAAACTATGCATATGACAAAGAGCTAATATCCAGAATCTATAAGGAGCTCACACAAATGAGCAAGCAAAAAACAACCCATTAAAAAAACAGGCAAAAGACATGAACAGATACTTCTCAAAAGAAGACATATAAGCAGCCAACAAACATGAAAAATGCTCAACATCACTGATCATTGGACAAATACAAATTAAAAGTACAATGAGGTACCATCTCACACCAGTCAGAATGGTTATTATTAAAGAGTTAAAATACAACAGATGCTGTCAAGGTTGCAGAGAAAAGAGAATGCTTATACACTGTTGGTGGGGATATAAATTAGTTCAGCTACTATGGAATGCAGTTTAGAACTTAAAACAGACCTGACATTCAGCCCAGTGATCCCATTACCAAGTATATATCCAAAAGAAAATGAATCATTCTACCAAAAAGACACACACATTCATATGTTTATCTCTGCACTACTCACAATAGCAAAGACATGGAATCAATCTATGTGCCCATCAATGGTGGTATATATACCCCATGGAATATTACACAGCCATAAAAAATGAAAGAAAATCATGCCATTTGCAACAAAATGGATGCAGCAGAGGTCATTTTCCTAAGTGAATTAATTCAGGAACTGAAAACCAAGTACTGCGTATTCTCACCTGTAAGCAGAAGCTAAACAATGGATACACATGGACACAAAGATGGTTACAATAGACTACTACAGGAGGGAGTGAGAGAGAGGGCAAGAGTTGAAAAACTAGCTATTGGGTGCTATGCTTAGTACCTGCATGACAGAATCAATCATACCCTAAACCTCTGCATCACACAGTTTACTCAGGTAATGAAGCTACACATGTACCCCTGAATCTAAAATAAAAGTTGAAATTTTTTTTTAGAAATTAAATTAATTAAATTAACTCAAGAATCCAGTTGGATTGTATTTGTATATATCAAGTGGATACTATAGCCCAGAGAAAGGTTTAACCCCGTATTTAGCTATTGTTCTCGTTCAGCTACTCTTTATTTCTTTTTCTGCTCTTTTCTCAATTAAAAGAAATATTTTCATAAGCCATTGATATGGTTTGGCTCTGTGTCCCCACCCAAATCTCATCTTGAATTGTACCCCCATAATTTCCATGTGTTGTGGTAGAGACCCCGTGGGAGATAATTGAGTCATGGAGAAGGGGTTTCTCCCATACTGTTCTCATGGTAGTGAGTAAGTCTCACAAGATCTAATGGTTTGATAAGGGGAAACCTGTTTCACTTGGCTCCCATTCTCTCTCTTGCCACTGCCATGTAAGTAGTGCCTTTCCCCTTTTGCCATGATTGTGATGCCTCCCTAGCCATGTGGAACTTTAAGTCCATTAAACCTCTTTTTCTGCCCACTATTGGGTATGTCTTTATCAGCAACATGAAAACATACTAATACAGTAAATTGGTACCAGGAGTGCAGTGCCACTAAAAAGATACCCAAAAATGTGCAAGTGACTTTGAAACTGGGTAACAGGCAGAGGTTGGAACAGTTTGGAGGGTTCAGAATATGGCAGAAAAATGTGGGAAAGTTTGGAGCTTCCCAGAGACTTGTTGAATGGCTTTGCCCAAAATGCTGATAGTGATATGGACAATGAAATCCAGGCTGAGGTGGTCTCAGATGGAATTGAGGAATTTGTTGGGAACTGGACCAAAGATGGTTCTTGTTATGTTTTAGCAAAGACACTGGTGGCATTTTGCCTCTGCCCTAGAGATTTTTGGAACTTTAAACTTGAAAGAGATGATTTAGGGTATCTGATGGAAGAAATTTCTAATCAACAAAGCATTCAAGAGGTGACTTGGGTGCTGTTAAAGGCTTTCAGTTTTAAAATGGAAACAGAACATAAAGTTTGGAAAATTTTCAGGCTGACAATGAAATAGAAAATTCCATTTTCTGAGGAGAAATTAAGGCTGGCTGAAGAAATTTGCATCAGTAACGAGTAGCTGAATATTAATCACCCAGACAATGGGGAAAATGTCTCCAGGGCATGTCAGAGACCTTTGCTGAAGCCCCTCCCATCACAGGCCTGGAGGTTTAGGAGGAAAAAATGGTTTAATGGGCCTGGCCCAGGGTCCCTCTGCTGTGTGCAGTTTAGGGATTTGATGCCCTGCATCCCAGTCACTCCAGCTGCAACTAAAAGGGGCCAAGGGACAGCTGGGGTTGTTGCTTCAGAGGGTGGAAAGCCTCAAGCCTTGGTAGCTTCCACATGGTGTTGAGCCTGTGGGTACACAGAAGTCAAGAATCGAGGTTAGGCAACCTCTGCCTAGATTTCAGAGGATGTATGGAAATGCCTGGATGCACAGGCAGAAGTTTGCTGCAGGAGTGGGGACATAATGGAGAACCTCTGCTAGGGCACTGTGAAAGGGAAATGTGGAGTTGGGTCCCCCACACAGAGTCCCTGTTGGTGCACTGCCTAGTGGAGATGTGAGAAGAGGGTCACTGTCCTCCAGACCCCAGAATTGTAGATTCACTGACAGTTTGCACCATGTACCTGGGAAAGCCACAGGCACTCAGCACCAGCCCATGAAAGCAGCCAAGAGGAGGGCTATACCCTGCAAACACACAGAGAGCTGCCCAAGACTGTGGGAGCCCACCTCTTGCATCAGTGTATCCTGGATGTGAGACATGGAGTCAAAGGAGATCATTTTGGAGCTTTAAGATTTCACTGCCCTGCTGGATTTTAGACTTGCATTGGGCCTGTAACCCCTTTGTTTCAGCCAATTTATCCCATTTGCAATGACTGTATTTACCCAATTCCTGTATTGCCATTGTATCTAGGAAGTAACTAACTTTCTTTTGATTTTTACAGGCTCATAGGTGGAAGGGACTTGCCTTATCTCAGATGAGACTTTGGACTGTGGACTTCTGAATTAATGCTGAAATGAGTTAAGACTTGGGGAGACTGTTAGGAATGCATGATTGGTTTTGAAATGTGAGGACATGAAATTTGGGAGGGGTCAGGGATGGAATGATATGGTTTGGCTCTGTGTCCCCATCCAAATCTCATCTTGAATTGTACTCCCATAATTCCCACATGTTGTGGGAGGAATCCAATGGGAGATAATCCAATGGGAGGAATCCAATGGGAGAATCATGAGGGTAGTTTCTCCCATACTATTCCCATGGTATTGAGTAAGTCTCATGAGATCTAATGGTTTGATAAGGGGAAACCTGCTTCACTTGGCTCTCATTCTCTCTCTTGCTACTGCCATGTAAGAAGTGCCTTTTGCCTTCCACCATGATTGTGAGGCCTCCCTAGACACGTGGAATTGTCAGTCCATTAAACTTCTTTTTCTTCCCAGTCTTGGGTATGTCTTTATCAGCAGTGTGAAAATGGATAATATAGCCATATTCATCCCTGCACCCTACAGAGGGAATCTCTTTCTTTCCTTTTTTTTTTTTTTTTTTTTTTTTTTTTTGTTGAGATGGATTCCCACTCTGTCAGCAGGCTGGAGTGCAGTGGTGTGATCTTGGCTCACTGCAACCTCTGCCTCCCCAGTTCAAGTGATTCTCCTGCCTCAGCCTCCCAAGTAGCTGGGATTACAAGCATGCGCTGCCACACCCAGCTAATTTTTGTATTTTTAGTAGACATGGGATTTCACCATGTTGGCCAGGCTGGTGTCAATCTCCTGACCTGGTGATCTGCCTGCCTTGGCCTCCCAAAGTGCTGGGATTACAGGTGTGAGCCACCATGCTCGGCCCAGAGGGCATATCTTAGCATGTTTTATTTATGCTTAAAACAATTGTGCAACCCATCCAAAATGGCTAAACTATTTACATAATTTATACATTGCTGGGATGATTAATTGACAACTATTTTTCCTGTTACACTAATGTAGAATTGCATTCAATCATTCATTAATTAATCCCTTCATTCATATATCAATTTATTCAATAGTTATTAGGTGCCTTTATTTGCCACACACTGTATTACACATTGAAGGTGAAATTGTAAAAATAACAGAGAATTACTTCTTTCATAAGATTTGTGTGTGTGTGAATAAAATAAGAAAAATATTGTAAAGTCAATTTTTATTGCTAATGATCTGAATCAACTATAAAGTTTATATTTTAAAATACATGTTGAAGGACTTGAGCAATTGGAGATTTTGACTGACATATATTTCCTGTCACCAAAACTTTCTTCATAATATCTTCTAGCTAAGACCTATTAATGTTCTTATGCAAAAATAATGCATAGAGAAAATGGCTCTGTTTAGAGTGAGGAAACACTCTAAAATATTAAAAGTGATCACCTCAGGAGAGTGAAAAAGCAGATTTTTTTTCCTTTTACTTTCTGAATTTACCAAATGATCTATAATTGGCACAAATTTTCATAATAGTGTATCCGTGGAGGTAACTATAGCTCCTGGTACAGGAAAAACTGTCAGTAGTTTGTCACAACATAAGTTGTTTATTGCTCATATCACAGTCCACTGAAGTTGCTCCGGATTCTATGTCTTTGTTTTTTTTTTTTTTAAAGTGTGATTCAGACACTCAGAGCTGCTCCATTTTGTGGCTCTGCAATCTTCAATAAGCCCCTCCCAAGTTTTCCCTGGGAGTTTTGCTCATTCCTGCATTCCAGAAGGAAAAGAAGATGCTCCTCTGGCAGTAGTGCATGGAAGTCATCTGTATCACTTTTACCCACATCCCCACAGGCCCAATCTCAGTCACTTGGCCACACTCAGATGTAAGGAAGACTGGAAAACGTAGGCTACTTGTGTGACCCGTGTGAAGAAAAAACAGGGCTGGTGAACACATGGGAGGTCTTGGTCCTAATCTGCTCTTCTGTTCCATTTGGAGCAATTTACTCCCATTCCCATGCATAGAACACCCTTGCCCTTCCCCAGAGATGACTTGGAGAGACCACTCAATGTCCCGACCAACCACAGCATCCATTTCAAAGCCCTGTGTCTCCATAAAATGCACAGCCCATGCCATCCTTCCAGATGCGGCTCCTCATGGTCCAGGGACCTTTGAATTAGAAAGACAAGTTCTATTCCTTTACCTCTCATCCCAACAAACCCATTCAGTGGGCCAGGGAAAGGGTAACAGCAATAAATGCTCCACGTAGACAGTGGATGAATAGAGACACACACTGCAGACTGATATCTGTCCATAATACACTCCTGCTGGGTTGTCATTGTGAGGTTCTGGTTGCGGCAGGAGGCTCAGTCCTTGATTCCACCCTGGCTCTGCCCTCTGGGAGAAGCTGTTTCACCCATTGCTCCTGGAATCTGGCTCTTCCTTCCGAGACGTTCTTTATTGTTCATTCTTCTGCCAGACCATTTTCAAAGTCACTATTGAGAAGAAAACCCTCCTTGGAGGCTATACATATACCGTTTACACAGCAAAATTCAAGCTGATATAAATTCAGGGTCCTGAAGATTGTTTTAAGTCTCAAATAGTTAAGGTTTTTTTTCTGTGCAGGCTTATGGTTTTGTTGGCAATCACTGTGCCATAAAAAAACATAGTCAGCTTCTGGTATATACGCTTTCATCCAGTTTTGTGTACCAGTAACCACACCCAGTGTTATTTCCTAAACGTTAGTTTCAGAACTCAATTATTTCTGTGTTTTATCAACCCCACTATGCCTCTCTCACATCAAGGGTGACTTTCTTGTGCTATCTGGGATTATGGTAGGGGTGGGAAGGCCACACCTTCCACCTGATATTTGCCACAAGAATGAGTCTTATTGGGCCTTTGTCACATAAATTTGTTTCATGCTTATCTGTTTCTGTTGAGGGCCTAAAGAAAACAGCTTCTCCAACCTTTTGGTGTCCCAAATTCCTGAACTCTCCAATCCCTTTTATCCTGCTTGAAAACTGGTCAATTTCATCCTAAGTTTTCTCTTTGTATTTATTATTATTGCAGTAAGATATTCATAACATAACATTTATCTTATTTATTTTTAAATACATTCATATTGTTGTACAACCACCACCCTCCAACTATCCACAGAACTCTTTATCAATCCAAATGAAATTCTGCACCCATTAAACAATAACTCCCCATTTCCACCTCCCTCCAATCCCCTGGAAACCACCATCATTCTACATTCTGTCTTTATCAATTTGATGACTTTGAGTATCTCATATCAGTGGAATCATATAATAGTTGTCCTTTTGTGTCTGGCTTATTTCACTTAATATAATGTCTTCAAGGTTCATCCAAGTTGTAGCATATGTAAGAATTTCCTTCCTTTTAAAGGCTGAATAATATTTTATTGTGCTTATATACCACATCGACACATCAGCACCCCAAGTTTAAAATTTTGTTATGAGGCCGGGCGCGGTGGCTCAAGCCTGTAATCCCGGCACTTTGGGAGGCCGAGACGGGCGGATCACGAGGTCAGGAGATCGAGACCATCCTGGCTGACACGGTGAAACCCCGTCTCTACTAAAAAAAAAAAAATGCAAAAAACTAGCCGGCGAGGTGGCGGGCGCCTGTAGTCCCAGCTACTCGGGAGGCTGAGGCAGGAGAATGGCGTGAACCCGGGAGGCGGAGCTTGCAGTGAGCTGAGATCCGGCCACTGCACTCCAGCCTGGGCAGCAGAGCGAGACTCCGTCTCAAAAAAAAAAAAAAATTTGTTATGAATTAGTATCCCATTTGATATCACTTACTTTGCTTCTTAAGACAACTCTTTGGGGCCTGTCAGAGGGTGGAGAGTGGGAGGAAGGAGTGTATCAGGAGGAATAGCTAATGGATGCTGGGCTTAATACCTGAGTGATGGGATGATCTGTGTGGCAAACCATCATGGCACACATTTACCTATGTAACAAACCTGCACATCCTGCAATGTACCCTGAACTTAAAATAAAAATTGAAGGCCGGCTGCGGTGGCTCATGCCTGTAATCCCAGCACTTTGGGAGGCCAAGGCAGGCAAATCACGAGGTCAGGAGTTCGAGACCAGCCTGGCCAACATGGTGAAACCCCATCTCTACTAAAAATACAAAAAATTAGCTGGGCGTAGTGGTGGGCATCTGTAATCCCAGCAACTTGGGAGGCTGAGGCAGGAGAATCACTTGAACCCAGGAGTTGGAGGTTGCAGTGAGCCTAGATCGTGCCACTGCACTCCAGCCTGGGCAGCAGAGAGGGACTCCGTCTCAAAATAATAATAATAAGTAAATAAATATTGGGGAAAAAAAAGACAACTCCAGAGGTTGTAATAGATAAAATATCAATGGCTGTCTTAGCTAGTTCCCCCAAAAGCAGAGGCTGTTAAGGACCTGAGTGCTGGTAATTCATTTGGTAGGTGAACTCAGAAGACAAGAAGGAAGGAATAAGGAGACAAAGACAGGGAAGAAGGGAGACATAGTATAAAGTGTGCTATAGAGGTCACTGCTGTGGGTTCAACTCTGCAGAGATTCTTGAGGAGTACATAGAATGCCTTCCAGAATTGTGTACCTGAATGGTAGAGATTGGAGCATTTACCCACTCAGTCCTATCCCCACTGGTTGAGGGCTGCCTCTGGAGATGATAATTTTCTCGCTTGTCCATAATGCATTTGCTTGTGAGCAGGCCAGGCATATTTCTGCGAGGTAGAGAAGACCGGGAGGCAAAAAGTAGGGGATGCACATGGCATATTAGAAGTGGGACACTGTCAACACCAAATCTGTCTAAGTTATTACAGAATTCTTCATGCCAGCTACAGCTGAAATCAGAGGCAAGCTAAGGGGAGGTAAGAATGTGACATATGGTACCGGAAGTGTCTGCTACGATTACTTAACAACATACAAGTTTAGTGCTCATTAATGTCACAGCCAATTGCATGTTTCTCTGGTGGCCCTCCTCTAGCAGGACCCAAGTATCTGTCATCCTGTGTCCTGCCATATTCAACACATGATTGCCAAGGACACTGTGGTTATTTATTTATTTTTTAATTCAACTTGGACAGAAACATAGGAAATTGTCCAGGGACATTTTCATGGTCTAGGTCTGGAACAAGCCTGAATCATTTTCATCCACAACCCACTGGCCAGAACTCAGTCACATGACTGCACCTCACTGCAAGAGAGGCTGGGAGATGTAGTCCATTCTGTGTGCCAGAGGGTAGAACAAATAAATTTTGGTAAACACAAAGCAGTTTCTACTTTAGGTGTTAAGACTGGTTTTTTGTTTGTTTGTTTGTTTTTGTCTTTGTTTTCTTCACTGAAGGAAAACAGTACATGATGAACTGTTCAGAAAGGAAGGTTGTTTTAACATTTCATAACCGGATATCTGTTTGGCCCTACATGTGCACATGGGGAAAGAAACTTCTGCAATCTTCTTCTGTTTACCTACAAACGCCTCTTGGTGTTAAAATCTTTGATTCATTGAAAGAAAGAAGTGCATGAAAAACTGCTCAGAAAATAAGTTTTTTGTTTTTTTTTAACTTTTCAGTGCTAGATATCTATATGGCCCTACAGCTGCATGTTGGTATGAGAAACTTCTGCCACCTTCTTTTGAATGTCTGCCTAGAAACTCCTCTTACTATTAACATCTTCCATTCACTGAAAGAAAACAGTACATGATGAACTCTTCAGAAAGGAAGCTTGTTTTTGCTTTTCAGGGCAGAATATCTTTATTGTTCTATTGGCACCTATGAGTGTAAAAAACTGCTAGTTTCTTCTAAATAGGACTGTCCTTTTTATAAAGAATAAGATTGAAGGCAATATATATTAAATGTGTTAAGCCTAATCACACCCTTTGTCCTAGAAATCGCACTTGTAGAAATCCTTCTCTGGTGAATATTCTCCATTTGGTCCTCCAGATCCACCCTCCACCCTGCTTTCTCCCTGAATCGGGGCTCCCTAGTCTTATAACTTCTGGTTGAATTGGGCCAATGGAAGGCACCAACAGAATGAGTAGACAGGTAAGACAGAAGTGGGAGTATATAGTTCCCTGGCTCCCCCTAGTGAGGCCACGTGTTAGAAATGGCTGAATTCCCCTAGCACAGGCCATGATTCCTATTGGGAAGCAACCTCTTGCAGCGCTAGCAACTGCCATGGCTTCAGCTCCATTTGTCTCTCTCAGTTCCAGTCACTGCTTCCTCACTTTGCCCCTTTGGCTCACTGGTCTCCCTGAGTGATGCTCACACTTTCTTAAATAGTCCTCAGTTACCCCATTTAAGTGTGCTTTCAGTTTCTTGTACGAACTCTAACTAATATACTATCCTAGAGACATAATCAGAATTTAGAAAAACATACAAAGATGTTCAGTATGGCCATATGTAAAAGAGAAAAAGCTCTGAAACTAAGTGTCTAATATATTACAATGAATCCATGATAAAAAAAAATGCACAAATATGTAAATATTCACTGCCTTTTCTGTCTCCTACCACCAATAACCCTGCCTCAACCCCAGGAAAATTCTGGTGAAGTATCTCCCTTGACTTTCCTGTCCTTGAATATGCCCCCTCAGGATATGTTACTGAGTTCAAAAAGGGTCTGGAGAGGAGAAGGGGTTTGTATTTAAAGAAGTAAAATAAATAGGTTTATTTACATAGAAAGTAGGCAAGTGTGCTGGAAAAAGAGAAACTATTATTCAGTGAGAGGAATATGAGAACCAAAAAAAAAAAAAATGGAAAAGAAGATGTAAGGAGATGGATGTGTAGACAAGGATTTTTCCTGTGTGTTTCTTTTTGTAAACTCACCCTGTCAACAAAACTTACAATAAGCACTTTCATAACTTACAACACACTCACTGAAGCCTCTGAGATGGGATTCCTTTGTCTCTGACATTTATTGATTCCTAACTATGTACTACTGTGTAAAGTAAGTTACCTGCATTATTTTATTCAATGCTCTTTAAGGCCTCTCCGTATTCAAGATGAGGAAACTGAAACACAGAAAGTTTAGCTGGGTTTTCATGCCCCACTAATGTATCAGATGATACATCCATACGAAAATATATTACACAGAAATTGTGTTTTGAAAGTTTAAAAAATCTGAATACGATGGAGTATTGTCTTTTTAAATTACGTTTTATTTTCTGCTTGTAAAACCAAAATATCTAAAAATCTGAAAAACTATGTAGAGGCAAGAAAAAAGAAAGAGAAAATAAGGAATGAAAGCAAATATAGTATTTATTTAATAAATATTTATTGAGCTTAGGCTATAGCAGTGAACCAGATAAAATCCCTGCATTTATAGAACCAGCATTCTCGGAGAAAGACAGACAATTGGACAAAAAGTAATAGGTAGTAACATGATACACCTGTAGCATTGGGATAGTAAGTGAAAGGGGCTATTTTAGATGGGATATTCCTGGAAGCATCTTTACGAATTGACATTTGAACAGAAACCTGAGGAGGCATTGTTGAAGAAATGAATGTGGTGAGGCAGTCGGCAATGAGACCATCTGGAAGAAGAGCAGTTCAGAGGGAAAAAAAAAAAAAAGCAAGTACAGGACTCAAGCAAGTACAGGACTCAAGAAAGAGTGTGGGACACACAAGTGCTACCCTTACTGGAGCTCAATGAGTGAGAGGAAGAGCATACTCTCTGGGGTCTTGGGACAGCGTGGATGTCATGTGGGCCTTGGAGGCCACAGGAGGAACTTTGGATTATAGTCCAAACATAATGAGATATCACTGGATGTTTTTGAACAGGGGAGTGACATGATGTGATTCATGTTTTAAATTACTCCATCTACCCTGTGAAGAATAATGGTAAACTCTTGGTTAAACTTTGGGTGTTTGTGTTTTGGTTTTCTGCTTTAACAAAAAGCATATTTTAGTTTTGCATGCAAAAAATAAAATGTAACTTTAAAAGACCGAAGGTCAACTGTATTCATTATTCATTACTGCATAACGTATTACCCCAAAGCTCAGCAGCTGAAATCCATAAGCATTTATTATCTCATGGTTTCTGTGGATCAGAAATCCAGGAGTGGCTTAGTTGAATGGCCCTGGCTCAGGATCTCACAAAAGGCTGCAATCAAGGTGGCAGGAATCTCAGCGCCCCAATAGGTGAAGATCTGCTTCTGGGCTCTCTCATGTGGCTTTTGGCCAGCCTCAAATCTTCTCTGGCTTTTGGTTCTTCACAAAATGGGTAGCTTCCTTTCCCCAGAGTAAGAGTATCCAAGAGACAGAAAGAATGAAAGCGTTCCTAAGACAGAAGCCACAGTCTTTTTATAACCTAATCTCAGAAGAACATCCCATCACTTCTACCATATTCTACTCCTTAGGAATCACTAGATCCAGTATACACTCAAGGGGAGAAATTACCCAAGAACATGAATACAAGGTGGCAGGGAACACCAGGGGCCTTATTGGAGGATGCTGTCATTTCCTCCAAGCTATCTCATTTACAGAAGCAGAAACAATCCAGGTATAACCTGGTCTCTACCACTTGCCTTCAGGCCTTCACAGGATGGTTGTGAGGATGACCCTGAAAGGAGTTTGAAAATGGTTTAGCAAGGGGGAGTATAGGGGCTTACTTTGCTTTTCTCATTGGCCCATTCTCTTAATATCCAGTCCAGACCTCGTCTATGTTCTTTTTCATCCCTTGTATCAATGAGTTGTTTTCATATAAGGGTTATAATTTTTTTTACTAGAATAAAAACCTAGTTTGAACAAAAATATACAACAGGGGGAAGAACACAGTGCCAACTCCTCCAGATTCAGGAAGAACTTCCTAACTGCTTACCTCCTAGTAACGGCAGTTCTGACAGCCCAATCTCAAAGGACCCACACATCCAGCAGACGTGAGGCCAACAGAATGTGTATGTGAGGGGAGGGCCAATGATGAGCAGGATGTTCTATATATTTGCATTTGACAGTTGTCTTATGTCTTTCCATAGTTCTCCAAATTCGATTATAAACCCCTTGAAGGAAGAGACCTCATTAGTCTCTAAACTCTGTCCTCAAGCTCCAACATTAAATAATTCCCTGGGAAAAATCTTCCTCTCTTGAAAGCAACTCAGTTTTTTAAAACAGCAGCAACAGAAACAACCTTAAATTCAAACTTGCTTAAAGTGTATCATGGCACTCCACAAAGAACATTCCTCAGAACACAGCTTCCACTTTAAGATACAAAGATCTGACTCTGGGCAATTCTCTAAATCTTCATGACTTTTTCACCCCCAAGTGACTTCTCCTTCATCCTCAGCCTTCTCTTCAAGTACTAATACTTTCCTCCTATCCCTACTTTTTATCTGATTTCCCTGAGACAGAAATTCCTTCATACTCTTCATACTACTTTAGTTAAGTATTTGCACAGACACAATTTCTCCCTCCTTCTAATTACAGTCTGGAAGGCTTTTTCCACCAGCTAGAGGAATTCTTAGGCAGCGGCAGGTGGCCATAGGGAGTGTGGAAGAAAGGAAGCTCCTGAAATCACAGTAGATCAACTTGTTTGAGCCAAAAATTAAGCAACAGTCAGTCTCTTTAGGGTGAATGAATTAGGAGGGAGGTGTCAGAATGGACTGCCTATTATCTGAGTTGTTTATGAATACATTAGCATTAATTAATACATACATGAATATGTTTTACATTAATTTGTGTTGTTGAAATATATGTGGGCCGACCATCTGCCTAAGGGCATGCAGGAAGCGTTCCCAGAATTCTCTCAGTAGCCATGATCTAAACAGTTCACCCTTATGTTCTCTGTCCATGTTTGGACAAGGGATGTTTCAGCTACTCAAACAATTAGGTAAAGACTTGTTTACAGGGAAAAAGGCTAAGACAGGAAAATGATGGTGTCAGCATCTGTTCTATTTAAATAAAACATGAATGATATATGCTAAATGTTTGGTGCCTACTCTATGCCAAGCATTTTACAACTATGACCTTATATAAAGAAGCTGAAAAGAGAAGCAACTACAGTTTACTGATTGATTTATGCAGTCTCGGGTACTTGACACACATGATTTCATTCAGTTTTCCACGAAAATTCCAAAGTAGGTAAATTAGACCAATTCTACAGAGGGGAAAGTCGAGGTCCAGAGAACATAGTAAGTCCAAAGTCACAGAGCCAGGCTGTGTGTTCAGACACATTTCACTCCAGAGGCTCTGCTTTTGGATGGCATATCAGCTTTTTGTTTGTTTGTTTGTTTGTTTGTTTGTTTGTTTTGAGACGAAGTCTTGCTCAGTCGCCCAGGCTGGAGTGCAGTGGTGTGATCTCTGCTCACTGCAAGCCCCGCCTCCTGAGTTCACGTCATTCTTCTGCCTCAGCCTCCTGTGTAGCTGGGACTACAAGCACCTGCCACCACGTGCAGCTAATTTTCTGTACTTTTAGTAGAGACAGGGTTTCACCGTGTTAGCCAGGATGGTCTCGATCTCCTAACCTCATGATCCACCTGCCTTGGCCTCCCAAAGTGCTGGGATTACAGGTGTGAGCCACTGCGCCAAGCCAGCATATCAGCTTTTACCCAAAGAGACCCTGAGGTCAAAAAGGCCAAGTCCTCAGAAGTCGTTTTCAAAAGTGAGAGAGGAAAGCAAAAGTAGGCAGAGACTTGGGAGAAGAAAGGAAAGAAGACAAAGAGAAGAGGCTCTCGGAAAGGATGAAAAGATAGAAAATGAAGAATAAAAAGGGAAAGAAAATGAGCTTCAGGAAAGGAAGAGGGAAAAGAAATGACTACAATATAAGGGAGAAATTAACTGCTTTTTAAGAGAGAAACAATCACAATTAACAGTGTTCCTTAAGAGTTCTATTGCTGAACAACAGACAATTAATTTGCTTTTATCTTTTAGCCCTCCAAGTAAGTAATGACTATAAAAGAGAGAAGGAAAAACTACTATTTGTTAAGTGTCTTATTTGTTAAGTATCTTCTATGAGGGCTTTGGCTAACCCATGGGTTTGGAGAAAATTGGAAAAAAGAAATCCTCTCTTGTTTGAGGCAGCTCCACAAGTGTGCTTATTCCCTCCCCTGGAGAACAGCCCGAAGAAATGTGCAAGATGGCTGGTCTGCTGTGTGCTAGGATCTTGATGTATTATCACATTACTATAACACAACAACAATTATCCCCATATTGTAGACTAGAAATCTTAGGAATCTGAGGTACAAAGGAATTAAATCTCACACCATACCACACACCCATGCACACACACCCCTCCCCCAACATCTCAAAGTCTAAGATAGTATTAATTGCAAGTAATTTAAACGCAATAAACAATAAAGGTAATTTATTAGCTGACTTAACTGAAAATCCCAGAAATAGGGTGAACTTCAGGTTAGGATTGATCAGGAGGTGAACTGATTTTCCTACAATCTCAATCATAAGTCCTCCCCGTGCGCCACCTTCTCCTCACACCCTCACACCTCAGCAGTTGTAAAAGGCACAGCTACACACTACACAGTTCAAGGCATCTTCTCTCGTAGTTCTCACAGAGTGAGAAGAAAGCCTGTTTTCTAGGAGTTCCTAGCAAATGTCTCCTCTATTCTCATTGTCCCAAATTGGATTGCATGTTTATCCTTAAACTAGTAATTATGCCCAGAGGATAGGATTATGCTGGTAACGTAAGCCTGATCACCTTCCCAATCTCTAGAACTGAGTAGAGCATTAGTTTTCCTAAAAGGTACAATTGCTAAGGAATTGTGGATACCAAAATGAAAATCAAACTAATTACCAAAAGAAGGAATGAATATTTGGGTGGGCACCCATACGTCCATCACAGCAAGTGTGATAGAGTTTATGCTATCACTTAATTATTTCTCATTCCTTCCCTACCTTCATGAGGAGGGTGTATTTCCTGACCCGCTGTTGAACCTGGGCTTAAGCATGTGACTTACTCCTCCTGGCTCTTGGCTTCCAGCTTGTTCATGTGACTTGCATTGGCCAATGGGATATTAGCAGATATGATATGAGCACTGTTAGATTTACCCTCGTGCATTTCTGCCGTCTCCATAAGAACACAAGCCAGGTAGCCCACTTGCCCAAGAGAATGAGAGACACACAGAGCAGACGTGGACCTAATCTGCAGCTTGGAGGCAAGCCCAGGTAGACCTAGCCCGGGTCAGCCAACCCCCACCTGACCTGCAGACTTACGAGAGAGACTGAATAATTGTGTGAAGCTGCTGAACCTCAAAGTGTTTTGCCATGTAGCATTATTGTGGCAAGAGTTGACTAAGAGAGCAGCTAAGTCAATTCTAGGTGTGTATTATTTTTTTACAATGCAGTGCAGAGCATTGCTCTGTACGTGTTTTCTCTTCTCCTTGGCTGCAATCTAGCCTGGGTCTCAGCTGAAAATAAAGCCTGTGGCTTTATTCTCCATTCTTAGTTTTACAGAAACATCTGATCCTGTCGGCAGCAGCTTTTGAATGTCCTTCAAGAGGGCTGACCACGTGAGCTGGTCAGCCCCGTCCGGCAAAACCACACAGCCATCATTTCCAAACCCTGCCAAGCAAAAGCTTGCAACATTGAAATGGCTGCACCTCAAACTGTCATGTGATTTCTGTATCATAGGAATTTTAGAAACAGATGGTGAGCACAGACGACAGTGACGGTTGTACTACGCGTTTGGGGCAAAGGGGAATGAGCGAGCAAGGGGGCGAGAATCAAGCAAATTCTGGAGGAGCACTGGAAGAAAAGAGGACTGCTGAGAGCTTGCCTTCTGCCAGAAAATACAACCACAGGTTGCAAGAAGTTGGGGGGAAAAAAATGCCTGACAGGCAGTTTGGGGAGCAGGGTGGGAAGAAGCAAAAAGAGGTATTTTGCTTCTAAAACAGGGAGGACTATATGTTTGAACATTTTTTTTTTAAGTTACACCAGAAAAATAGGCAGCCAAATTAATCAGTTCACCTAAGCTTGACCTTTTGGCAAATGATTTTGTTGCTTGAGGAAATACGCAGTGTCAGAAGAGTTGAAGATTGAGAGCATGCCTGGAAACCGATTTTAGAAAAATGACCCCAGACACCCACCCCACATCCACTGCCACGAGTGCCCTGCTCCCCAGACACCCCCTTTCATTTCGAGGGGGGTGGCGATTTCTGTGGACGTCTCAGATGGCTGCTCTCCTAATTCTATCATGAAATGTATTTCCCCTGGAGCTGGCATTTATCGCTGAATTCTGGCACAGGTCCTGAAATGTTGCATCTGCACCGCTAAACTGAGGTTACTTGTAGTTCATTAATATGCAAAAGGGGCCATGAAATCATTCCTGTTTCTGACAGGAGTTCGTACATGCCTTTCTGGAATGCCTCATTTCTGAAGTGGTCTGGCACTGAGACTTTCCTTGTCTTCTTTGAATCAGCTCCATCTTGTCACTACATAAAGAGTTAAAAAAAAAAAAAAAAAAAGAAAAAATCGCTTTCTGAAATCTCAAGGAAGATGTGGCGCATCTTTCTTTCTCTTTTCTTTCCCTTCTCCTTTTTTTTTTTGTCATCCCCCCACCCCCTTCCATGAACACATCAAAGTAAGAAGTGACATGCAGTGCCCTGGAGCTCTTAGCAACATGCTTTTAGGTTTGGAAAATTTCATTTTCTACCTTATGATGATTACATGAGGAAAGATGAAATGCTCGCTTTGAGCTTTATTTGAGAAAGAGATGTAATGAATGTTGTGGCTTCCCACTGAATGGGACAAATCCATTTTGGTCATGTGAGGATATTAAAAATTACATACGTGTGTGCACAGACATAGCCTGTGTGACTTAGGTGGCATTTGTGGTCCCAGATACTGAAAAAGGAGACCTTGGCTGGCTTCTTTCAGAAAATGCTGAATAAAGTTTTTCATTTTATCCGGCTCTGAAAGCATTTGATTCCAAATGAAAATGAGTTCCCGCCCTGTCTGAGCGACAGCAATCCCCTTTAAACCAGTCCCCCACCCCCACCAACATACAGACACACACACACACTCATTCATGCACGTAAACACACACACATACACACAAAGAAATGTAGAATTCACACAACTGACACAGCTTTCAGAGTCCCCATAGCTGAAACCCACAAGTGTGCCTGCCTGTTGAAGAATTAATCCAATGTCCCCTTTCCAGCAAGTTTATTTTTCCAAACACTGGAGAAAGGCAGAAGACATTTGTGTTTTGTTCCATCTATCATGATTTTTTGTGTGTTCGTGTGTTTGTGTTTTTGCCTGAGGAACTTCTCTATTAGCTGGGAGCTGAATGGAAAATGATAAGCTCACCTTGCTCAGGAAACACAGCCAGCAAAGTAGAGAAATAGCCTCATGGTTTCAGCCCTATGCTCCAAGTAGGAAAGGATGCTAGAAAAGAAATAGAGTATTCACTGAGTAAACCATTTTCCTGCACACAGAAACATGCAATCTCAGGCTCTATTCAAAGCTCTCACATCACATATGCCACTCTTTGTTCAGCCCACAGCTGGACCACACAGGTTGTGAGATGCAGAATTTGCACAGGCTTTGCTTGTCAGCTCTGGCAGCCCATCCGCTATAGAAAGTCAATCATCAACCACCCTCAGGGTCAGTTCCTCAGCTACTTGTGATCACGCTGATCATTCACATTTGGAGTAGAACTATGAAATTTTTGCTCTGGCTGCAGGAAGAGGAGAGATCCGGATCCTTTTTCATGAATAACCTAAACTCCAGCTATTCAATGATGAGTAATCTCTGTTTACTCTCCCTCCTAAGGCAAAAAGAAATCGCTTTGATTGAATGCTTACTATGTGCTCTCAGATAGATTTCCTGCCCTTCTTCCACTCTGCTCTATATCTAAAGGGAGACGACAACTTGTAAATATATTCAAATATTGAAAGTTTATAAGTTTTCTCATTTAAGCCTCACATTCCCTCTGGGGCAGGTACTATTACAATTCCTACTTTACAGGAGAGGAAACCAAAGCTCCTTGAGTCTATACAGTTTCCCCATGAGCACACATGGATGGAGGAGCTGAGATTCAAATCCCCAGGATTTCACTTCAGAGCCCATGCTATCAACCGCCATGTTAGACCTCCTCCTGTTGGTGGGAGGGTCTTGGGGTTCCTGTGTCCTGTGTTCCCCTCCTAATCATGAAGTATTGCAATTTCTGCTTACAAGTTCATTTCCTCCGCCGGGCACAGTGGCTCACGCCTGTAATCTCAGCACTTTGGGAGGCCGAGGCAAGACGGATCACGAGGTCAACAGATCGAAACCATCCTAGCCAACATGGTGAAACCCCATCTTTACTAAAAATTCAAAAATTAGCTGGGCGTGGTGGCGTGCACCTGTAGTCCCAGCTACTTGGGAGGCTAAGGCAGGAGAATCATTTGAACCCAGGAGACGGAGGTTGCAGTGAGCTGAGATCACCACCACACTCCAGCCTGGCAACAGAGTGCAAAAAAAAAAAAAAAACCAGTTCATTTCCTACATAGATTGTAAGCCCCTGGAGTAATTTTAATCATTAGTTCTCCAGTGTCTGACACCTTAAAAGTGTTAGATAAATGTTTGTTGAATGAATTAAAAAACTAACTAATGAGGCACAGAATGTCAGCACATTTAAGGGAAGGCAAGTAAAGAATAAAATTCAGAGGAGAAAAAATTAAGTCTCTGGTTGAGAAAAAAGAGATGGAAAGATTCAGGGAGTTAGACTCAAGGAAAACGGAGGAGATTTGGTGCCAGTAAGACTTTCTCGATGCATTATGCCGCCATTGTTGGGAAGGTCCCTGAGAAGGGGTGGGCAGGGAGAGTGTGCACACCAAGGTGGGATGTTGTTGCAATTCCTGACTGAGTCAGAAGGGTCACGGAATAGAAATCAAGAAACTGGGTTACAGCTCCATGTTTACTACTCACTAGCTGTCTACTTTGGGGCAAGTTCTTGACCCTCTTTGGGCTTCAGGCTCTTAGTTTGCATGGTGACAAAACTGGATTAGAGGGTCCTTGTAGCTGTGTAGAGAAGCAGAGGAATATAATTATATTATAAACTGGCTGCACGCATTTTATAAATACAGCATATGAATAACTTATTATTGTCAATAACAAAAATAACACATCAAACGAGTGCTTTTTATGAACCGAGCATGGTGTGTGTGTGTGTGTATGTGTGTGTGCACGCACGCGTGTGTGTGCATCCCTGCCCAAGAAGATATTATAGTCCTCACTTTAATGAAGGCAGAGATTGAGAGTCAAAGAAATTACAAAACATGCTCAAGCTCATGTAGCTAGTAAGTGGCCAAGCTGGGATTTTAATTCAGGTCAGTCTGTCTCTGAAGTCCACACTTAGGCACATAAAGAGCCCAATGCCACTCTATACCTCAGCAAATGTCCCTCAGAGGAACCTGCTGTCATTTTGACTGAAAAAACCCTGGTGACTGCCCAACTCCTATGTTCAATACTGCTCGGACCAGTGTGACAGTCCGTGGAGAGAGGCTCCTCAGAGGTCCCTTCGGACCGTTAGAAAACACTTAGCAGTACTACTATAGCGCTGCCTCCACAGCTGCCGGTATGCCTGCTGGTGTCAGACCAGCAGCAGACTGCCTCAGGATGAATGAACTCTCCCCCAGAAACCAACCTTTCCTGTTCTTCTCCCTTGTACACATTGAAGCAAAATCCCCTTGTTAATTCAAGAGGAAGCAAAATGTGACTTCACTGTCTCTAAGGCTATCATTTGCCCATTCATTCAGTACCTATTTGCAAAAATTCTTTCTGGATGCTATCAAATCTTTTTCCTACAGTGTCTCTCTCCTATATTTAAAATTTGCTTCCAAATATTGTATCAAAGATATCAATAGAAAATCAGTATAGAACATAGAAGCTTTTAAATCAGTCATCCTCTGGCGATGATCATTCTATTCTAAATACCTTTAAATAAACTCTTTAGAGACTACTAATATATCCATAGCCTTTTAAATATAATTAAATCCTCTATATACATGAATATATAAATGTCATATGTGTGCATGTATATACCCATATGCAATGTAAATGTCAATATCTGTATATATGTAAGTATCTTAATCACACACAAACAAAAAGCTTATCTTGTTCGATTGTTTTTGTTGTTGTTGTTGTTGTTGTTGTTGTTGTTGTTGTTTTGAGACAGAGTCTCACTCTGTCACCCAGGCTGGAGTAGGTGACATCATAGCTCCCTGCAGCCTCCAAGTCCTCAGCTCAGGTGATCCTCCTACCTTCAGCCTCTCAAGTAGGTAGGACTACAGGCACATGTCACCACACCTAGTTATTTTCTAAACTTTTTTTGTATAGATGTTGCCCAGGCTGGTCTTGAACTCTTGGGCTCAAGCGCTCCCCTGACCACAGCCTCCCAAAGTGCTGGAATTGCAGGCATGAGCCACTGTGCCCACCTATTTTGTTTTTTGAGGAGTGGAACCTGGGCCAATAACTTGCTCATTTGTTCTCAGATGATTCCACTGCCACCCTAGTCCTGCTCTGCCATGTTTTTAAAGATAAGAACTTGTAAATATTTGTAAATGTTTTAAAAATATTTATTTATGCCACCCTATGATATATTTGTTGGGCCTAGAACAAAAGTTAGGAGCATAGTCTTGAGATATGAGGTATAAAGCTTAACCATACTTTCTAAAGTATTCACAGCCAACCCTGGTGAATGGACAATTGGAGTAAAGGTTACTTAAGGTACTGGACAAATTTGAGAAAGGTGACTAATTTCAAGAACAGAATATAATCTGTATTATGCAGAGTCCAGTCAGGTAAATAGAACCCATACCAGGTCATACAATAGAGGGAAGCGAATATGATGAACTATGAAAGGCGTAGAAAGAACCAAAGTAGCAAACGGTGCAGCAGCTGGAGATGAGACACTGAAAGAAGCCACTTTGTCCATCCAGTCCATCAGGGCTGGATGGACAAAGAGAGGAGCCCACAAGAGGGGGCTGCTCAAGGCAGCTGGGTCCAACAAGGAGAATGGCCTGGTGGCTGCTAGAGTGATGGAGGGGCGACAGCCACAGCCAGGGAGGCTACCAGACACAGAGAGAGGAAGGAGGAATACTCTGGCTTCTTCCTTCCTCACATCCTTCAATCTCCTGCCAGAACCTACCACTGAAGAAACCTAAAAAAAATCAGGGAAGCTTGGGAAACTTATTTTGCAAGGGTCAGCACTCTGCAACACAGCGCAGGGCTGGCAAGTTGAGGGATGTGGCCAAGAACAAATGGAAAATAAGTGGCCTTGATTTCATCACTGAAAACTAGTTAAAACCTTCTTAATAATTGAGATGGATATCTAGATGTAGATTCTGCTGTATATATTGCATAAGCATACAGACTCTCTCTGTATATAGGTTGCTGGTCCATGTGACTTTCATTGTCCCCTCAGGAGGGCGCATGTTGATCTCGAGTGTGTGACTTGCTTTGCCCAATGAAATATGAGTGGAATTGATGGATGCTTTGTTTGAACAGAAGCTATGAGTCTTACATAGCTCTGCCATGGTCTCTTTCCCTGTGCCACAAGATCTGTGGCATTCAAGATTAGATAACATGACCGTGTAATTTATTATCCAACCTGGGACACATATTCATTACACTTTTTTCACAAATCCACAACTGAACCCATTGTTTTAAAGGTAGAAGTGCTTCATCTGAATAGATGTCTGGAGTTTGAAGGCAAAGATTGTGCATATTATTTGAAAATATAGCTAACATACTGTTTAAAAATAAATTCATCCTGTTTCCCAGCTTTTCAGATGCCTGATAGTCATAGGTAAATAGAAGAACACTCAACAATGTATTGAATGAAAATGCTTAAGGCCTCAAAACACAGACACCAAGTTTGCACAATTAATCCCAGCTTTGAGATGAGTAAATTCTAATGGCACTTGTGGATTCCCAGAAGTGATCTTTAACCAAAAAAAAAAAAAAAAAATCACTGACCATATCACTCCCTTGCTTAGAAATCTCCCCCGGCTTCCTGCTATATCCAAACATCCAAGCTTCCCAGAAGATAAAAAACAGACTCCTTTCCCTGGCATAAAGTCTAACCCCCATTTACTGTCCAGCTCTATTTCTGCACAATGCACCATATATTCCAGAAAACTAACTTCTCACTATTATTAGTAAGATGTTTTGCATAGATTCATGCCTTTCACATGCCGTTCCCTGCAGACCAAGACTTTCCTCTCTACCTCTACTCACTCTTCTAGCTTCTTCTTGGAAAAAATCTTACCCATTTTTCAAGTCCTAGGTCAAAGCCCCCTCTTCTGTGAAGCCCTCTTATGTAGCTGCTCCCCGTGCTGCTGACTGTAGCCCCTACCACACTTCCTTGTATTTCTCCTGTTCACCCATCTCCTCCATTTGACCAAAGCTCCCCTACCACTATATCTGCTTTATCTTTGCATGCCAAGCATCTGTTAGGGAGTCCAGTACATTATAGGTCCTCTAAATACCTGTTGAATAAATGAATGAAGAGTTTCTCTATTAACCTTCACATACTGCTCAGAAATTATGGGATTCCCTGGAATCTATTAAGAATTCCACCTGCCCCAGTGTTAAATTCTAGATATTTACCTATGCCAGTTACAGATGTGGTACTTTATGATACTGTATATGGTTAAGTTTGGCCTGTTTCATGTAGGGTATTTAGAATAATTTAAGTTAAGAGCTAGAAAGAATCAGCGATCAGCCAACTTCCTTCAGATACAGATGAGGTGTGTTGGGCAGAAAGAGATTAAGTTAGAAGACCATGCTGCTAGAAGCCCCAAAACTAACCCAGTATTCTTTTTCTTCTACTATATTCGATACTGGTTAGGGAGAAGTTGGATTTTGTAAACATTTGCTAGAGGAAATATAAAGAGAAAATAAAGCATATGGAAAATAATTATGCTTGGCAATAATCAAATAAATATCAAGTAAGGTTCACTGATATTATTTTAAACCTGCTAATTTTTAAAGAATAATTATATAGTTCAAGGCTGCAGTGAAATTGGATTCTTATATACTTCTAATGGCATTGGAAATTGGTATCACCTTTTTGGAAATGTATAAGAAAATACAGAACAAGGGTCATAATATTCATTCTGTTTTGACTCTGTATTTAAAGTACTAGAGATTTATTCTATGAAATATTATAGCAGTGCTAAAAATTGTTTGTAAAAAATATTTATTGCTGCCCTACCTAGTGAGAACAATCTCAATATCCAACAAGATGGGATGGCATATTAAAGCAATGGAATATTTTGCACTCATTAAACATTATAATTATGCAGGAAACATGGAAAATATATAATACAAATTGGGTATAGTAGAAATCAAAATAGTATGTGCATTATGATAGCTACTCTATAAAAAGACATCCTTTTTTTTTTTTTTTTTTTTTTGAGACAGTCTCGCTCTGTCACCCAGGCTGCAGTACAATGGCATGATCTCGGCTCACTGTAACCTCTGTCTCCTGGGTTCAAGCCATTCTCCTGCCTCAGCCTCCTGAATAGCTGGGATTACAGGTGACCACCACCATACCTGGCTAATTTTTGTATTTTTAGTAGAGACGGGGTTTCACCATCTTGGCCAGGCTGGTCTTGAACTCCTGACCTCATGATCCACCCGCCTCAGCCTCCCAAAGTGCTGGGATTACAGGCTTGAGCCACTGCACCCGGCAAAAAGACATTCTTATAGAAAAGCATCAGAAGGCAATTTTTTAAACAGTTGCAATAGGGTTAGGATTACGGTTTTCTATTCTTATCAACATTTTTTAATGTTGCTATGACATATTTTCTCTAATAAGAGGCAGGTGGAAAGTAAATTCATTCACCAGTGGGAACTGAAAGGGTACGAAGAGAAACTAGAAAACAGGTGAGTCATATGTTTTTGCCTCAAGCATGCATTACCCTGCAATGGTGGGTATGGAGTGAAGTCAAGAATTGTTTTATTCTCTAGGAAGTCTGTTTTATTTGCAGGAAATAGTGGACAAGCAAAACTTACTAAAGAAATCTCACTCAATTTTGCTAAATAGGGAGAATATGATTTGATTTATGCCACCTTAATATTTAAGCAAGAGCACCGCTTTTCTTAGATTTCTGCCACCTATCATCAAGTCAACTATTCATTAAGAGACTACTAAGTGCCAGGCACTGATCTTTAGAGACTTGAATCCTCATAACAATTGGGCAATATACCTACCATGCTACTTTTTATATGTCCAAGGGCAGATCCGAGCACACTAGGCCTGCTTTCAAAATATCTTTCAGTGGAGTTAAACCATAGGCCAAACTGATGCATTGACAAATGATTGTTCCCATTACCTGAGGTAAGGGGAAAAGAAGCTCCAATCACTTGTCTGCCTGCCACATGCAACCATTCTATTAGACCTCTTACACGTGTTCACGTTAAACCATAGCATGAGGTGGGTATATAGCATAACCTCTATTTTTGTCTCAAAACTCAAATAGCAAGGTCACGGATAGCGAAGGTATTCCTAGGCTAAACTCGAAGGCTTAGGAGTACTTGGGACTTTCCTAACATTTGAACTTCCTTGCAGTTATTCTCGAAGGAGGAGCGATTGGCATTTTGGACAGAGCACTTCTTTGTGCAGGACTGTCTGACAGATTGCAAGATATCCCGTATCCCTGGCCCCAGTTATAAAAGGCTTGGAGCATCACTCCTCGGCATTGTGACAATCAAAAATGCTCCTCCACTTCCAAATGTTCTCTGGGATGGGAGGATTCCACCTTCATTAGAGAAACATTAAGAGATTTTTAAAAAGTTCATATTCATCCCACCGATAAATGTTTATCAAGTCCCTTCTCCATGCCAGGCACTTTGCTGGCATGAGAAATGTTTAGTGGAGAAGACTGACATTTAAAGTGGTGTCATAAAATGCAGCAAACTCTACAACAAACCAACATGCTGTGAGCACAGAGAGGAAAATGCCTCTGTCTAAGGCATCCAGGCCAAGCATGGTGACCTGTCACCGTGAAGTACTCCAGGAGAGTGCCAGATTTGCTGTTCAAAGACCTCCATTCGTGTGATCAATCAGAATCTTAATTATTATCTCACTTCAAACTTCTAGCTTTTTCTCACTAAGAATTAATTTCTTTGTATGAAAGATGGAAACTGTAATACTATCATCTGTCCTACCTACTAAACAGAGTTGATTCAGGGGAAAGCATCAGGGCGTGCTATGCACGTTTAGTAATGTAGCAGGGATTCAAGAGCATAATTTGTGTTCTCTGCTGGGAATCAGGCATGTTTGGAAATGTCCAATGACTTGGCAGGGTAGGCAGCCTACTGGCATCTATTTTTAAGAAGTTGGTTTCCCTGGATTCTCATCTGAGCCCTGTGGAGAGAGAGGTTGTTTGCAGAGGCTGAGGAGGCTGTTGTCATAAGGGACTCTGTGAGACGCAGGGGCTCAAGCTATGCTCTCTGGTACCCAGATAACAAACGAAAGCCCAGAGCTGGGGGCTGGGCAGGGTGGGAGTAAGGTAGAAAACCTCTCCATCTCTGCTGTAAACACAGCGTGCCTGTGGTACCAGAAGGACTGCTGAGGACTGCAGAGGCCACAGCACCGCGTTAGCCCCCAGGGCCAATACTAGGTCCCTCACTAGCAGCAGCCACGTGAGGAGATGCCCACCTTTCAGTGGCTTTATGGGCAGGAAACATGACAGCCTGGAGTGAAAAATAAAAAGGCAACTGATTGTTAAACACAGGTGAGATAACATTCGTGTTATCTGTGTTATCTGTATGCTGGGTGAAGGTATTAACAACTGCAATGTGATTTATTGCTGTTAATGTGACCTCATTTATTCTTACAGGCTAGGAAACTTAGGTTACTGTTATTTACTACAGTAAGATTACATGTCACTGTGGCAGGAGAAGAGACAATGACTAGCCAGAGGCCTGATCCTAGCACACATCACCTACTCCCCACCAGGCCGGAGATTAGCCCCGACAGGGAGGCACTGGCGTGGAAGCCCACTGCCATGGAAACCTGAATTTGGGATGCCTGCCTCTCAGTGGACAGGGTATAGGAGAGAGGGGTCTCCCCCAAACAACCTAATTCTTTGTAAATGCAAAATTAACTATGGAGTGTTTATTGAAAGGAGTGGTGCCTGAAAATTAGTGCTTGACTCTTAATTTCTGAAACTTTAATGAACGTAGTGACTTCTGGACAGCCCAGGATGCTCGTATGGGGTGGGGGTGAAATCTCACCTTTCGGGGCCTCCACGGGTGTTATAAGAGCTAATACGTGGTCAATAAGCTTCCAGGCTAAGTAGGTGACTGAAAAAATGCTTCTCCCTCATAGAAATTTCTTTTTCCCACTTGAGCAGTCTGTATTTTCCCGAGATAGCAACAACAGCATGTCCCATCCCACATGCCCTTCTTACAGCGTGACCTCAGCATTATTTCCATGGAAGGGTAGGACCAGTACTCTCCCCTGTTGAGTCAGGACAAACCTTCAGGACTGCTTTAAATATTAATATAAAGTGCAGTAGAAGTGGTCTCATCTCTCGGATTTCTAGAAGTCTCCTCCTCTCCATCCCTTCCACCTCCCCACCCCTAGTCCCAGAGACATCTCTGAAAATGCTGCCACTGCTGCCGCTCACCCTAGACCTCTAGGGGACCTGTACAGCCAGGTGCCATGGGCCATGTGACTTCTCAGGCTAGAGCATTAGAATGCCATGCACTTCTGCCAGCTCTCTCGAGACACTGACCCTTAGACCCAATCTGGGTGCTCAGAGGAAGTCCAAGCAGCCCGTGATGAGGCCCCCATGGAGAGAAACCAAGGCTCCTAGCCCCCAGCCCAGAGAAGCTTCCAGACAATGGCCAGAACCTCCTTGCCAGCCTTATGAGTAAGGAGTCCCGAAATGGACCTCTCAGGTTTTGCTGCCATCATTTCTTCCTCCTGCTAACACACTGCTGCCCTCTCCATCGTTGCTGTTTGTGATACAGTCCACCTGTGGTCTGTATCATGTTGCTTTGTTATAAAATGGGATTATTTGTTTTCTAAATTCTACTGGTTTGCACTTTGGAATTTGTGTCATCACAAAAAAAATCGATTTGGTTCATTAATTCTGGCCCTTGTTGAGGGAAAAATGCAGAACTTGAGAAACACAAGACATTACCTTGATGTCCATATTGTGAACATCTTTCTATAATTATCAAAGCCCTAAAGGGGGCTTTTCTGTAAATGTACCACACCCTAGGAATGGAAAGTAATCCCTTATGTTGGCCTGATGTGTTGTAATGGAGGGTGGTGGGAGAGGTAGACAGAAGGGGTGGGATTTTTGATTTATCATCTGAGTCTCCTTCTCTTTCCACCTCATTTAATGTGATCCTTAGAAAGATATGTCCTTGTCTTGCACTCATTTAAAACAAAGACTCCTCTCAACAATTTCCCCAATCTTAAGTTTGTGAAGTAGACAAAAAAAAAAAGCTGGTAAGATCTGCTGTTACACTAATTTCACTGATTCTTACCTCATTTCAGAACCATGTTATTCTTCCTGCTGCATTTCCACCAGCCATTTTCTTCTGCAACCTGTAGGTTTCCTGCAGAGGAGGACAATGGGCAAGTTAAGTGAGAGAGATGATTTACAAGGCTTTTTTCTTTTTGCTCTAATTTATAGGAAAATCGTCCTTGCATGGGAAGACAAGCTAAAGCCCACATCACTGAAGGGTTTGTCAGGATGAAAAAGAAAATGAATAAAAACAGAATATATTTTATATTAGTAATACCACATACATCTGATGATAGTAGTACACACATGCCTTGCATATCAGTAAAGATGCCTTAAAAAAAAAAAACCTGAAAGAATATTTGCCTTTATTTCAGATGGTACTTTTCTTCTGTTCTTTTGCAAGTGTTAATCTGTATGTTTCAGCTGGGGTTATATTCTGCTACATAAAATTTTTTTAAAACCTGAAAGAAAACACACAAAGTTATTTTATTTTATTTTATTTTATTTTAAGTTCTGGCATACATGTGCAGGATGTGCCGGTTTGTTACATAGGTAAATGTGTGCTGTGGTGGTTTGCTGCACTTACCAACCCATCACCTAGGTATTAAGCCCAGAATGCTTTAGCTATTCATCCTGATACTCTCCCCGACTCCCCACCCTCCCCCAACAGGCGCCAGTGAAAGTTCCATTTTCTCATGTAGAAATCCAGAAATGAGCAGTCCAGGGCTGGTAGGACAGCACTACAAAGAGATCCAGAATCGAGACATCTTCCATCTTCCTGATTTACCATTCTTAGCACACAGTTTCTATCCTCAAGCTGGCTGCTGCTGCTCCAGCATCTTGTCTGGGATCCTGGAAACCACAAAAAGGAAAAGGGACAGAAAAACCCACACAGTTTTCAGCTGAGTCAGCTCCATTTAGAAGACTTCCCTGGAAATTTCATACAATGGTTCTGCTTATCTCCCAATGGCCAGAATCTAGCTACGTGATGTATTAGTTTGTTCTCATGCTGCTATAAAGACATATCTGAGACTGGGCAATTTGTAAAGAAAAGGAGGTTTAATGGACTCACGGTTCCACATGGCTGGGAAGGTCACACAATCGTGGCAGAAGGTGCAAGAGAAGCAAAGGCACGTCTTACACAGTGGCAGTCAAGAGAGCGTGTGCAGGGGAACTGCCCTTTATAAAACCATCAGATCTCATGAGACTTGTTCACTGTCATGAGAACAGCATGGGAAAACCCATCCCCATGATTCAGTTACCTTCCATTGGGTGCCTCCAATTTCATGTGGGGATTATGGGAGCTACAATTCAAGATGAGATTTGGGTGGGGACACAGCCGAACCATATCATGTGACCACCACTAGCTGCAAAAAAAGCAAGACATGCATTAACGCCGTAGTTATAGAAGTTCTTCCCTTCTCCAACTTACTTCAGTTCTTCTTGTCTGCATAAAGTGATCTAAGACCCACCTAGGGCTCTCTTCTATTGTTCTGTGCTCCATGAACAAGAAGAATCCTTTACTAGAAATGTAGTCTCATTGGGTAATTAATTACCATATCCCTTTTACAGCATCTTTCATAGTTCTTGATATGGGGTTAGAACACATTGTCATACCCACAAATTACAGAGGTTCTATCTCTCGTGAAAAGAAGGAGAATGGATATTGGATAGATAACTAGCAATCTGACAAAATATCATTAATGCTTGATGACTAATTCGTCATATATATTTCAATTTAATACAATTGAATATGTATTTTTGGAGTGCCTCCTTTGTTCCAGATCCAAAACAAGAACTACGAAGGGTATGGTAACAGCATGACACACAGTAATTACCCTCAGTGAACTTACAATTTTTAAAAAGTATTATGTTTGGTCGTAGAACACAGAACAATAGAAGAAAGCTATAATTGGTTCATATATTGTATAGTGCAGGCATTAAGGATTGAAGGAAATTGGAAAAGAGAGGGACCTCTGAAGGCTATGGAGCTAACATGTTGCTGAGAGAGAGAAACTACAATGAAAATCAAAAAATATGATGTACAAGTATGATGGTTAGCTTTATGTATCCACTTGACTGGACCATGTGGTGCCCAGATATTTGGCTAAACTTTATTCTAAGTGTGTCCATGATGCTGTTTCTGCATGAGATTAACATTTGAATCAACAGGCTGAAAATATAGATTGCCCTCCCCAATTTGGATGGATCTCATCCCATCCGTTGAAGGCCTGAATGGAACAAAAGTTGAGTAGAAAAGAATTCTGTCTCTGCCCGACTGTCTCTGGGCTGAGGACATTGGTCTTCTTCTACCTCTGAAATTGGACTTGGACTGGAACCGTATGTCATTTCTCCTGGATCTCCAGCTTGCCAACTGCAGATCTTGGGACTGCTAAGCTTCCATAATCATGTGATACATTTTCTTATACTAAATCTCTTTTCCCCTCCCCTTTTCAATCATCATCTATTTTCTATTGGTTCCATTTCTCTTGAAAACCCTAATACAACAGGGTGCAACAAAACTTTTTGCACATTAAGCTTGCTCCTAGCTCAGTGACAGGCACAGGAATAGAGATGAAAGCTAGATCCCCATTCCTGAAGTCACTCATGGGCCGCTGAGGGAGATGGAAGAAGACAACCCATGATGATAGCATGTGAAAGTGCTGTGGCAGAAGAACACATTCACAGAGTGCTGAGGGACACAGGGAGGGGCCATTAACTCCACTGGAGGTGAGGGAGGTCTCCAAGGTATGGGGAAGTGTGTGTCTCAGAAGATTTCTCAGGAAGGGAATGGTGACCATGTAGGAGGGTGTAGGGTAGACTTCAAGGAAGGTGTTTTGGTTTTGTCTTGTTTTTGTTGGAGAGACTCGCTTGTGTTTAAAGGCTAAGGAGAAAATACCAATAAAGCAGCAGATATTGAACATAACAGAGGGAGGCAAGATAATGAGTGAAAAGAGAAGACAGGAGGAAAAGAAACTTAGAGGCCATGGGAAGCCCATGGGAAGAGCTTAGCCTTCATTCAGAATGAGAAGTGTTGACAAGCCACTTGGGCACAGACCTCAGAAATAAAGGGGCCCTCCAGGTTCCCTAGATTATCAATCTTAGAGCCATCATGTGGGAAAAAAGAGGCATATAATGTGATAACATGTCCAGGGAATAAAGACTGAATATGTCATCAGAGTTCCCTATGCTACATTTCACAGGGATCTGATCATGACCTGCAGAAACCCACCAAACAGCAGGATCTAGGTGAGGCCCCTCCCCACCCCCACCCTGGGGATCCATCTTGCCTCCTTTCCTCTCGGCTCATTCCTGTAATATATTTCTGTCCACTATCTGCTTGGTGTCTGACTGTCTGTGTTCCCCTTTCTCACGTACTATTCACTCACTTTGAAGTCTCACAAACCCAGTGGGCTTCCTTTTATCATCACTTTATGTGGATCTGTTTGTCAAATATTTGTTGTCACTATTCTGAGTAGTACAGTCCATTCTGGCCCCTGAATGCAGAGCTCAGCCTCCTGAGATCTCCAGCTCCCTAAATGTAAGTCCACGGATGCCTGAGGTCTGGTGTCTTTGGAAGTCACAAGGTGGACCTAGGGGTTCCTGCTGGCCCTTGAACGGCTCCATGCAGTTTCTCTGCATCAGGTACAGCCTGAAGATCCAGAGGCAACTGGGAATGTAACGAGGGTCACAAAGGGATTCAACATATTCCAGCAATACACAGTTTCAGGTTGGGGTGATTTGCTTTGTGTGATTTGTAATAAATGCAATAAGAGTACCATTTATTTCCAACTCTCCCGCAGGATTATTAACGTTTTCTTCCAAAGATAAACCTGATTACATTACTTATTTATACTATGTACATTGCATTAGAAGTAAAAAATGCATCAAGGAAAAAAATCATATACAGATTTTTTTAAATTAATGTTTTCTCATCCACTGCTAATAACAGCTTAGATTATTAAAAAGAAAGAATCTTAAATACGCAACTCACCTTCAGTTCTTGATACTGCTTGTTTACTTTTACACATTTCGCAAAACTTGACAGACAATCTAGAAATATCATCTGTACTCACTTTCAATTCCTCATTTTTATACCAGAGTTGAGCTTTTGTGTTGGGATCTATGACATATCAGGACCGGCAGCATAATATAGGGGAAAAAATGGAAGCTTTGAAGCTGCATGTATTTTAGCTTAAAATCCAAGTAAGCCTTTTACTAGTACCTAATTAGAAAACAATTTTAATCATGGTTTTTAAATTTTCTACATAAGGATGGCAAATAAATGTAGTGGATAGTTATTGTGAACGAGGCACTACGCTAAACACTTCACTTTGTTATCACGTTTAATCTTGACAACAGTTCTATAAAATAGGTCTTACAATTTTCTCCATTTTACAGATAAGCAAATTGAGACTTAAATGAGCTAATCTGCTCAAGGATATTCGATGAATAAGTTAGGGGTCAAACCTATGTGTTTGACTCTAAAGACTCCCTTCACCATTGTCCTGTGCTGCCTCCTGTATAGATCACCTCCGATCCCAGTAGCAGCATCTAGGAGGTAGGTGGCATCTCCACCTTAAGATGAAGAAACTCATGTGAGGAAAAATCTTGCCTCCCCAGCTGGCCTCGTTTTCTCTTCTGGCGGTGTACAGCCCTGGCCTTTGAAGGATGCTGCCCTCTGTCGGTAGACCAGTAGGAGAGGTCATGCCATTTGATTTAATTTATGCCTTCTTTGTTCCTCCAGTCTTTAAAGCGGACTTACCACTTACTACAGCGTGTTTCCATGTTCTTTTACCTTTCTCAAAGTGCTATACACATATTATCTCTTTCAAACCTCCTAACAACCTTGATGAAAATGAAATTCAGGGACTTAAAGAGACAGGCACAAGGCAACAGAATAGTTCTCATTAGTGCAAAGGGAATTTGATTGCAAACTCACCATGTTTGTGTTAGTGATAACATTTAGTTATGATTTCTCCCTGAGTGCTTAAATGCAACATGAATGCAATAAGAACTGAGTGCTCAATTATATGATCATAACACCCCCAGCTTGGAAGCCTCTTGGGGAAGTCCATCACTTTTGCAATAAACAATAAACTTTCGCATGACATATGTGGGTGTCACTGTCTATCCCCCTCCCCACCTTTCCAGCCTCATCCTTCACTGCCACCCTAGCCATACCTTCTTCACTCAAGCCATGTCACAGCAGTTGCTCTGACAGAATTACAGAATATGCTTCATCCCTTCATCCATCCAGGCTTGTCCTCTGCCCCATTCAGTGCATGGAAAACACTGACCACTCTTTTGACACCCAGCACATTTATCACCCTCGCTACCTCAAACTTTTATCGCCCCAAAAATGATTTCTCAACACTCTGTAAATACACGCCATACTACATCATAATTGTTTGCTACATATTGTTCTTCCTGCTAGAATACATCTTCTTCAAGAGCAGCAACCATCCTATTCATGTAATGCCCATCACATAGCTATATGTATCTAGTACATAGGAGGTACCTGCAAATGAGTTTTTCATATTGCTTTTTAGCTAAATGTGTTGTGTTTACTATGTGCCAGGACATTTATCAATATCCTTTGCCTCTCATAACACACTCAGTCCTCACAACAACCCTGTGAAGTGTGTTCTGTCAACTTCCTGACTCTACAAATGAGAAAACTAGGCACAGGTGAGACAATTTTCCCCCAAGTAATCCAGCTAGTAAGTGGCCGAGGCAAAACTTAGACCAGAGACCAGGGCTCCAGATCTGCTGCTCTTAGGAACTCTGCTGTGAGAACCCTATTTGTTAGTTAAAGGTGTGTTAAATGAATGAACAAATTGCCCAAAGCTCTCACAATGTTAGAAGCTTCCTTGTTTGATCCTATACCTATAAGGAGGGAGATAAGGAAAAATAAATAGTAAGAGAGCCTGGATTCTCAGTTCCCCCAGAAGCAAACACTGCAATCATTTTCTTCCCCTACAAAGAGTATTGCCACAGTGTCGCATTGTCTCTTAAAAAGGTCTCAGGAATAATAAATTCTGACCACATCATATCTTCATCATAGTTTGTGACATCCATTGCTTTTCTTTGCCATCCCTTCAAAGACCATGTATGAATCTAGTAAAAAGTATAATTAGACGTAGAACCGAACCCCTGGTGGGCTTTTCTTTTTTCTTGGTGACACTGAAGGTAGCATTTAGGGTGGAAAAAAAGGAATTGGAAAGTGCATTCCCTCTAGCATCCTTAGGGAGGTGGGCAAGTACCATAATTAAGATAATTTCTTTATAAGTGCCTCCTGATGTAAAAAGAAGGATAGAAATTATTTTCTCTTTCTTGAATGCACAATGAAGGATATATCTTTGGGTCAATTCTCCAAATGAACTATGTGCCATCACAGAGCAAAACTGGAGAGTGAATTACGATGAATTTTCCTTCCTCTTCCAAGTCCATGAGAGTGCCTTATTGCATTCACTATCCAAGTCAATAAATATTGTGGGGACCCCAAACATGGCGTTGTTGTCTATGGCAAAAATATATTTGGGCCTTCCTCAAAGAACTTCTAATATATCAGAGAGAGTCATGTAATCCACAGACTATAACACAATGTATACTTAAATTATTAATAAAATAGACATGAAAGCAAAGTGCTAGAATAGTTCATGGGGAGAATTTCTCATAGAAAAATAGGAAATACTTCATGGAGGGTGAGTCCTTTCAGCATTCCATGATTGAAAGAAAAATGAGGTGTGGTGGCTCATGCCTGTAATCCCAACACTTTGGGAGGCTGAGACGGGTGGATCACCTGAGGTCAGAAGTTGGAGACCCGCCTGACCAATATGGTGAAACCTCATCTCTATTAAAAATACAAAAATTAGCTGGCCGTGGTGGTGGGTGCCTGTAATCGCAGCTACTTGGAAGGCTGAGGCAGGAGGATAGCTTAAACCCGGGAGGTGGAGGTTGCAGTGAGCAGAGATTGCACCATCCCATTCCAGCCTGGGTGACAGAGCAATACTGTGTCTCAAAAAAAAAAAAAAAAAAAAAAAAAAAACAAGATAGAAAAATGAGCTCACTGATCCCATTAACTCTTATAAGCTTTTATCAAATAGTTTAAAACCTGACATAATCACACAGTTTCACAGAGGAGCATACTATTGGAGGAAATAGAAATTTAGAAAGGAATAGTAGAAGGTATAATGATGATAAACAACATTTAATAAATGCCTACAAAATACCAAATGTTTTACATATTTAATTTAATTTAATCCATATAAGAATCTCACAAGGCTGGTGTTATTGGTCCCTTGCACAGTTGAAGAAACCAGAGCTCAACGATGTTAAGTAATTTGCCCAGTTCACAAAGTTCCTAATTGCCAATGCCAGGATTTAGACCAGGAGTAGGTCTATTTTTTACAACCTTGGCTTTTCCTATTTCACTATGCTACCTTAAAAAAAGTATATAAAAGGCAAATAAGTGCTTGATGTCATTCTTCCTGAAGGACATAAAAGGAATGTGCAAACAGCACAGTCATTTTCTATAGTAAAATCTTTTAATTATGACCCAAATCACAGCACTGCGGTGCTAAGCTGATTGTGAACTCACCTGAAGTCAAAGCACTTCCCAGCAAGTTCAGTGGCAACACTCGGCTCCTTTTCTATTAGCAAATAGAGAACCCTAGGAAGGTATGTTTTATCCAACTTAGACCAAAATGTTATGGAGTGAAACATTTATAAGGTTGCCAGTGGGAGGTCAAAGAAAAGAAAATGGTAGAGTTTGCAACTTGTTATCTCTAAAACTTCATTTAGGGACCTACTATTATTACCTTTCTGGAAATAAAGTACCTATACATCCCTTTTAAGGACTGTTTTAGAGAATATTCACAGGGAGTATAAAGGCCCTAAATGAACAAGTTGACAGAATTGTGTGACTGGGAGCATCCATCTAATTTGATAAGTTTAGAACCAATTCTGCAGCCCAAAAGTTTAGAACCAATTCTGCAGCCCAAATGAAGATTCTGTGTCTCAGATGATACTCATGATTCATTAATGGGTTGCTTTTCATAAGTAACGAGATGACTCCTATCATTTGTTTCCCAAGGTAGGCGATGTTTTCTATCATTACTTTTAATGATTTATTTACCCTTCACCACTTTTAATCATTGAACACTGTCAATACTTATAAAACGCATTGGAATCATCTGGACCAAAATATTCTAAGCTTTTCTTCCTTTAAAGTTTAGAATAAAATCAGGCAATTGCTTCACAGAACTTCAGTTTATCACCTTGCTTATTCTTTTGTATCACATCAGATATACATGTATATATAAAATATATGTAATATATACACATATACATATATTTATACACATACGATACAGGAAAATTCAGAAATTAGAATTGAGCAAAGGCTGCCCTGGTTCTGCCTGCAACCCTATTTTCCATGATAGATGGTAGAGAAGAGTATACTTGAAGATTCCAAGTAAAAGTATCTACCAGAACTTAGAAGAGGAAGACACAAGAATAGAAAAAGGAAATATATCCTGGGAAAAAGTACGCATATGGAAGAGCCAATTAAATACTTCGTTTTAATTAATTTAAGTATCCTTTAACTCATTTTTGATAATACATCCCATCTTGGATTAATTTCTCTGTAAGAACATGACATCCAACCTCATCATGTATTGGGGCAAAAAAAAATTCACCAAGACCATGGAATTCATTCATCCACTTCAACATTTACTGAGAACTTATTATTGCTACTCTATGCCCATCACTATACTTTCAGTTTTGAGTGATGAAAATAGAGAATTAGCAAGGCTCAAAAAACAACTTATTCCCCAAGACTTACAGTTAATCTATTGATTATGCATATTTGTCACCAATATGGGTACAATTTCTGGCTCTGGAATAGATAATTTGCACATTTGGAAAGTTTTTAAGTGTGCTTTAAGTCCTGAAGCAGTAAGTGTATCTCATAAGTCTAGTTAAGAAATAAAGGCATGCTAAGTCACTTTCCTCAAAATATTAATACATAACTGAAGAATATTTGGCTTACTGTGTTGTCTTGCTAAGGAAAATGGAAGAGATGGTGACTTACCATGACAAGGTAAATATCAAAAGATAAATGCTAGAATTTTAATGAAAATCATTTAAGCTTGCCCCATGGGAAGTTTAGCAGATCAATTCTGAGTACTAGGCTTATCCTTCAGAGGCATGTTAATGGTTAAGCAACTTTGTTCATTTATAAAAGGAGTGGGGGTATGGAGAATAGGAACCCAATGATTGGCAGATTACTTACAAGTCTGCAAGACATAGGAAAATTGCAAAGACAATGTAGTAGTTTTCATGGGCATTGCCCTGTTACTATAGTTTCATCTCAGCAAAGGGCACTACCAGCACCAAACCCGTGTGTTATACAGCTCCTCAGTCAAAATGGGAGCAAGACTGGACCTGCTAAGGAGGAAGACACCATGGCAGAAGCGCTGGTCAGGCTAAAGGCCAACTATGCCTATGAAATCTGGGACAAATAGTACATACCAGCAATTTGAGGTTGGCTCAAAAATGAAGGGACAGGTATGAAGCAGGAATGCATGAGATATTCTTTGAAGCAAGATGGTATGACTGTCTTTTCCTCCCAGGTTTTAATCAGCATCTCCATGTCCCTTCTGACCACACCTCTATGACAGTGGATGAGGCCAAAAGCCAGACAGACACTGGGCCACTATTTCCTATGTAAGGGGACTACTAGGTACAGAGTACAGTATTTTGAATTTAGGGGCAAAGCAGGCCTTGCAAGAGCTCTGCAAAGACGACTCGATGTGAAATAATAACCACTACATTCTCTTGGGAGCAGCTGGTGTGAACCAGCACCCCTGAGCAACCAGGACCTCAGAGAATGATGTGTTTATTTACGTGAAGCTGGGTGCTGATGCTCATCATTTTCATAATTACTGTATTTCTCATCTCCCCCATTTCTATGGGCCAAACATAAAGTGTGCAGGAAAGCAACTACCTATATGTGCTTCTATTTACTCAAGTTTACAGCTATCGTGTAGTACTGATTAATCCTCCCTTCTCCATGACACTGAGGCAGTAGCATTCTAATGCCATCTTTATTATTGTTCGGCAGATCCCATACTACCGCATACAGAAATAGTGTAAATCATGGAACTAGTGTTTGAGGTCCATAAAATGCAAGGTTATGAATATTTCATTACTATACATTTTATTTCCCTGTCTATTCTGCATCTCCCAAAATGCTGTTTGTTTACTTATTGGCTCACTGTTCACCAGAAATACTTAATTCTTAATATAAGGTGTGGACTGGATCAACAACCCCGGCCTTGTGGCCTGAGCTACATTTGAAAGTAATGATGGATTTTTTTCTCTCTCCTTTTAATCATTCCTTCAACCCACAAATACTTGACTGCCAGGTTACTTCACTAACAGGAGTTTCAGCTTCTTCGTCATAATCGCATTGATTTGCAAGCCCCTCAGATCAATTCTCAAACATTTCTCCTGTGAACTATGGCTACGTATTTAAATGTTTCTCAACGCCCCATTGTATCCGTCTTGGCTGAAGTAAGCAGTTAGACTTTCGCTGCAGATCTTGGCAATGAAAGCCACATTGTGCAAGTGCAATTAGCTTCACTCCCTGCACTGGTACAAATGATTTGTATGAATCAGCTGGTCCTGCAAAAGATGCAGCCATTATCACCTGCTTCTGAGTTTTCCTTTAACCACAAAATTTATATTAGCAAATAGCCAGGGGGATTCAATCTTAGCAAAATCAGAGTCTGAATCCCCAGCATTAAGGTGCTAACTTCTCTCCTGCTATAGGGCATAGTAGATATTAATACAACTCTTTGGTACAGACTGCAAAATATATAAAATGTCATAATTATATCTGCAATTCAGCAATGAAACAATTTTCTTCCTTTCTTCACTGTCATCAGCATAATAGCAGCCTATGGGATTTGTATTTTCTGGCTGTGAGCCCTTTTATGGGCTGTAGAAAAAAATACAAGCAGGTTAGTTTCACAGCTCTGAGAAGGCCTCATGACAGAAATATTGCTTTTAATGTTATTGTCTCTTTCTAGCTTGTAACCCACTCTCTTTGGGTGGAGAGGTTTCTGTGCTGATGCAGCATCACTTATGTTTTTCTGATAAACCTCTATGTTCCCTTCCTGGCTTCCCCCACCCATCTGGACAGAGAAATAATTAACCAGCTTTCAGGATCATGCTATGTTATCTATAGATAAAGGGGAAACATGAGATGGGAGGGGGTTAGTCAGAGGGAATGAAGTCGGGAGGAAGCATGTCTCCAAGGTTTCTCTTGGAGACACAAAAGAACATAAGAAAGATGCATTCTGAGTGAATCTTCACTTCCCGTTTATTTTGCTAGCCAAGACAAATATCACAGCTCGTATCTAACATTTGAAAAGCAGGGCCAAAGAAAATGATGGATTAATAAGTCCAAGGACAGAATAATAGAAGGAAAATATGTGATAGAGAATGATGCCCCTGTCAATCTGAAAGGGGCGGGGAGAAAGCTGAAATGGAAGTGGAAAAAAAATGTACCATAGCAACCTTATATAGAAACACCCTCCTGTAGTTATGCTAAACATTAATTAACATTACTCAAGACCCCTGTGGTACTGTTACTTCAGAAACAGGTATCTTCAGACCGTTTGTGATTCTTTTCATTATAATCTACACTACGGGCATTGTGAGTTGAACAACAGGCTAAATGTTCCCTCCACAATTATTGGTAATAATATTCCATGCACATTTCTATCCCCCATCATCATCTGTGATGAGGCTAATCCAGTACTTTCTGCATGAACTGTTATAATACCCAAAGCAGCAGGACGGAGTATTATCAAGCATGGGCTTACCAATGGAAACCTAATGTAACAGAGTTCATTTCCAGAAAATAGGCTAGGGATGAAATTTGTCAGCATCAGCCATATAGACAGACACCTGTAACACTCCCAGGCAACTCACTCAAGTGACCATTTCTCATAATGGTTTCATGTCAGTCACAGGAAACATTCTAAATACATTTCTATAAAATGAAGAAAATACTCTTTAGTCAAAAGGCAGGTCTTTAATGAGAGGTGAAGTGATCAGAATTCTGCTGTCATCTCAGCCACAGACATTTGGCAATGTTCCGCTGACTACTCTGTGGCTCAGTTTCATAAATGCTAAAAGGTAGACTACAGAAAGAAAACTCTTCAGGAGTGCATATCATTTTAAAATCTGTAAGTGGCCCAGAGATCCCCAGAGACAAATAGTTCCTCTATTGTGATTTAAAACTAAGTGATGAGACCAATAGTTTTGCAAGCAATAAATCATTATTTAAATAGAATTGTTCAAAATATCCTATAAAAGGAAGTAATAGAAGGGAAAACCTAGAAGTTACTAAAAAGGACTCAATTGTAAAATAGAAACACAGTCATATATGTTAGACCCTTCTTGAACTCTAAGATTATAATGAGGAAACCATGGCTGTGCCCACATTTGAGAAAAAAAAATTGCAGCATATGAAAATTCAGATTTACAAACCAGATCAATTAATGGGTGATTATTCACACTATAAAAGGATTTATCGCTTTACAAATGGATTCCCTGCAGGGTTCCATTTTAATAACTGAGCTCTCTCAGTGTTAGGAGTCACTGCCAATTAAAAGTCAATCAGAAGTGAAGATAAAGCACCTCTGAAATTAAAATCTATGTCAATGGAAAATCATCATAGAGTTACAAAAATTCACATTACATACAGCTTTGTGGGGACACAGAATTTATTTCACAAGGATATTGAGCACCTACTATAAACTTAGCTGGTCCTGGGAGTCACTGCCTGGGGATTTAAAGAGTAAAATAAATGGTTCCTGCTTTCGGAACTTCTACAGTGTGGTTGCAGCAGTGTGGTGTGGAGGGAGTACCATTAGCATTCTGGGTGGGACAATGATTTACTGAGGAATTCGATTCTGCACAATGTCAGTTGATATAGTTTAGAGATCTGTTCCTACCCAAATCTCATGTTGAATTGTAATCCCCAATGCTGGACCTTGGGGGAGGTGTTTGGATTACAAGGCCGGATCCCTCATGGCTTGGTGCTGTCTTCATGACAGTGAGTTCTCCTGAGATCTGGTCATTTACTCTCTCCCTCTCTCTTGCTCTTGCTTTCGCCATGTGACAGCCTGCTCCCCCTTCACCTTCCACAATGATTGCAAGCTTCCTAAAGCCCTCACCAGAAGCCAGGCAGATGGTGGTGCCATGTTTGTGCAGACTGCAGAACCGTGAGCCAATTAAACCTCTTTCCTTTATAAATTACTGAGTCTCCAGTATTTCTTTATAGCGATGCGAGAATGGCTTAATACATCGGTTCTCATTTGCTAAATGCCAAGGGAGCTCCCCTGTCATTGTATCAACACAAATTCCCCTATACATTTCCCAACATTTTTGTGTCACTACCCACACAGCATGGTTGAGGGCCTTTGTGGCACTCAGAAAGTCTCGTTGAATCCTCAGAGATCAGTGCTAGAGGACATATTACATTCAACTCTTTCATTTGGATGAGAAGGAAATGGAGGCCAAAAGAAATGAAACGGCCCATTCCATGGATCTTTCTAGTAAACAAATTGCTTTGGAGAAAGTGAGGGCATTTGATGGCCACTCTCTGAACTCAATGTTTTTCCACTTTGAATTCTTTCCCTATTTTCCTTGTTTTCCCTCTCCATCTCCGCCCTTTTTTCTCATTTCCAGGAAAGCAGTGCTCTTTCTCTTTGTTGGCTTCAGCAAACAAAGCAGGTGGAAACCTGCCGCCTGGAACCTCCCTTCCCAGGGTGTTGCTTCTTCTAATAGCAGGATTCTGGAATAGAAGGTGAATAGGTGAAAATCGAGCCCAGTGACTCCAATGGTACTGTTAGATTTTCTAATGAAGTAAGGAAAGTCCTCCGCCAGGGACTTAAGGAAGGAGAAGGTTTGAAACAGCTGCGGAGGGTTGATAGGGTGTAAACAAGATGAATAAAAGAAAGTATTTTTTTTATTGTATTCGGTTCTGCTAAGGTTCAGCTGATCAGCATGCACAAAACCTTAACTGACCTAATCAGCGCGTTTTTATTATTTCCTTCAGCAGCTTTCAGCAGTCAAAGAATGTGAGAAGAGAAAGCCCTCTTGGAAGTGTTCATAACTGATGAATGGTTAAATGCAAAGAGAATAAGGGATTTTGACAGGAGAGCAAACACATCATTGAAATGGCTGGCCATGAGGTTTATGCTAGAGGGGCTAAAAGGACACAACAGGTGATCTGGATACCCCAAATCGTATACCTTCAAGGAGCCAGAGGCACTTGACATACAAACTCTGGTGATGAGACAATGGAAGAAAGGGACATGGAGTTTCCAAAAGGGAAGGTCAGAGTTTCAGATCTCAAATAGGCAAAGGTTTGCGTAACTGTATTGTCTCTGATATGGCCAGCTCGTGTGGTTGAGGCTGAGTGAAAATGAAGTTATTAAGAGAAATGTGAAAGCTCCTAAAAACAGTAGGGAAAGAGAGAATGAGACAGGTGTTGAAGTCATTTTTAAAGTAAATGGAAGTGAATTTGAAAAGAATGACTCAAATTTCCATTAAAATGCCTCTGGGACAAAAGATTACAAGAAGATATGCAACAATCCTCAACTGCCGTCATATTAGTAGAATGCATTTGGGAAACCTAAAATAAGTCTTCGTTTACTCATTGAATTTATATGGATGTCATTATTGTTCAATCTATTGGTTGGTATTTTAGATACATACTGTGCCTAGTGTAAACAGTACGAATATCAACCCTGTGTCAGATACTGTACTAAGCACTATGTTACAATTGGGAATAAACAGGTACCTGTCCTTAAGAAGTTTACAGCCTAGTGTAGGAGGAGAAAAAAGATTCTGTCTCCAAGGGGATGTCATCACAGGAGGAATGTCTAACCCAGACTCTCCAGTCAAGGAAGGCTCCAGGAGGAGGCAACATCTAGGCTGGGACTTGAAAGATAAAATGAGTAGGAACAGTAAGAGCAGAAAATAACAACATGCACAGAAGAAACTGAAGGTATGGCACTACGAAAGGAAGTTAAACTGTGAGAGGGAGTGGTAGGAGCAGAATGGGCAAAGACCTCTTGTATCACTTGAAGGAGTTATTTTATCCTGAAAGTATAAAGCCATTAAGAGATGTTTACACTGGAGGAATGGCGTGATCAGATCTGCATTTTAGAAAGCTCATTCTCATTGCCATTAGAGTGCATTAATGTGAAGAGGACCGGCCTGGAGATATAAAGTCCAGTTATACCAGGTAGTTGTACTAGTGAGGGCGAGGAAAGACGGGAAGCAGACGCTCAAGATTTCTGGCTTATGCAAATGGAAAGGCAGTGGCACAGATCTCAGACATTTGGTGAGGGGAATAGGAAGATGATAGTCCTCTTTTAGGCATATTGATTCTGTTTCAGGTGCCAATGGGTTATGCAAGCAAATGTGGTCAGTGGACAGATGGGAAGTGCACCTGGAGGTCAGGCAGGAGATCTGGGCTGGGAATATGAGTGTAGGAATCCTTCCATGTGACTGAGGCCCTGAGGAAGAAGGAGACACATCAGAGCCAGCAAGAAGAGGGAGGAGGCAGGAATCCTTCAGAACTCCATGTATAATGACCATTGCAGTAACTCAGACCAAAGAATGTGTAAGTCTAATAGGCTTAAAGATCATAGCAGTGGGGAGTGAAAGGATATGGGTGGGTTTCAGAGACATTACAGAGTGATTCCAAACTCTCCATTTGCGAAGCCCCAGCATGTTTTCAATTACAATAAATGCTTGGTTGACCCAAGTGCTTTAGAAAGTAATCTTATCATTGTGTTTTTGATTTAGAGGAGGATGAAACCAGTTCAGGTATCCCAAAAGAGAAGACACTGCTAGTGACTCTAACTACCACTATACAAGGGAATTTTCCACAATTACAATTATTTAAGGCCTGAGGCTAAAATCCTGTAGCTTAAGCTGTAAACAAATGAATAATTTGATAGCCAAGGTGAATATTCATTGTTCCTCAACGTATCTGTCAGATTCCATAATGAATTCTTCCTCCTTATCCTCTACTTGGCCTGGAATCTGGTTCACTTCTTGACAGCCCCTGGGGAGAGCCTGTCCTTTCTGGAAAATCAGGATTACTTCTCCATTTTGTAACAAAGGAATCATCCATGTATTAGCCTCCTCACAGCCGATTTGCTGAATTTTTCCTCCCTGTCTTTTATCCAGTACCTTTTTAGCAATTCTCCTTTTTCTGAATTAGTTTTTCAGCCCAGAGAAATTCCCTCTTATAGCAGTTTCCCATTCTCAAGTTATTCCTAACTGCACTGCCTCTGGTTAATAATGTATTCCTATGATTTCCCGTCCTTACCTGAACTGACTTACCTTGATCTTCTACCCGGGGGCACTGTACAGATAGCTTCCCTTACCCTTCAACCTTGCCCCTACTGTCAGCTACTAACTCACTCAGAGCTCCCCAAACCACCTATACATTTCAAATTCAGCATTTTTGACTTTACCTCATTATTGATAGCAACTTGGGTTAGGATTGTTCTCAGTTTTCTCATGTATAAAATGGGGATAATACATGTTTATTTCAGTATCTGGCAAATGGTTAGAGCTCAGTAAATCTTAACCAACATTTTTATTATTACTGTTGAAGTCCCAGCTTCCATATTCTCTGACTGTGTAATAAAAGGTTGGACACTTACTCTCGATGACCCTGTTTTCTCATTTGAAAGATGGGGATTGTAACACCTGTCTAGCTCTGAGTTAAGAGGTTCCATATAAGACAGTAAACAAAGTCCCTTGCATACTACAGAAATGTATGAGAATGTTACTATTTTGCAGTTTTCTTTGAAGGTAGTACCTTGCCTGGGTTATCACTAGGAAAATCAACAGTAACTGCACAGAATGCTAGCTGGAGCTGTAGAAGATGTAGAAAATCAGAAATCTGACTTATTATAATTTTGTCACACATCTGCCCTTGATTACTGATATTTGAAGGATACTCAAAGATTCTGTAACTTTTATTTTAGGTCAAATTTTTTCAAAACTACATAACTGAGCCATGAATACTCAATAAAATGTCTTCTCTGAATTATTTAATAATGTGAAACTATTACAGTTAAGGCTTAATCTAAAAATGGCTATGGAAAGCATTGTTCTGTCTCATTTATGAAGTTCTCATTGAAAACATTTGTCCATTCTTCTGTTCGGTGTTTATAAGGATCTACATAATAAACACCACGAAAAACTTAATGTTAGGACTAAATTCAGTACCTCTTCATAAACAATTATTATTCTACCCATAATGCAATGCACACTATGTAACATATTCTTTCATTTGTTCTTAATTTTTACCTTGGTTTATTAAAAGGATTACGTGGATTCTGGACCTGGCCAGCCGACGAGGATTTAGGCTGGCTGAGGAGCAGCTGCTCATTTTCCCCTCTTATGATGCACCTGCATATTCCTCTTGTTCTCTTCTTGTTCCTGTTTTCTACTTATAAATTCCATGGCCCAGCTGCCTCATGACCTTGTTTCAGTTTCAACTCCCATCACTAACCGGACAGATTTTTTTCTTTCCTATACTTCAAATTCCTGAGGGAAGAGATGTGATTGCTGAGGCTGAGCACTTGCACCTCAGTTTCTGTAGAGCCCCTTGTGCCAGGCCCATCATGTCTGTAGGCAAACTCAAGAAGGGGCTTTGAAGAACAGGACCATTCCCAGCCCAGCCAGGACAGGGCAGGGTTGCTGCCACAGAACATGAGATCCAGGCATTTTCCTTTAATGATGCTTGCTCTTTTACCTTCATTTGTATTTTTGTTTGTTTGTCTTTTTATGGTATGTAGAAGATGGATATTGTTTACCTCCAAGCCTTTTTTACCATACAAGTTGTTTTTTTTCAAATGAAGGAACATATTGATTTAGAAATCTTTTTGGGTAAACACTAAATCAATGCTAAATCAAGCCAAGTTATTCTTTCTAAAAAATAAAATCTAGTTAACTGTGAGGTTGTTTTTAAGGATCCTAATTAATGAAGATTCTACTGTAACAACAGGTCCCTCCAACACAATCCTTAAATTATGGAGTACCTGTGTTTTCCAGTGTTAATAGTGGAAAGACATAGAAGACATTGTCTGTTGCTCTCTAGGATCTGATGTCTAACTCAGTTTCCAAAGTGGTATCTTACCTGTCCTGAGACTGGGCATGAGCAGTGGTGTCCTGGAGTCGGCTTATACAAGCTCATGAGAGTTGACTATTAAACTTCAGGAACTTAGTGAACTGCTTGATAACACCACCATCATTAAAATTAAATAGAAGGAACCTACCTCAACGTAATAAAGGCCGTATATGACAAACCCACAACTAACATTATACTGAGTGGGGAAAAGTTGGAAGCTTTTCTTCTAAGACCTGAAACAAGAAAAAAGATGCCCACTTTCACCACTTCTATTCAACATAGTACTAGAAGTCCTAGCCAGAGCAATTGAGCAAAAGATAGCAATAAAGGGTGTTTAAATTGGAAAGAAGGAAGTCAAATGGTCCCTGTTTGTAGATGACATAATCTTTTATGTGAAAAACCCTAAAGACTCCACCAAAAATCTATTATAACTAATATATTAATTTAGTAAAGTTATAGGATACAAAATCAACCTACAGAAAACCAATGGTGTTTCTATATACTAACAGTGAACTGTCTGAAAAAAATAAATCAAGTAAACTATCCCATTTACAATAGCTACAAAAAAGTTAGATACCTAGGAATAAATTTGACAAAGGAGGTGAGAGATTTCTACAATGAAAATTATAAAACATTGATAAATTGAAGAAGACACAAACAGATGGAAAGATGTAGTATTCATGGATTTGAATAATTAATTAATATTGTTAAAGTGTTTATGCTACCCAAAGCAATCTATAGATCAATGCAATACCTATCAAAATACCAATGACATTCTTCACAGAAATAGAAAAATTTCTCAAATTTGTGTGGAACCACAAAAAGACCCCAAAGAGCCAAAGCAATCTTTAGCAAAAAGAACAAAGCTGGAGGCATCCTACTACCTGACTTCAAAATATATCACAAAGCTATGATAACTAAAGCAACATGATACTGGCGTAAAAACAGAAAAACAGACCAATGGGACAGAAAAGAGAAGCCGGAAATAAATCCACACATTTATAGCCAACTGATTTTCAACAAAGGCACCAAGAACAAACATTGAGGAAAGGACACTGACTTCAATAAATGGTGTTGGGAAAACGGGATATCCACACGCAGAAGAATGAAACTAGACCCTTATCTCTCACCATATTAAAAAAATCAACTCAAAATGAATTAAAGACTTAAATGTAAGACCCAAAACTATGAAACTATTAGAAGAAAACATAAGGAAAATGCTGCATGGCATTGGTCTAGGCAAGGATTTTTTTGTATAGAACCTCAAAATTTTGTCTTTGTTTTTGCAAAAAAAGCAAAATTACACAAATGAGAATATATCAAATTTAAAAGCTTCTGCATAGCAAAGGAAACAATCAACACAGCAAAGAAGCAACCTGGAGAATGGGAGATATTTGCAAACTACAGATCTGACAATGGGTTAACTTCCAGAATACATAAGGAACTCAAACAACTCAATAGCAAAAAATAAAAAATACATTTAAAAAAATTTGATTGAAAAATGAGCAAAAGACCTGAATAGACACTTCTATAAAGAAGACATACAAATTCCAACAGGTTTATGAAAAAATGCTGAATATCACTAACCATCAGGGGATACAAATCAAAATCACAATTAGATATCAACCCACTCCAGTTAGAATGGCTATTATCAAAAAGACAAAATATAACAAATGCTGTCAAGGATGTGGAGAAGGGGGAACTCTTATTCACTATTGGTGGGAAGGTAAATTAGTACAGCCATTATGATCAACAGTTTGGAGGTCCTTCAAAAAATTAAAAATAGAACTACCATATGATCCAGCAATCCCACTACTGGTTATATATCTAAAGAATATGAAATCAGTATGTCAAAGAGATCTCTGCACTCCCAGTTTATTGCAGCACTATTCACAATAGACAATATATGGAACCAAACTAAGTGTCCATCAATGGATGAATGGATTTTAAAATGTGGTATATGTACATACAATGCAATATTATTCAGCCATAATAAATCAAATAAAATCCTATCACTTGTGACAACAGGGATGAACCTGGAGGACGTTACATTAAATGAAATAATCCAGATGCAGAAGGACAAATACTGTGAGAACTCACTAGTGGAATATTTAAAAAGTTGAACTCAGAAGTAGAGAGTAGAATAGTGGTTAGCAGAGGCTGGGGAAGGTAGGGGCAAGAGGGGATGGAGAGAGGTTGGTCAATGGGTATTAGATTATGGTTAGACAGGGGAGATAAGTTTTGGTGTTCTATTGAATTATAGTGTGAATATAGTTAACAATAATTTATTACATATTTTCAAATAACTGGAAGAGAGGATTTTGAGGGTTCTTTCTGCAAGGAAATGATCAGTGTTTGAGAATGGATATGCTAATTACCCTGATTTGATTATTACACATTGTATATATGTATCAAAATATGAAACTGTATCCCACAAATATTAGCCATTATTATGGGTCAATTAAAAATTTAAAAAAATGCCAGGCGCGGTGGCTCAAGCCTGTAATCCCAGCACTTTGGGAGGCCGAGGTGGGCGGATCACGAGGTCAGGAGATCAAGACCATCCTAGCTAATATGGTGAAACCCCGTCTCTACTAAAAATACAAAAAAATGAGCAGGGTGTGGTGGTGAGCACCTGTAGTCCCAGCTACTTGGGAGCCTGAGGCAGGCAGGAGAATGGCATGAACCCGGGAGGCGGAGCTTGCAGTGAGCCGAGATGGTGCCACTGCACTCCAGCCTGGGGGACAGAGCAAAACTCATCTCAAAAAAAAAAAAATTTTTTTTAAATCATATCAGCTCACAACTTACACTAGCAATAAAAGTAACAAATATTCAAAACTCATCACTTCCTCGTAGTTTATTACACTTTACTTTTATCTCTGCTTCTAAGGTTCCTTTATCTACCATATTTGTATGTTTTAAATACTATATAATAATGTGCTGCTACATGTTTCTTCCCAACACCCTGCACAGTGGCATCACATTGGCAGCTTGAAATCACAGATGATAGGTGTATTTACACCAATGAAATAGGCAAATACTACAAATCAAGGTGTTTCCCCTCCCGCTTCCTGCCTTCCCAGAAAGCCAGTTGTTAAATATTTACCAACATGCCACTTGGCATATGCTATGCAAATTGAAAGCAAAACTTTAAAATTTGCTCAAATTTGCAGCAATGTTAGGTTTGAATAAAAGATACTTAAAAAAATTGGGAACCATTGCACTAACATTGAGTTACCTACTTATCAATCCATTCAATTTACTCATCAGTAGCATAATTATTGAAACCTTTACATATCACCTCCTCCATTTAACAGTCTTACTGCTAACTTCTTCTGAGAAAATCTTGCATTGCATTTCTCAGGACGGGGAGAGGAGGCCTCTGAAGCTTGTACATGTAAACCCACATGTATACAACTGTACAAAATGCCCAACCAAGAATAACAGTACATTCATCTAATGATGGAGGTTAAGATTTTTTGAAACAATTTCAACTTCTATTTAAATTCAGATGTTTTACTGTCTCAACCACTACATATATTCTTGAATACAAATGAAGAAGTATGCTTTTACTCCCCATGTTTGACTCATGATGACCTCAGGAACTGCCAAACAAATTAATCCTAATTACAACCTTTTGAAACATTGCTACATTAATAGGGTGTGGAAAAGAATTACTGATTGAATCTCTCGTTAGTGTATTTTGTCACAAGACATTACCAAAGTGGTTGAATGTTTCAAACTATCTTATAAAACAACTGAACAGAGTGACAGCAAATAGAAATAAATTATGACTTAATCACACTTGGAAAGTCTATGTACAGGATGGGAAAGGAGGGAGTTTTCTGAATCTGGTCACCTGGCAAGATAGGCCCGCCATAGGTGGATTTGTATGATGAGCTAAGGAGATTCCCGAGCAGATATCATGCTAGTAGAAAAGAGAACCAAGCACAAGCTCGGTCAGGAATGGAGCCAGGGAGGGGTGATTATTAATACATCAGAGCATCTGTCACTTGGATTAGCTCCTAGCCTAGTCCCCCACCCTGTGTCTGAGTCCTGAGTAGATTTGAGGTGCTATAAGTAAAAATATATATAGCTGCTCAGGAGATGCATTTTATGATTTTAAAGCACATGCAGTATTGCTCTGAGAACCCTCTGCAGTAAAAGAAGGCTAAGGAGAAGATAAGCATGGCCACTGTTTCACAATGGGATTCTGAACAGCTGTGGCATCTCATGGGTGCCTGGGCATTGGTGGCACGGGAGTTGGGGGGACAGGAGCCCGCCAAAGCAGCAGCTGGGCCCATCAAACGCTGCAGTCTTCCTGGAAAGGTGGCTGGGCAGATGCATCCATATCTAGTGGGAGTTAGAAGTAGACATCAGCTGTGGTTCCACACACCAAGCACAGGGCAGAGGGAGCTGAATCCGAAAAACAAAAACAAAAATGATGTACAGTAACTAACCTGACTAGTTTCTGAATTCCTTGAATGTACTACTTAAGGATTCTGAGAAACTTCAGGGCAGGGGAAGAATTTGCAGAGGCCTAGAGTTTTGCATTAGTAGGTAGTGACAAGAGCTTACAAAAAAAGGTTGCATTCTTTTCCTCTCTTGTTGGAAGATTCCCGATGCAGATACTGAAAGCAAAGCCAAGAGCACATTTGCACCCCAATTGCCAAACTGCTAGTCAGTTTATGCCATAGAAGCACAGATTGATGTTCATGAGTTGTGCTGGCTGTTGGGTTACTTCTCCAAAGAAGAGGAAAGCCATTGTGCAACTTCAGTGGAGTCCCTGGAGACATGTGAAAATGCTCACCATGCTAGTTATCATGATGTGAGAATGCCCACTTTCTAGTGAGTTGAGGTGCCACTGTGAAGATCTCTTTCATTGGAGAATTTGGGTAAAACGTAGGGTACTAGAAGAATGATGCACACTAGGAGTTCAAATGATAAGCTCTATTAGAAGATATGAGTGGGAAAAAATAGAGGGATGGTGTGTCTTCACCCTGTGAATTAATGAGGTTTTTGGGAGGACAGAGACAATGGAAATCCTAGGCTTGCTGTCAGAGGATAAGTAGGATGGAGAAATGAACCACTCCTTCCAACACCTGTCAAGACAAACAAACTGTCATTGTGAAAATGACAAAAAAGACACCCCCTCTGCATGGCCAAATTGCAGGGAAACACACCTTTCTCAGGCTAACAGCCCCTTACTGTGGGTACAGATTGGCAAGCAGAGAACAGATCTTCAATTCCTTCATTTGTGCATTGCACAAAATGTACAACTTCTCAGGGTAGTCCAGCCCAATGTAACACGTTATAAAGGTGAGAGTTCATTGAATGACTTCAATGTTAAGAAATAGGGGTAAACAAGGAAGAATGTGTTCTTGGAGGTATGAGCCAGAGGCTTAGCTTGAGCTGCAACATAAAGAATGTGGAGCTGGAGCCATAGCCTGGGGAATTAGCACTTCCATCTGGCCCGGCAGTACATGCATAGCATTGTTTTGCAGCCCCAAACAGCTGCTGGTCGTAAAGGACACAAAAGGCCTGAAAAAGAACTTTTCAGAACCAGGAAGTATCATATCCATGCCTGGAAAAAAAAAAAAATCATTGCAGGCCTGAAAAAGATCCTGGAATTAATGGAGGTCATGTCATCATGGCTAGGAAACCCACTGGTGTCTTGGCTGCCATAAGCTACTCCCAGGACATAAGCAAGGGGCAGCCTTACACATTGCTGGGCTCCACATATCTACGACAACGATCCTGGCAGATGAACCCAGAAGGAGGTGGAGACTTTGACAGAGCTGACATGCTGAGAGAAAGCCATGTCCACTACTGAAGATCAGCCATGGCTGAGCATATGAAGAAATTGGAAAGAATGGACTTGTCACATTTGTATTTGCTTGACTTGAAAGACAGAGATCTATTTAGGAGAGTGGAGTCTTGAACACCAGGCACTCTACTTGTTAAAGGAGAAGAGTGAGTCCAAAAGCAGGATGGTGAACCCCATCGCATTTTGGTTTCTGGCTAGAGCACCACACACTGATGTGTGCATCCTAAGGGCTGGATAGAGGGGCTCAGGGTGGTATTGTCAATAAGACCCACAAGGACTGTCACTAAACTGTGAAATAGTGGTCACAAGCAGTCATGCTTTTGAGCCCATCTACAGAACACTGTCACAAAGAGGGGCACTCTCTCCCACTGTTCAGAAATCCTTTACAACTTGGACACTTCAAGGGCTTGTGGAGATGCAGGTCTTTGGTAAACTTTGAAGGTCCTAGTGCTTTTCCGAGACAGTGAAATGAGTCACACCCTCAGCAGAGGTGACCCCAGGCCTGGGGACTTGGTGGAATCAGCACATGGGGCAGTACATTTAGAAACAGCCTGGCCTGAATGAGAAGGGTAATCATAAAACCACATGGCAAGAGATGGATTTATTTGTGAGCATATGTGAGCTACCCCTGGGACCTCCAGAGATATCTGGGGTGGAGAGGTGGTGATTTTGTACAGGACTGGGATCCAGCATTTGCACTCCATGACAACAGCCAGCAAAACATGAATGATCGTATAGTCTTACTTCTGAATAAAACAGATGTTTTCTCTGACAATTGGAACAATAGGTAAAAACTAAAAATTATATCATAATCAGATATGGTTTGCAATATCCTAAAAGTGCTCAAATTTTTTAGCTCAAACTGTAAAATCTAAAAATATACAGACTGCTTAAATAAAAGTACATGATTCCTTGCCCATCTGCTCAGGCTTCACTGGCCTTATTTGTCCCCTGCACATGCCAAGCTTCCTCTTACTTAGGGGTCTTTGTACTTATGGTTCTCTCTCTGGAATCATGTTCTTCAAAGCTTTATAAGGTTGTCTCCTTCTTATCATTCAGAGCTTAGCTTCAATGCCTCTTTTTCAGAGAGGCTTTCTCTGACTGCAGTCACTCTCTCACATTATATAGGTTTATGTTTTTAATGACACTTATCATTAGCTCAAATTACTTGGGAATTTTTTAGTTACTCGTCTATTGCCTATCTATGTCTGACAAAATGTAAGTACCAAAACACCCAGGACATTTGTTTGACTCGTTCTCAGCTGTATTCCCTAGTATATTAATGCCTGGCCCATAATAAGTACTCCTGAAGAATTTAGTGAATTGATTACTTTCAAACATTCACTGTCAATTTCTCTGCAATTGGGAGAATTATTCATTACAGGTCAACATAAAAAATGGTATCTCAGCACTTTTTCTCTTATTCATTTCCCGGGTAAATGAGAACCAGGAGAACTTCTGCCTCACATTTAGTATGTAATCTTGATTTGTTTATAGTGTGGACAGATCGTTTTCAAATTGAAGTCTCTAACATCTCTGTACACTCTCACTTTTCACATATCAATACTTTAACATTCATTTTGCTAGAACATCATGTGTCTCTATCATTCTGCATTTGCCTTTTCTAACTTGGTGCTGTTAAAACAATACACTGCTGATGAGAACCTGTGGCCTATCAGCAATACAGATGGTAACTTTTTTACTACATGAGCAACACTAAAATTCTCTGTATAGTTTATGGAAACTCTCATCCTCAAAATTGTGCCTGCTAAAAAATGTTTGTAACAAGAGACTGTTTCAAGTCAGAATTCAAGTCCCTCTGGAGTATTTTAGAAACTATGCATACCCACTGGTATTATGGCTAATGTTTTCCAAATCCTTTTAGGTGGCTAGTTTGACACCAAATATGCTTCTAAGACACACTGTTGAATCATCTTCATTGAAAAGCTTTACGAATAGCACAGGTACTGCCTGTGCTAGATGAGGTGTCACCGTACTTAAAAGCCGGGACATAAACCAACTCACCCCTTGAGATTTGCTCTAGCTGGGTGATTTTTTTTTCTGTCTTTATATAATAATTAATCTTCCAAACTGTCAAATTTTGCTCTTAACAAACAAAACTATCCCAAGGGAGGGAAAAAAAATTACATTAATCAATAGTAGGAGGTTTCCACATTTTTTTCCATTAGGAATACAGCAGAGTGACTATTCCAATTTGAAGGGACATTTAAGAGCACAAAAGACCAGGGATTTCCTGATGTTCTTGGCACTTTTAGAATTTCTGTTGTTTTTCCTTTTTTACGTAAATCCTCTCCTAGTAACCAGCATGGGGTTTTTCTGAAGTTCATTTACTGCCATTTTTCTGTATTGTCCAACAGATTGTTTCTAGTACCTTCTGATGTGTGGCAGCTGTGTTTTAACAATTCCAAGTATACCATATGAAAGTAATCAAAGACATTAACACACTAGTGTCCGCAGCTCTAGAGGTATTTCCTGCCTGTGGTATTGGTAGGCCATGTGAAGTCGTACATAAATTACTTTGTTTTGTTTTTTTGGTTTTGGGTTTTTTGTTTGTTTGTTTTGTTTTGTTTTTAGAATGCTGAAGTGTTCTCTAAATATATACGAACTCATCACATGCTTGTGTTTGTGGATCCATGATTCTGCAGACATAGCTAGCTACAAAGAGCATCATACAAAAACCAGCATCAAGTATAATTTTTACAGAGCATAGAATATTTCACATATTAATCTGTGCAAAGTGATCTCAGATTCCCAAAGGAGGAAATAGTTAAAGTTTAGTGTTTTCTCTGATAGAGTGTACCCTGGGTAGGATAGTAATGGCTAACTACATAACATCCTAATATAAGCAGTTATTGGGAAATGTTTCACATACAGTATTTTATTATAGTAAGATTGCACTGTACTTAAAGTAAATATCCCTGGATCCCCTCCAAAGCTGAAAGAATGTAGTTAGGTTACAGAATCTGCTCACTCAGCAATCTGTCTTATAATAAATTAGGGTTTTGAAAAAACGGCTGTTTTGTTTATCACAAAAGGTAGGGAGAAGTAAAAAGTAACCTGAAAAAAGCAGTAGGTTGTACAATCTTGAAAGAACGGATAATCATATGTACATTGTATTACCTCACTGATTACAATATGGATTATATCGTACAAGCAAAGTAGCCAAGGATGAAGATTAGAAATTAAATATCCAAATGTGACAGGTGCCATCATAAGTCATATTTTAAAATTTAAGTCTAACTTATCATATATACAATTTCACCACCATGTTAATAAAAAAATACACTCTTTAATTGTTTTATGTATTCTAGAATTTCAATGAACATAAAAGTAATAGATACAGATATATATATAGATTATACAGATATAGATAGAACACCATTTTAGCGTGCCAACTTTCTTGCTAGAGAAGGTATTCATTCAAAACATGCTTTAAACAAGGGGTTCTAGGACCCCGTGGTAAGTAGCTAAGAGCCCACATTTATTTGACATTCCATTTCTCCCCAGTGACCACTACTGACAGAGCCTCACCATGTCTGGCCCATGTAGAACTTTCACTCTTAATTAAAACAGTGACACCAAAAGCTTTTAATGATTCCCCAAATGCTATTATAAGGTACAGGGTAAATGTTAGAGCTGGGGCCCCCCTTTGGGGAATAACTATAAAATTTGGAAGTAACATTTTCCACGCTGCTTATCCATTGCCTTCCTGTGGCCTCCAATGGGACTTCACTAGCCACTGGGTCACATCTAACCTTAACTGCTTGCTGAAGGAATCTCTCTGGAACATCTAACCCCAGAGTAGTAGATTTTTCTAATTAAAAAAAAAATTGTTTAATCTTCAACGTTGCCTCTTCAATTCCTGGCTTTCTTCTGGACACATTTGTCCTCCTTCTTTGCCCAGATAAGTACAGAGAAATCATGGAAAGTACCTGTCTGCTTTCCTACGGTGCCCTAAAAAGCTTATGCATTATCCATCCTCAACAGGGTCTGCATTTATTGAGCATTTACCACCAGCAAATGGCAATACCAAAGATTGCTTTTAATCTAGAATGAATCCCTGTTCTTATCATGCATCAATGTGATCTCATAGAGGGAAGGAGATGAATAGATTGGTAGATATGGTGTTGCTTTGAAAAGAAGAGTTGAAGATTAGGATAATATGGAATCCTTACAGTCTATCTCTCTTATTTCTGAGCCTTAACTTGGCCTGTTTTTCTCAAGCAAAGAAAATTAGAAACAGTTCCTGAAAAGTTGCCATTTGGATCAGCTACTTTAATTTACTTCACAAATTCTTTTGAGGATACTTAGAATGTGCAAGGTACTGTGCTATGCTGCAGAGGTACACAAAATGGGGAAAGCAAATGCCTTTTCCTCTGGAGCTCATCATCCAGTGGGAGGGTCTTTGCATGTAAAGGAGAAGACTATCAGCTAGCAGAACAGCTGAGCAAAGGCCCCGGAGTGGGACCTCATACAGAATGCTTGGAAATCAAGAAGTTGATTGATTCAGCCAAAGACTAAGCTGTATAGAGAAATAATGAGAGAGGAGAGGAGAGAGGCACTAGGTATTGAAGTGAGGCTGAAAAGGAAACCTTAATCCAGGCCGTGGGACGTTGAATGCCAGGCTAAGCTCTGGACATTGCCTCCAGATTTGGAGGGACAATGAGTGACACAAAGTCATCCAACTTATCTTTTTCCTATTTATGGTCAAAGTCTTCCATTAAAAACTCAGGCATTATTCAGAAGATCTTTAATAGCATTGCCAGCATTATCCAAATTCTGTTAGAACCCAGTGGTTCCAACGCTAGCAAATTCACTACAGATAAGGCAGAAATAATGTTGAAAATATGTATTTTCCACTTCAAGAAGCTGTGTATATAGTCATGGTTAATCTTAACACAATCATGGAGTAGAAAAGACTTGTCACTGATGTGTATCCTCCACCACCCCTAGCCGCCTCGGGCCATAATGTCTCCATGTATTCATCTTGTGTCCTAATCCCACCAGGAGAAAGGTAACTGGCCCTCCACCATCATTTAGACATTACTTGGCTTAACTCATGCCTTAATGAAAGTAAGATGCAGGGTATTATATGAAAGTAATGTTAGAAGAAGTGGTCCGCTCTCTTTGGATGTGATTCATGAGTACCATTTCTAATTTCCTTGCCTTTTCCTCCCCCACCAACAAAAACTCCATCCGATTGTTTATCCATAAAGTTCCTGGGGACAAAAGTTATTTTAATGCCATCATTGGAGTTAAAATCACAAATAGTCCAGGAAGAGAAAAATGTGGAAATAAATTTATTTTTATAAGATGTGAAAGATTCTACACCATAGTGTAGAACAGTGTATCAGTCAAGTTCCCAGCAGGAAATAGATGGCATACTCCAATTAGGATTATTCCAGGAGAATTTAATAAAGGGACTATTTACAGAGGTGTGGGGAAGCCATAGGGTTAGTGCAGTACCCTTAGCTAATAAAAGCACAGCTGTTACCAATCTTAGGCCCAAGAGGGGAAGGGAAGAAGCCATTACTGGAACCTAAAACGATAGGGTCACTCAGAGACATTTGCGATAAGTGGAGCTAAGACTTTTAGACAAGGGACACAACTGGTCCAAGGTTATCGCCTAGGTAGAGAGCCAAAGGAATGAATACCTTGATCTCACTGTTACCCACCCCCGCTTTAGTCCCTCTCAAGGGCTCCCCACCAACTGAACTCAACCAAAGATGGAGAGCAAAGGAACTCATTGATGAAGTTCTTACAAATCAGCTTCCCCTGTGCCTATCCAGGTAGAAATGAGTACAAGGTAGATCTAGATGGGTCAATGGCATACCCAGCACCAAGAGAGAGGGAGAAAAAAAGTAAAAACAGCAAGCTTGGGGTAGGCATGGGAAATGTTGAAGAAGAGAGACTGAAACTGACTATTCTACCTGTGTTCCAGAGAACTGACCTTGTTCTTGAGCACACACACATGCATATGCACACAAACACACCCCTTTCAAAACTCAAGCAACATAATGGTGGGACATCTCTGTTCCTTCTAAAGTTGAAGGGAGATGTGTTCAGGCACCCCTCATTCTATAAGACGGTCTCCTCCTTCTTCCTGTGAAGAACACTAGCTCATTGAAATCCAGACACTAAGAAGGTCTTCAGGTGTGGATGTAGCTCACTGTGAGATGCTAGACAGTCTTATTTTATTATCCACTTGGAAGTACACCTGAATAACAGCAGGTGGAGCAAAACACTTTTTCCCTCTTCTCATAGGGCTGCCTTTCAGGCCATACAAAGTTTTCAATGGAAATCCATGAGTTCCTGGAGTCTTTTCAACACTCTTTTTCTCTTTTCTATCCCTTTTCCCTTCTCCTAACCAGGGACACCTTTCGATCAAAGCTTTGGAGCTCTCCTCATTCCTGGTTCTATCCTGGAAATGTATTTTGAAATTTTCATTCTGTTCATCTTCAGTTTTTCCCAGGAGCAAGATTCTTATGCCTGAAGCATCTACATGCGGAAACTCTCTTGCTAACAATGTGTATAACTTTGAGGCATTATTATGCTACAAGAACCTCTTCCACTTGCCCACATCTCACCTCCACCCCTACTCCAACTGTTAGCCCTTCCCCAAAAAAGTAAAGAAGACAAAAGGAAGCTTGTTTTGTCACATAAACTTTGAGGAGTTATCTTTTCTGTATGTAATTAGATAGCGAGTTCCTTGGTGGGTTGGACTAACTTCATAGAATATTTTCATGTTGCTTATATATAACAAAATTATCTTTTTATGTCTAAACTTTTATTTGTTTATTTATAGATGTATAAAACTCTATGCCAATATGTGGTGACTTGGAACAACAATGTACTAACTTTCAAAGTGGTATGGGCTGCTGGATGCTTCTAGATTGCACTTTCTCACACAGTCATCGGAGGCTCTGTTGGACTGGCCATCCAATATGGCACTTTCACATGGCTGGATGTTGATGCTGGCTGTTGGGTGAGAGATGAGCACCTGCCTGTGTCCTCTCTCTGCAGCTTTTTTTTCTCACAGCATGGCAAGTAGGTTCTGAGAAGAAGTGTCTCAGGGTGGGCCTTCAAAAATACCCAAATGGGAGCTGCCAGCATCTTATAACATAGTCTCAAAAATGTTGACATAGCCCTTTCATCTCAAACCTGTCCCTACATCCACCAGATTCGAGGAATTAAACTCTCCCACCTAGTGATGTGAGGAGCAGCAGGCACTTGCAATGAGGGAAAGGACTGATGATTTGGAAACCAACACTAATTTCCCACTTGCCTTTTGTCTTTTCCTACCTTTGTGTTTTCCTTCTGGAATCATAATCATTCATTTGCGCTGTCATTATTCAACAGTCTGCTTAATATAGTGGAAAGAGCACTGAATTCTGAGTGAGAACGCCAAGCTGAAGATCTCAACCAGAAACAAAACCAAGCCAGAGCCCCAGCTGGGCTCTGAGGTGCCCATGCATCTGTGCCTAGCTTTTTGACTCTGGGACAGTCCTGTGCCTTCTAATTCAGCTCCAGATGAGTGGAAAAATAAGAAGAATGAATCAACAGTTATTTCATTTCTGTTTTTGCATCTCCTACCACCTGACAGATTAGTGGGAGGGAGTTGAGCTGGCAAATTTATCTCAAGAATTCAGGAGTAAATGAAATAGGACCAGACAAAAATGACCCCTCCTCAACTAAATGAACTAAAAGATAAGTAGGTCTCTCCTCTGTCAACTGAAGATCAGTTCCTATCTCCTCTCCAAAGGGCATCACTGGGGGTGTACATACAGATCATTTTACTAATCCCAACTCTGTCACTCACGACCCCTGTGATCTTGGGCTAGTCAACTTTCAATGTTCACACCTGTAAAATGAGGAGAATAGGTATTTCAGAGATGTTAGGTGATTAAGATAAATAAGGTGTACAAAAATGTTGTGATCAGTAAAGGCTTGGATACAGGTAAAGTATTTTCAAGACAGTTGCCAAAATTAGGGGTCAGCAATTTTTTTCTGTAAAGGACCAAAGAGTAAATATTTATAGTGTTGTGGGCCATATGGTCTCTGCTACAGCTACTCAATACCACTATTGTGGTGAGGGCAAAAGCAGTCATTAACAACGGTGACCATTTGGGCATGGTCAGATTTGGCCCATAGGCTGTTTGCTAACCCTTGGTCTAAGTTATGATTTAATCTGGGAAAAGAATGGAAGAAAAGCCAGGACAAGAAAATTCTTAATAATATCTTTTATTTATACTTAACAATGGTTCAGACATAGACAAGGTAAGTTACAAATGTAAAGAAATGAGAAAATGATGTTTGATGCTAACAGTTGACACCAGACTTCCTTCTAGGAAGAGAATATTGTTAAGAGAAAATACCCTGACAAGCACTCGGGTAGAGAAAGTGAGAATGTGGGAACTGGAGCTTAGGAGATCTGTTGTATTTGAGAAAGGAGTAGTAATATTCCATTCATTCCAGATAGGAATTGAAAAGACAGCGGGAGCCTAGATGAGTCTCAATATGACTCTACACTGTGAACCTCTGAATCTCCACAGGGTTATTTAACTCATAAAATGTTTAAAGTGAGTGTATTTTTTGTTTTTTAAGAAACCAGCAAAGAGACTGGGGCCTAATACCTGACTCATTTGGAGCAGACCTTAAGTATTTTGCCAGGATCTTCGAGTATAGAGACAAAGAGAATCATAAACATGTAAGCCCTAGAAACACCTCGAAATTTTAGGAAGGCCTCTGGCTGTCACAAGCCATGGAAATGGAGTGCAGAAGCATTTAACCAGATGTCCACAGGGCAGGGGACCCAGCTGGAACCTCTCGCAAAAACATAGAGCATATCGTGATGTAAATAACAATGATTGTAATGGTCTTATAAAGCACACCAAATACTATCTATCACAATGTTAATTAAAGTTTTTAAAGGGTCACTTACTACCCTATTCCATTGATTATGAAGGTGTTCCTAAAATAAGAAATATAAGTTTCTGGCAATTTTACATAGTTTTCATAGAAATGTATCCAACAATTTTTTACCTTTCTAAGATGAAACTGTTTTCTTAAGTGCTCGGTTCTTTTTGTGAAAAGGTTTTTCATACATCATAGTCTGTGTGGTCACGTTTCCCAAAAGTCCATTGCCAATTTTGGTTAAAAAAAAAATAGGCATTAGCAAGTAACACTGGGAACTTGAAGAAAGAATGTTCATAATAATGAAAGCCATCAGATAACCCTTCCACAGAATATTGACACATAAATGCATGTGTTCTCTTCTCTGAGAATGAATGCTGCTAAGAGTGCTATGGTCAGCTGTGTGCTCACGTATACTGGCATATACTTGGCACATCATACTCTTGGCTGCAGGATTGGAGTGACCCACTGCTAATGATGGCTGAAGAAAACATTCCGGAATGTCTTTATTTTATAGGAAAGGCACTGTGATAGAGATAAAAGACGTCTTACTAGGAAATGGGTAGTCTGAATTTGAGCCTGAACTCTGCTGCTTCTTACTCTATACTCAAGGTTTAACTAGATTTTTGAGGGTCTCAATTTCATCACTTGCAACATGGCGATAATGCCTATTCTTCACGTGTCACCTGGTTGTTATCAGAAGTAAGTGAGAAAGGTAGGCAGAAAAAGCTTTGCAAATCGATGAAGATATGGAAGTTCTTTTAAATTGATATTTTAGATGATATTATAATTCATTGTTAGGTATTTTAAATATGTTTTCAGATTTCACTTAATAGAATTCAAGCATGAATCGACTGAGTATGTGTGTTATCAATATATCAATAATATATGTTAAACATAATCTTTGCTTCAAGTTTCTTCTCCTGACATTACTTACTCTCTGCAAACTGACAATGAACCAAATGAAAGCAAATGGCAAGTTGTGCATTGTATGTTGGACATGGTTGCTCACCTCCCCAAGGGCCATCCACCCCCTTCTGCCTCCCTTGTTAACAGCACCCAGATTTTATTCATATATCTGTATCTAGACTCACATCTTTACTCCCCATTTCAAGGATAACTATTGATTCATCAAAGCCAATCATTAACCTCATTCTTTGCCAGTGACCAACTAAGAGGTGGACATGTAACTCAGAACTATTGAATGCATAATGATAACACTTACTGAGCACTTACTATAGGCCAGGCACTTTTCCAAGTACTTTGCATGTATTAATGCTAATCTTAACGACAACCCTTTCAGGTAGGTTATATGACTATCTTAGTTATACAGTTGAGGAAATTAAGAGCTGGAGAGACAAAAATACTTACCCAAGGAAGGAATTGAGCCAGGATACAAACCTAGGCAGCATAGTTTCAGAGCCCATGTTCATTGCCAGTATTCCATACTGATGGGAAAATCTCCTGACGGTTTCTGGGAAAGGTCTCTTCACCGACAAAAAAGAGTTATACAGGAGATGGCCTGTTTCCTTCTGCTGGATGTCTGAAGATTGCATGTGATGCCTGGAATAATGGCAGCCATCTTGTGATGAGGGGAGCTTAGCTCATACACTGAGGATAACTGAGTAGAAAGATAAAAAACATTGTGTTGAAACACTGAACTTGCAATCTCTGTAGCTTGCCTACTTCAGTACTTCTTCTTAAATGAAGTAATACATTTTTATCTGTGTTTAAACAATTTTGATTTGGAGGTTTCTATTACTTGCAGTCAATCCCATCCCAGCTGACCTAATACAGGCATGCAAAGAGGTATGGTTATGCTATATTCCACAGAATGATTGCCCTCCTTATTTTTTTTTTTTTTTAAATGTATTTATTATTATTATACTTTAAGTTGTAGGGTACATGTGCATAACGTGCAGGTTTGTTACATATGTATACTTGTGCCATGTTGCTGTGCTGCACCCATCAACTCGTCAGCACCCATCAACTCGTCATTTACATCAGGTATAACTCCCAATGCAATCCCTCCCCCCCCCCCCCCCCCCCCCCCTCCCCATGATAGGCCCCGGTGTGTGATGTTCCCCTTCCTGAGTCCAAGTGATCTCATTGTTCAGTTCCCACCTATGAGTGAGAACATGCAGTGTTTGGTTTTCTGTTCTTGTGATAGTTTGCTAAGAATGATGGTTTCCAGCTGCATCCATGTCCCTACAAAGGACACAAACTCATCCTTTTTTATGGCTGCATAGTATTCCATGGTGTATATGTGCCACATTTTCTTAATCCAATCTGTCACTGATGGACATTTGGGTTGATTCCAAGTCTTTGCTATTGTGAATAGTGCTGCAATAAACATACGTGTGCATGTGTCTTTATAGCAGCATAATTTATAATCCTTTGGGTATATACCCAGTAATGGGATGGCTGGGTCATATTGTACATCTAGTTCTAGATCCCTGAGGAATCGCCATACTGTTTTCCATAATGGTTGAACTAGTTTACAATCCCACCAACAGTGTAAAAGTGTTCCTATTTCTCCACATCCTCTCCAGCACCTGTTGTTTCCTGACTTTTTAATGATCGCCATTCTAACTGGTGTGAGATGGTATCTCATTGTGGTTTTGATTTGCATTTCTCTGATGGCCAGTGATGATGAGCATTTTTTCATGTGTCTGTTAGCTGTATGAATGTTTTCTTTTGAGAAATGTCTGTTCATATCCTTTGCCCACTTTTTGATGGGGTTGTTTGTTTTTTTCTTGTAAATTTGTTTGAGTTCTTTGTAGGTTCTGGATATTAGCCCTTTGTCAGATGAGTAGATTGCAAAAATTTTCTCCCATTCTGTAGGTTGCCTGTTCACTCTGATGGTAGTTTCTTTTGCTGTGCAGAAGCTCTTTAGTTTAATTAGATCCCATTTGTCAATTTTGGCTTTTGCTGCTGTTGCTTTTGGTGTTTTAGACATGAAGTCTTTGCCCATGCCAGTAACAGACAAACAGAGAGCCAAATGAGGAATGAACTTCCATTCACAATTGCTTCAAAGAGAATAAAATACCTAGGAATCCAACTTACAAGGGATGTAAAGGACCTCTTCAAGGAGAACTACAAACCACTGCTCAGTGAAATAAAAGAGGACACAAACAAATGGAAGAACATACCATGCTCATGGATAGGAAGACTCAATATCGTGAAAATGGCCATACTGCCCAAGGTAATTTATAGATTCAATGCCATCCCCATCAAGCTACCAACGAGTTTCTTCACAGAATTGGAAAAAACTGCTTTAAAGTTCATATGGAACCAAAAAAGAGCCCGCATCTCCAGGACAATCCTAACTCAAAAGAACAAAGCTGGAGGCATCATGCTACCTGACTTCAAACTATACTACAAGGCTACAGTAACCAAAACAGCATGGTACTGGTACCAAAACAGAGATACAGAACAGAGTCCTCAGAAATAATACCACACATCTACAGCCATCTGATCTTTGACAAACCTGAGAGAAACAAGAAATGGGGAAACGATTCCCTATTTAATAAATGGTGCTGGGAAAATTGGCTAGCCGTAAGTAGAAAGCTGAAACTGGATCCTTTCCTTACTCCTTATACGAAAATTAATTCAAGATGGATTAGAGACTTAAATGTTAGACCTAATACCATAAAAATCCTAGAGGAAAACCTAGGTAGTACCATTCAGGACATAGGCATGGATTGCCCTCCCTCTAAAGTAGCAATGTAGCATCACTAGAAATATGTCAGAGATGCTGAAAAGAAATTTCAACTTTGAGAGAGTAGATTAGACAAAATGATGCAAAATCGTTTCCAATTCTAGGTTGTCTACTTCAGTGAAATTCTGGTTTTCCCTATGGAGTAGGATAATTAAGATGGAAAGTATTAAAATACAATTGAACAACTTTTTGGAGGGAAATGTAAATATTTAGAAGATAAATGAAGAACAAGATAAATTCACAGAACTTTAGGCAAATCCTTTGGTTCATTCAAGGAACGGAGACTAAAAGTAAATTGGACATTAAGAATAAGCCAACTTACTTTGGGAATTTGCTTCCTCAGTTCCATCCACAAAAATCAAGCAAACAAAATTCCTAGCCTCTATATTAACTATCTACATAGTTCTTTTTTCCATTTACCTCCTTAGAACAAAAGCTTTTAACTTTTCCCTGGGAGACATGCCTTTGCTTCTTCTTTGCCTTCCACCATAATTGTGAGCCCTCCCCAACCATGTGGAACTGTGAGTCTATTAAACCTCATTCCTTTATAAATTACAAAGTCTTGGGTAGTTCTTTATAGCAGCATGAGAACAGACTAATCCAGAAAATTGGTACCACAGAGAGTGAGGCACTGCTGTAAAGATACTGGAAAAGGTGGAAGTGAATTTGGAACTGGGTAACAGGCAGAGGTTGGAACCATCTGGAGGGCTCAGAACAAGATAGGAAAATGTGGGAAAGTTTGGAACTTCCTAGAGACTTACTGAATGGCTTTGACCAAAATGCTGATAGTGATATGGACAATAAGGTTCAGTCTGAGGTGGTCTCAGATGGAGATGAGGAACTTGTTGGGAACTAGAATAAAGATCACTCTTGCTATACAAAGAGACTGGCAGCATTTTGCCCCTGCCCTAGAGATCTGTGAAACTTTGAACTTGATAGAGATGATTTAGGCTATCTGGTGAAGGAAATTTCTAAGCAGCAAAGCATTCAGGTGGAAGCAGAGCATAAAAGTTTGGAAAATTTGCAGTCTGACAATGCAATAGAAAAGAAAAAAACATTTTCTGGGGAGAAATTCAAGCCTGCTGTAGAAATTTGCATAAGTAACAAGGACCCCAGTGTTAATCACCAAGACAATGGGGAAAATGTCTCCAGGGTATGCCAGAGATCTTGTAGGCAGCCCCTCTCATCATGGGCCAGAGGCCTAGGAGGAAAAAAATGGTTTCATGGGCTGAGCATAGGGTAGGGCCCCCCTGCTATGTGCAGTCTAGGGACTTGGTGCTCTGCTCCCAGCTGTACCAGCCATGGCTAAAAGGGGCCAAGGTACAGCTCAGGCCATGGCTTCAGAGCATGCAAGCCCCAAGCCTTGGCAGCTTCCACATACTCTTGAGTCTGTGTGTGCACAGAAGTCAAGAATTGAGGTTTGGGAACCTCCACCTAGATTTCAGAGGATGCATGGAAACACCTGGATGTCCAGGCAGAAATTTGCTACAGAAGTGGGGCCTTCCTGGAGAACCTTTGTTAGGGCAGTGCAGAAGGGAAATGTGGGGTCAGAGTCCCCATACAGAGTTCCCACCGAGGCACTGCCTAATAGAGCTATGAGAAGAGGGCCACTGTCCTCCAGACCCTAGAATGGTAGATCCACTGACAGCTTGCACCATGTACCTGGAAAAGCCACAGACAACACAAGCCCATGAAAGCAGCTGGGAGGGGGACTGTACCCTGCAAAGCTATAGGGGAAGAGCTACCCAAGGCTGTGGGAATCCACCTCTTGCATCAGCATGATCTGTATGTGAGACATAGAGTCAAAGGAGATTATTTCAGAACTATAAGGTTTAGCTACTGCCTTGTTGGATTTTGTACTTGCATGGGGCCTGCAGCTCCTTCATTTTGGCCAATTTCTCTCATTTGGAATGAGTGTATTTACCCAATGCCTGTACTCCCATTGTATTTAGGAAGTAACTAACTTGCTTTTGATTTTAAAGGCTCATAGGTGGAAGTGGCTTGCCTTGTTTGAGATGAGACTTTGGACTGTGGACTTTTAAGTTAATGCTGAAATGAGTTAAGACTGGGGAACTGTTGGGAAGACATGATTGGTTTTGAAATATGAGGACATGAGATGTGGGAGGGGCCAGGGGCAGAATGATATGGTTTGGCTATGTTCCCACCCAAATCTCATCTTGAACTGTAGCTCCCATAATTCCCACATGATGTGAAAGGGACCCAGTGGGAGGTAATTAAATCATAGGGGCAGGTCTTTCCTATGCTGTTCTCATGAAAATGAACAAGTCTCATGAGATCTGATGGTTTTATAAAGGGGAGTTCCCCTGCCCACGCTCTCTTGCCTGCTGCCATGTAAAACATGCGTTTGCTTCTTTGCCTTCCACCATGGTTGTGAGGCTTCCCCAGCCATGTATAACTGTGAGTCCATTAAACCTCTTTCCTTTATAAATTACCCAGTCTTGAGTATGTCTTTATTAGTAGTGTGAGAACAGACTAATACACATAACATCAGGAAGATGTAATATTAGAGAAATATCAAAGCTTCTTCAAATAGTCCCTAAATTTAATTAAATCCAACCAATCTCAATATATTTTTTTGAAACTTGTTGATGACCTAGGGTTCACATTAAATCAAAACAAAATGACAAAGAAAAAAGCAGAAAAGTTTGAGAGATCAGAGTAATGAGAGGGCCTTTTCATTAAGATACTAAAGTGTGCTACAAATCTATAATTATCAGAATAATATGGCACTGATGCCATCTTCTAAATGTGAATTATTTTTCTCTCCTTCTTTGCCTACCATAATCCTAATCTGCTGAAAAGTATCCTTTTCCGGGAGACTTTCTCATAGCTCCCAATCTGGAAGTCACTAGCCATAATATGTTTGCTCTTCTTTCTGGCCATTAATTTCATGCTCTTGGCTATATATAAAAAAAAAATCTACTTGCCTTTTCTGCTACAGAGTTTAAATTCCTTTGGTTTCATCATCTTTACTTGAATATGTTTATACCTACGAGATAACAACAGTTGTTTTCAATATCATCTGTGGCAGAGGACAGTATGAGATTTAATAACATAATGATGCCAAAGCATCAAAGTTAGGTCTGAGGACCACCAGTAGCAGCAGCACCTGGAAGCTTAGACATGCAGAATTGAGGGCCCCATCCCAGACACACTGAATCAGTAGGTGCATTTTAACATGATCTTCAGATGATTTGTATGCACATTAAATTTTGAGAAGCACTGCCCTAAAGAATTACATGGAATGAAAATATTTCGTAACTCTCCTAAAGCAATCAGACATAGTTGGATATCTTCCTGTGTTATAAGCAAATAGAATTATTCACATTTTATGTTTCCTTGATCGGCAAAAATTTAGTGACATTAAAAAAAGCGCACTAAAGAAATCTGGGTTCAGGAGATGGGATAAATCTAATGAGAAAGGCGGATGGAGAGGGCATGTACAGGGGATTGTGAAGGCAGCAGTTTATAAGTTGGGAATGATTTGATACTTGGTTTACTCCCTCTACAGGGCTTTCTAATTTATTTTCCCAACCCTGATCTTCTTACTAAGATATTTTTCTTTTCCATCACCCACCTAATCTACATTTTAACCTGAGCTACTCTGATCTCACCTCCAACTCATTATCTTCTTGACAAAACCAGTCATTCCTCATGAGGTCCCCATTTCTATCATCCTAAGCCTCAGTCCCCAGATCATCCACTACAGTGTAAGTTCCCTAAAAGCACACAGTGGCTGTCTGGTTCACTTGCTCTGTGTCTGGAGAACAGAATAGCACCGGGTATATAGTAAGTGTTAAACAATAGAATTCAACGCATGAATCCAAGCATAACAATTTGGAAAACTTTTAATCCCCCGGACCCTTCCATTAATTTATAATCAATTCCCACATCTCCTGGGAACAGTGCTTATTTTGCCCTGAAAGTTCCTTTAAGTTTATTTTTATTGTATTGCCACCATCGCTATGACCACTTCATGCCTGGACTATCATAGTAAAATCTGAGACACTCTCTCTGTCTCCTTTCTCTGATTCTTTTCTAATTTATATCCAAGTAACATGTTACAGTCCATTATTGCCAGACTCTTTACTCTGGCATTCAATTCTTCAGAGTCCAAATCCAAGTTTCCTTCCTGGTCTTGTTCTATGACTTCCCAAAGGGAACCTTTCTTTTTAACTAAGATGATGTACTCATACTTCTTTACTTTGCATTCCCTGATATAATCTATTTCCTCAAAGTAAAATATTCCTCCCTATTACATTTTCCTATTAAATCCTACCCATTCCTTAAGACTTGGCTCTTCACACATTTTCAGCGAAACATAATACTTGACCACTCTAATCTGGCATGAGTTATCATTGACTCATTCCCAGGGATATCAAGTGATATCTCCTTGGAGCTCTCATGACAGGCATTATCTATAATGCCCAACACTTACTATGTATATTTCTTTGAACATATATCCTTCTGCATATGTATTGTACATATGGGTAAATGAAGAGGTCAAGTTAGGCAAACCTGGGATTAAAGTTTCTCTCTACCATGTAGTAATAATGTAATGTTTGGCAGTGTACTACCCCTCTCTGGGTCTGTTTATTCTTTTAAAAAGTACCTAAGTTATAGGATTTAGATAATTAAAATCAACTGCATTTTTTTTTTAGATGGAGTCTTGCTCTGTTGCCCAGGCTGGAGTGCAGTGGCATAATCTCAGTTTACTGCAACTTCTGCCTCCCAGGTTCAAGAGACTCTCCTGCCTCAGCTTCCCAAGTAGCGGGGATTACAGGTGCTGGTCACCATGCCTGGCTAATTTTCATATTTTTAATAGAGACAGGGTTTCACCATGTTGTCTAGGCTGGTCTTGAACTCCTGACCTCAGGTGATCAGCACCCCTTCTTGGCCTCCCAAAGCCCTGGAATTACAGGTGTAAGCCACCGTGCCTGCCCTCAACTGCATATTTTAAAAAGCTCTTAGCAAAGTGTCTGGAATACTCAACAATATTGGCATCTTTTCCCCAGAGCCCCTTCCTAAGGTTGAAGCTAGTGTTTATCCTTGTATATTTCAGCAGATCAAAATATTTACTTATTCACTGGTGAAATGATAAAGATTAATATTGGATATCAATATAGACTTTCCACTGAAGGATTTTGAGAGAAAAATTTTCTACTTTTTGGACAGCAGTAGACACTCTTCTCTTTGCTAAAGGTACTGGCAGGGGGAGTATGTAAAAGAGAGACAAAAGGTAGACACTGCATTAGAGTCCTATCTTAATTACTTACTATGTCTTTGATAGCATGTCTTATAAGAGGGTGTAGTTTTATCATTAAACTACCCTGAGAAATAGAATATGTTGCAGAGCAATTTCACTGTGTAATCTTAGACAAGCAGGTTAGCCTCTCTAAGACTATCTTCCCTATTTAACAATAAGATTACAGCAGGTGACCCCTAAAGTCCCCTTGGAATGCTACAAGGATATCGTTACTTTGCTGTGCAATACCAAGATGGCATTATCTCCTTTATCATTCATCTATGTAGCAGCCCTAAGAAATATTCTTTCTCTAAGTAATGAATTATTATGAGACTCATTTCAGATTATAGAGTAATAATTCTAATGATTATAAGATACTAGGTTGTAATTCAATTATTATTAAACCCCAGCATTTTCACATTAACTCTGAAAAAAGTATGATGTCTTATAACAGTAAGTGATAACAATACTGAGTTTTACTTTACTTTGGAAAAAGGCAGATTATTACACAGAGGTTGAGCAACTCACTCAAAATTAACTACTAGCCTCTTGACCAAAATAAAGATAACCCATGAGTTTCCTAATTTCTACTTCTTAATTTTACTAAACACAACACATGTCTTTGAAGCATTAGAATTAGAATATTTTAATATGGTAATTGTCAAATATGGCAAAGTTCACATAAGATACTATTGCTTTTTATTCAGCAATACAAAAAAAAAAAAAAAAGATTTGCTGTTGGGTCTCATGCATGTCCTGACTTGACAGGTGATATTGTGTTTAAAATGCATGTATTTCTAGAAAATCAACATCCATGCTCTAGGTGACACAGATGAAGCGGCATGTCTACACTTGCCTTTTGACACAGATCTGTTGGAGTGAGTGTGTGTGTGTCTAAAACATTAAATTGATATTTTTTTCCCATCAACCTTATTTCAGTATTCTCTTTAAGGACTGATAAGGCCAGGCGTGGTGGCTCATGCCTGTAATCCCAGCACTTAGGGAGGCCGAGGCGGGCAGATCACCTGAGCTCGGCACTTTGAGACCAGCCTGACCAACATGGAGAAACCCTATCTCTACTAAAAATACAAAATTAGCTGGGTGTGGTGGCGCATGCCTGCGTAATCCCTGCTACTCAGGAGGCTAAGGCAGGAGAATAGCTTGAACCCGGGAGGCGGAGGTTGCGGTGAGCCGAGATCATGCCATTGCACTCCAGCCTGGGCAACAATAGTGAAACTCTGTATCAAAAAAAAAAAAAAAAAAAAAGGAACTGATAAAAGGCCAGTTTAAGGTCATTTTGTGTCGTGGCTGTGGCTGTGACTATTCACTCTGTGTCCCATGACCCCAGACAATCTTCAGCAGCAGCCTGAGTCCTCAGGCTTCAGTAAGAGACCGCTGAACAAGCTGCATGAAATATGTGGGCCTTTAGACCAATCTGCAACCCCAAGTTCAGCAGCAATGGATTTGGGCGCTGGGCAGTTCATTTCCTGTGAAACCCCGGTCACTATCTTTTCAGCAGAAGTTGGGCCTTTCCCATCTCATCTGTATCTGTATTGAAGCAGAGTCTAGATACGGCTTCCCCTGGGAGTTTGTGGAAGATATACTCTGCACATGCAGAACTTCCTGGGTCAGTATTCCTCCCATTGCAGACACACTGGGAGCGCCCTTACTTTACACAAGATTACAGTATCTGTATAACACAGGCACATAGGTGACCACTTGTGCCACAGAAACACAGGTCCACAGAAGATCCCCCTGTGAGAGGCCTGTGATCAGCCCCGGGGTTGATAACCACCAAAACTGAGGCTTCTTGAAAGCTATTTGGATCTGGTTAAACAGGGTTCAGTATTTAATTGCTCAGCAATGGATGAGTCTCTGCTGGCAACAGCAACCTCAGAACAGCACTTTGACTGGCATTCATGGAGGACAAGTCATGACATCAGTTCTGTTTTCAATGACAACAAAGGCCCAAGCTGCCATCAGAAGCATCTCCCAGCTTCTTTGAGTGGTCTGAGGCTTTATTCTATAGATACAGGGTTTCATCTAAAAGTCAAGCCAGGTACCAACCAAGTGGCTTCTGCAGCAAGGAAGTGGAGGACAATCTCCTTCTTCATCTGCAGGACAAGGGCTCTTGATATTGTGATGATTTCCCTTTAAGTTTATTCAGGAATCAAGGACCACACCACATGAGCCCTTCAGGCAGTGTGAAAAGGCTTTGATTTGTTTTTATTCACTTAACTTGTACAGTGCTCCCAGCAGGTTTGAGCAAAACCTGAGATTCTTACTGAGGTAGAGGACCAGACAAATCAGTTTGACCTTGGATCATGCACCCTTAGCTTTAATGGTAGAATCTGGTGATAGAGACTAGAAACACCATCACATTCATAAGACCCTATCAGGATTTAACTGTATCTTAGAACCAACCAGAAAAAAATGTTTAATAGAGAATTCTTGCACTGTCCTTAGAGATCCTTGGACCAGAATGCAGAAAGGAGGGCACCATTCTGTGATTTGCCTCTGCAACTGGGGATCAGATCATGTATTTGCTGGAGGAAACAATAACTTGGCAAACTTTCTCTCCTCTCTTTCCATGTGCTAGGCAAGTGATGAAAGAGGAGTGAGGCTGACTTCAGCTCTGTCACAGATGTTGACTCACCACTGGTCTGCCTTCTCTCTCCCTTGCCACTCCCTTCCTTCTGCCAAAGTTAGCATGCTGGATCAGTAGGATGCAAAGCTGCGCATGACCCTTTTTGGGGCTGGACACTGTCATCTGGCCAGATAAACTAACAGGCTAGCAAATCCAGTTGGGGCTGGTTGTACTTTGCCCACGTCTGTTGCAGCATATGGTGCATTCACTTGAAGTGACTGACAGAGCTATTTAACTTTGCAGTTTGTTCGTCTGATGCCCCTACCCAAATACCACACATACTGTCACATATTGGTGAACAGTCTTCAGTGTGGTTGCAATTCATGGCTATCATAAGGGGAATACTTTAAAATTGGATTTGAGCTCCATAGTTCCTAAGATGGCAGAGCTGGACAGAAACATTTGGAGACATACCCTTTAATTGGCCCCATAAATTTATACAGAAAGAAATTGAAGCAGAAAGATTGAGTGACTCCCGCAAGGACTCACACAGCCAGTTAGTATTAGGACTAGAGCTAGAACCTTCGACCCTGACTTCCAACTCAGTGTTTTTTCCAGCTCAGGCTGTTCACATGTTGCCTTTCATTTTATCTTCAAAATTTGGCCCCTTGGAACCTTTCCTGGAATTGGACTTCTGAGCCTAAAGTGGCTTAATGCACACTTTTGGGAAAGGATAGCCAGGAGGCCTCTAAGTGGTTTTGATCAAGTTTGCCAGTATTTACACCCTAGGATGATCTGCATAAACTTCATAAATAATGTAAATTCCTACAAAGTGAGTTAACAGTGAGCTACATGGTCTTTTGAAAAATCCGTGTTATGCAATCACCCTGGCAAAGTTAACAACGCAATAGTGTACTGAAGGTAACCACTGATTGCAGTCACTGCTATTGACCATTTTAAGTGTGACTATTTTTAAAATACTGTATGCCTCATTAAGCTGGGCTCTGAAAATGAGGAATTTGCTTTAACTGCATTGTTTTGAATTGCTGAGAGAAGAATCTATCAACCACAAGGTGCCCTGCTGCTGAACTCAGCCAAAAAGCTGTTAATAACTCCAGCAGATGTTTCAGCTTTTTAGGCCAATAGACTCCCTCTCTCCCTGCCCTCCCCTTTCCAGAATCTGATGCCAATATGACTGAACTCCAGTTTTTGTGGTGGTTGTCGCCACCGCCGCCGCTGCTAGGGCCGGTGATACAATGCCGCTGAGGAATGATCCTTTAAACAACCGGTGGCCACAGAACCTCAGCCCTTTAAGGTCAGAATATTATTGCTTTTACCATCAGAAATTTAAATCTTCAGGGGGGAAATGAAGGTAAGGGCACAAATTCAGTATCTTTGTTTTGTTGTCTGCCTTCATTGCTAGTCATTTTGTTTAGCTTTTTGTGGCTTCTCCCAATGCTAAAAGTGCATTTCTCAGACTCATCAGAGTGCTGGGCTTGCTAAGGTTAAGGGTCATTCATACACTGGAGGCTCCACTGATCCGGGAGAGAGGTTCTTGGGTTAGCAGCTTTACAAAGGGGGCCTCTGCGTGATGCACAGTTTTGTGTGGTTGTATGCCTGATACCGTGTGGCTCAGATGCCCTGACCTTAGCACTTCTGCAATATTAGATGTGTGTTTTATAAACACAGCTACATCCCTGTGAGATAGGTAGAGTATGAGGGCACACAGGGTCACCGCAGTCCCATACCAGGATTTATCAACATCTCTGAACTGGGATAAACCTGACATTGTCACCTGAAATTAAATCTACATTCCAATCTTTCCAAATGAGAAGACGTTAGAAATAAAGGCGGAGGAGAGATCCTGCCCCCTTCCCTGACACTTCCTGCCCTGCCTCCTACTCAATTATTTTGGAGAGGGTGCTTTAACACACCCTGGTGACAACGGGGTGACCAAGAAAACACAGGTGCACCGCATTATGAAATGCTGTGTTGGCTAGGAACACATCTGAACTGCACATCTATACACATCATCATGCAGAGAATTGCCATTTCAAGGGGGGAAAAAATGAGAGGCAGAATTAAGTTCATAAATATTTTGTTTCCTTATTTTGATGCAACACAAAGCCAGAACATCCAGGACTCTGTGGACCTCTATTGTCAGCTTCAACATTTGCCAACCATAGTAATTCAACCCCCAGATCTCTGCTGTATGCCATACTGGCTGTAAAAAGTAAGTGCCTTTTCCCTGGTGTCGCTGCCACCATACTGTTTGCATGCTCTCAGCCCTGTATCATTCTAATTCTCAAGAAAAGCTCAGGAATACAATGCAAGGCCCGCCGCCCCATCACTTTTTTAACCTGGATAAAGAAATAGATTACATTGTGACTTGGTCCACATTCTCTTAAGTACATGTGCAGAGAACTCATTAATGCTAATGGAATTTGCGCATATGCATTGAAGGGAGAATATAGTTGCCCGTGCCTGTGTATTCTTTATTTTCTTACTGTACACTTGAGGGTTCTGTGGCACCTATAGCTTCTAATTCTGAAACATGAGTAATTCAGATTAAAAAGTATACCATTCATTTTGAAATATAGTGTTCCCACTAGCAAATGGGATGGACATTTCTGCTTAGATCACTATGATTCCAAGAAGCCAATACCAGATGATGATTCTTTAGTAAAATAAGCAACCAATGTTGTAATAATAAAATACGGTTAAAAATAAAAACAGCAAAAACTCGCTACTGAATCAGTAGAAAATATATTCTCATTATTTAAAAAATACCTACAAAATAACCCACATGCATGTCTAGGGGAGTAAAAACACAAGATGATGGGGTAAAAAAGAACTGAAAATAATCATAGGTAATCTGAGACTCCAAGCCTGCCAGCAGTGAATATTGGTGACAGGCATTAACAAACTATGTGGGGATGTCTGAGGCCCAGCTAAATCCAGACCATGTACTTCATTAGGTCTTGAACTTTACCTGGAATCTTGTACTGCAAATGATGATTTCCAAACTGTTTTGTTCTTGATTATTTCCAGTCCAAGTAAAATGGACAATAAAGAAAAGATGCTTCCATGCTGTTTCCATGATGGATGTTCACAACCAAAATAACTTCACCATCTGATGTATTTCACAGTTTTAAGTTAAAACAGACATACTATAATATGCTTGTACATCTGGCTCAGGTGCTTCATTTGCCATATGTTTGTGAAATAATCCAAGGAGATGTTACAATTGTACGTTCCCCTTGGGACTTGAAGAAAATGTGCCCACAAAGAGTTACCTAATTATTCATTCCTGCCAACAACATCCTCTCCTAATAAGAAGGTGGTTCTTAAAATGAGACAATAGTGCTTTCAGTCTTGAGAGATGTCAGTACCACTTATTGTTTCAGAAACAGAAAATCTTATGCATTTTTTAAAATAAGAAAAAGATCTTTGGCCTTTAAAGCAGGCGGTATATTTGGTATTCTTATGGGGGCAAATTCTGCAGCGCTGATCAAGGCCTATTGTTTCCTGAAACTCATTGAATTAAAGCCCATGAAGCCACATAGAAATTAGTGACCCAAAGTTGATAGTCTCTAAGGAATGGCTGCTCTGGCAATACTATACATTTATGGAGAACTTTGTAATCGGCAAATTGCTTTCATATATGTTACCACATTTAATTCTTATAATAATTTTGTGAAGCAGGTAAAAAAAGGCATCCCTTGTTTAATCATGCCACTTGTAGTACTGATTCTTCACAGCACTAATAAGCAAAATATGAACATCTTTTTTTAAAAAAATTGTAAATTACTTTGGTCTTTACTAATAAATACCACTTGCCATAGCACACATTTCTCTCTTTAAGAGTCATTGACAATCTGCTTTTTTCCCTCTTTTCCTGTTATTTGCATCCTTCTAAACTATGACTTTTTCTGATTCTATTTTAATTAAAAATTTGATTTTCTTTTGAGGATTAAAAAGTAGAGGGAGAATTCGTTTATTGGTTAAAATACAAGCTAACCATCAAAATTCAGATTTTAATGAGGCCCTAAGCCAGGACAGAAGTCAAATGCGTAAAGCATCTTCTAGGCCTAGCTTCATCCATTAATAAATCAATTTGGAAAAATGTGGCAATGATGAAATTATCAGCCAATAAACCTCCAATAGTGTGTTAATTGTATATTGACTGAAGTAACAAATTACATGGGGGTTGAATTTTCACAGGGACTGGAATAAAAGACCCTAAGTAGGCAGATTAAGTTACAGTTTCTTTTCCCCCTGAAACACAAACCTCAGTGTCAAACAGGAAACAAAGGATGAGAGACAGAGGGTAAGAGATTTGCCTCGGGTTACCCAGCTTGCAAATGGGAGTCCATGCCAGATCATCTCCCTCCACAGCGCTGGGAAACAACAGCAACTATTAAATACAAACGATCTCTTAGCTTTTCTAGTAAATCCTAACATTTTCTCATTACTCAATGTATAATACTTCCAATTTGTGTATAATATTTCCATTGAGAGGGAGACAGAGTTACTATGAGGAAATAATTAATTTTGGTCTCTTGTTGGGGTGAGTGAAATTCAAGAGAAAGTTCAGAGAACAAGTGTAAAAAACATCTCTCTAAAAAAGAAAATGCCGCCAGTCTTCCCTGATCCTACACACAGGCCAGTGGTGACAGCTATAATCATGGAAAGGGGCTTGTGTATCTTCAGCCTCATCATCTGATGGACTCAGATGTCTGAAAAATCTGTGGGAGCTGAGGGGTCTATTGTTAGAAATACTGAAACTGGTCTCCTCGAAGAAGAGAGTCTCAGCAGAGTATTACACAGACCTCACCTAATCTCTTTTCCAACGTATACTGCAGCTAATTCATGGGGATCATTGGAGTCTATTGGTCAAAAGCATGAAACACAATCACCACCATAATACAGAACTCTTAAAAGTGTGTGCATGTCCCAGTGGTGGAACGCGTTCTTACTATGGCATAAATTGTAGTCAGGATACATCCCTAAGTGCGTCTCAAAAGTTATATATGTAATCAAGTAGGCATTCTGATTTTAATTTTGGCAGGGCATGCTTTGAGATTCCCCAGGCAATGTTTTTTGCCAGTCATTGCAATTATGTACTTAAAAATACACATGCACACACACACATGCACACACACACACACAAACACACACATTTTCTTCATTCACTAAAAGTATACTACACGCCATGGATACAAAGTTAAGAAGGCAAGGACTTGCTCTCAAGTCATTTAAACAACCGGGGAATCAGACTTGCAAACATGAAAATACGAGAATTGGATGATCCACAAAGTTGAGTGGCAGATTAGGATAACAAGTCTAAATCTGTCCTGGAAAACTTCCCAGAGGAAGAAGAAACTTGAATAGGTGTTTTCCAGGTAGACAAAAAGTTTTAAATTGTGTGCTGAGTTAGAAGATGCTGAAGATCAAAGCAGGGAGTAACATCAATTTTTGTCTTTGAGTCCTAGGGCCACAGGGAAAGGAGAACTGGAGAAGGAAATTCTTGGAGGCCAGGCAAATGTCATGCATTGTATTGCAGTAGTTAAGGAAGTTCATGGACTTCATCAAGTGACCTCATAACCCATAAAATGTAGGAGAGATGCAAGAAGAATAAATAGGATATATTGTTTAGAAGGTGAGAAAGGAATCAAAGGTTCCCAAACGTTTGGCTTGGGAAACTGGGTAGAGGGTCGAAACCTTCACTAATATTAAGAGTATAAATATAATGTAAAAGGATGACATATGCCTGTAGTCCTAGTTACTCAGGAGGCTGAGGCAGCAGAATCTCTTGAACCTGGGAGGCAGAGGTTACAGTGAGCTGAGATCATGCCACTACACTCCAGTCTGGGCAACAGAGCGAGACTCTGTCTCAAAAAAATAAAAAATAAAATAAATAAATAAATAAATATAATGCAAAGAATACAGAAAGAAGAATAGATTTTGTAGAATAACTGGGAATAGACATGTAAGCAGAGATTAACGTGTTCAATTCTTGACATACTGAGTTTGCAACGCCTGTAGGATATCAAAATGGAACTATTCAGAAAACAGTTGGTATGGAAGGGACTAGAACTTAGGAAAGAGATTTATTTATTTTACTATACTCTGTTTTTTCTTCCTATTTTTTCTTTGTAATTTTAATTTTTGTGGGTATATAGTAGGTATATATATTTCTGGGGTATATAAAATAAAATATTTTGATATAGGCATATGATGCATAATAATCACATCATGGTCAATGGAGTATCCATCACCTCAAGCATTTATCCTTTGTGTTACAAACAATCCAATTATACTCTTTTAGTTATTTTTAAATGTACAATTAAATTAGTATTGACTATGGTCAATAGTGCTATCAAGTACTAGATCTTACTCTTTCTTCTACTTTTTCATACCCATCAACCATCCCACTCCCCCGACTACCTTTCCCAGTCTCTAGTAAATCATCATTCTACTCTCTATCTCTATAAGTTGAATTATTTTAATTTTTAGCTCCCACAAATAAGTGAGAACATGTGATGTTTGTCTTTCTGTGCCTGGTTTATTTCACTTAACATAATGATCTCTGGTTCCATCCATGCTGTTGCAAATGACAAGATTTCATTCTTTTTTATGGCTCAATAGTGCTCTATTGTGTATATGTACCACATTTTCTTTATCTATTTGTCTGTTGATGGACACTTAGGTTGCTTCTGAATTTTGGCTATTGTGAATAGTGCTGCTATACATGTGGGAATGCAGAGATCCCTCCAATATACTGATTTATTTTCTTTTGGGGTATATACCTAGCAATGGGATTGCTGGATAATATGGTAGCTCTATTTTTAGATTTTTGAAGAACCCCCAAAACTGTTCTCCATAATGGTTGTACTAATTTACATTTTCATCAACAGTATACAAGGGTTCGCCTTTCTCCACGTCCTTACTAGCATTTCTTATTGTCTGACTTTTGGATAAAAGCCATTTGAACTGGAAGGAGATGATAGCTCACTGTAGTTTTGATTTGTTGTGGGTTGTCTCTTCACTTTGTTGGTTGTATCCTTTGCAGTGCAGAAGCTTTTTAACTTGATGTGATCCTATTTGTCCATTTTTGCTTTGGTTTCCTATGCCCATGAGGTGTTACTCAAGAAATCTTTGCCTAGACCAATGTCCAGAAGAGTTTCCCTAATGTTTTCATTAGATTCATAGTTTGAGGTCTCAGATTTAAGTCTTTAGTGGATTTTGATTTGATTTTTTAATATGGTAAGACATAGGGGTCTAGTTTTATTCTTCTGCTTATGGATATCCAGTTTTCCCAGCATCATTTATTGAAGAGACTGTCCTTTCCCCAATGTATGTTCTGCCATCTTTGTCAAAAAGAAATTCACTGTAGATATATGAATTTGTTTCTGAGTTCTCTAGTCTGTTCTACTGATCTAGGTGACTGTTTTCATGCCAGTGCCATGCTGTTTTGGTTACTATAGCTCTGTAGTGTAATTTGAAGTCAGGTAATGTTATTCCTCCAATCTTGCTCTTTTTGCTGAAGATAGCTTTGGCTATTCTGGGTCTTTTGTGCTTCCATATAAATTTTAAGATTGTTTTCTCTATTTCTGTGAAGAATGTCATGGGTATTTTGACAGGAATTGCATTGAATCTATAGATTCTTTGGACAGTATGGACATTTTGACAATATTGATTCTTCCAATTCATGAATATGGAGTATCTTTCCATTTTTTGTGTGTCCTCTTTAATTTCTTTCATTGGTGTTTTATAGTTTTCATTGTAGAGATCTTTCACTTCTTTGGTTAATTCCTAGGAATTCCAAGGAATTTAATTTTATTTGTAGCTATTGTAAATGCTAAAAATACTTTCTTGATTTACTTTTTCTTTCTTGATTTTTTTTCAGATTGCTTGCTGTTGGCATATAGAAATGTTACTGATTTTTGTATGCTGATTTTGTATACTGCAACTTTACTGAATTTATCAGCTCTAATATTTCTTCAATAGAATGTTTAGATTTTTCCAAATATAAGATCGCATTATCTGCAAACAAAGATAATTTGACTTCTCCTTTAGGGTAGAGTTTTAGATGTCAAACAGTGGTAGGGACAAGATCCCCCAAAAAGTGAATAAAGACGGACAGTAAGACACTGACATTTAAAAGGAGGGCAAAGAAACAGAAACCAACAAAGGCACTGGATAAGGAGCACCCCGTACGGAAGGAGGTAAGCCAGGTGAGAGAGAAAATAGACAAAGCCAGAGCTCCAAGAATGGAAGAAGAATCAGAATAATAATACTTATTCCACTGGGTTAGAGGGTGAAGCAAGACTGTCTCTGCAGTGATATGGGTAGAGCCAGGTTAGAATGGATCAGAGTGAGTGGATGATGTGGAATCACACATAGTAAATTTAGGTTGCACTTTCTAAAAAAATAAGTTATCAAAGGAAGAGGCATGAGGGTGCTAAATAAATGGGTCACTAAAAGGATTTTGTCTGCTTTTTTTTTTTTAATGAAAAGGATGATAACAGATTCTTAGCTAATGGAGAATAACCAATGAGACATAGAAGTTAAGAAAAGAACACTGATAATGCAAATTTCCCAAGGAGACAAGGTAGAATAATTTCCATAGCACCAGTGAATGGCTGGTCTTTGATAGGAAAATTGTGTTTTGCTAGAAATGAGGACAAAGAAAAAGTGGATGCAGATATAGGTGGGCTTATGGGTGAATGGGCAGGGAAATGAAAGAAGCCGCTCCTGATAGCTGCTAGTCCCTAAATTAGAAGCCAGGTCATCCCAAAAAAGAGAAGATTGAGAGTTTTGAAGAGTGGAGAAAGTTTAGAACAGCAGCTGAGGGAAATGGGAGAGGCACATGTAATAGGACTGCTGAGTAACATTGACGGCACAACTGAGATTAGTTTCACTCCAGATTTATGATCCCCATTCTATATGGTTATGATTTTTCTTTTTCCTTCAGCAGAGCAGTGCTCAAGGAATGTTTACAGCTAAGGAGGCTCCATGGAGGATTGCCTGAAGGACATGAAGTCCATCCATCTCTCCAGATAGTTTAGATTATATCTCAAGATCAAGGTAAACCATCAAACTAAATACTTGAGCCATATTGTTTTGGCCCCTTTTACTATTACTCACTTTTACTGAATTGTATTTTGGCATGGGGCCTTGGCTTACATTGAGGGGCCCAACAAGAAAGAGACATAGGCCTCTCAGCCTGGTTAGCATCGTGGAGGCGGTTCAAAAGGACAGGCACCAGCCTCGGTACCATTTATGTTCCATTCATGAGGCCACAAAGAGCCATTTCTTTTTTTTTTTTTTTTTCCTTTTTTCTTTCTTTTTTTTTTTTTTTTTTTGAGACAGAGTCTTGCTCTGTCGCGCAGGCTGGAGTGCAGTGGTGGGCTCTCGGCTCACTGCAACCTCTGCCTCCTGGGTTCAAGTGATTCTTCTGCCTCAGCCTCCTGAGTAGCTGGGACTACAGATGTGTGCCACCATGCCTGGCTAATTTTTTGTATTTTTAGTAAAGACGGGGTTTCACCATGTTAGCCAGGATGGTCTCGATCTCCTGACCTCGTGATCCACCCTCCTTGGCCTCCCAAAGTGCTGGGATTAAGGTGTGAGCCACTGTGCCCGGCCCAGAGTCATTTATTTTAGACCCAAATGCCAGGAAACAATTGGTTTTTCATGAGTAATGGCAATGTGTTTCCATGTTTGTATGGTCTTGAAACCAGAATGCATGATTTCAAATTCAGAATCCATCATCTATTAGTTGGTTGATCTTGAGCCTATTAACTTCTCTATGCTTCAGTTTCTTCATCTATAAATTAGCAAAAATAACAGTACCTGCTCCATAGGGATGCAGTGAGAATTAAATGAGACAATCAATGTAAAAATGTTTAGCATTATATCTGGCAAATCATAAGTCCTTAATACATATTAGTTATTATTATTATCTTACGACTGATATTTTTTGTTTTATTTGTGTGTTTTGCCTTCATCTTCAGTGTGGTGTGCCTTTGTATGCATTAGTTTCCCTCTGGTTTCCACTTAATATTATTTTCCATTTGTTCTTTAACTACACTTCACTTATTTTTCATCTGATATTCACTCAGCATGGTTTGGGAATGAGGCTGAATATAACAAAGTAAACAAAAGATCTTAAACCAGTCAATAACTATAAAGATTATTCTGTCTATTTTTCTCCTAGAAATAGTTTCAAAGATAGTAAAATGAACGTTCTTATAGCACATTTGTATATGGAAATGAAAGTTTCCTTGAAGTCCATTTCACTTGATATTGACATTTCTTACAATCACTCTTGATCAGACCCCTACAGGGACTTGGCTCTGACTCAGTATTTGCTCAAATACTTCTCACTGTGAATAAATAACATGTTACTTTAATTGCAGAGAGGGACAGATTATTGTAGCTTGAGAAGTAGCTAAATTTTGCAGTGGAATGAGGGCTGGATTTGAGGGTCAAAGAACCTAGGTGTAGACACCAACTCTGCCACCAGCTCTTTGCCATTGGAACTCACTGGCCTCATTTCTTTCATGTGCTAAGTAGGGTTAACAATCTTGATCTCACAGTGCGATTGTGAGAAATAAAGAAGAGGTTCTGCAAAAATTAGTTGAATCTTCATCCAGTGCGGGCAGTAGCATTCAAGCAATCATTCACACTTGTACTTGAAAAATAGGGCCAAATGACCAGGCATGGTGGCTCACGCCTGACGCCTGTAATCCCAGCAATTTGGGAGGCCAAGGCAGGCAGATCACAAGGTCAAGAGTTCGAGACCATCCTGGCCAACATGGTGAAAACCTGTCTCTACTAAAAATACAAAAATTAACTGGGCATGGTGGTGCGTGCCTGTAGTCCCAGCTACTTGGGAAGCTGAGGCAGGAGAACCACTTGGACCTGGGAGGTGGTGGCTACAGTAAGCTGAGATTGCGCTACTGCACTCCTGCCTGGGCGACAGAGCGAAACTCTGGCTCAAAAAAAAGAAAAAGAAAAAAGAAAGAAAAACAGGGCCAAATGATTCAGTCTTTTTAATTATGTTTAAAGGCAACTTGAACATTCTTATCTTATTGAACTATTTGAAATATAGATACCAGGCATTTAGGAATATTTAGTCAAAAGTCAATTTTAAAAAAAGCTTTAATTCCCTTTTAAGAATATTCAGGAAATTTCATCTTGGTATCAGATTATCAACTTAGCCTGCAATGTCACAGGAGAAACATGAAAAATATCCCAGATTGTGTTCTCTGCTTTTAACTAAATAAATAATTGGAAAAAGCCCTGATATACAAATAAGTCTGCTTTATTTCCTGGCAGACTTGTTTTGTTTTTCTTATTGTTATTGTTGCTGGTTTTGTTGCTGCATAAACCAGTAAGCACACGCAGATGAAAGGAAGCCTTTGTTTTGTTTTAACTGAAGGTACGTGGGCATGGGATGGCTTATCCCAGGAGTTAATAGCAAAAGGGTTTAGGCCAATTCTTCAAGGAAATAGAAGCACTTAGTTTCCTAAACCCCTCCCACCTTTCAGGACCAAAGTTGAAAACCAGAGAATGTTGTGTTGGTAGGCCACTCCCCACCGCCCCACAGAACACCCAGAGAAATCAGTGCTGGATAGCACAAAAAGAGCCCAGCTACAATGGTTGGTCTTCAAAGGGGTTCATTTATTATATTGCTCAGTGCCCCACAGAGTTGCTCCAAGCTCATAACTGCCACTGATTTCAAAGAGAGCTCTGAACTTGCATACGCTCCACAAGGCACAGCGCAGGATGAGAAATAGGCTGAGTGGCTTTAAGCCATGTTCAGACATTTTTTAATGTTCATAAATGTCTTTGGCACCATCACTTTCACATAGAAACCCACTTACCTCCTACTGCAAAGTGTGAAATAAAGCCATTTTCAAGCCTGGGTAGGGGATGGTCTGCAAATTGGGCTAAATCTTAAAACTGCATGAAGACTGAAAATAGGATTCACAAGCTAGAGCTCAGCTCTAACCAAACTGTTTCCAAGGTCGGGTCACTGTGACACTCTGCTCTGTTAGATACCATCAGTTCTATCCTTCAAGGGTTAACACAGTGAACCGTGGTCACCTCAGTAGTTTCCAAATGACCCTGGAGTTAAACTAAAGGCCCATAGCTCTAAGCCATCAAAAACAGGTGGTCTACTGAAGGAGGGAAGCACTGTCTCAATTGAGGCTTGATTGGGATTCACCTGACACAGCCCTGGGAAACCTTGAGTTAGGGACTGGCATTTTTTTACCACACTTCTCTGCCTTTGGAGATGCTGAAGTTTATTCAGGGTGTTCATGGGAGATAAGGACCCATCAGAGGTGCTCTCTCTCCCTGAATGCCTGCAGAAAGATTAGCCATCTTCCCCAATTTTATTCCCGTGGTTGCCTGGTCACCAAGACAAGAGAGAGATCCCTTAGACACTCAGCAGTCACTTTGTATACTCCAGGAAGCCCTCTGGTAAGTAATTCTCCAGGGAGCCCCTGCATGCCTCCATGAGCACCTTGCTTTTGGAAGGGGCACAGAAAAAAAATGTGTCCTATTCACGTTCACTATTAAGTAAACATGAATTAAGTCTTGGGCAATATGTTATATTTGTTCCCATGTTTATTGAAAACAGAAAGTTATTTGGGAGAAAAGGAGTTAAGTAATGATTTCCAGAATTCCAGGGATGCGCTCTGGAAAAATGAAACCACACAGTCTCTTCTCTAAAGGTCATTAAGAAAATGTTGCTAAAGCATTTATCTACTATAAGTCCTATTTATTTATTCCCTTAACAAATATTTACTGAGCACCTGCTATGTGCAGATGCAGTTCCAATTGCTGGGATACAGTGGTGAACAGGGCAAAAAAAAAAAAAAAAAAAAAAAAATCCCTGCTCTCTGAGTTGGTGTCTAACTGGGGAAGACAGATGATAACAAAATAAGTAAGAAGACTCCAGAGTGTTTGATGAGTGCTAGGGAGACCATGAGCAGGAGTGAGGGCTCATGTCAGGACAGGGTGAGAGAGCGTGCACTTTGAGATTGGGTGATGCGGTGAGGGATCATTTGAATAAAGGATCCTGAGGGGAATTTACCTTTAAATGCTTGTCTTTTTTCAGTTAGTCCAAATATCAGTAGAAAGTGACTGAGGATTACCTCTGAAGTCCTTTTAAAACTTAGAAGGTAAAGCCAGCTTGCCAAAAATGATGAGAAGACAGTGCAGCCCTGCTCTTGGGTCCTGGTACCACCTGGCTGGGCAGTGGCACAATCACGAAGTTGAGTTCCATGGAAAAAGGAAGTGTACTTGGTATCGTGTTGTGCACACAGTGAGTGCTCAATAAATGCTGTTCACTCATAGCTAAGATCCGTGGTCTTGGATTCAGATCTCAAAGTAATGTTTTTGACAAAAATTTTTTATATCTCTTCCAGCAACCTTTGAGTAGACATAGTATACCAGCAGTCCCCAACCTGTTTGACACCAGAGACCAACCAGTTTTGTGGAAGACAGTTTTTCCATGGACCAGGATGGCAGGGTGGGGATGGTTTCGGGATGAAACTGTTCTACTTCAGATCATACAGCATTGGTTAGATTCTCATAAGGCGTGAACAACCTAGATCCCTCACATGCGCAGTTCACAATAGGGTTTGCACTCCTATGGGAATCGAATGCCGCTGCTGATCCTACAGGAGGTGGCGCTCAGGTGGTAATGCTCGCTCACCTGCAGCTCACCTCCTGATGCGCGGCCTGGTTCCTAACAGGCCACCCACCAGTACTTGTTCGTGACCTGGGGACCGGGGACCCCTGATATAGACAGATGAGACATCACAGATAGTTTCCGGAAATTTATCAGCCATATCTATTCGCAATACCATCCCTAAATTCCCCCACCATCAATGTAAATATCTTTAATCTGTCTTTACTTATGACTGTCCTCAAATATTCAATGTAATATGTTAATGAGCTGTCTTCATTTCTTCTATCACATTCCCTTTACTCTAAGAAGAGACATCAATGTGTACCATTAAACACCATGTATTTTTATCCTTTCACCCTTCCTCCTTCCCTTTATCCCTCCTTTTCTTCTTTCCAATATCTATGTTGTGCAAAGCATGGTATATTCCATAGACCCCATCTTAACTACACTAAAAAAATTAATTATTGAACAGGTACTGCTAGATGCACTGAAAAGAAGAGTGTGGAAAGTGACTCAAGGTGAAGGGAGGATATATCATTTTCTTCTGTCTTTTGTCACCAATGTTGAGATGGCAGCTACTGCCCATCATATTTCCTAAAGGGGAATAGTGACTACCAAACTCCTCTTGGTTTTAAGGGTGAAGTTAAAGTAACTGGGATAAAATGAAATAAATTAATTATTGAACAGGTACTGCTAGAAGCACTGAAAAGAAGAATGAAAGGATGTGAAAGTCAATAGTGTTATATATTAGAGAAAATACATATTAGAGAAAATATGTAACACTACTGGCTTTCACATCCTTTCATTCTAAATTGAATACTGTATGTGAATACTGCTATTAATGACATTCCCTTCTACCTGTTGTGCCCAAGAGTCTACAAGTCCTTTTTACATGTATAATATCTCATACAATCCTCTAAACCTTTGCTTCTCAAATGTGGTCCTCAAACCAGCAGCATTAGCATCTCCTGGGAGTTACTGGAAATGCAGAATGTCAGGCTCGGCTGCAAGCCTCCTGAACCAGACTGCATTACAACAAGGTCTTCGGGTGCTTTGTGCACACATAGAAGTTTGAGAATCCCTGCTTCAAATCATCCTGAAAGGCAATTAAAAATTCCCTTCCGCATTTTACAGATTAAACACACACAAAAAAAAACTCAAGTTTCAGAGATATTTAATTAGCAAGTAGGCAGCAGGACGTGCAAAGGCCAATATTCTTTCCACTACACTATGCCCCCTCTTTGGATGCTACTGGAAAAAAAACTACCGCATACCTCTTTTGGGGTCTGACGTCACCGAGGCCAGTATTTCATAAGGAGCACTTACACAATAATTATAGCCTGATATTGTCCCCTGGTGGTAAGTAGGCCGATGCTAATCTCTTGCTGGATCATACATTCCTTATATAGGCTATTCTTCCCTCCTGTTGCCTAAGAGGCCTCAGGTTAATTACATGAAACAAGTTCATATTTAGAACGCTATCCAATTTTCTGTAATTACTTACCAAAGAACTGTTTCACTAGTTAACAATTTTTGAGGTTTCCATTGCAAATTTTCTTTCCAAAGCAGACTTTTAAGTGATATATCTGACCACCTTAAAATGAAAGGGAAAGGCAACTAACGTGTAGCAAGCATTTCCTTGTGTACCAAGCTTGGTGCTTTGTGTGTGTTATCTCTTGATCTTTACAGAGACTTATCCATTTTACAGATGTGGAAGTCGAGATTCAAAGATGACACAGGTAGCAATGCTGGGCATCAAGCTAAAGTGTCATACCACGCTGGCCTCTTCCTAAAAGTAAGTCTTGCCTGAATTAGCATGGAAAATGACTCAAGGTGAAGGGAGGATATATCATTTCCTTCTGTCTTTTGTCACCATTGTTGAGATGGCAGCTACTACCCATCATATTTGCTAAAGAGGAAAAGTGACTTTTTAAAACCTCCTGGTTTTAAGGGTGAAGTTAAGTAACTGGAATAAAGTAAAAACAGAGAAGAACCAACTAGAAGGACACAAACTGAATATGCAGAATCACCCAAAAAAGATTAATCAGCAGAGGAATGTTGCTGGGTAATATACTTTGAAAATGCCATATCAACACCATATACATTGGCTAAAATCTAGACATATAATCTAAGCAAGACCCTCTAAACTGGTGAGTTTTAAATTCTTTATGTTTAACAGAGAAGCAGCAGGAGGCCGCCTTATTCTTTAAGAAAGAGGAGGAATGAATAGATTTCTCGCTGATAGAGCTGAGAAAGGCATCTCCTAGGCTCTTGCATCACTTGTGTTAATATGCAGGTCCTCAGAGCTGCAGCTTTCTCATGAACATTGTACTGGAACGTTCTCCTCTGTTCCTCTCTGGGAATCTGCAGACAGTTCATGTGGAAGTCTCTCTCCCAGTCTGAAAGAATTAAATAGAATATTATAATTACTCAGAGTTTAATATATGCTACAACTGTTTTTGCTGGCTTGGCGTTTAAAGATGCAAATGTTCCAATCGCTTCTAGAAACATGACATTATAAAAGGGACTACTGTAATTAGGAATAAAACTGTTCAGTCCTCATTAACCAGAAAAGCAGTTTCTAAACCCAGGGAGGCTCTACTTTTATTCCAAGAAAAGTCAGAAAGATGGCGCCGCAAGAGCCTAATAAAGATTTTGGGTCAACTTGTGTTCACTGCAATTGACTAGGATCCATGTGAAATGATTTTTAAAAGGCAATGAACAACAAATACTTCTAACAGAAGAAAACTAATCAGAGAAAAGCCTGAAGAATCATCTTAAGCACACTCTTCTTTAAAGTTTCACTATTATTTTATTCTTGATTGCCCAGATTCATTCAGCCTTAATGCATTGTTAAAGAGTCTGTCTTATTAGACAAGGATGTTATGGTAACTGGTTGTAAGGCTACTGTTCTCCTGGTTACAACATGTGACTAGAAAAATGCTTTCTTAATTGAGGCTTAGAGTGATAAGTCCCTGGTGACTCAAAACAGTTAAGGAGTGTGTATAAAACTGAGCACAGGCTAACCTTGAAGATGATGGCAGCCTTTACTTTGGTTCTTTAATCTGCACATCCATTTCTGTCCTGCCGGAACTGTCTACACCGACGACTCACTGTGGCATTAGTCATGGTAAGAGCCAAATGTGTTCTAAGCCTGTGCCTTTTTATACCTGTCAAAGGGAATTTGGTCACTGAAATCACAAGTGAGCCATGTTATAAGGTGTTTAACTGTGAGGTAGTCTCCCACATAGGACGAAGGCAAGAACATTTGGAAGGAATGTGATTTATTTATGTTCTCTGCATAGGTACTTGCAACGTGTCTGCTTCTGAGAAAAGCAACGTCCATAGATTGCAGATAGCGCATTATCTAGCCCTCGTTCTTTCTTTTAGCTGAAGTTCTTATCACCCATGTTTCAAAACCTAATTAAGTGATGGTTCATTCATAACTAAAGGACACTGGACAGGAATTAGGCTCCAGTCTCTTCTTTGTCACTAACCAGCTCTGTGGCTCTCAGCAAATTAGCTCTCCAGTGGGACTCTGTTGCTTTGTCTTGTAATAATAACAGCTCTATTTATTAAACACTTTTTCTGCAGTAGGGCTTTAATAAGCACTTTAATTGGATTATTTCATTTAAACCTCATAATAACCCAATGGGTAGGTTCTATTTTAACCTACATTCTGCAGATGAGGGAGTTGAGGCATAGAAAGCCGAAGACTTTGTCTAAGGTGACACAACTTCGATGTGAAAGAGCCAGGATTTGGTTACGTTTCTGCTGAACCTACAGACTACATGTTTATCTTATTGCCAGACTACTCCACCCAAGAATTGATGGAGCAGGGAGATTTTCCTGCTCCACAAATTCTTAATTGTACTTAGAAATGAGTTGGCTTAGGCCGGGCGCGGTGGCTCAGGCCTGTAATCCCAGCACTTTGGGAGGCCGAGACGGGCAGATCACGAGGTCAGGAGATCGAGACCATCCTGGCTAACACGGTTGAAACCCCATCTCTACTCAAAAATACAAAAAACTAGCCGGGCGAGGTGGCGGGCACCTGTAGTCCCAGCTACTCGGGAGGCTGAGGCAGGAGAATGGCCTAAACCCGGGAGGTGGAGCTTGCAGAGCCGAGATCGGGCCACTGCACTCCAGTCTGGGCGATAGAGCGAGACTCCGTCTCAAAAAAAAAAAAACCAAAAAAGAAAAGAAAGAAATGGGTTGGCTTAACTCATGTAGCATGTCTGTGCTGCTATATGTAATTTGATTTTTTAATTTTTTAAATGTTTTCGTCTTGTTTTCCCAGCCAGAGTAAAATGTCCAGATGAGTTAGTGGAAAGAGTACTTTCTATAGGATAATGAGTGAGGTTATCTGCCCTGATAAATTCTTTCCTTTATTAATAGAGATAATAATGCCTGGCTTATAATGTTTCGATACTTTAAGTACAAAATGGCTATAAGGTGGATAGCAGCACTGTATAAAGAGAATTCGTTTCTAGTATTTTAAAATATTAGCTCTCTCAGGAAAGACTCCTTCTTAAACAATGTATTTGCCAGGTCATGTCATGTTGTGAGATGCTAAAGTAGACGCGTTGATCATTACTTTGTGGTTTTTTCAATTTAGAAAAGAATTCTTAAACACACTGTTATTTATCTTCGCACTATTAATTAACGTAACAGGGAGAACAGTTTAATGGTGAATGTGAAACCTTTATTGAGTACCTGAATTTGTCCTAAATGTTATCTCACTGAATTCTCACCATTGCTCTATGAGAAAAATGTGAGAAAACCGAGACTCAGAGATGTTAGGTAACTTCCCTAGGACATACAGCCTTTTGTTGAGAACTGGCACTGAGTCAGAGCTTTAGCTCTCTCCAGAGACCAGAGTTTCTACCATGTCATACTGAAGATATGAATATTCATTAAGATTTTTGTGCTTAAATATCTGTGTGTGTATTGTTCATGGTTTATTAAAATATCCAACTGAATAGCCAACATTTTCATAATAAATATTATGGTGATAGAACATTACAACTTAAAATCATGAAAGTACATATTGGAAAAGACCTTAAAATCTGCAAGCTCAACAAGTGATTCATTGCTTTTCCAGCTGCTGCTTGAACATTGCCTGCAAGGTGGAACTCACTGCCTCAAGGGCAAACAATTTCGTCTTTAACGCGTAGAAAGTGTTACCACTAGACTGTCCATCAGGCATCTCAAATTTAACATGTCCAATACTTAATTCATAAAGTTGTTTCATAATTTTGTTTATAGTCAATTGAGGAGCGGGGCTTACCAGAGAAAAGCGGGCGCTAATAAGGATAACATTATTCCATCAATAATTAACCACAGATGATATGTTAAGCATTCATTTTTATTTTATTACTAAGGCCAAAGAAAGAGGTCAGTAAAAATTGTTACCTTATCTCCTTGGGATTTTCCAAGATCACCTTGTTAGAGCTTAATGCTCCATTTATGTTAGAAGACAATTGCGTCAGTCAGAGTTCCAAGCAAAAAGCAGCCGGTACATTCAAAAGGGTTTGAGGCATGTTAATGAAGGGACATTTACAAAGGTATGGGCAGAGTTCAAGGAAATCAATAGAGTAGTCCTTCACCACTGCAAGCATTTCAAGGATAGCAATAGTAAAGAACCATTCGCAGCTGTAGGCATGAGAGAGTGAGGAAGGAGCAGGTTTCACAGGGCAAGTGACGATACAAGATGACACCCCCTCCCCTACCTCCAGAGAAACTGTGGCCTCAGGTGGAGGCATGCTGCCTGGAAACTCAACCAGGAGAACCGATACCCTGACCCCACTCTCTCTACCACCTGCAGAGCTCCTGTTGGTGGCTGAGTTCTCGCTCCTACTAACTGGAAGACAGAAGACAAAATTCCTTACTAACACGGCCCAGGACACAATATTACATGTCGTCCAACACATTACCTGAGTCTTTTCTCTTCCTACTCCTCTCTGGACACTTATCCTTACCATATTCTCCCATTTCTATCTCCTAAATCAGCAACAGGAAGGCCAACTAGTAGATCACGAAGGGAAATAATAATCCTACAGCTCTAGGAGGTTTTGCCATGTGACACTGTTAGCATGTATCTCTTGGATTGTACAAATTAATTCTAAAAGAAATTTTATGACCTCTCTTCCATATTTTTGTATCATAATTAGCAGACCAAACTGGCTGATAGGCATGTATAAATTTTATACGCATACCAATGTATATTTAGAGACTATTTAGTGTTCACATATCAAATAAACTTTTTTCTTTTGCTCTGATTCCTTTGTGAGACTTATCTAACTGTTCTTTGTTAAAGCCTTTATTAAGCTTTAGACACTGGTAATGTAAGTTCTAATCTCTGAATTACTATTCTAATTGCTTTACCCTATCCCCAATATCTTCAAAGCCTTGCCTTTCGGGAATTATGTCTTAGCTAAAAGTTTTCTGAGACCAAAATTTTCTGAGCAAGCAGTCTCAGAACCAGATTTTCCAATGGGATCTGCTTACATCATTGAAGATAGGAGGTCTGATAAATATAATTTATATCAGACAAGCCAGGTACATTGCGAGAAAAAAGGCCATCCTTTATTTTATTGTAGAACTCTTGAGCTGGAGTTGACACACTTGAAAGACAAGTTCAAATAAACTTTTGGACCCATTTTTCTTGAATATTGATGTGACAGTCTCTTCATAGGTATTTTGAGCTTGAGATAGCTTTTTAAATTCATTTAAATCACATATTGGTTTACCCCACTGTGCACATTACAACAAATCTGACAGTGGAACATCAGTCAAAACCGACACATCTTGGTGATAAGAATGACAGATTTTTGGCTGGGCGCGGTGACTCATGCCTGTAATCCCAGCACTTTGAGAGGCTGAGGCAGGCGGATCACGAGGTCGGGGGATTGACACCATCCTCGCTAACACGGTGAAACCCCGTCTCTACAAAAAATACAAAAAAAAAAAAATTAGCTGGGCATGGTGGCGGGCACCTATAGTCCCAGCTACTCAGGAGGCTGAGGCAGGAGAATGGCGAGAACCCGGGAGGCGGAGCTTGCAGTGAGCCGAGATCGTGCCACTGCACTCTAGCCTGTGCAACAGAGCAAGACTCCGTCTCAAAAAAAAAAAAAAAAAGAATGACAGATTTTTATGCGCATGAGCAGAATGAGGGCAATATTTTGTCTTAAAAAATAGCTAAGACATCAGCAAGTTAGGCAGTGAGGTCTTCAGAGCTCCATAATTCTGTACCATGTGTTTATTTTTACCCCTTGATGTTAGTAGTGTGGCGGGTACACTGAGAAGTAAGCCTTTTAAAGTCATATACTTTATTCAAGTATTTATTGAACCTCTTCTTTGAGGTAAACATGGCAACAGAGGTGGGACATGAAATAAGAAATAAAACATCATCCCTCTCCTTAAAGAACTGGTAGTTTAGATGGGTGACAGTGTCACAACAAAATGAGGGGAACTTCTGGAAGCAGAATGTTGTCAGAGGCTCTGTTCCAAAGGCGTCTTTTCATTTGTTTAGTGCCATAGTCACTAAGCAGGCAAGTACCCATGAGACATTAGGTAAGAAGATACTGGGGTTATACATGTACCATGGGCTTAATAAATCACGACTATTGTGATTACCAATTGGTCCTGTCTCAAAAGTAGTATCACATGCACCTCATTCTCCCATCCTCATGACACTGTGTTGTCCAGATCCTCATTAGTTCTCAGGTTGAGCAGTTGCAACCGACCCCTATCCAGCTTCCTGGTTTAATATTCAAGATTACTTTCTATTTACTCTTCTTAAATCTATTCTCTGCCACCTTTGTAAAATGTGAATCTGGTAGTTACATTTCCCTTCTTAAATGGCTTTACAATTTCCCACGTCCACGAAGATAAGGTCCAAACTTGCCAATGAGCTCCACGGTGATCTGATTCCTGTCGATTGCTCCAACACCTTCCCATGGCCTTTCCATGGATCCTGCTGTAGTGACCTAAGGGTTCGCCAAACTCAACTTCTGCTTCATGCTCTAATGCCTCCATGTCTCTTGCATGGTGTTGGTTTGCCTGGGCCAGTCTTCCCCTTTCCTTTTTTAACTCTACTCCTGTTCTAGAGGTCTAGCTCAATTTCTCCCCATCTCTATCACCACCTCTCAAACACCATCATCTATTTCTGCAAAAGCTTCCTAACTTCTACTTCACTCCACAACCACTCTTGCCCCTTCCAGTCCATTCTTGACTGCTAGGATAAAGATAACCATTATCCATCCCTAATCCTATCATCCATAGGATAAAGAGCAATATTCTTATCAGGGCCTATGTAGGGGGCCCTACCAGGCCCTGCTTGTCTCTCCAGTCTCATATCCTCTTTATGCAGCTTGCTCCAACCACAACTACCTTATTGCATGTGCTTGAATGCCGTTGAATGTCATGTTTCCTCTGCCATAGGCTTTGCACATGCTGGTCTCTCTTCTTAGATTGCTTGCCCACCTCTCCTACCCATTCCACAGATCTCAGCTCAAAAATTGCTCTGAGAAGCAAGCCTTCTCTGAACCTTAGTCTAGATTAAGTTTCTTTATTCTGCGTTTTCATAGAAAAGTGTTTCTTTACTTCATAGAATTCACCTCAGTCTGCAGTTGGGTGATGACTCGGTTAGTGTCTATCTCCATCCCAAAGTCAAGTTTCACGAAAGACGAACAGCATCTGTTTTTGTCCGTCATTGAATTTCTAGCCTAGCATAGTGCCAGTCACAAAAGGGGCACTCAAAAAAATTTAAACAGTGAATCAATCAATCCACTAAGGCTCTTCCTCAGTTGCTTCATTTGAAAAGCCTTGATACCATCATCACCACTATTATCTTATATATCTTCTTTGGAAAAATGTCTATTCAATTTCTTTACATATTTTTAAAGTGGATTGTTTTTATCTTTTTGCTGTTGAGTAGTAAGAGTTCTTTTATATTCTGGATACTGGGCTCTTACCAGATAAATGATTTGCAAATATTATCTCCTATTCCATGGACTGTCTTTTCACTTTCTTGATAATATCCTTTGAAGCATAAAAATGTTTAATTTTGATGAAGTCCCACTTACTCCTTTTTTCTTTTCTTGCTTGTGTTTTTTGTGTCATATCTAAGAAACCATTGCCAAATTCAAGATCATGAAAATTTACCCCAATGTTTTTGATCCATAAAGTTCTTTTGACTTTTAAAATTCTATAAGATAAGTCATTGCTGGTCACCTATTACACACAAAGAACTATTGGGATTTCAGGGGAAACTGGATATTGGAGACTCAAGCATCAGAATGGATAAGGCATCATTTTAGTGTTAGAATTAGGTCCCAAGATTGAAACTTCAGAAGTGCCAGGATGTGACTGAGTTATATGTAGACAGAGATTTGGGATAGAAGTCTTTAAATATAGATTCCAAGGTAACTTAAGAGGACCTCTAATTAAAACAGTTAAAGCAACATTCCAAAATACGTAAAGGCAAATAATAAGCTCTGAAGAAAACTGGAAAAAAAATCTGACAAATTCCAAGCCTTGCTTGAACTAAAGAACACAATGCTATTTGTGTAGAGGGAAAATGTTAACAAATGCTACATAAAGTTGTGGCCTGAATATAGAAAAAGTCATCCTAGATAGTGCAGGAAAAGGAAAAAACTTAGTTTCTAATTTAGCTCTAAGCAAGATAAGAAAAAGACTTGTCTGATACATAGTAAATGCTAAGTAAAGAGTTTGTTGGATGTAAAATAAAATTGCTGAAAGAATAATGGAATATCCTGTGAAGAGGAAATGCTCAATAATGTATTTGTTGAATTAAAAAAACTACTCATAGAAAATAAGTGAATTTGATGTGACCAATAGAAACGCTCTTCCACTGAGAAATGACATTTTAAAGTAAATTGTTAATCAAGAATAAGTAAATAACCACATTTCAGAGAGTAGCATCTCTGAAAAGAAACAAAAAGAAAGGAAGGAAGGAAGCAAGCAAGTAACTAATCTGTAGACACGATATTAGCAAAAAAAAAAAAAAAAAAAGACCAAAAAAAAAACGGTCTTGTGAAAGATAAATTATTCAGACCACAGGGATACAGCCATTTACTATAGGAGGAGGAAAAAACAAAATCATAATAATAGTCTAGTGTTATTCTTATTTAAATATGTTAACTTAAAATAAACATACTATTTCCTCCTCGCTTCCCTGCTCTCCTGTCCTCTCCTATGGGCTCCTCTCCACACCTTTTCTATCTCCCTTTTGTACTCTAAATAATATTTTAGCAATAACAGGACAAGGATACAGATATGGGAGTGATATTGTTTATTACCTGTGAACAGTAGTTTATACTACTGTTAATAATAGTGTATATATACCAGGTTTCTGTTTTGTTGAAATTAATTAAGACAGAGAAGTCAAATAATAACCCCTTAAAACATTCTATACCATAACCATGGTGGTGGTTTCAATACTCCATACATTTGTCAGAACTCATCAAATTTTACACTTAAGTACATATTATACCTCAATAAAGCTGACAAAAAGGAAATAGAAAGGTCAACCATAAGCAGTTTAATTGTGCAGGGAGAAGTGGCCTACTGCCCTCCAGCTGGAGAAGTGTTACCAAGCCTAGACAGTCCAGCAGGATGGCATTTACCATGCAAAAAGTAGAGAGATGTTATTAATAAGCACATCACAGAATTCAAATAGATTTTATAGTCTCTGATTTGGTCTTGGAAACCAAGTCATGTGCCTTAGCACAAAAATGAAAATGGCAGTAACAACCAGAATTCAAGGGATTTTGAAAATTATGAGCATAGGATCAACATGGTAAATGATAGAAATTTGACATTTAGCTTTCTGCTTAAAAACATTCTGGTTTTTAACGAAGATCAGTAATATAAAAATGGTAGATGATACCAGCTCATACCCAATAGAATGGCTACTATCAATTAAAAAAATAAAAACCAGAAACCAGAAAATAACAAGTGCTGAAAGGATGTGGAGAAATTGGGAACCCTTGTGTACTGGAGGTAGGAATATATAGTGGTATGACCATTATGAAAAACAGTATGGCAGTTCCTCAAAACATTAAAAATAGAATTATGATACGATCCAGAGATTTCACTTCCAGGTTTACACCCAAAAGAATTGATAGCAGGAAGCAGAACAGATATCTGTATACCTATGTTCATAGCAGCAGTATTATGTGCAATTGCCAAAAAATAAAAGCAACCCAGTATTTATTAACAGATGAAGAGGTAAGCACAAGGTTGTATACACATAAAATGGAATGTTATTCAGCCTTAAAAAGGAAGAAAATCCTGTCATATGCTACAATATACAAGAAACTTGAAGGGATTATGCTCAGGGAAATAATCCACTCACAGAAAGACAAATACTCTATGATTCCACTTACATGACATACCTAGAGTAGTCAAAATCACAGAGACGGAAAACGGAAAGGTGATTGCCAGTGTTGCTGTAGGGGAGGGGGAGACATGGGAGGGAGAAGATTGGAAGAGACTTCTGTTTTCTCTAGAGAGGGAGGAGTCAAGCAGGTGGCTTGCATGGGATTGTAGACTCAACTTTTCAATGTCTCTTCCATTCCTCCAATGATAAAAGGAGGCGCTTGGTAATTAAAAGACTCCCTAGCTGTTGAACAGAAGTAACAAATAGCAACATGAGGAAAGGAACAATGAAGAAAGTGGCTGAGAACAGCGGAAGTTCACAAAAGCAAAGTTGCAAACCATTTTATAAGTGGGAGAAGGAAATGGTGAATTCAAAAGTTGTAAAACAAAGGAGTGACAAAACACCTGAGCAAGAAAGAGCAAGATACTCTACAGAAATGTGCTAGGGTCTGGGGTGTTTAGCTGATGAGCAGAGCTATTGACTGGCCAACATTTGGTTGAAAAACACCATGTTTTCCATAGGTATCCAATGTTTATTGCCTAAGTGTTAGTTCTGAGGAAACACCCAGCAAATTATAATATTCATAAGCAGATATTTTATAAGTAGAAGTCATGGATATGCCCACAGAAATCAAAAAGCAGAAAGTCACACTGTTCAGATTAATATATTTTGAGATTCTTTTTAATGAAAATTCTTATTTATTTTGTGTCAGAAGAACACCAGGGAATAAAATTATTTTGAAAAGAGGCTAAGTGGAGTATAATTCATAGTCTCCCTCAAAATCGGGAAAAAAGTAATTGTATCCAAAAAAATTTTTATATCTAGTTATTTGAGGTGGTACTTAAGTCTTTCCTAAAATGATTATTCAGGGAAAATTACTCGGTTGGGATTATCCTTACTTTCTATAACTCCCTTTTTTTTTTCCTGGTACGTGGCTTTAAGCCAGTCCTCTGATTCTTAGAATGCTCAAAAAAAAAAAAAAAAAAAAAAAAAAAAAATGAATTAAGGAAAAGGAAAGAAAATTCAAATAAGTCAATGGGGCTGCTTGGCAGTAGTGAACATAAAGCATGTGATGAGGAAGGGGCTGAAATGAACTAAAAGCAAGGCAACTGCTTTTTTCAATAATACTATTTCTATCCTCCATTTCCATAGAAGAAAGCAAGCTAAAATGGTATAACAAAAATAGTGAATATTTATCAGACTGAGTGTATGGTGTGCCAAGGCCAGTCCTAAGTGCTTTGTATGTACAAACTCATGTAATATTCACAGCAACCCTGTAAGGAAGATATCAGTAAGAGCCGATTGTTACACTTTCAGGAATTTGGTGAGCCTGTTGGTAGCTTGAAATCAGCCATTGCGGCAATACTTACATCATGGAAATTTAAAATATGCTACAAATCAGAGACTTCAGGGTGAGAGCCGTTTGTTAAACATTTTCCAGAACAAAACCGCGACTGTCTTCGTTCACAGATGGGTAAACTGGGGCACAGAAAAATGGAGTGATTTGCCCATAATCATGCAACTAGTAGTTGGTGGAGTTGAAATTTTATCCCAGGCAACACCACCTGGGAGCCCAAGCTTTCAGTCATCATGTTATACTGCTTATGATTTGACTAAAATGCATTGGCTGGATTTACAAAGCCTGGGTCCCAATTTGGATTCATCTGCTACTCACTGTTAAAGCTGTCTGAGTCTGAAGACATTTCATAATAGAATGCTTCACATTTATCTTTGCTATATCATAAATAAAATATATTATGTGAAAATGCAAAATAAGCCTTCTTTTCATTCTTTTCTTTCTTCCCTTTTCCTTTCTTCTTCTTTTTCCTTCCCTTCCCTTCTCTTTCTTTCCCTCCCTCCCTCTCTCCTACCCTCCCTCTTTTCTTTCCTTCTTTCCCTCTTTTCTTTCCTTTTCCCTCCCTCCCTCCCTCCCTTCCTTCCTTCCCTCCTTCCTTCCCTCCTTTCTTCCCTCCTTTCTTCCCTCCCTCCCTCCCTTCCCTCCCTCCCTCCCTCCCTCCCTCCCTCCCTCCCTTCCCTCCTTCCCTCCCTCCCTCCCTCCCTCCCTCCCTCCTTCCTTCCTTCCTTCCTTCCTTCCTTCCTTCCTTCCTTCCTTCCTTCCTTCCCTCCTTCCTTCCCTCCCTCCCTCCCTTCCTTCCTTCCTCCCTCCTTCCCTTCCTCCATGGATTATGTCTAAGGTGTTGAGTAGGACGTATGTGAATCTTACGGGACTTTTGGCAGCATTTAAGGAGGACTGGAGTGTTTTTTCTCCCTAATGCTTTCTCATCATCATAGAAAGCAGAACAGCTGTGCTGACAATGGGCACCATCATCATCATTAATAAATATTTATTAAGCACTCCCTTTGTCCTGAACTCTGAGGACATATTAAGGTAGAAGATATGGTCTTGGAGCTTGTCAAATGAGTATCTCAGGTATTAAAACAAGTGGAAATTGTTCAAAAGAGAGAAGAGAGTAACCACAATGGGTGGGGCAGCTGGGGAAGCCTCGGGGAGTGTGATGGGGAGGAATAGAACAGCACCTGTACTAAAAGAAGCATAAAAGGGGAAGTGGGCGTTATAGGTGGGAGGAATGGTTTGAAGGAAAGCACTAAGGCAATTAACATTTTGGTGTTTGGAATAAATCGGTAGTAGAGTTTGGCCTACATAGAAGAAGAGGCTAAAAAGAATGGATTCCTGTTTGAGGAGGTCCTTTGGTGCTTGACTAAGGAGCCGAGTCTTCATTTTCTGAGCAGTAAAGAATCACCCAAGGTTCTTGGCTGGGTGTGGTGGCTCATGCCTATAATGCCAGCACTTTGGGAGGCTGAGGTGGGTGGATCATTTGAGGTCATGAGTTTGAGACTAGCCTGGCCAACATGGTGAAACCCCATCTCTACTAAAAATACAAAAATTAACTGGGTGTGGTGGCACATGCCTGTAATCCCAGCTACTCAGGAGGCTGAGGTGGGAGGATTGCGTGAACTCGGGAGGCAAGGGCTGCAGTGAGCCAAGACTGTGACACTGCACTCCAGCCTGGGTGACAGAGATGCCCCTGAAAAAAAAAATCCCTCAAGGTTCTTGAGTACATGAAAGATGCATAAAACAGTGCTGTGAATAAGATTAAAGTTAGTCAGACATGTAGATTGAACTGGGGGACAGAATTACTAGAAACAGAGAGAATAGTCATACAATAATCTATTATGAAGGCTTTAACAATGAAAATCCTTAGGGAATACTTAGAATTATAAGCAAGATACAATGGGAATTGTAAACTGTGATTATGGTACAAAAAATACGTGATGAAAAAGATTGGAAAGAACTACAACTAAATTAGCACAGTGATTAGGTTGAGCCTGTGGAATTTAGGATAATTTTTTTCTTTAATCAAATATTTGGTAATATAATTTGTCAGTACAAAAAATACATGCAAATAATAAGAGTTATTGACAACAAAAGAGATGCTTGCACAAGACACTAAATTTTAGGTAAAATGAGGAATTATGCTTTAGACGTGGTAAAATGAAGGAAAACCATTCAAACATGCATGGCTTCGGGCAGTTGGAGACATTGAACTAAAATTTGTGGGGAGTAGTGAAGATTTGACACCTTGTTTTCTGAGCATGGGAGTGACCAAGAGTTCTGAAAGGGCATTCAAAGGAAGATGGACTGAGCAAGAAGGCCTAAAATGTGGGGATTTGGCCAAGAAGGTGCAGAAGGGCAAGTGTAAGTGAAGTCCATGGAAGGAACTGATCATAATTTACCTTAGAAAAAGGAGAAGTATTAAGTTAGGACAAAAAGACCAATGCAATTTAGTAGATTAAAAAGTAATTGACTTCTAAGAGTTAAAAAAAATTAGAGCAGATAATAATCATTCTTTGTAACTTCTTAGACAGATGGAACTAAAAAAAAATAGTAGCTTGATTTACTGAGTGTTTCCCCGTGTTGGAAGCATAATATGTGCATTAAATCTATTGTCTTACGGCCGGGCGCGGTGGCTCAAGCCTGTAATCCCAGCACTTTGGGAGGCCGAGACGGGCGGATCACAAGGTCAGGAGATCGAGACCATCCTCGCTAACACGGTGAAACCCCGTCTCTACTAAAAAATGCAAAAAAACTAGCCGGGCGGGTTGGCGGGCGCCTGTAGTCCCAGCTACTCGGGAGGCTGAGGTAGGAGAATGGCGTAAACCTGGGAGGCGGAGCTTGCAGTGAGCTGAGATCCGGCCACTGCACCCCAGCCTGGGCGACAGAGCAAGACTCCGTCTCAAAAAAAAAAAAAAAAATTCAATTGTCTTTTATAATCCTCATAACAATGCATTGTGTTAGGTGCCATTATAATAACCCCCATCTTCAGATGAGGAAACTGAGACAGAGTTTAAGATAGCCGGAACCTTAGAAATGTTTTGGAGCACATTCTCTCATGTTATGAATGAAGATAAAAGGGTTCACAGGTGATCTGCCATGTCCAAGGTCGCTTGACTTGCCCAAGATGGAACTTCATTTGATGAAATGGAGTTCACATTCTCTTTTGTTGATGGCCAACCCATCTCCTAGTGTTGCTGAGCCCTGCCATCAATAAGCATGTTATGGATTATTTTCAAAATTGATATGGAAAGGACTTCAGCAGTATTTCCTCATACATACTTTCCACATTTTCTCAATATATACGTTGTCAAAGGTGCAAAATTTTTTTTCTTTAATGAGCTTTTTGAAAACTATTTATTTAAGAGACAAGGCCTTGCTCTGTTGCCTAAGCTGGAGTGCAGTGGTGCAGTCGTAATCTAGACTGAAGCCTAGAACTCATGAACTCAAGCAATCTTCTTGTCTCAGCCTCCCAAAGTGTTAAGATTACAAGCGTGAGCCACTGCACCAGACTTAAATGTGCAAATGTTGATGCTTACATCACTCAGTGTTCTTTGGTTTTTCCAAGTAGCTTTCCTTTTTCATTATTGGCAACATTATTTCAGATGCCACATATGGCAACTCTTTTTAAGCCTAGCAGTGCATCCATCACTAAAGTGAATTTTCTTTTTTCCTGGAGAAAGGGCATGGTGGATGTTATTCAGGAAAGAGGAACAGTTGTGATGACTCAGAACACTGATTAAAAGTTTAATTAAGTCCTAGCTAATGCAATAAGACAAGAAAAAGAAGTAAAAGGTATACAGATTGAGAAGGAAGTAATAAAATGGTCTTTGTTCACAGATGACATAATCATCTATATAGAAAATCTGAAAGAATCACAAAAATCCTCCTGGAACTAACAAGCAATTACAGCAAAGTTGCAGGATACAGGTTAATATACAAAAGTTAATTACTTTACTATATACCAGCAATGAATAAGTAAAATTTTAAATTAAAAAGACAATACCATTTACATTAACACACCCCAAAATGAAATACTTAAGTATAAATCTAACAAAATAGGTACAAAATATATGTGAAGAAAATTATAAAATTCTGATGAAAGAAATCAAAAAGGAATTAAATAAATGGAGATATATTCTATGTTCATAAATAGGATGACTCAATATTATCAAGATGTCAGTTCTTCTCAACTTGGTCTATATATTTAATGTAATGCTAACAAAAAGCTCAGCAAGTTGTTTTGTAGGTAATGACAAACTGATTCTAAGGTTTATGTGAAGAAGCAAAAGACTCAGAACAGCCAACACAATATTGAAGGAGAAGAACACAGTTGGAAGACTGACACTACTTGACCTCAAGATTTACCATAAAGTTATGGTAATCAAGACAGTATGATATTAGTGCAACAGTAAACAAATAGATCAAAGGAACGCAATAAAGAGCCCAGAAGTGAATCCATATAAGTATAGACAACTGATCATAAAAAAAATAAATAAAAATAAAGGAATCTAGGCACAGAGCTTCACAAAAATTAACTCAAAATATACCATACACCTAAATGTAAAACACAAAACTATAAAACTCTTGAAAGATAACATAGGATAAAATCTAGATGATGTTGGGTTTGGCTCTTTAGATATAGAGGTACAATCCATAAAAGAAATAATTGATAAGCTGAATTTATTAAAATTGAAAACTTCTGGTCTGCGAAAAGACAATGTCAAGAGAATGAGAAGACAAGCCACAGACTGGGAGAAAAATTTGCAAAAGCCCTGATAAAGGAGTGTTATCCAAAATATACAGAGAACTCTTTTTTTTTTTTTTTTTTTCCCCCGAGATGGAGTCTCGCTCTGTCGCCCAGGCTGGAGTGCAGTGGCTGGATCTCAGCTCACTGCAAGCTCCGCCTCCCGGGTTTACGCCATTCTCCTGCCTCAGCCTCCAGAGTAGCTGGGACTACAGGTGCCCGCCACCACGCCCGGCTAATTTTTTGTATTTTTAGTAGAGACGGGGTTTCACCATGTTAGCCAGGATGGTCTCGATCTCCTGACCTTGTGATCCGCCCATCTCGGCCTCCCAAAGTCCTGGGATTACAAGGTTGAGCCACCGCGCCCGGCCTACAGAGAACTCTTAAAACTCAACAAGAAGACACAAACAACCCAATTTAAAAATGGCCCAAAGAACTTAACAGACACCTCACTAAAGAAGATATACAGATGGCAAATAAACATGAAAACATATGCCACATCATATGTCACAGGGAAATGCAAATTAAAACAACAGTGAGATACTGCTACATACCTATTAGAATGACCAGAATCCAGAACACTGACAGTAGCATGGTTACTGTCTGGTGAAGTAACCAGACAGTATGAAGCTGTCTGGTGAAGCTGTGGAGCAATGGGAACACCCATTCACTGCTGGTGGAAATGCAAAATGTTACAGTCACTTTGAAACATAGTTGGTGATTTCTAGCAAAACGAAATATATTCTTACCATACAATCTGGCAATCACACTTCCTGGTATTTACTTAAAGGAGTTGAAAACTACTGTTGACACAAAAATGTGCACACTAGAAGTTTATTGGAACCTTATTCGTAACTGTCAAAACTTGGAAGCAACCAAGATGTCCTTCAGTAAGTGAAGGACATCTTGGACATACATAAACCATTGTCTGGATATACATAAACTATGGTATATCCAGACAGTGGAATATTATTCAGCACTAAAAATAAATGAGTTAGGAAGCCATGAAAAAACATGGAGGGAACTTAAATGCATATTACTTAGTAAAAGAAGCCAATCTGAAAAAGCTGCTTTATTTTTTCTGAAATACCTACTGTATTATTCCAACTATATGACATTCTGGAAAAGGCAAAATTATGAAGAAAATAAAAGATCACTGGTTACCAATGGTTGAAGCAAAGGGGATGAATATACAGAGCACAGAGGATTTTTAGGGCAGTGAAAATACTCTGTATGATACTATACTGGTAGATAAATGTAATTATAGATTTGTCCGAACCCATAGAATGCATAGCACTAACTGTGAATATTAATTAAACTATGAACTTTGGATGATAATGATGTGTCAATGGAGGTTCATCAGTTGTAAAAAATGTACCACTTTGGTGTGGGATGTTAATAATGGGGGAAGCTAAGCATGTGTTGGGGAACAGACAGTATATAGGAAATCACTGTACCTTCCTTTCCTTTCAATTCCACTGTAAACCTAAAACTGCTCTGAAAAAGTCTTAAAAAGAGTGTCATTAATGTCATGAATTGACAATTCAACCCTACAAAAGAAGCTGTTTAGGTTATAAGTTGCCTAAGTGGTCTTACCTTTCAATGTTTATGCAATACTTTAAGTCTCAGATGGAGACAGTTTCTAGATATTTTTTCCTGGTTTTCAAAAATGCCCTGAATACTATATTGCAAATCAGCAAAGACCAGATACTGTACCTTTGACTATGACCAGAAACTAACAAATCCATCATGACACTACTAAAACATTAGGCCCTATAACCGTTAAGAGCAAATTTCACAGTCGAAACTCTCACCAAGGTGGGGAATTTTATAAATTTTGCTGTTAGCGTATGTGACATAAAAACGAAAATATAATAATTAACAAAAATTTTCACTGTCATTAATTTGAATTAGGTAAGTGTGTCCACTTTACTACATTTCCAAAAGTCTGAAATTATTGCATATGCAATTTTAGATATTCATTGTTAATTTGCTTTCAATTTTTGTTAAATTGTTACATTTAATATATTTGCATAGTCGTGGGGGCATGTTCACATATGCTAATTGTGGTTTGTATATTACCAGTATCCTTGTAAAAATGACTTACAAAGAATGATTCTATTAGAAAGTCGTAACTACTATTGAATTATTCTGATGTCCATGGATTCAAAATAGAAATAATTGATAGATATTCATAATATCTGGCTATTTGTCAATTGTGGAAAAAGAAGAACCAAGACTGACTTGTATGTTTTATTGTCATCCATCATTAACTGTTACTCATTTATCAAAAAAGATAGTTCAAATACAGGAACCCATTAGAAATTTTTATTTGAATAAGAATCATGGAATATAACCCATAAACTCCTGATCATAAGACCCATGTTTTAATAACCTGCTCTAAAAGCAGAATATTTAGGTAAGGGCAAGAAGTTTCTAACCTGTGTATCCCCTGTTGGCTCAAAGAATGTTTTTTAACTCATTATGAGTTAAAAGCCGTGGTGAGTTGTGTCCAACATTTTTTTAAAAAGAAGAAGAAATAGAATAGAAAATATTAACTTCAGAGGGCATTGTATTTAGTCAGGATAAGTATTGTTTTAGAAAACCTCATTTTAGTTACTGCGTGTTGGCTCTCAGATTCATACCTCATTTTTCCTTCGGCTCTGCTCTATAAGGCAGAGAGGGAGGGTGACCCTTGTGGGCTACACTTCCCATCTTCCTGTGTCAGCTGCAGTCAGGGCTGACTTCTAAGAGATGCTTACAAGCAAGAGACGGGACAGCTGGAACACAGGAAGAAGGCAGAAGGCGGAGTGTTCTCTTCTCTTTCTGCCTCTAGCTGCATCTCTACCAACAGTTGTACCTCCATCCCTCTAACTCCGAGAATCATCATGGTTTCAGGTTTCACTAGGCTACTCCGGTCTCTGGGCTTCATTAATTATCTCTTGGTTTCTCAAAGCCTAGAGGGGATAACTGATTTCTTACTGTTGCTACTCAATTCTTTAAAAGTTCTTAGCTCTTTCATCATCTATGTAACCAATTCCCTGAATTAAATTCCTTCTGTTTTCCTGGTCGGACCCTGACTGATACAATTCACTGTGTGAGTATGTTGAGTATGTGTATAACAGGTCATGATACATAATACATTTCTTACTGCTAGCAGTTTTGCACATTAGCATGCGATGGATGGTGCTGAGGTATTTCTTTAGTTGGTCACTGATGGTTATCACTGAGTTGCAGAACATGATCTTGGAGCATTTTTCCTCTTCTTTTAAGGGTAACTATTGTATAGTAGATGATCTACTGACTGGGAATGTGGACACCACCATTCTAATCTTAGTGGGTGATCTTGGGTAATCCATTCAAACATGTGTTCTAGTGTATTATGTTTACTTTATGCATGGAACCAGAGGTTCTGAGATTGATATGTATTTTTTAAACCAGTGGTTATTATAAGTTTCAATGGTACCATTTTAAGTAAGACTGATACATAGTCTGTAATAGCTTAAAGACCAGTGATGATAGCATTTGAAGACTGTTTAAAAGAATAGTCATTTATTTAGAACATGAAATTATGCTTTCACTATTATTTTCCTCAGTAAGTAGTTATTTATTATGTTAGCATTAGAAATAATAGCTCAACATTCTGGTCTTAAGTTCTTGGGAACATAATTGACATTGATATGGGCCAAGAGAACTGCAGACTATTAGGTAACTGTGGTTACAGGTAATGTCAGTTGATAAATCATACCATAAAATCCACCCCGATAAGTGGATATATTTTTAAAGTATTTTAATAAAATATAGGTAAAGGGTGAGATCAACCTCTTTAAGATTCAAATATACCCTCAAACCCTAAGTCCTAAGTATTAAACAACCACCAAACGGTTGTATATTGTGATGTTTTTAATCTGATCAGAGAATTCCTTGTTTTCCCCCATATTTAAGGAAAGTCTGCTATTGAAAGGTACCAAGTAGTCTTCTCAATAGTAAAATTCCAACAGGTATCACAATGTCTCTGGTAAGATGAGCAATTGAATATGCACAGTTCCAGATCAAATGTGAGCTTTTCCTTTAGGCCCAACACTCATTGAAGTCAGTGACTGTTCAGTTGAGTTTATCTGGAGGGGAGATAAAAGCTTCCTGCCCAGCATTAAACTTGCCCCATGCAGAATCCAGATGCTTGCAACTCTTTCCTGAAACTTTTTATATTTGTTTTATATATTCATCACTTTCTGGCTGGTAACACCATTGAAAACTAAAATAAAGTCATACCATTGTGGAATGTATTTTGTCCCTACCTGTGGAGAAACTAACTTTATTTTTCTCCAAAGCAGAATATTTATTTTGGGTTTCTAAAGAGTCATCTAATGTAATTTCAATAGTTGTATCCGCTTTGATATATTCCTGGCTTACTTTCTACTCATCTCTTGAATTTACATAGAACTTCAAGTGTAGAAAACAGGATTGAAAAAAGACAATAGTGAATTGTGCTTTTGTGTACTGAACTTGAAGTAAGAATCTGGTGAGTGACACAACATAAGCCAAGCTGGAAAAGGGTCACACACCAACAAAAAGCAATGAATAGTAACCAAAAAGATAAGCCCAATAACAGCTGAAGGTGGTCAAAAAGTAAAATACTGTAATAAAATCTCATATAACAGCATGGGAGAGGAATACACGGATTTAGCTGACGGGCTTAGAGGTAAGCTACAGTGTTACATTGGTACCAAAGCACATTATCAATCAGAGAAGCACAGTACAGAACAAAGGGTAGCAGGTGCAATGGCTGGCCAAACAAAAGTGAAAATAGCTGAACAATTTACAACAGAAAATTTGAGAACCTGAATTCATGTTCTGATTTCCTCATGTACAACTGCCCCCAAAGATGTGTCAAAACCTCAAAGACATATTGATGACAACACAAAAAAATCTTTCTAGTCTAGTCAACAATATATAACGCAGTACTATTGAGAAAATGCTTTAGAATAAACTTATCCTCAGAAAGCCCATCTCTAGAGACAAATGGAGTCCTTCTTTGGGCAGTTAGAGTGCATTTGGTTTATCTAAAAACACTGAGTTAGGATTTTAAAGGGTAGATATGTTTGGATATATAAAATGTGCACACCTAGTTTTATAAAAGTTATGGAGAGGATTAATTTCTTATCAGAAAATTATCCTAGGTTATTGAGGCTGCTGATACCTCTGGGTCAGTGATTCTTACCCCTTTTGGGGAAGATCCCCTTGAGAATCTGATGAAATGTAGAGACTCTGTCTGCAGAAAGCGTACATTAACATGATCCTAGAATTTTGAACACAGTTTCAGGGAATTCTTAGAAGCCTCAAAGATCATTTGTATTCCACCCCCATCAACCCTCCATTATGGATTAAGAACCCTGTACTGATGACAAATTTTGGGGCAGTTTTTACATGAGCAACACAGATTACTCTGAGTCTTGAGTTCTACCAAGCTTAGTTAAAAATTCTGATTTCATCATTTAGTCATCTCCAAGCTGTTTAATCACATCCCCCTTACAGTTAAAAAGCAAAAAAAAAAAAAAAAAAAAAAAAGATAGAGCATGATTTATGTATATTTATTCATAACACATGTATTCAATATTAATATATTATATACATTAAAAACATACACAAAATAGAAATTATAAAAGAATAAGATGAATATAATAGAAAATTTTCAATTATCTTGCTAATCATGCTATCATACAATCAATAGTATCTCATGGAAAAGTACATGCTTAGATCAGAATTCATCATTCATGAAAGTTAATATAAATCCAAATTTCAAATAGTCCTGGAAAATTGTGAATGTTTTTGACCTATTTCTTGTTAGATCTAATTAAGCTGTCATTGTTTTACTCCTCAACTTGACTGGAAAAGAGTTCTTAGAGGTTAAATTGGCAAATTTGATCCTGATTTTCACCTGTGCTTATATTACTGGTATTATCTCAATCTTCTATTTCTTCACAGGAATTGTTTTTTAAGCCACTTGCTCTCCAAATAAGAGAGTTGATTGGTTAAACCTAGATGATACAATCTTATGAATTTATTTAACGTGGAACCTGCAAACTTGAGGCAGTATCAATGCTTAAAAAGATGTCAATGACAATGAAAGAACCAGAAGGTGCCAGTATCACCCCTCTGCCTGTGGCGCTTTTTGTTTTTCAGTACTCTTCAGCTTCACTACATGACACATGACCAGTTTACTTAGGGACCATGTAAAGACTCTAGGGTCAAGGGTCAATGAGTATAATAAATACACATAAAGCTCTTTTTTTTTGTCCTGGCATCATTACTTTTTTTAATTATCAAAGAAAAAAAGAAACAATTTCTTCTGCTCTTCCTATATCACAATGAATTGTCTTGGTCACTCCACTTTGGAGATCGCTGCCTTAGGCAAATTACTTCCTGATTCTCAGTTTCCTCACCTGTAAAATGGAGATGAAGTCATAGATCTCATAGGGTTAAATGGATTAAACAACATATGTACAAGTCTCTGCACAACTTCAGGCATGTAATTTAAAACAGAAATGAAAAGGAGCTGCAATTATAATTATTATTACTGTATTAAACAATTGCCATGTATGCATTCATGTTACTCCTATCCTAATTTAAAAACAAACAAACAAAACCACTTGTCAGTGCTCTTTCTATAACTACAAGAGCTGTAACTTCTCCTCATCTTCCCACATCCGCCCTCCCCAAAACAAAATAAAACAAAAACCAAAAACATTTTCCAAGCCTTTTCAAGCCTTGGCAGAGAATGTAAAGATTCGGAACACTTATTGATGTTGTTCATTAACATGATAATTACTAATAGTGAAGACCTGCTAAATTTTCTATGTCAGGTAATTTTATTATCTATCTCTCATCCTTTCCTTCAACAAAGTTTTTTGTTTTTTTTTTTTTTTAAATACAATGTGCTAGGTATCAGGCTAATTGCTGAAGTTTCAAAGATGAATCGAAACACCCTTCAGGCACTAACCATCTAGAGGACAACACCAAACGAATAATTGCATCCAAGTGCTATAATGGAGGTGCACACTGGTTGCTATGGGAGCAGAGTAGGACAAGCAGCTTCCTCTGCCTGGGGAGAACAGGGAAGACCACTAGAAGGATTCTGGGTCACAGTTGAGTCTTGAGGATGTGGGTTGAGGACCTGCACTTTAGTCAGAGGGGAAAATGTCCAATGTGGTCACTTAGGAACCAAACGGTAGACAGGTTTTCCCTTAGCCCAAGCATTTTGGCAGCGGGGTCTACAACGCTGGTAGAGACCTGTCCATGCACAGCCTAGGATAACATGCGAAGGAGTTTGAAACTTATCGTAAAATGGATTGGGAACAGACAAAGGATTTTAAGCTAAAGAACGATATAATCATAAAGAGAATTGGGGGTGGTATCTTAGGGGAATGATTGTGAAAAACATAATTTATTGAACATGCCCATTAGAAAAAAAGAGATAGCGGGGTGTGGTGGCTCACACCTGTAATCCTAGCACTTTGGGAGGCAGAGGCAGATAGATCACTTGAGGTCAGGAGTTCCAGATCAGCCTGGCCAACATGGTGAAACCCTGTCTCTACAAAAATTACAAAAATTAGCTGGGTGTGGTGGTGGGCACCTGTAATCCTAGCTAATTGGGAAGCTGAGGTTCGAGATTCCCTTGAACCTGAGAGGCGGAGGTTGCAGTGAGCCAAGATCCCGCCACTGCGCTCCAGCCTGGGCAACAGAGCAAGACTCTGACTCAAAAAGAAAAAAAAGAAAAATGGAGAGAGAGGAGTGTTGATTTCTGTAATAAATTTACTTGCTAATTCTAAACTATTCTTTAAATTAAATGTCAGCTGATTCAATTTGTCAAAGCTTGGTTTCCATAACTGAAGATGAAATACTCACTGCCTAAATGGTCTTACCTGCTTATGTTTGAAGCTAGGCAACATTTCAGGCAGCATTAGCAGTTTGTCTGTTGGGACTAGAAGCTTCCTAACATTGTGCATGGAATTATTCTTTATGAGGGTGTTGTATCCAGATATCAAGTTTGAAATCCAATATCTCCTCTATACAGAATGCCAACCAAAGCAGACTTACATAACAAGTGAACGTGGCCATATAGACATGAAAAAGTGACTTCTATCTTTTGATACCAAACTAGAAAGAGAAAAGCAAGTTCAGAGAACACATTATGACTCATCAAAGTCCAAAAAGAAAAGCTTCGTGTGAATGTAGCACTCTGTGCAGCCTCCTGGAGTCCTTTTACCCTCCAACCACATTTGCTTTTGTATGATTTTCTGCAAAACAAAACAAAAAACCCCATCATTTTCCTCCTTAACTTCAATTGTTAAATTTCGTTTTACCTCAGAGGTGAAACTCATGCTATATGTTCTACAATCTTCTTTTTGTACCAAGTGAATGATGCTGCCTTTTCATTTCTCCTGAGTTTAGGCCTTATTTTATAAAATTCCTAACTGCTGGGGTACAAACCACAAACAAGATGAATTTTTAGAGGAAAGACTTGAAGGGTGATGGGGGAAGGTGGTGCTTTCTTAGACCAACGTGAAGGGAGAGGGAGATGCAGTATCTATATTTAATCTCTGTTCCCAATGATATATTTTATTTTCAATTCCCATAGCTGTGCATATACAATACATGGACACCAACGCCTCCAAGGACAACATCAAAATTTTGTATGAGCTGAAGAATATACACATATAACAAAGGGAATGTTTTCTTCTTTACTTTCCCTCTGACAAAATGCCAGAAGGAATGGACAGTTTCTTTTTCCAGGGACTTACTAATTGATTGGGTTTTGTTTTTGTTTTTTGAGGATTTGCATGGCAAGTGGAGGTAGAATCTTAAGGGGATAAAGGGCATTTATTCACAAGGGAATGAAAGTGAAGTTATCAATTTCTGAAAATTGGCATGTGAGGTTGGCATGCCAGGGAAACAAATTAAGACCCTAAAAAATTAAAACCTAATACTCTCAATGTAATAAGCATTGCTATTAGGTTAAATCTCTTTATTAGAGACAGCTAGGTCATCCGGCTATATTATTAGTTGCGACTTATTAGGCAGTTAGAAGTTAGTATTTATGTTACACTTTTATTACACTACTAATCTTGCTTAAAATTTCTCACTATATATTTCTCAGTTAATAGTTACACCGGCATATCCTCAGGCAGAAAAGCAAGTTCTTACAATGGATCCTTCAGGGCGCACTATATTCTATTTCTCTTAGCCGTATTATTATCTTTTGTTGTCTTGAGGTTCACTTCAAGATAGACAGAAAATGATGAAGCTAAAGTTAACAAGCAAGTAATAAGACCTTAGAAAGCTATGGGGTGGGTGATCACCAACACTCCTAGCCATCATGAAAATGGTGCCCTGGTGGGCTCTCCTTCAGCCAGCAGTGGACTAGTGATATAAACAATTCTTGCTTCTTAATTACTACATGGCAGCATTTGGCGTTCTTTCCATTACTTCTTGTCTTCAACTTATCCAGCTTGAAGTTTTAAGCATCCTAGAACTGCATTTCAGACCCAGTTGCTCAAATGGAGTCAATTTTGCAACAGCAAAATGGTCTTAAAATAGGATTTTACTCTAGGGGGAAAAATCCTCAACCAGATAGTCACAGTGCACTTTGAATGACTAATTTAAGCCATTACATTACGAAATAAGGGATAAATCATACTTTTCATAACACTACTGCATAGGAACAGTTTTAATTTTAAGAGTCAAGCACCTACATTAATCTGAGTCTAAAGTAATAGGGCCCTGATTTAAAATCTCCTAACATTCTTTCACACTTCATGAAACTAAAAATAAAATTGTCTCACCAAACACTAACCTACTGGTCCGGCCAAAGTACTGCATTTCAAGGAAAATTGGAGCAAAGAGGTCTCAAAACCGCGACTTGCCAGCAGATTACAATTTGTAGCCTTAATTGGTCTTAAATGCGGGGTGAGAGGGAAGAGACTACGGTCTGCAGAGAATAAGAGATTTATTCCTCTTTTTAAATCAAAACCAGATTCCATGCTTCAGCCACCCCCTAACCCGCCAGCCCCGCCCCCAGGGATTGTTTTTCCGTAATTTTGTAAATATTTTAGCGAAGATGGCAGGTGAGGGAAGGTTATAGTGCTGTGTCTAGTCCACGAGGTAAAGAGAGAGGTTAGGGTGGGTTTACTTATTTATAAGGCGTTCAGCCTCTCAGCTGTTTCTCCCTCGTTGGCATTTGGAAGCTTGCAGTCCTTCAGGGAAGAGACAGATTTGGCAGGAATGTTCTTTGTGCCCGCCTTCTTTTTTTTTTTTTTACGGGGAATAGGGGGCAGATTTATAATGACAGCCTTGGGGAAGGGGGAGAAAAAGTTTCAGCCGGCACGACAATGCCCGTTTTTTCCACAGTCAACACTGTGCCACAAACAGCTTTGGTGCCACTCGGAGCCCTCCCCCCCATCCACTCCCTTTCTCTCTGCAGGCTCGCACTGGCAGGCGGAGGCACAGTTAAATTCCAGCACCTTCTCCACATACCCCCAAACTACTACGCGCTATTACTACGGCTGCCCTCCCTTTTTGCTTCGCCTCCTCCCCTTCCCCAGTCTCCCTGGAGGAGCCCCGCAGCGCCCGCAGAAGAGGACTCCCAGGGAAGGGATAGCGGGCGCCCAACTCCAGCAGGGCTGGGGGCTTTCTGCATCCTGCGCAGTTTCTCTGCTCCAGGCACAAACACCGCCCGAGAGCCGGCGCCTTGCAGGCACACACGGATCCACGCATACAGTAGAGCTGTCTCGATCCACATTCTTGCACACCGCCCCCTCCTCCCCCCGCGCTCCCGGAGTCGCTGAGCTGGGCGAGTGACAGGCGCGTCCCGCCAACCCGCGCCTGGGCGGGCAGGGAGGAGCGGCGCGCGGGGCCAACTGCGGCACGTCTTCCGGCGCCCGTGGAGGAGGCGAGGGTGGGACGCTGGGCGGAGCCCGAGTTTAGGAAGAGGAGGGGACGGCTGTCATCAATGAAGTCATATTCATAATCTAGTCTTCTCTCCCTCTGTTTCTGTACTCTGGGTGACTCAGAGAGGGAAGAGATTCAGCCAGCACACTCCTCGCGAGCAAGGTAAATATAACTTACAACTCTTTTCTCCTCTTTCCCCTCCCTTCGGCCGCCCCGCTGCAGCCGCCGCGCAAACCCCTCCAGCACCGCGCCGCCTTCGCCCGGGATTATTCATTATTATCCTAATTATTATTTATTGTGCATGCAAGGAGACCAAAACAAACAGGCGGGCCAACCGCCACAACAAAAAAAGCCCGCCTCCTCCCCGCGGGCCTCAGGTGGAATGCTGTAACGACAGCTCCCAGGCGGCCGTGGAAGAAACGAGAAAGTTTCAACCGAACCTTGCTGTTCTAATAATAACAGTAATAATTACTACTTCAAGGGGGCAAAGGAGGAAAAAAATCCCAACAAACCACAGCCTTGATCCTGAGTAGGCAGTCAGATGCGCTGCCAACTCAAGGTTGCAACACACACATTCGGCCAGGTTGCAATACCCCCCATCCCCTTAAAAGCGAGGCGGGGGGAGGGGGGTGGCAGCTGGAGGGGGAAGGCCTGGGGTACAGGGGAGGAGGATGGAAACGCTTCTGTTCATCCCGAGGTACCCTCCCCGGAAGAGTTGGAAGGGGAACGGGAAAGGAGGGCGAGGAGCCCAGGCTGGCGGCGGGGCGCCAGCGAACACTGCTGCCACCCGCTTCCCAGGGACTTGTTTAAAGGGCTCCGGCTGCGGAGACGTGAGCGGATCGCAGCGGGAGAAGCCCGAGCTGACGCGCAGAGGAGGCGGCGGCCACTGCCGCGGGGCCGGTGCGTGCCTGATCGGAGGTGTCACCTCCACTTTCCGCGTTTCCTCCGGCGTGGATGGGGACGCTGATTGGTAGGCAGGCCTTTAGGCAAAGGGGCTGACAGGGGGCTGCGCCCCGGGCGCTGCGGACGTCCCTGCCCCTGTACCTGGCGGCAGCGCAGGCTCGGGTGTTGAAGTTCGGGATGTCCGGCCCGGGCCGCACTGCTGGAGGGGAGGGAGGAGGCCCCCAAGGAGGTCGGGCACGGAGGTGCTCGCCAGGCTCCGTTACCCTGCCCTTCCTCTCCCTGGGTCTGTGTTCTTTTGCTTCGCGTCTTCCCCTTGCTAGCGCCGCGGGAGCTGCGGGCGTGGGGCGCCTGCGATCGTCCGGGTGCTAGGGGCGCGCCGGGACCCGGGAGAGCCACGGCGGCTGCGGGCAGGGGAGGCCATGATCCCGATAATCTTCTCTGCCTGACTGTCACAAACAGGACCCGCGCACCATCGGGCAGCGGCGGTGTCATTCGTCCGGGAAGGGGAAGGGCTGCAGTGGGGAGGGAATAGGGGGGTGGCGAGGGCGGGAGGCGGGGAGACCGAGTAGGAGCCTCCTCTTAACGATGACACGCACTCCTTCCTTCTCGCTCCCTGCTCAGGAGTTTGCTTTATTCCCATCCCAATCTGGTTTACCCCTTCCTTTGCTCTCCCCCTCCACCCGGCCGTCCTCCCTCCTCCCGTTTGCGTTGCAAAACACGGCCATGCCATCTGCAAAGGTGTCGCGATGCACTTCCCTAAATAACCGGTCCGGCGCGCCAGCCCCTCGGCGCCCTCCGGTCGCAGGGCTCACACGGAGCACAGTGCTCTCAGTGCCCCGCACCAGGCCTCGCAGCCTGGGCGCAGTTACACCGCGCAGGGCGGGGCGCGGCAGTGCGGGCTCCAGGGGACACCCGCGCCTTGGCCGGGGCACTTGGGCCGGTTTCCGGTACACGCGGGGAAATCGCCTCCTGCCAGTGTCTGATCGCTCGCCTCCGCCTCCGCCGCCTGGATTGCATTATTATTTTTATCCGGGTTGCCGTTTGCTGCGGATGGTGGTGAGCGCGGGGCTGGCTGGGCTGCTTGGGGGGTGGGGTGGAGGGAAGTTGGACGTGGATCAGGCAGGAAAAAAAAAGTTTGGCAGGGCGGCTAAGTAGGGTGGAGGGGTGGGAGGGGGCGGCGAGCTCCCGCGGCTCGAGCCTCCGCGCCCTCCCGGCCGGCGCGAGTGTGTCTGCTCGTGAGTGTGAGTGCGAGTGTGAGTGTGTGTTGTGCGCGCAGGAGCCAGTGCGTCGGGAGCAGCGGCTCGGGCAGCTGCTCCTGCCCGCACCCTCCCCTGGAGCCCGGGAAGGACAAGGCGAGGTTTGGTGGCGAGGGCTGGTGGGGGTGGCGTGTGCGTGTGGTTGTGAATGTGTGTGTGTGCGCGCGCGAGCGGCAGAGAATCAGGAAGTCACAGCAACGAAGCGCACACAGCACACAGACATGTTTGATTGCCGTGACATGACGCGCGCGAGGGAGGAAGCGGCGGCGGCGGGGGCCGGGCCGCGGGCTGTGGCGCGGGCCTAGAGCTGCGGCTCGGAGACCGGTTCCTGTCCGCCGGCCGCGCCGCCACCCCAAGCTCCGCGAACCCCGCGCCCCTTTTTGTTCCGCGTTCTCCAGGTAAGGAGCCTGCGCAGCCCTGCCGCCGGCTGTGTGCGGAGCTTTCCAGTTTTTTCCCTGCCAGCCCCCTCCGGTCTCCCGGCTCGCCTTTCCTGCAAAGTCAGGCAGGCGGGGGAAATGGGCTCCTTGTCCTCGGATCGATTGCGTGGAAAACTTTCCAGCGGGAGGCACCATGAGGGGGAAGAAGGCCTTGCTGGCTGCTGTTGCTTGTCAGTTCTTTCTCCTCCGGGTCCGGAGAGTGTGAGTCGCTGCGCCCCGGGGCTGTTGCACATTCAAACTTCGGGCCTAAACGTACCTCCAACTCTCGCAGGATTTACTCCAGCAATAAAATAAATATTCAAAGTCGTCCACTAGCTCTTGCCAGGCGTTTGGATTTTTTAAGGGAATGAGGAAAGCTTGGGAGCCGAGGGAGTGGGGGTGTTGTGCAGAATCCATTCCTTATTCAATGTCTGCACCGGGTGTTATGTAATTTTAGTAGCACATGGGTGTAAAGCCTAGACTGGGCTTCTCCCCTTCTTTGTTTATATAACTTTTGGGTGAGTTTTGCAAGGTTGTCTCTTTTTTTTTTTTTCCTCCTCCTTAACCTGATGGAGGTTGGTGCTTTGGTAAAAGCAAAGCGACCTGGGCTAGTAATTTTTTGGAGAGGTGTCATCATTGTCTCCTTTCTGGTCGTCATGTAGGCATGTATGACTTTATATGTGTACTCTTAGAGCACAAGGAAGACATTAAGGATACACAGTTTGTTTACTGCATTGAGTGGTTATTTTTAACATTTCTGCCTTACCAATAGCGAGTTAAATTTCAAACTTCCATTTCAAAAGACTTAAAATTTACACCTGGTTCTGTGCCTTGCTTGTCTGAAGAGAGAATGCTTGCATAAATAATGAGATTGTTGCTTGAGTGTTGAGTAGCAGAAAATTTCTATCTAACCACCAAAGACTCAGAAACTATTGAGAACCCTAATAATAATTTAAAAAGCCATACCCAATGTTATGTATGTGTATACTTACATATTAACCTTCAAATATTTTCAGTAATATTCTCCATCTGCTATCTGGGGGGCCACTACCAGAAGCTTATTGGCCAGCATTGGCATTTTAGGCTTCCAGGCTACCTCTAGCACATTGGTGAAGTGTTAAGAGGCGTGGCAGATTTGAATCCTAGTTGCTGCATTGTTATGCAAAATGAGACACACTTTTTCTTTTAGGAATCTAATTGCTCTTTTATTCTCCTGGCCTTGCTTTCTTTTTTTTCCTCAAATGTTTCTTTACAATGCAAATGTTTGCTATTGTAAAGAGTGGATTTAGAGACACCTGTTAGGTCCAAAAGATACTTATTGCGGTAGACTGAGGGGAAAAAATAAAATAAAAACAACCCAGTAGATCGGAGGTCCATCTACCTTGGGGGCATCAGAGAGATGCCATTTTTGTAAAGAACATTTAAAATGAATGAGGAATGTGGGGTATCAGAACCCTTGAAGAGGGTGTGGGGAGGGACGGCTTCCTTCAATGCAGCCTTTCTCTTATGACTTATATCAGTTACAGCCCAGCATCAGGACTAGCTGCACTGTGGTGTTTCACAGAAAATATTCACCACAAGAGCATGTTCAAAGCAGCCTTAGATCTTTTCTTTTGTTCGTTTGTAAAGTGGTTTTTGAGCATTTCTCGTCAAGTTTCTTGAAAAGTGCTTTGACCAACACCTGAGGCTTAGAATTGATTAAAAAAAAAAAAAAAAAAAAAAAAAAAGAAGTGCCTCGGCTTGTATTATATTGTTAATGCTTGAATTCTGTTTAAAGTATTCCTGACATGGTATAACTAGAAAGTAACACTTTTGCAGATAAGTATTTAAAATTTTTTTCTTTGATTAAGTTTAAGATAAATCATTCTACAGGCCAGTATAAAAGCATATCACATCCTTTTCTAAAAGTTAATTGTGATGCTTCTTCTATTACTGTAATATTTTGACATTTATTATTATGCATTACAGCAAGAGCATAAAAAAAGAAGACTTTTATAAATTATAAAAGTGGTGCTGTCCTCCAGTGTTTTCTTGTTTTTTTTTTTTCTCCTTTAGAAGTCTTCCTTTGTAAACAAGGCCTTTGTCAAACTCTCTTAGGTCAGCAGCTTTTTGATACCCCAGAGAAATAATAAATCACTATTTATGACATCTTGACATGCTGCCATGAGGGCAACCGAATTGTCACAAATGTAATACTAAGGACTATTTCCCAGCATTTGCAAGTGGAAGGAGTGTTGGTAGGACCTGATTTAACCACTTTAAGATTTGATTCTTATTGTTTCTGGTCAAGACGATTTTAAGGGACAATAGGGACAAATTCTTTGGTTAACATGAGTGACCTTAGAAAACTATATGAGTTACATTTCTCTTCTGCTGTATTTCTTGTGAGCAGATGAGAACATTTCCGTAGTATGAAAACAACATTTGGGGGCTATTTCTGATTTCTCCTTTTTAATGTAAAAGAATTATCTTCTAAATTGTTTTTTTCCCCTTAAATGTTGTGTTTTGGAGATGTTTTTGGCCAATAGAGGATGTGAATTTTCTGTCACTTTTGGAAGAGTTCTTATTAGGGGACTCTGACCTTTAGCCGGTTAATAAAGTCATGGGTCATTCCCTAAGTAGTTGTGAGTAGAAAATACACATGGTGGTAATTTATTTGATAGCATATTTAGGAAGGCCTGGAGTGATTATTTTTTCTATATAGAATCTTACGACTTTATACTTACAAGGGAGTATAGGAGTCTAAAACTATGTTCTGCCAGAGTCATTATGAAAGAGAGCATATTTATTTACATAAGATATTTATCATTAAGTTAAATGGGATCTTGCAACCTGGATTTGTACAACTGCAGCTTTCTTACTGTTTATTATGACTTTATTATCACCCATGTTAATATAGCACTTTTTCTTGAAAGTGTAGGATATGTGAGAGAGAGAGCTTTTAAGTAATGAAAGTTGTAAAGATACCGTTAAAGATGCTTGAATAATTATACCTCAGAAAAACATAGACTAGAGTCAGTGAAATTCAGGAACAAAATAGCTGGTCTTTTGAATGTTTGATACAACCACCTCATTAATTTACACATTTGGAATGATGCTTTAGATATGGAATACAAGATTTTGGCCTGAAACTCTGACATAATGTCCTTTTGGATTTCTGGGTTTGTAATACATTATTATATAATTGAAGCCTAGTATGAATTAGGATATTTTGTTAGATAGCTAAGACTTCCAGAATATTTGAACAATTATAATCTGGCTATATACCTGTAAGATTTAAAACATTTTTAAAAATCACAATATTCTATAGTATTTTTAGGTGGATTAGTATCAATTTAAGTATCAATCTTTTTTTTTTTTTTTTTGAGACGGAGTCTGGCTCTGTCGCCCAGGCTGGAGTGCAGTGGCCAGATCTCAGCTCACTGCAAGCTCCGCCTCCCGGGTTCACGCCATTCTCCTGCCTCAGCCTCCCGAGTAGCTGGGACTATAGGCGCCAACCACCTGGCCCGGCTAGTTTTTTGTATTTTTAGTAGAGACGGGGTTTCACCGTGTTAGCCAGGATAGTCTTGATCTCCTGACCTCGTGATCCGCCCGTCTCGGCCTCCCAAAGTGCTGGGATTACAGGCTTGAGCCACTGCGCCTGGCCTTAAGTATCAATCTTTTGCCAATATATCATCTACATCTATGCAAGCACTAATATTTTAGAAACTTTTTAGAAACCGGCCTAATTTAAATATGGGCTGGCTGTTTTGTAAGTTGATGAATGGGGCCCACAGAAGTTGAAATAATATTTAAAGTTCGAAAACCATTAAATATAATTGAAACTCCCTCCTTTAAAAAAAAAAAAAAACAAACGACTAAATTCAGAATTTGGAATTCAAAATTCTTTAAAAATGGTAAAAATCTCTAACCAAAAAGAAACATCATATATTGGCTTACAGGTTCTCCAAGGGAAATTCTATATCAGTTTACACTTAAAATGCGTTTTTCTGGTTCAGGATGATTCTATATTTCTTTACCTACTTGATGTGGTATATTTCAGTTTTTACCATCCCACTGGGAGATGCGTTATCACACATGGAAACTGGAGGTCCTGAAGGAAAGCCTCCTCCCATCTTCCCCCTCTGCTTTGTTGAACTGGGCGTGTAATAAATGGCTTCGCAAATACTCACAACTATTTTGTGGCTTGCTGTTGTGCTATACTAAAAGACCATTAAGCAAAGTCCAAAATTCTGTAAAAAACAGATGATCTGTAATTAATAATTTATGTGTCTTGAAGAATGTACCTGAACATTTAATATTGTATTTATAATAGCATATTGAATACAAATAACAAATGGTAAAGTGCATGGGCCATGTGATACACAAAGAGGGAGATCAGGATGAGCTTTCTTGAGTTGATGGGGTAGATAAGGTCTTTGAGATGGGATAAGGTTGCTGTAGGGGGAGGGCAGAGGTGGGGGTGGTGGCATCTGAGCATCCCAGATCAGAAGAAAGCCCCGAGATCACAAGAGACCCGGCCTGAAGGAACGTGGAAAGACCAATGTACCTGTTTTGACCTGGTTGCCTGGAGCAAGAAGTTCTAGTTGGGGAGAATTTTCAGAAGATAAAGTCGGAGATTGTGGAAAGACTTGACTTGCAGGCTAAAGCATGAATCTTTTACCCAATCTGTATTGGAGGCTTGTCTCAGAAGTTTTGAGCAAGGGAATACATGAACAAAGCAATATTTTAGATTAATCTGGCAAATTGTGGATTCAAGTCCGGAGTGGGAATTAAGCTGTTAGAAGGATCCTGGCAATAATGCGAGCATATGATAGCTCACAAGGTATCTTTATATCTCATATTTTATTTGATTCGTATCAAAATTGAAGTTGTAGTCAGCTACTATTATCTCTATTTTATAGGTAAGGAGGTTGAAACTCAAGTTAAATGAACTCACTTGTTGATTTTTTAAAAGGCATATTAACATCATTAATGGCTGTTACCTATTTTAACTGCAATGAACTTGGAGTTCATTGTTGAATTGTTGCTACTATGAAAGTCAGGGCCAGTTGACATTTAATGAGTGCCTATCATATAACTTTATTTCATTCAGCATATGATGGTTGAGTTTTACTCTTCAGTAAAAATGTGCCATTTCAACCAGACATTTTTAAAGTATGTATTTCAGACTCTTCTTTTTATATGTTTAAAGTATAAATAAACTTATCTTGGCAGACAGAAAAGGAAGTGGCTATTGTTGATTCTTATCAACATCCAGAATGAGGTTGCTTTGCAAAAGGGCCTAACCTAGGAGAGAGAGGCATATGTGTAAACGTACATGACCTACTACCTTTCAGAGTGTCATGATTTGAAACTAACTTTTTTTTTTTTTAGTTTGTTAGGTTTTGTTTTGACCAGTTTGCCCAGCAGTTTGGGTTCCACTGAATTTTAAAAGTGATAGTCATCTGTGATTACCTTTATAACGACTAATGGACATGAGTCTTAGAGTAGAGGATGCTTTGCTAAAGGGTTTCTTAACACTTTGGGTTTTCTCGTAAATTCCCTTTTTAAAACAATTCTTCCTTTGTGGGACCATTGTCAGTCCTCATGGAAAGACCATGAAATTGCATCACAGGTAGACTCTTTTGAGATGGCAACTCATGGTATCTATAGGGGTGGTAATGTTAAGAGGCAGGATCCTATTAAGGCAGTGTCTGAGGTTCATGGGGGACTAATTAGCTGCTGCCCGAGTTTGTTGTTATCTTCTTTTGTGCACAGAGCTGCCTCACAGCATTTGCCAGGTCTGACTCTGGGCAAGGACGGTTCCCAAGGCAGTTTATTTAAAGTGAGGGCAGCAGCTCACACACATCCTAATTTGTTTCCCTGATTGAAAGATGAAGGAGAGTTCACAGAAGCCCAAGGAACAGAGGAAAGTTTTAATCCAACAACTTTTAAAAAATATATTTGACTTTGAAACGAATGGGAAAGTGTCGTGAATAACCACAAGAATGCTGAAGAAATGTTTTCAATGATTTTCTAGGGTCTTGATGGAGCAACTTACAATGTTAACTTTAAAACCAAGTGTGATTTTTATCTGTGGTATAAATCACATTATGCATTGTTTAAAGTTGCACAGCTCAGACCAAGAAGCAGTGTGGGCCTTGGTAATGTTTCACCGCTTATCCCGACAACCTTGGCCTCTAAAAAAGAAACTTCGGGTAGATTTATTTCCTTTATCTGCATTGCTGTTCTCCTTACCCCCGCACTGCTTCCCCATTAAGCATAACAGTGCTTGAGGCCCAGTTCTAAAGATGTTGCTACTTCTTGTGGGTGAATTATCAATTCCTTTATAGAGAAAGCCACATAGAAAACAAGAGGCAGCCCTTCAGGTCAGGGGAGATGTTCTGAATCAGCAAACAGACATAAAAAGAACTCTTATCTTAACTATCTCCTGAACCTTGCAGTTCTCCTGTAACAGCCAGAACGCTAATAAGACTGGGATCTTCTTAGAGATGTGGACTGGGCCTAACTTTTATTTCTGATATTCCACCTTTAACCTGGAGCTCAAAGTTTTTCTGTAAAGTGAGCAGTGAAAAAAGACAGGCTGGAGATCCAAGATTTCCTTGTGCTTTCTTATGAAGTTTGGTGAAGAGCAATTTAAGAGATATTGTCAAGGTTGCTGTGCTTCCCTAAACTCTGTGACTAGAAACCAAAAGTTTCTAGGGAACTTTTTTTTTTTTTTTAAACGTAAAGGCCTTGCTGAAATGCTACCTTCTCCATTACACTTTACCTAATTCCTTTCTCTCCTCTACCCTCTGAGCTAAAAGTAGTGTCTCCCACTCTATGGCTGTGTTGGATAGATTAGCTGTACCCCTCCGTGTCCTATAGGATCTTTCAATATTTTTCTCTTGTTGCTACTTATACACAAGTCTCATTTCCCTGTCCGACTTCCAGAGTTGTGGGGTAAGCCTTCTCTTCATTTTTGTACCCGCTGCATGCCTTGTACCTGGTAGATACTCGGTATAGTAGGGAATAAGTAACTAAAACATCATCGACCTTTCCAGTTTATGACATTGTCTTCATTTCACATTTCAGGGCTTCTCTTTACTTCTCTAGCCTGTGATAAGTTAATATATGATCACAGCCAAAGCCTAGTCCTTGCAAGATATCCCTCCCATTGTTTCTGACATTTTTTTCTTTGTCTTCGACTTTCTAACCCTGCACATCGCTCTGGCCTGGTGAAAACTCTGGTGGAAACATTTCTTGCTTCATCCGTGTAGTAGCTCAGTGTTGGACTGGGAGTCCAGAGATAAAAGGTTCTGCCTGGGGTTTCTCTCCTGTTGCAGATGTTACTTTGGGGAAGCTATGTTTTCCCTTTCTGCCTTACTGCTCTCATCTTTTCAATGGGGGTGTGGAGAAATGTCTCTTCAAGTCACCAGAATTATTAGGAAACACACATAGGTGTGTTCAAATACTACTCTACATGTGGGGGTCTTTGGTGTTTCTGTTGATTACAATTAGACCGTAAGACACAAGTTTTGGAGTGGTGACCCTTAAAATTCCGTGAAGTCGAACTTTTAATACGCGGATGGCTGTGCTGAGCCTTTCAGCTAAGGGCAGAGGATGGAGATTTGGCCGAGGGAGGATGACTGTGGTGTTTGGAGCTCTGGAAAGTTCCTCTGGGGCCTCTTCTTTTTAAAAACACACAGTCTCTAGTTGTGAATGTGGGAAAGTGGGAAGTAAGGATGAAATCAAGACAGAGTATACTGCTGAGAAATTCTTGCCTAAGAACATAGTGGTTTGGCCCTCGGGGAGTCCTGGTCTAGGGGAAGATGGGGACCAGCAATGCATGTGTATGGGGAGGTTGCTGTGTCCCCCTCTCCCCAGATACATTTTTGTCATTATGTTGTTAGCCACATACAGATACTTGTGGAGCAGGTTGTTCTTTTCTGTGACAATGTGAAACTCCCTCCTTCTCCCAACACAAAATAAAAATAGATTTTGTGTGTTATTATGTGAGCAGACCTACCACTGCCCTGTGAAGTCCATCTGGGCCCTCTCCTCCAGCCTACCCTACTATGCTTACTGCTCTCATCACCACCCTATCTCTATTGTCTCATTAGTGCTTTGGAGAAGAAAGGGGCAGAGAGTCCAGGGGATACCAGCAGGGCTGGTGAGGGAGAAGCGGAGTTGACCAATACTGGACTTTAAACCTTAATCATACTAACTTAGTAATGATGTGCTGCTTGAGACTAGCACCTCTTTCTAATTTATTTCCCCAGGTTTCTTCATACTGTGGGAAAGTTTAATTATATACCTGAACTGTAAAATAAAGTTGCCACCCGAAATGAAGAGGAAGAATAAGAGGCCAGGATTATAGACCTCATCTTTGAGAGTCCTCCCCTTGGGTATACTTGGGTGATGGTAGCCACAGCAGATCCTAGGGCAGCCCTGATTTTGCCTTGGGAGTCCATTAATGGACTTTCCAACACACAGGTTTGGATGAAGTCTTCAAGATGCTCTGGAGGCAGCAGGCATCACGTCATAGATGGACAGCTGGAAGGGTCCTTTGAGATACTCCTATCCTGAGCCTGGAGGAAGTCAAGACCCCAGAGGAAAGGCACTTTTCCCAGGGCCCCAGAGTTGGTGGTGACCCTGAGACCAGAACCCAGGTCTCTCAGCTCCCAGTGGGACATCAGTGAATATCACATCGAGTTCTATGAGAGTCCAGATCTCTGCCATTCATTAGTTATATGGCATAGGCTAAGTTTCTTCATTTGTTAAACTTTACTGTTAGTCTGAGCCACACACATTCATTGAAGTCCAGGCATCTGAGGTTCTCTTCTTATTAGTTTCCTATATAACATGTTCCTATATTAACATTCCAATTATACGCCCGTAATTTTCCACTTCCCTTGTAACTTGTTTTCCCTCTAAGACATTTTTAATAGTTTCCTTCAACAAAAAAATGAGAAGCATTTTTATGGGACTATATATGAGTAATTACAACATTCTCTGAGATTCCCAGGTGGAAATGATAATGCAAGCGGAAAGTAGCGTTATGGGCTAATATATATTAGAATTTCATATTTAATATGCATCAATTATATTAAAAGTAGGAATATCAGCCTAACTAACTTCAGTATTTGTATCTTCATTGTTCAAACTCGTGGTATATTACTGTAATACCTATTGAAGCTGATTTCAGTGTAAACCGTAACAGGAAGTAAGCAATTTCCTTTTATTCACTAAAAAATAAAAGGGTGTATTAGCGTGCTGATATACATGAAAGAACATTATATCTTGTAGTAGCACTGAATTGACGTCAGCTTCCTAAATTTAAAATGCTGACTGAACCTGTGTGAGGTGGTGGAAAGCAAAAAAAAAAAAAAAAAAAAAGTTACTTCCGTCTGCTTTGTTCATCACAAAGAATAAATAATAACATTGGGCTCTCTAGTGAATTCAAGGCTGTAATTCACTGTTGAGGCTCCTCTGTTGTTTAGAAGCCACTTGTACTGGGTTCCCTTCGTCCTGTTTTGATCCCCTGCTTATGATCACTCTGAAGTAGCCTTTGACTGCTTTGCGTTTTAGCTCTAATTTATTTGTCAAAATGGCCTAAATTCTTGCCTACACTTTAAGGATATCTTTATGGGAACACAACCCAAACACTGACCGCTCTGTGGTTTTTATTTATAAAATTAACTGAAGCCGGCTGCAGTGGCTCACACCTGTAATCCCAGTGGTTTGGGAGGCCAAGGTGGGAGGATCACTTGAGGCCAGGAGTTCAAGACCAGCCTGGGCAATATAGTGAGACTCTGTCTTTACAAAAGATAAAAAAAAAATTAGCTTGGCATGGTGGTGCCGCCTGTGTCCTAGCTACTTGGGAGGCTGATGGGGGAGGATCACTTGAACCTAGGAGTTTTGAGGCTGCAGTGAGCCATGAGCTCTCCACTGTCCTCCAGCCTGGGCAATAGAGAGAAGCCCTGTCTCTAAAAATATGAAAAATTAAAGTTAAAATTAAATAGTTGATTTTATTAATAGTTGGCCCTTGAAATTTCCTCTGCAGTGGATTCATCAGATAATTTTTGAGCTATGACTATATGCTGGTTGAGGTGCTGGGAACGTGGAAGGGAAACCGAGCATGCCCTGCCTTCATGGCCCTCATACTCTAGAGATTCAGTGCGAGCGATGGGTCGCTAGGAATGGAAAGAATGTGTTTTTTGTACTGCCCTTCCAGCCCGTCATTCCCCTGTGGGTAAAGAGCCCTGCTATGGTGACTAGGCCACCACAGTCTCATTCCATCTCTGCCACTAAATAATGGGTAAGCAAATCACTTAGGGTATGTCATTCTGTACTTTGTAAGGTTGACAGCAAGAACTTTCTCCATGTACAGGTGTGTGCCTCCAAGGTAACATCATAATATAGAGCAATTACTGTTGCTAGTGGTATTCAGCTATCTTGCTGGCATCATTGATCTCTATCAGAATGTGAAAAACAGCTTATTTACTCATTCTGGCTCATATCCAAGATGCAGTTGTACCCACTCTATGAGGCATTTCCAATGGGGATGCCAAGAAACCTTAAGAGTGTGGGTGGTGGAATATAGTTTTGCTGAAATTGTAGAACCAGAATTTCCACACCTTGTCTGTGGTGAGCTCTGATCCAGTAGTCATGGATGACTTCTCTCAAGATTCTTGACCAGGGCCAGGTCTGGGACAAATCCCTGTTTTTTTTTTGTTGTTGTTGCTTTTTTGTTTTTGAAATGGAGTCTCACTCTGTTGCCCAGGCTGGAGTGCAGTGGTGTGATCTCAGCTCACTGCATTCTCGCCATTCTCCTGCCTCAGCCTCCCGAGTAACTGGGACTACAGGCGCCCGCCACCACTCCTGGCTAATTTTTTTGTATTTTTAGTAGAGACGGGGTTTCACCATGTTAGCCAGGTTGATCTCGATCTCCTGACCTCGTGATCCACCTGCCTCAGCCTCCCAAAGTGCTGGGATTACAGGTGTGAGCCACTACACCCAGCCAAATCCCTGGTTTTAACTGTCCTAGGGGTCTCTGCTTCAATTAATTAGCTGGCAAGAGGATCACATCTTAAACTGTCCTTCCTGATCACTTCTGGTAGAGTGGAGTTGGTGGGGAAAGCAGTGCTAAGTAAGGGTGGCCATTTGTTGTGGTGAGACTACAGCTGGGTTTTTCACACGTGTCATTGCATTGAAATATCAAAAGAAGAACCATTAAATAAAGTAGCTAGTAGTTACATATATGAGTATTTGAACCCATATTTGTCTGATTCCTGTAGCTTTTGCTTTTTTCATGATTGGGACTTCTCTTTCATTCTCAGATTAGAAGATTGTATTTTTCCCCGTTTAACTATCTTGAAGTTTTGAATGCCCACTCACTTATGAAAATGAGTCTTGGTTGGATACTTTTGAAAGGGTTCTGTATTTTAATGGGTTTGTGGGGGTTAATGACTTGTAAGGTGTCCAAGGCAGTAAGTAATGGAGAGCATCTGTTGACTTAAGTAATAAATTTCAAACTTGTTTAGAATTCTGCTTATGTGTTAAATTTGAGTTTCTCCAGTGAGTCTTTTTGTATCTTAGATGATTTATATTTTTCTGGGGAATCATTTAGTGTGTGTGTTTTTTTAAACAAGTGGTCTTCATAAAGACTAGGGCAGATGGATGTATATCACACTCACTCAAACATCTGGAATAGACAGGGCAGCTCTGTTTGATGTTTGTTACAGAAATGGCACCATCAAATGCTAACAACTGTTTTATTCTGATCTTAACATCATGTTTAAAACATGCCTTCCTTTTTTCTGCTTTTCAACTTAGCATTACTCTACTGACTGGCAGAGACAGGAGAAGTAGATGTCCACGCCCACAGACCCTGGTGCGATGCCCCACCCAGGGCCTTCGCCAGGGCCTGGGCCTTCCCCTGGGCCAATTCTTGGGCCCAGTCCAGGACCCGGACCTTCCCCAGGTTCCGTCCACAGCATGATGGGGCCAAGTCCTGGACCTCCGAGTGTCTCCCATCCTATGCCGACAATGGGGTCCACAGACTTCCCACAGGAAAGCATGCATCAAATGCATAAGGTAAGAGTTTGTTCTCCCATTCAAACTCGACTTCTGATAAGTGGATGGCTAATATTTCTGATAACCCCATCCCCCTTTCTACTGTTGTTGACAAGAAAATCAAGCAAGATCTTTTTCTTATGTATCTCATATATTATTAAAAACGCATATTGTGAGGTACTTTTGTTGCTACAGATGTTGCACCAGTTACGAAGATCAGATGTTGACTTTTTAAAATACTGAGATAGACTATGCAGTTCTGACAAGTAGATCCTGTGATTTGTGGGTTGAAGGTATTTTTGTCTTGGCGAATTAGTGTATTAGTCTATAAGTCTTATTTTTTCCTATCTGTGTTAAGTAACTTATCCACTAATGAACATACTGAAAATTATTCTTTCCTAAAAAGGTTGACATTTATTAACAAAAATTAGATCCCAAAGAGTAAAAGGAAAAAGTCTTTAAAGGATTTTTGGAAAAGGACTTTATTGAAATTAAATAGTTTCTAGGGAATCCTTAAAATGCACATTGCTGTCTCTCTGGGAAGCAGTTTTATTCTGGTTTTGGAAGAAGGTTCTGATTTTTGCAGAGCTCACGTCCAGCTGTTTGTTTCTGGACTAAGGTTATAATTATCCTTTATTTATGAGGCTTGGATTGTTGCTGTGGGGATGATCATATCTGTACCATTTGGCATTATGCCTTCACAGGAGATGCAAAGAAGAGAGAACAGCCTTTTGAGAAAGTAAACAAGATCCTCTGTGACAGTTTGCTTTGAAAGTAAGCAATAGCCAGGAAAAATCTGAGGACATTACATACTACCTGAACGTTTTGCCTAATGAGACACATAGAGGTTTTACACTCCTTGGGATGATATCACAGGTGGATAGGGTGGCAGGGCTGCTTCTTGACATTAAGTAGGTGTATTCATTAGGATTCTCCAGAGAAACAGAACCAATAGGAGATAGAGATATATGTAACAAGAGACTTATTATGAGGAATTGGCTTACACAATTATGGAAGCCGAGAGTCTATTATCTGTAGTCACCAAGCTGGAGACCCAGCAGAACCTGTGGTATAGTTCCAGTCTGAGTGTACAGGCCTAAGAACCAGGAGAACTGATGATGTGCATTCCAGTCTGAGTCCAAAGAGCCCGAAAAGTCAATGTAGTAAGTTCAAGTCTGAGGGCAGGAGAAGACCCAGCTTAAGCAGTCAGGCAGAGAGAAAGCTTCTCCTTTCCTCTAGCTTTTTTTTTTTTTTTTTTTTTTCCTATTCAGGCCCTCCATGGATTTTGGATGAGGCCCATGACATTGCTGGAGGCAATCTGATTTATTCAGTCTAAGAATTCAAATGATAATCTCATCCAGGAATACCCTGACAGACATACCCAGAAATAATGTTTAATCGAATATCTAGGCACCTGAGGCCCAGTCAAGTTGACACATAAAATGAACCATTACAGTAGACAAGCTGTGGAAGATCCTGGCTTAAAAGAAAAAGATTACCACAGAAAAGAGCAAGTCTTTCCTCTAGTTACGTAGGACTTCAGGTCAGTTTTAGGGTAGGGCATCAGAGCCCAAAAGGGAAGATCCTTTTGTTAAATATGTTGTAATTTGATGATTTTTCAAATCAGGAAAGTAATATATGATTATTTTGAAAAGGAAAACAATACTGACATAAACAGATAATCCTACCTTTACTCCAAGTAACAGCTTGTTGTACATGCTTTTTCTATCTTACTTTTCTGTATGTTCATTAAAAATACTGTATAAGCACAGATACGTATATATTGGTGTAATTTTTTTGTTACTTTTACTATTATAGAATCATATTGTCAATGTTACTTACTCTGAAACTTCCTTTTTGTCATTTAACAATGTATTATGGGTATCCCTATAACATTCCCTAGTTTCTGTCTCCTTTTTTAACAGATAAATTTGTTAGCTCGTCAGAGCTCTAGAGAAATAAAGCTGCTTGTTTTCCGTGTCATATTTTTCAGGGAACCTATTGAACGTATTGACATATGCAAGTCCTGAAATTGTTTTGTGTTGAGATTAAATTAATTTGGGAGCTATATTCTAGATCTGATCAATGACTTGTAAACCTTCCTCTAAGTGGCTTACGTAATTTCAGAATAATTTGAAGATATCTCACCTTCAAAATGAAAGATAAAATGTGAGGGAAATACTTAGCTAAACTTTATTGTTCTTTAGCACTTAAAAATTCATTGTGTGAGTGTTAGGTCAGTTTTGTGTTTTTCTCCTGGATCGTTTGTATTTATTTATTTATTTATTTTTGAGACGGAGTCTTGCTCTGTCTCTCAGGCTGGAGTGCAGTGGAGTGATCTCAGCTCACTGCACGCTCCGTCTCCCGGGTTCACGCCATTCTTCTGCCTCAGCCTGTGGAGGAGCTGGGACTACAGGTGCCCGCCACAGCACCCGGCCAATTTTTTGCATTTTTAGTAGAGACGGGGTTTCACCATATTAGCCCGGATGGTCTTGATCTCCTGACCTCGTGATCCGCCGGCCTCGGCCTCCCAAAGTGCTGGGATTACAGGCGTGAGCCACCGCGCCCAGCCTCTCCTGGATTGTTTTTATTGTTATCTCTTTTGATCCCTTCATTTTATGTCCTAGCATTTTTATTACACTTTCTCATATTCTCTCTACCCTCTTAAATACTCCCTTTTTTTGTATTGCTTTGCTCGCATTCTGTGAGGTTTGCATTTTTTGCCATCCTGCTTCTTAGCCCCAGCCCCTCAGATAGTTCCCTGCATGAGGATCTGGGTGAGGGTTTAGAGCTCACACCTGCTGACCAGATGCCTTCACTTTTTTCCATTCTTTTTATAGGCAGCTTTATTTCTTCTCTTATTCTTCCTTCTCCCTCTGAGGCTTCAGCTTTTTGCTTTTCAACATTACTGGAAATAAATAAACAAGTGGCCTAAATACATCTGCTGTGTTGCTTTGATTTCCTCTCTATTATTACTATTTAACAGACTCAGTGACACTCTTTATACTAGATTCTTCCCATTTTCCTTCTGAACATCCTCTTTATGATACATTTTTCTTCTTTTCAAGTGCATACTTTTGACTCTGCAGAAATTAACTTTCTTTTCTCCAAAACTGCAAACACTCATACTTTCTTGCTTGAAGTCATTTGGTTTCTATAAACTCCTGGAAATATTTCTTTCAGGCTGTTTTGAAAATTGCTATTACAGTTTGGGGAGGAATAGACTTTTCCTTTTTCAAACACATGCTCCATTGCCCAATTCTGGATTGGATTAATGTCGATTCAATAGCTGTTTATTGCATGTCTGTCACATATTATGCCTCAAGTTTTGGGTCCAGCCCCTGTGTTCATTATTTATTTCCAAACCGTGCCTTTAACCTTTTCCATTCCTCTTCCCTCTGTAGTATAGCTTTATCTGTTGCACACTCTTTCCCTTTCAGTATTCACCCCCGTTCACGGCTCTGTCCTGTCTGTTCCTCTCTTTCCAACTGCCATGGAACCCTGTGGTTTCAACTTTTAAACTTTCCATCATTCCTTTCCTTCCAATGGAGAAAAATTACCAAAAACTGGATCATCACAGATGTGTCCAACAGCCTTCCTTCAGACTTCAGACTAACTTCAACATATAGGTTTCAAGATTACTTACCAGGGTATGGAAAAATAGCCTATATTTGTCTACCTTGTGACCAGGGCTTCATTTTCATTGCCTGTTTCAATATTACCAAAAAAAAAAAAAAAAAAAAAAAAAAAAAGAGAAAAATCCTCTGTTTAAAGACTTAACATTTGACTTACAGATAGTTTGCTGATCATTTTGGTCTAGTCTCCTTTTTTTTTAACTCTAGAACGGGTAGTAAATGATTGTGCCACACTTTTGAAGAACTTAGGAAGGGGTCTGAAAACTCCAAATAGAAATGTTTTCCCTTATAGAGGTGTCTAACTGATGTCCTTTAAATGTTTCAGCCCATCGATGGGATACATGACAAGGGGATTGTAGAAGACATCCATTGTGGATCCATGAAGGGCACTGGTATGCGACCACCTCACCCAGGCATGGGCCCTCCCCAGAGTCCAATGGATCAACACAGCCAAGGTTTGTGTCAGCTACACACCTGATACTGGTTCCCCAGCATAGTCTTTCAGTCTTTCCTGTTGGATGTTTTAATTATGACTTCCAAAGAATGTGTCTAAGGAAGATCAAATCCAGCAGGGTTTCTTTTCCTTATAGAAATCTACCTCCATCCTCACCAATACAATCTGATGATTTGTATGGGAAATTTTATTTCTGAAGTCCTAGTAATTTTACTAGCCATCATGCGTGCAAGCAGTCTGCAAAGTGCTCTGTGTACTTTATCCAGAATCTTTATCGTAATCTTTTAAGGTGAATTATGTTATCCCAGTTTTATAGATGGAGAAGATAAAGCTGGACAATTTACTTTGTTTTGCTAAGTTTACATGTCCAATCGGTGAGAGGGCCAGAAAGAGAATCTAGGCCTGCTTCCCAGCAACAGTGTAGATGTGAAGGTAAGGTGAACCACCTGTGTCCCTTAAATTGCATGCTTATCCATTGTCTATAAGGCAGCTTTATCTGGCAGTGAAATTACATGTCATTTCTGGTGGGTGGCTAGGCCTGTCATAGCCAATTACCACAAACAGAAATGTATTTTCTTATATAATTCTGGAGGCTAAGTCTGAAATCAAGGCATCAGCAGGGCCATGCTCTCTCTGAAGGCTTTGGAGAAGAATCCTTCCTTGCTTCTTCCTGGTTTCTGGTGGTTGCCAACAATCCTTGGCATTCCTGGACTTGCAGATGCATCACTGCAATCTCTGCCTTAGTATCCACATGATTTTTTTTCTTGTCTGTCTGTCTGTGTCCAGATTTTCTTCTTTTTTTTGAGCCGGAGTCTTGCTCTGTCGCCCAGGCTGGAGTACAGTGGCGCATCTCTGCTCACTGCAAGCTCCGCCTCCCGGGTTCACACCATTCTCCTGCCTCAACCTCCCATGTAGCTGGGACTACTGGTGCCCGCCACCATGCTCGGCTTCTCCTGCCTCAGCCCTCCCATGTAGCTGGGACTACAGGCGCCCGCCACCATGCTTGGCTAATTTTTTGTATTTTTTTTAGTAGAGATGGGGTTTCACCATGTTAGCCAGGATGGTCTTGATCTCCTGACCTCTTCATCTGCCTGCCTCGGCCTCCCAAAGTGCTGGGATTATAGGTGTGAACCACCGTGCCCAACCCAGATTTTCTTCTTTTTATGGGGACTATTCATTGGATTAGGGCCTTCCCTAATGCAGTATGGCCTCATCTTAACATGATTACAGCTACAAAAATACTGTTTCAGGCCGGGCCTGGTGGCTCAAGCTTGTAATCCCAGTGCTTTAGGAGGCTGAGGTGGGCGGATCATGAGATCAAGAGATTGAGACCATCCTGGTCAACATGGTGAAACCCTGTCTCTACTAAACATACAACAATTAGCTAGGCGTGGTGGCGCATGCCTGTAATCTCAGCTACTCGGGAGGCTGAGGCACGAGAATTGCTTGAACCCGGGGGCAGAGGTTGCAGTGAGCCGATATTGCACCATTGCACTCCAGCCTGGCAACAGAGCAAGACTCCGTCTCAAAAAAAAAAACAACAACAACAACAAAATACTCTTTCAAAGTAAGGCACATTCCCAGGTACTAGGGGTTAGGACTTCAACATATTTGGAACACAATTCAATTCAACTCACAACAATGGCTAAAAGAAATACGGCATATTTCTTTTCTTCTTCATACGTAACAAGTCCTCTTTCTTTTCCTCACTGTTGAAAACTATTCAGGTACCTCAAAGCCTTTTAATATAATGTAGCCTGATTTCAGAGTCATTATGTGGTCATTTCAACATGTGACGGGCATGAGTTAATCTAGCACTAATTGACATTAATATGTAGATATTCTAATTCAAGGTTTATGGTTTATGTGTTGCTATATATAATCTTGTGTAATTAATGTGTGTGTTTCCTCCATCCATGATCAGATATCCATCTACCCGAGGGAAGACTTTTGGCTGTGAGGATTTAGAGAAGTCTAAGCACAGTTGTTTCCTTTTGAAATATAAATAAGCAAGTCGTGGAGGCATAGGAGTGCCTCCCCACTAATATTTGAACAGGCTTTTGAACATCCCAGACTCTTATCTGAATTTTAGTGGCAGGCAGGCGTAATTGTTGCAGATAACTCATAGAATCTTGACCATGTCAGAAGAGCAGCCTAAAGCTCTGGGACTTTTTGCTGTACAAGAAGAAAAAATTTGACTCATTCCCTGTTATGAGTGAAGTAAGACAGTATTTCCAGGCTTATCATTTAAATTTGAAGGGGCCAAGTATATTCATGGAGCTAATATAAACCTATATATATATATATATATATATATATATATATATATATATTTTTTTTTTTTTTTTTTTTTTTTTTTTTTTTTGAGGCACAGTCTCCCTCTGTTGCCCAGGCTGCAGTGCAGTGGCGTGATCTCAGCTCACTGCAACCTCTGCCTCCCAGGTTCAAGCGATTCTTCTGCCTCAGCCTCCTGAGTAGCTGGGACTATATGCGTTTGCCACCACACCCAGCTAATTTTTGTATTTTTAATAGAGACAGGGTTTCACCATGTTGCCCAGGCTGGTCTTGAACTCCTGACCTCAGGTGATCCACCCTTCTCAGCCTCCCAAAGTGCTGGGATTACAAGCATGAGCCACCATGCCTGGACTTAAACCTTTATTTTTAATACCTGGGAGGTATAGATGAGTGATATTTAGTGATTCTTAAAGCCAGGTGCTTACTTTTTCTGCTCCAGTCATTGCAGTAACTCTAATAGTGGAGTCCTAGGAAAATCTGAAAACTAAAACCACTTCAAATGCACAAATCGTAATTGAGAGCATTTTTACTTTTATTTCTGTGATCACTTGGCTCCTCTCTTCAACATAAGAATGATGTCTTATTTATCTTGGAATCCACAACACTTGACATGATATCTAGCACTTGGCTATATAGATATTAGTAAATTTTGTTCAATTAGGTGTGGAAGTTTGTGTATTAAAGAGTCAACAGTTTAAAATGATCTCAACTTTTATGTAATTTCAATGAAGTATAATAACTTTAAATGCAAAGGTCTGCATTAAAGGGAATCAGAATTAACATGTAATATTCTCTAAAATAGTAAAGTGCATTGTAGGCTGAGGAATGAGTTATTTTAGGGTGTATTTTTGAATAAAGCAGTATTAGTATAATGCAGTCCTATTTTATATAATGATCTAAAAAGAATTTAGACTTGGTAATAGCACGTGTCTTTAAAAAACTCATTGTGAAAAGCCATTTATTAATATAAAAACACAGGAACAGAGAGATGTGGTATTGATTGGAAGGCTGAGAGCTTTAACTACCTAGCAACCTATTAGGTTATTTTAGGGTGTTGGTCAAGAAGCAAAGCCATTTCCTTCAATAAATACCGAATTGTGTACCTTATGGTCCCAATGATAACATTGTTTATTTTTAGTCCATTGGATAGAAACCCTTCAAAGGCAGGTATATATTTAAGTTTTGTGTGTGTGTGTGTGTGTGTGTGTGTGTGTGTGTGTGTGTGTAGAGAAAATTCATATAATATTGGCACTTAGAAGTTCCAGATCATTAATAGGAGAAAGGTTATTGCATCTCTCTGAGGCAAGGTGAAACTCGGGAGATAATAGCCCTTGAAAACTAGGGAAAGAAAACTGCCACTTTTGACTTCTTTCGAACGAGCAAATCATACAGGATTCCAAAAAGAGCAGAATCTGCATCAACACTGTCATCCTACCGACAAATGTATATTCACTCTCGGGCAATTTCTTCACTCTGTTTTCTCAACTAAAGATAATTACCAAAATATGTGATGTTGTTGTATCACTTAGATTCTGTTTTTCTTCAAGTTTTATGGGATGCTATTCCTGTAGAAATAAAAATCTCTATTTTTAATAACATACTGTGACAGAATGATTCTATTTACATCCCCTACAAATTCTGGGAAATAATTCTCACTTCCGTTTTCTTCTGATCAAATTTGAGGTGAAATTTTGTTGTACTGACTAACTCAAAAATGATTTTTATTTCACTCTCAATTTTTTGGATCAAATTTGAGGTAAGTTTTTTTTTGGTATTGATTTGCCAGTGACCAGGTTCTTTTTTTCAGAGTTTAAATTGTTATGCTTAATGTAACTGTCTCACCTTCATAATGTTGCCTTGTTCATAGTTTCAAAGAGTGATGTAAGACATAGTGTTACACATGAATTTAGACTAGATTGCCTAATATTTTGGTTCATTGTATTAGGCATCCTATGATTTGCCATGAGTGAGATTCTAATTGATGACCCTAGGAAATAGGAAAGACCGGAAATCAGGAAATGTATGACTAATTTTAAGCCCTGGTCATGTCTCTTCTACTGTGAAAATGGTAGCAGGTTTGGTGGGAAGATTTTCCTCCTGTGGTAAACTCAGGGCTGGCCAGAAAGACGTCATAATGAATAGACTACCAGTTTGTACTAGCATTACAATTAAGGGGCTAATGTAAGCCTTCTTAAAGAAGCATGTTAATGCTGAAGTTAAGTGTCTGTTATTGATATTCTCTAAGTGTTTATTGTTGTAATAACAACATGTTGGGATTTAAATTTCTGCTAGTCTTGCAGGCTTTCAAGGGAATTTTCTTGGCTATTTTATATAACCAACTCAAACCCTAAACTGCATGGTGTGTGTGCTTCCTCACGGAGTAGGGATTTGTGGAATGAAATTTAGCAATTCTTCTATTTACCTTTAGGGCAGGATTTCCCCGAATAGAGTTCTACTTCTCATCAAATGGTGGAGTAAAACCCATTCTTGGTTTAGGGGATCACGCTAAATTTGCCTCCCTCTCCAAATGACAGTTGGAGATAAAAGTAACTGAATCTGTTATTTTCTTTGGGCTTGTGAATTATGAGGGTGAATCCCCAGTTGGGGGCAGTCATATATTCTCGGGCCTCTGTGATTCTGCAGATGCACAGAGCTCTTTCAGTTCAAACTTTTCTTAGGTTTGAGCATGCAGCAGGAATTTAATAAACGCTTATGTGATGACCTTTGTGAGAACTGTGACACGATTACATTTATTAAAGGGCAGAGACTTTTCATCCATCTATGTATGTAATGCTGTGTTCTGGGACACCTTTGACTTGATTAATTGGCACTTTGTTTCAGCTCAAGGACACCTTTTGGATTGCTTTAGGCCACTTTGTTCTCTCCTTCATCTTGGATCTCCCTCCAGCAATGTTCAGTTATGCTTTTCTAGGAATTCTATGGCTAAGCTATCCAGATCATCTCCTGAAATAAGTCCCTTGAGGTTTTTTTGTGCATTTTGATTTTTCTTCCCCAGAAAAGTGTTCTTAAATTTCCCATTTAGATCTCTTAGAAACCAAACAGTTTACTCTCATTTTTATGTTATATCACAAGTGGTTCTAGAAGGTTTTTGAAACTTTCAAGTCCCTCACTTATTTTCATATAACCAAATTTATATGAGATCATGGAAAGGGCATACCTTGGTTTAAATCTTGAAGCTGCCAAGAGTTAATTGTGTGACTTTGGGTAACTGGTTTACTCTCTGAGCCTCATTTTCCTCATTTTAAAAAATGTGGTAACAGTATATATCTTTTAGGGTTGTTGTAAGGGTTGAAGAAATAATGTATGTTCTACCCATATCTTCTTGATTCCCATTACCATTTCTATACCCCCACCAGCCTGATTTCCTGTGCCCAGAATCACTGTCTTGGTTCACTTCCATCTACCTTTCCCACATATGGCAAAGTCCCTGGAGAACAATAATCTTTAGAGCATTAGTCATAACCAGTGACTTAACCAGTGACTGCTGATTGCAGGAGTGTAAATACCTCAGCTTCTTTACCCCTTTCCTGGAATAATTTGGAGGCAAGTTATTTACCATATATTCTAAAGTTTCTGCACTGAATTAATCTTCAGATACCCACTGCAGCAGCTGGTTTGATAATACCCCCCCTTATTGACTGCCTTCCCTTCCTTATATTACCTTTTCATACCCCTATTAGTGTCCACGCACCTTCCCAGTAAATTGCCAGTACTCAATCCTTAAATAAGGCTCTGCTACTAGGGAGAACCCAACTGTGATAGTTGAGTGCAAGTCAACTCCTTGCATAGTACCCACAACATGTAGGCACTCAATAATTGCAAGTTATTCATAACATGCATAACAATAAACCAAGTGTTCGCTCTCCACCTGAGACATTCTTTATTCCCCATTGAGATATATCAGGTGCCATCAGGTTTTGTTCTCGCAGTTGGAGCTACTTTTACCATTCAGTACTGTCCCTTGGTGCCTTTCCTTTAGGTGAACAACAACCACTAACAGTTTACCTTCTAGGACTATTGATGTGGCTGTTGATCACTTGAAGTGTGGTTAGTTCAAATTGAGATGTGCTTTAAGTGTAAAATATTTAGCAGATTTCAAAGTCTTAGTATGAAAAAAAAGAACGTAGAATATCTCACTAACAATTTTTATGTTTTAAAATGATGTTTTGGATATGTTGGTTTAAATAAAATACATTTAAATTAACTTCACCTGCTTTTTTTTTTTAACATTTTTAAAGTGGCTACCAGAAAATTTTAAATTTTACATATATATAAAGCACATATTACTATATTAAAATCTTAAACTACATATAATTAATAAATGATATGTCATTTAAATTTCTATCAGACAGTTGCTGCAGACAATTATTAGAGTATTCAGGGATATCTCTCTTTCAGGGTTGTCAGGGGCAGCCTGTGATTTTCTTTTGTGCTTTCTTTTAGGTTATATGTCACCGCACCCATCTCCATTAGGAGCCCCAGAGCACGTCTCCAGCCCTATGTCTGGAGGAGGCCCAACTCCACCTCAGATGCCACCAAGCCAGCCAGGGGCCCTCATCCCAGGTGATCCGCAGGCCATGAGCCAGCCCAACAGAGGTCCCTCACCTTTCAGTCCCGTCCAGCTGCATCAGCTTCGAGCTCAGATTTTAGCTTATAAAATGCTGGCCCGGGGCCAGCCCCTCCCTGAAACGCTGCAGCTTGCAGTCCAGGGGAAAAGGACGTTGCCTGGCATGCAGCAACAACAGCAGCAGCAACAGCAGCCGCAGCAGCAGCAGCAGCAGCAACAGCAGCCGCAGCAGCAGCCACCGCAACCACAGACGCAGCAACAACAGCAGCCGGCCCTTGTTAACTACAACAGACCATCTGGTAGGTTAATACGCAACTAAATGAATAATGCCATGGTCCAACTCGGATAAGAAAGACTGCTCACACACCAAAACACTGGGTTGGTACAAGCCCAGGGCTGACATAACCTTTTGTTATACCCCACTGGCTCTCTATCCTTGCTCCACTCAGACGGCCAAGATTCTTGGTCTTCCTCTGCTGTTGAGACCTAGGGCAGTGTTTCTTAACCTTAAGAGGTGCTTGTGCAAGCTGGAGACCCGGGGAAAAAGCACCCGTGATTTTGCATTCTCTTTCAAGAGGTTCAAGGTTTCTTGGAAGCGCATCCACACACCCAAGGTTAAGAACCTCTGGACTTAGTGCCTTTCATCCCCAAAACTCACTGCTCAAATCAGTCCCACTAGAGCCATTTTATAATTTGTTGATTTGTTTATTTCTATCCCTTTTTGTTATGAAGAACATCTGGAGAGGCTTACAAGAAGCATGCCTGTTGTAAAATAATTATGAGTAGAAAAATCAGAAACAAGGGAAAATAGAAAAAAAAGTAAGAAATGGAGGTAAGCAAGTAGGGCTGTAAAAGCTCTCATAGTTGCTATATTTGCTTCAAAGATGACTTGAGTTTCTTGACAATCGGAGCCAAAAGGAGACAAAGTCCTGTATCTAAGTCTCGCCATTTGGAAGGAAGTTCTTACCAATTTCTCAGAAAAAGCCATTTTTAGCATGAGAGTATAGAGTTGATTTCCCACATGGGATTATTTTTTAAATTATTATCATAATCATTATTGTAAGAGGCACTGCATGATAGAAACATCAATAGCATTTGTTCATAACAGACTAACAGATTCAACATGGCCTATTTCTTATACACCTTGGGATGAAATCTGAAGCTATGACATTATACAATGGGTAGAAATGATATAATCCTTTGCATGGCCTCTTGGTCCTCAGTCTTGATCCCATTGATAGACTTCAGAGGTGCAGGCGACTGTGGACTGTGGAGTAATCTTCCATGAAGGTTGTTTTCTCTAGGAAGCGTTTTGTTAAAGAACTGGAAAAGCAGAGAGTTTATGGGTCGATTCTAATGAAAGCTTTGGATTCTAGGGAATGAGGTACTTCCTTGACATTGATACCATTTCCTCTGAGTGGTTTCCATTCATTTAGGCAAGTTCTGACACGCAGGTTGTTGCAAACAATTAGTTTGGGATATTGGTACTCTTCCTGGGTTTTGGGCCTTATACCATGGGAGAGAGTTCAGATTAGTATTTTTTTATTAATATTCTGCCTATTGAGTTTGTATATGTTTGTTTTCTGGTAGAGGCAGCTCCAAGAGTAGGCCTACCTAAGAGATAAACTCATCTTATTCATTGTTATAGCTTAAGAATGAATGTCTTAGTAAGTCTGAGCTACTGTAATGAAAGGTCATCAACTGGGTGGCTTATAAACAGTGAATTTGTTTCTCACAGTTCTGAATGCTGGGAATTCCAACTTCAAAACACCAGCAGATTCAGTGTCTGGTGAGGGCCTGCTTCCTGATTTATAGATGGCTTCCTTCTCACTGTGTCCTCACATGGAGGAAGAGACAAGGCAGCTCTCTGGAGCCTCTTTTATAAGGGCACGAATCCCAATTATGAGGACTCTTCCCTCATCAAGTACTCACCTCCCAAAGGCCTCACCTTCTAATATCATCTCCCTGGGAATTAGGATTTTAACATATGAATTTTGAGGGGACCATAAACTTTCAGACCATGGCAGTGGGTTTTAAAAGGGCAAGAAAATATTTCATCTCCAGATTTCTGTGTGGCTACCATGGAGGCATTTGGTAGGTGGAGGATCATAGAGGACTGAGCTTTGGGAACTGGAAAAGTTATACAGGAAATTGCAGAAAAGGGCAGTTTGAACCCTAAAAGTATTTAGAGGTTTTAAAACTGCAAAACTCCAGCTCTTGAGAATGCAGCCAGATAGAAGAAAAAAGCACATATGTGTATGTGTGTGTGTGGCTTATCCTCACTGAGTGCCTGCTGGCCTACTCGTGCCATTCTCAGTGATAAGTCCTTTGCATGTGTCACACAACTAATGATGGAGAGTCGGGATTCAGACCCCAGCAATTTGACTTGAGAACTAATGTTCTTAACCACTTTCCCATATTGGCTCCTTCGTGGCAAAAAGGCTCATGACAAGGGAAAAAACCTATCACAAAGTCTGGGTACCAAGATGCAAGCATTTTACTTCTGTGTGTAAAGAGACAGTATCTGTACACCTTACTTCGAGCCTGTGAGCCTTTTCCCTCTTACTCTGGGACACAGTATCAACAAAATTTGTAATCTTTTACCGGCCCAAGCAGTGGTATTTTAAAGAATGATCTAGACTCAGTAGTAAAAGATTCCAAGATACTATTTAAGAATGTAGGAAGCAGGCCGGGAACAGTGGCTCCTGCCTGTAATCCCAGCACTTTGGGAGGCTGAGGTGGGCGGATCCCGAGGTCAGGAGATCGAGACCATCCTGGCTAACACGGTGAAACCCCATTTCTACTAAAAATACAAAAAAATTAGCCGGGCGTGTTGGCGGATGCCTGTAGTCCCAGCTACTCGGGAGGCTGAGGCAGGAGAATGGTGTGAACCTGGGAGGTGGAACTTGCAGTGAGCCGAGATCTTGCCACTGCACTACAGCCTGGGTGACAGAGCAAGACTCTGTCTCAAAAAAAAAAAAAAAAAAAAAAAGAATATAGGAAGCAGAATGATTTGTTTGGGAAACCTTTTTAATCCAAGGTTAAAATAATATGACTGAACAAAGTAGTAAAATTTAAAGGATGAAGTTCCATTTATCTGGATACTTATACACAATAAATGCTTCGTGTCCTAATAAACCCAATCCTGAGTTCATTTTCTGGATCATTTTCAGAAGAGAGGGCTCTATTCCTTTTTTTTTTTTTTTTTAAATTATTATTTTTTTTTAACCTGGCTCCAGAACCTACGTCTTCCGTCATCAGGTGCCTGTCATTAAAGGGAATTCATTTTATTACTCACTGCTCATGTCTTTTTAAATTGTCAACAGTCGGAGCTTCGTTAGAAATGACAATATTTGGGCAGGTAGGGTTTTATGGAAGAGTGGAAAGGAGACGTGAATGAAGGAGGAAAGAAGATATCTCCTTCAAATAGAATGAGCCCATTCTGTCACTGAGAGGGCACTTCCATTTGACAGCATTGCTGAACTTGTCCCCACATCACAGGTTTCATGAGGGAAACAGATAACCTTACTTGCAAAAAATAATTGTTTTTTTAGATTGGCTTTTAGAAAAGTAAAAATAAGGCATGACTTTCTTTTTAAAGTTAATATTAGTCTATTTATTGTTTATCTCCTTTTTATAAAATAATTACTTTTAAACACCCCTGCTAATATTTCAGGATGTTATTCACTTACGTAGAGGTAGTTGTGTTCCCATTTTGCTTCTGTTCCATTTCCTAGTGTTATTCATGTGTGAAGAGAATCTTTTTGGCCGGGGTGGTCTGCCTAAAATCTACTCCAAAGTTATAATTCACCAAAAGTGACATCATCCTAGCCAACACCAAAGAATTATGGTTGGAGTTGAGGCATTGCACATGGAACACATAACTCTGCAGTGGTTTCTCCTACGAAATGTCAGCCACTCTTATGATGGAATGTGCCCTTGCCTGCTGTGGGCACCACTCAAATCTAACCCATCATTTTTCTTTTCATTTTGATTCACTTTTCCTTTCAGAGATTCAAGTGAAAAGAAAAATGGGAACTGAAAAAATTTGGTGTTTTTGAGGGGTGAGGGAGAGACCTTCTGGTAGAAAATAAAGTGTTTTGTTTTGATATCTGAAATTTTATATGCTCAATTTAAATATGTTTTATTGCATTTGTTTTTTCCAACCTGTGGAAACCACTTAAATTCCTATTGAATGCATAGATCTTTTATTTGCATGAATGTCCTGTATGCTGGAAACTAAGTGGGAGCTCCGAATGCTTAGAAGTTCTGTGCCTGTGAGACTTGGGTATTTTAATACATTTGTTGCCCTATTGCTTCAAATTAGGCATAGGGATGCATTCAGTAAAGACTGTCTCCCTCCCTGCTTAGCTGCCCCGGGACTCCCTTCTGGAGGGCCAGAGTTTCTACTTTGTTTCTATTTTGACTCCTAAAGTGAGGACTGAAGGGAAAGCAGATGGCATTTTGTACTTGTGACAATGAAGCCTAAATTGTTTATGTTGGAGAGGGAGCAAGAGATAAACCAAAGAATGTGATTTGTCTTCCATTTGAAGATACCAGGGAAAAGTCTTGTCAAGTAGCAGACCACCAGTGTCTGGTGTAGAGGAGATAATTTCTGTGGCTAGAGAGCAAAGCCAGCCAGGCAAACGAACCCGTAAGCCGCCTGAGGGACAGACAGGCATACAACCTAATGAATAGGTAGTTAGACTTTGGGCAAGGCTAATTGCAGCAAGCTGTGTTAGTTCCCCAGCCTCTGTAAGTAGTCGTTTTTATACAATCTGTCAGAGGGAGGAGAAAATAGACCCACACAGTAAATGGACTTGTGGTGTTTAGCTAGGAAGTGGAGTTTGCTCTAAGTCGCTCTGGTAGCAGACTCCAGGGAGCACATGGCAGGCGGACTCAGCTGAGTATCTGTGCTGAGGAGTTGTATTAAACTGTTGCAACACTTTGAAATTGCTTTAGAAAATGAGTACTCCCAAAGTTGCCAGCTAATACGGGATCGAATTTCCTGAAAGACCTTTCTTTTGCCGTGTGGTTTTTCTATAAAGCTGAGTCAATTAGGCTTCTTTACCTCCTTATGCTTGGTGGCAATAAAACGACAAGAGCTGAGGATTGAGGGTTGAGCATGTAGACGCTATTATCTCATTGGATGTTTACCACTGCCCTATGAGGTGGCTATTGTTACTCTCCGCATTCTATAGATGAGCACACTGAGCCACAGATTGGTTGAGTAACTTGCTCAGGCTCACACAACCAGCAGGTGGTACAGCTGAGGTGAAAGAGCATTTTTTCTGGAAAGATTCAGGGTGTTTAAATGTACCTGTTTAGTGCACAGCAAGTTGTAGTACTTTTAAATTGGAGAATGGAATATATAAGTAGATGTTTGAATCTCTCTGTGTCTCTCAGAGTTACGGGTGAATCAACAAAATTAGAATGTCTTTCTATTTAGTGACTGAAGAAGGCTGTCCATGCATGTATCAGGTCTAGTTTGGAGTCACAGACTAGATTCTGGACCAGAGAAGACACATAAGCTTTGGGTACCTTTCTTTGATTAAATGTAGTTTTAAAAATAATGACTTGACTATATTGCAGGGAGTCTTCATAGTCTTCTGCATGGGTATTTCTAGACAATAATGCTAAAGAGGAGAGTGCCAGTACAAGTGAAATTATAACATGATTGCAGTGTTATGGCTTTTGTTGATGAATTATTTGAACTGGGAAGAAAAACACTTTGAGAACTAAATTTAAAGTAATTCTTCCGATATTATCAGTAAGACCTAAAGGTAGTTGCTTTTAGAGGACCTAAATGTATTAAATTCCTGATTTAGCATGCTTGTACCAAGTCTTCAAATACGTTAAATTCTATCAGCTTCTTGAGCTTCTTAAGGAGAGTCATAGAATCATAGGGAATTAAAATAAATGTTAGAAATCTGTATCTCTTCTTACTTGACTGGATCATATCTAGAGCAACCCAAATGAAAATGTGCCCTGTTTTAAAGATCTCCAGGGAAAAATATTCTAAAACTTCCCCCAATAATTTATTCCAATGCATAGTAACCCTGAGACTTAATATTTAGAAATTGGTTTCTTATATATGGATGAAAGGAACTCTAAGAAGGTATACATTACATAAAAGACCTTTTATACAGGAAAAAAAAAGTACTTAGATGAAAAAACTTCTTAATTATGGAGGTACAATACCTAAAATTAAAAATAAAATGAAGTGCATTTTCCACCTAAGATTTTTTCATCAACCCCTAGAACCACTGCTGGAAATTACCTCATGAGAAATCTTACCTAGCTCTGTATCTTTTGGAAATGTTTTACCTAATTTTAGAAAGAGGGGAAAAGAACAGTAACATCACATACACACACACACACACACGCACGACACGAACACAGACACACACTGTAGTTTCCTAAGCAGTTTGTTCTAATTCTTCACATTCCCCCTGTCAAAATGTTTGCTTATAACTTTCTTTGTATTGTCATTTAAGCCCATTTCTAATTGGTGATTGTTGGAAATTGAATAAATGTGTTCAATTTTTCATAATGTATGTCGTTGTATGGTTAATTATTAAATCGCTCTGAAGTATATAGACTATTATTTTTGTTACCATTTAATAGCTATTTTTTCTTCGAAAGGGTATAGAAAAAATTGGAAGAATGCTCTGGACTTTAACATCTGCTTACTAAGATTCTTTTAAAAAAATTTACTAACTCATCTGGTATCATCACTAAAATTATTTATAATAATAAGGCAACTAAAAATTCATCTAGGAGGAGAAGTGGAACGTTGAAAAATTTAAGTGTGTACCTAGTAATTAACTTAAGCTCCTGAAGTTCAATGTGGAAAATTATTTTAAATTAACTTATTCAATGCACTTTGACAAGCTTGCAGATTACATAATATTTTATTCTGATAACATGGGATAATGATCCCTTGAATCCTAATATTTGCTAATTTTTATTAGGTGGAATGAGCAGATTTTTTTTTTTTTTTGGGCTAACAATGAATGTTTTAAGAAATGTTTTCTAATATGTAGTAAGAAAAAATTTAAGTTCCCAAAATTCACTGATTAAACCTGAAATATGCTTTATAGGCCTTAAAAGAAAAAGTGTGTGCAGCTTGTAGTTCACATCAGAAGACTGATAAACTCGTTGCTCTGTTTGTAAAGCATAGGTTCTAACAGCAGGGCTATTCCAGACTGGGATAGAGGTCTGTCCTAAAAGGGCTTGAGGTACAATTTGCAAGATGTGATTTTAGGACCATACCGAAATTGCATCTGACTGTTGGGTGACTCCCTTTCTTTTTTGAACTCTGCATGCACCTGTAATTAAAAAAAGAAAGAAAGGAAAAGAAGGAAAGAAAGAAAGAAAAAAAAGAGAAAGCAAGCAACCCATTGTAGAGTTACATTGAAAGCTGGCGGTAGTTTCCTTAATCAATTGTATTAAGTCGCAGTCATTTTCGGATCATTTGCACCCATGTTCCTTAGTGAATGCCATTTCCCTATGGGGATAGATGCCAGATTCTTTTTTCTTTCTGTGTCTTTTTCCTTCTCCGTTTTCTTTTTCCTTTTACCCCATTCCCTGCCTTGCCCTCCTCTCCCTTCCTCTTCCTCTTCCTTCTTGCCCTCTTTTTTTTTTTCTTCTCTTCCCTTAGGTGTTTAAGACACTTAATGGTCCCCAGCACTGGGCCCCGGGGGGCGGCGGGCAGGCCGGGTGTGGCCCGCGGGGCGCCGTCCCGCCCGAGCTGCCCATGTCGCTCTTGTCCCGCAGGCCCGGGGCCGGAGCTGAGCGGCCCGAGCACCCCGCAGAAGCTGCCGGTGCCCGCGCCCAGCGGCCGGCCCTCGCCCCGCGCCCCCCGCAGCCGCGCAGCCGCCCGCGGCCGCAGTGCCCGGGCCCTCGGTGCCGCAGCCGGCCCCGGGGCAGCCCTCGCCCATCCTTCAGCTGCAACAGAAGCAGAGCCGTATCAGTCCCATCCAGAAACCGCAAGGCCTGGACCCCGTGGAAATTCTGCAGGAGCGGGAATACAGGTAATGCACCCCACCAGAAAGGGGCTCACCGGCTGTGTGTTCTAGCAAGTGCCACCAAGCCTAGGGGGGTGAGGTGCCTGCCCATTGGTTGGCCAAACTGTGATTTTCACCTATTCAGTCAGAAAACTTATCCACCCCTGTGGCCTGCCAGGTGCCGAGGTAGGCACTGGGGTTTTGAAGATCAAAAGCCGCCGGGGACTTCCTGTAGACCCAAGAAAGTGATCATCTCACACTTCGATTATGGAATACATTGTCATTGTTTATACTTGTGTCGTTGAATAATGACTGAGGTGGTGGGATGTTGAGTGTGTTGTGCTGGCCTGACTTTCATGTTAGTTGACATTTCTACTCAAGCATACTTTGGTAGCTTTGTATAAACTTTGTTTTAATTCACGTGTGTCTATGGTGTGATCCAGCCTTATGGGTATACCCTGTGCAAGTGTCTCTATACAAGGTCCTTATTTAAATTATTAGTCCAGGAACTTAATTTTTACCTGATTCAGCCCATTTATCAGAATCAGGGGCTGGCAAACCCTTTCTGTAAAGAGCCAGATAGTCAATATTTTATGCATTGTGGGGCCATATGATCTCTGTCACAACTCACCTCTACCCTTGTAGTGCGAAAACAGGAAAACAGCCGTGGACAATAATGGGCTGGCTGCCTTTCAGTAAACTTTACAAAAACAGGCTGGAGGCAGGATTTGGCCTGCAGGCTGTAGTTAGAAGACCCCTGATGTAAGTGGTTAATGTCAACCCAAAAGGGAGTCCAGCAAGTATTAAGTCAAGATAAAATAAAGCTAAGATTGTGGATTCTGGAGTCTGCCAGAAAGCATACTGTGTCACTTCTTACCATGGTCAAGTTATGTCTCTTTTCTGTGACTCAGTTTCCTCCTAGGCTAAAAGAAGGTACCTCTCATAGTGTTGGGAAGATAAAATGATACTGAAACATTCAATAAATAATAGCTATTATTATTTCCCAAATACTTCTTAATTTTAAGGAAAATTAGAGTTTAAAAATTATAGAGAATGTTGGTAAACCATGTCTAGGCTCCCTTTTAAAACATTACCTTAATCTTTATTGAAAAGCACATCACTCATTTGTTGTTAGACTAAAATACTAAGTTACCAGCTTTGAGAGGTACTCTGAAAGAAATCAGGATTACTTGCCATTAGATGTGTTTATTTTTTTGGATGAAGAGTGTAACTTTACTCTCATTACTATTAATAATCATCTGTTAAGATATTTTATCTTGCTATTTCCAACATTTCATGTATTCCCAGAGAACTAGATACTCATTGTCAATTGATATTTCAGTGCTGATAGGCAGATTCTGCTGGGTGAATAATTGCGGTGTGTTATAAAGTCAAATGCTAGCATATTCCTCTGTTCATGTGCAGTAGACTAATGTGCAGTACATTCTGTATGTTGCTGTTGAATTTTTAAAAAACTGAAAGTATTGGAAAAAATCAGTAATAGAGTGGAGAAATACAATGTGGATGCTCTAAAATTCTGACTTCCTAAGAGCTAATATTTTTTTTCCTACCCTAGTAAAGGAAAAAGCTCTGTACAAGCTCCCTAGTTAAAACATTTTTTTCCCATTTGAATTACCAGTACCTTTGTTAAACTATGTGAACTACCCTTAGAAGAGAGATGCTTTCTATAGCTAGAAATTTTTACATATGTCTAGACTTTTTGACTTTTTCAGCCTGGTATGTGTGTGTGCACAAGTGTGTTTTAACTTTTTATTTTGCTAGCTCCTAAATGTTCTTGATCATTTTTTCTGGAATTTTCATTGCAGGACTTTCTTGTAATAAGTTTATTTTAGAAACTTTTTTTGGAGATTACCTTAATGAATGGTCTTCCAAAGTACACAGTATTAAGTAGTACTATTTCCAATGTATAAAAAGATTTTGTTCTGCACTCCTATGTCAATAAAAAATGCTGTCAGTATCTTTTAACTTATGTGCATTGCAAAATGTGGAGAATGGCTATTTTTCATAGTATTATTATTGCTTTATAAATGCCTACTCCTTTGTAAAGCCTTGTGGCTTTTGAAATGACTGATCTGGACAACCCTGAATCCGGAAAGGTTGTGGGTCCTTTGGCCTGAATTTTCCCATGGCCACCTGGAGAAGAAGCATCGTTTTGTAGTGACAACATTATGGGGCATGTTTTGTATTCTTTGGTTACAGAGCAGTAACTGTCTTCTGCCTATATGAAGATAAGTTGTTCAACTGCAGAGATTACATTTATCCCTTAAAAGGGCTAAATTAGGTCCCTTAGGCACTTGCAAAGGACAACAAATAAACTATTTTTTTTTTCTTTTGACCCTTTGTGATAGAATGGCTTACCAGCCTTTAGCATTGATAACTGTTAGGATCCAGTGCATCTTTATCATCTGATCAAAGATTAGAGAAAGGTCTAAAAAACCTCTTTTACAATTTGATAAACTTAGTTTGAGCAAAAATCATGTGTCAAATTCTTGAACAGATGTTAATTTCTTTGGGTCTTGTAATATTTACCTTGTCTATGAAATTTGACAGGAAATTTTCAGAATCTTAAATTTTTTTAACATTTAAGTCAGTTGGCTGCTTTTCCTTGTTCATCATAAAAGCAGAACGTTGACAAATTGACCTTCCTTTTCATTCATAGCATAAATAGATGTCTGCCTATGAGCACTTTGCTGCAGCTTTGTACGAACTCTCTAGTTGAAACATTTTTCCCGCTTAAATTGGATCCTTTCTTTTTGACCATCTTTCTCTTGTAATGGAACTTTATTACTTCCATAGTAAGTGTCAGAGAGATATTTCCCTGGACTGCTTTTTTCTCTTTTTTTCTTTTTGGCACACTTTTGTTGGCTTCTCATTGTGCCTAACTTCGCTTTCTTCTATTTAGAATTAGATGTCTGGTCAAAAGTACCTCAGGAATCATCACATTGGCATGTAAACTAATTCCGCAGATGTTTGCATGGAAGATGTATTTCACACTTGAAGGAGTTTATTTGGGAAGAACATCTCTGAATTACATCAGCCCTCTTCGGAATAAAGTCAGCATTTAGTATGAAAAGAGCGGTATATCCTGCTTGTGTCAGGAAGCAGACATAGGCTGCTTACCTGTGATTTTTTTTTTTTTTTGTCCTGCCCTTGTCGCCATTGCAATCCTGAAAATTCCTTCTCAAAAATTACGAATAGCTGCTTTACTTGCAGAGTTACAAAAAGTCACACACGCTCTCTTTTTAAAGTGTCACTCAGTTCCTTGAAGGAACAAAATGTACCAGTGTCATTTTCTGTTCAAATAACTCTCCTACAGGAATCATAAACTTCTCCTCTGGACCTGAACAAATATCTGTTGCCTTTAATGGAACTCTTTTTCTTGCCAGAACAGTAACCCCTCTTGATTTACTGTTCAATCTGTATGAAAAACCTGTGTGACCTAATTCTGCATCAATTTTCTGTACTCGTGAGGACACTAAATGAGTCTCCTGCAGTTATGCAGTATTACATCTTGTTGTTGTTTCGGGAAGTTTAGAATCCTGAATCTCTTTATCGGACTACCTGCTGAATCTCACTGATGGGGAGATGAAATTGTCTGGAGAGGAGCATTATTTAAAATGAAGATTTCTATTAACAACAACAACAACAACAAAGATACAATCTTCTGTGTTAAAGAAGCCCCTCCTATACCTTTGCTACTCACCCCCCCATGTGCTGAATCAAATGCATATAATTTTACTATGGAATCTCCCTTTCCTCTTCTCCTAGAGTTTGCACTTTGTACTTCTTGCCTCCTCTCCATGGAAGAGGGATTCTTTTGTGCCAGGGAATCAGATTCACTGACAAATACTAGGCTCCTTGGAGAAGTAGTCATTTCAGGGAGAAGTGCAGCCCCCTTGCTCCTACCCTGTCTCTCCACTGCCTTAGTCACACAGTGCCCCATCTACCCCGGGTTCCCGCTCCCCACCTCCTCATTTTCCCTACACTTCCCTACTTTCCACCGTCCAGTTCAGTGTGATGTAATCTCTACCCTATCAACCCAGTTGTCCTACGATTATTTATTTAGTCCTAGTTCCATGGTTGTTTGGAGGATTAAGTAGGAATTCCTCTAATTTAGCATCTGACCCACTTTGTCAAAGAGAGTAAATCAGAATACCAAGGGATAGTTTGAGTTCTAGGATATTCAAATAACAAAGATCTGCAAGGAATCTAGAACCAAGGAACTGGAATAACCAAATCATTGGCCATGATCTCACGCCACTATAATATTTAACTTTCCTTTGGTATGACCTTAACCTGTAAAAGCAAAGTTGTCTCAGTTTTATTTTTTCCCTTTAAATTCTATATTTCAAAAAAATCAGTAGCGGATTTTTTTCTTTACATCTTAATTGTTAAGATGCAACATCTGTTGCTGTATCCAGATATTTGGGGGCTATGTAGATGTTTTAGAAAATGGGTAAATGAAGTAGATGTCTGTTTCATATAGTGAAAAGTAATAATCTCATGCGTATCACTAGTAAAAGGAATGTGGAAGAAAGTTGGGAGAATTTGAACAATTTTGCCAAAAGAGTAAAATGATGAATTTATTATTGTGCATGAAATATAAAACTTTCAGTCTTTTGAATGATTAAACCATTTTAAAATGCTGTTGTTTGTGTTGGTATGCACAGTTAAAACAACAGCATGGGCCAGGCGTGGTGGCTCACGCCTGTAATCCCAGCACTTTGGGAGGCTGATGCCTGCGGATCACCTGAGGTGAGGAATTTGAGACCAGCCTGGCCAACATGGCGAAACCCCATCTCTACTAAAAATACAAAAAGTAGCCAGGCGTGGTGGCACGTGCCTGTAGCCCCAGCTACATGGGAGGCTGAGGCAGGAGAATTGCTTGAACCCAGGAGGCGGAGATTGCAGTGAGCCGAGCTAGTGCCACTGCACTCCAGCCTGGCTGACAGAGTGAGACTCCCTCTCAAACAAACAAATAAACAAAAAATAACAACAGCATGGTAGCAGTGATAATATTAACACATTATGATGACAAATCATTTAATAAATTAGAATGAATAACATGTATCTAGCAAATAAAATAAGAATCAGTCGTAGATATTATTTTTAGTGAAGTCCCTGAAAAATAGTTTTCCTTACCACCATTTTAAAATTTTTAAAAATGATGACATTTTATTTCCCTTCCAAACTAAGCAACTGTAGGTTTTTACAAAAAATCACTCATTTTGATATTTGGCTATATGAAGTATTAGATCTTCTACAGCATTTAGGTCCAGGAGGTTTTACTTTTTCATGTTAATGAAAATGATGCCTGTCATCATCAGCATCTTGGCAAGGAAGACAAATGGCCTGGTTGCCTTAGGACAGAACTAGAAGTTAGAAAGAAAAAAAGTCTGTCCTCTCAGCTCTGTAGTCTGGCAACACCATCATGTTTGGAAAACACTGTAATATTCATTTTTTAAGATAATTTCGACTTTTATTTGAGATTCAGGGGATGCATGAATAGGTTTCTTAACATGGGTGTATTGCATAATGCTGAGGTTTGGGGTGCAATGGATCCCATCATTCAGCTAATGAGCATAGTACCTAAAAGTTTTTCAACCCTTGCTGCCTTCCCTCCCTCCCCCGTTTAGTAGTCGCCAGTGTGTATTGTTGCCATCTTTATGTCCATGAATACCCAATGTTTAGCTGCCACTTAAAAGTGAGAACATGCGGTATTTGGTTTTCTGTTCCTGCATTAATTTGCTTAGGATAATGGCCTCCAGCTGCATCCATGTTGCTGCAAAGGACATGATTTGGTTGTTTTTTTTTTTTTAATGGCTGTGCATAATTTTAAACAGAATTCTTAATTTTCAACTTTTATAGTTGAGGTCCAGGAAGGTTCTCAGAAAGTATATTTTAATTATCTACCATTTCATTGCAGTGGTTTTGGTATCAGGCAAATTGAGGTTCCAGTCTTGGCCCCCTTCTTTACTAGCTCTGTGGTATCTCCAGGTGTCTTCAGTTTTCCTCATCAGTAACATGGGACCATTATAACATTTACCTTATAGAGAGAGGCGTGTCTGTGTGTGTAAGAGAGAGACAATTAAATAAAATTATGCATTAAAGGCACTTAGTGCTGTTAATATTAACCTAGTTTAACTTATTACTCATTTTATCATTATTCTTTCTTTGTTGAAATCTAGTTCAGTACAGTTTGCCTCAAATTTAGGGGATGTAGTTCTAAAAACAGGCTTAAATGGCATATAATTATTTGTCAGAATAGGATTCAGGTGAACTCTAAAACCAGCAGTTTATATATCTAACAGTAATAGTATCCCAAGTGAATGGCTAAAGTGAGAGGTCTTTTATTTTCTACTCTGCCTTTATTATGCGGAAGTACATGCAGTTATATTTTTGATGGTGTGTAAAACGAGAATCCTCAACATCCTTTTCTAGAAACTCTTGGTTTTTGAGTACTATTTACTGCTGGCCCTGATTTTTTAAAAACAGCCTCATTTGTATTTTCTTTTCTCAAGCAAGCTCTGCTCACGGAGGAAGTGGCTGTGGCTGGCAGAGCGCTTTCTGAATGTTTAGGGTTGGCTGATTTCTGTGGCATCAGCACCTAAAACCGTTCTTGCTCTCTCCGCTTTAATGGCTGTTCGTCATCGGCATCTTGGCAAAGAAGACAAATGGTCCGGTTGCCTTAGGACAGAACTAGAAGTTAGAAAAAAGTGTGTCCTCTCAGCTCTGCATTCTGTCCGGCTGGGAGTTAGGAAGCGAGTCAATTGTTTCTGTCTCTCATTTCTCTCTCTGCTAAGAGCGAGCAAGGACATTTGACTTCCCCACTAGATACAGGGTGAACCCTCTTTCCCTGGTGTTAGATAGGGGTTATGGAGGAAGCCACATTGTTAAGTTAACATATACCTGTCTGCATTAATACAAAGGTAGCTTTTCTCTGCTTAACATCAAAAATTCTAGTTGGGTGTCAGAAATCAACTATCAGTATCTGGAATATGTTTTGCCCTGAACTTAAACCTGATGTCATTGTTTATCATGTAACATTAAATTGTAATGTGTTTTTCCACTGCCCCCTTTTCCCCGTTTTATTGTTTCCTTCAGACTTCAGGCCCGCATAGCTCATAGGATACAAGAACTGGAAAATCTGCCTGGCTCTTTGCCACCAGATTTACGAACCAAAGCAACCGTGGAACTAAAAGCACTTCGGTTACTCAATTTCCAGCGTCAGGTAATACCTTTTCCCCAGTGAATCTGAGATGTAGGAAATAAATGTAATTGTTCCTAAAGTGTTATCTGTGTTGCCTTTAGTCTATTCGATATTGTTATAAAGATATAAAGAGAGAAACATAGTAAAATAGTGAATCTTTTAGACCAACAGCTTACAACTAAAAATAATGAAGATGAACTGCTTATTATTCTGGTTTTCTCTTCTGTATATGGGAAAGAGTTTTTCCTCCTGTACTATGGTTTACAAAGTCAAGAGTTATGGCATTTTGTTACCATGGATGAAAAACCTTGGGAACAAGTGGGGTAGCTCATGTTTGCCTTTATGACTCCAAGGAAAAACCAGAAGGTAGTAGAGTGGAGCTTCTTCGTAAGCACAGATGTTAAGTGCTAGCCACGACTGTGAAAAGAATTTTAACAAATATGATAGCCACTCTACTGAATTAGTTCATCATTTATAGAAATACATAAAACAGTGTCTTATAGCTTATTTATTCACCAATATCTGAGTTTGGAGTGTTTGATCACATCAGGCTCATACAGTGACTAATCTGTAAATTATCTTGTCATTACAGTAGTTATTAAAAGCCAGTATAATGACCTATTTTCTGATTTCTAAATTAGTAAGAGACTAGTGGAATGAGTTAGAGCTACTTTTCACTTTGGTGAGTTTTGCCTTGTGGACTCAGAATGTTCAAGTTTGCTAGTCCACAGATTGCCTCACTAAGCCAAAGGGGAGAAGGAGCCTTTCATTGTTAGTCAGATGGGTTTGTTTTGTTAAAGCCTGGAACATGCAAAATGAATGATTAATGAGTAAAAGTAGTTTGGAAGTATTGACTTGGTCTGTTGGAGGATGCGAGTAAAATCACAGGCCACTCCCCTTGCTATTGTAGGAATTTGGGTGTATATTTGCCTTACTGGCTGTAATATCACAGATGGACATTAGTGGTGAGTAGGTGCTACTTGGCCCTTGGTTTGTGAGAGTAGATTTCAGCTTAAATTTTAAAAAGAAGAGGGAAAATTCTCTGAGTTCTGTTTACTTCTTTCTTATTGGTGACCTCACAAGATGAATTAATAAAGTGCTGGATAAAATCTCACTAAATGAATATTAACCAAGTATATTTTCAGGAATAAGTTTATGTTCAAATTAGCATTGCTGTGCTGGATTCTTATTGGTTTCTGATTTTTGTTTGATATTATTTTAAAAATCTGTTATTTATGAAGCTTCCCAATTAAATTAACTGTAACTAATGATGATTTCAGATTCAGTGGAATGATTATTTAATGTGTATTCTCCAGTCCCTACCCCCTACCACCACATAGCATGCAATACAGATAAAAGTATTACATTTGTGATGATCTAAAATAAGTTCATGATATAATACAAAATGTAGCTCTCTTGGAAAGAATATTATTATTGGAGTGGGAAGAAGCCAAAACTCATATTTCCCATCCTTTGTATGAGACTATGAATTAACGTTGGTGGAGTACCTGCTGCTACCATACGTGAAAGTAATTCTTTTATTCTTTTTTTGGAGCATCATTAAAATTAATCTTTAAACACAAAGAGATGTTAACATGACATTTAAAACAAAGTGAAAAATTTAAAAAGCTTATTAGCTAATTAGTATCATTAGAATAATTAGATAAAATGAAGTTATTTAAAAGGCAAGACAACATCTTTTCTTTCTTTTACTGTTACAGTACTATAATTGCTTTTGATTTGAATTATTTGGGGGAAAAAATCTTGTACCATCCTTGAAAATATTGCATACATTTGGCGTGATTTCAGTTCCTTCATTTAATACAAACCAAAGATGATTGAGAAGCTTGTAGAGATTCCCTGCCCCACTCTGTTCCATTAAGTGCAACCTAGAGAAGGCCAGGGTTCGGGAACCTAGCTTCTGTTTGGGAAGGCTCTCTAACTGCTCTCCTCTTGACAGCTGAGACAGGAGGTGGTGGCCTGCATGCGCAGGGACACAACCCTGGAGACGGCTCTCAACTCCAAAGCATACAAACGGAGCAAGCGCCAGACTCTGAGAGAAGCTCGCATGACTGAGAAGCTGGAGAAGCAGCAGAAGATTGAGCAGGAGAGGAAACGCCGTCAGAAACACCAGGTTCTTAGACCCTGGGCTTTGCTCACCCTCACTTAGACAGAACTGTCCAATGAAGTCATTGAATGGGGTCAGAATGACTGAAAAATGGACCCTTGTAGGTGGTAGGGACATCTCAGAACAGAACGGTTCCTTGACATTTACATAATCCAGCCACATCATTTTATAGGCAAGGACGCTTAGGCCAGGACATATAAATGACCTGCTCAAGGTCATACAATTGCTCAGCAGCAGAATGAGGTTTATTACTGTCTTAGTCTGTTTGGGCTGCTATAAAAAAAAATAGCATAAACTGGATGGTTGATGAGCAACAGAAATTTATTTTTCACCGTTCTGGAGACTGGAAGCCCAAGATCAGGGTACTAGCATGGCCGGGGTCTGGTGAGGGTCTTCTGCTGGGTTGCAAACTGCTAACTTCTTGTTTTCTTATGTAGTGGAAGCAGACCAAGAAAGTTCTCTGGGGTTCCTTTATAAGGGGACTAATCCCATTCATAAGGGCTCCACCCTCATGACCTTATCACCTCCCAAAGGCCCCACCTCCTAATACCATTACATTGGGAGTTAGTATTTCAATATATACATTTTGGGAGGACACAAACATTCAGTCCATAACAGGTGTCATGTTCATAATCCCATGGAAGGTTTTTGAATGGGCGGGCATAGGTGGGTTTCCTAGTGCAAAATTCTGGGAGCAGGAACTTGGAAAAGGAAAGTAGAGAGCAAAAAGTTATTTTCATAACAGATATAATAGTATCCTGGCCTCTTTGAAGGGTCTAGTTGAATATTTCACAGAGGCAAATATTTAAAAACATTCCTTTCTGGGGGTTTGGAAATATTTTGATGTAGGATTTGATTTCCTGTCATAGTCCTATAAATTGTATTTGTTTTCCTGTGCTTAATTTAGTGCTTAGCTTAGTTTCCTTTTGAAAAAAATGTGGGATTTTAGTGTAAATAGAGATATATTTAAAAAGTGGATACAAATTCTGCATGGCAATTTTAACTTTGTATCAGCTTACTTTGGGTCATAATCTAGGGTAGTTAAATTAGAGCAGAAAAACATTACTTTTATGACATACTTTTTGCTGGAACTGCCCATGTTCCTCAGGTTTATTTTGGAGTGAATGAGTGGTTTGCTGCACATTTTATCATTGCCATTTTGTAGGTCTCTTTCAGTCTTTGATCTTTCCCTTCTCATGTGGCCACACCCTCAAGGCTGAGGAGGCTTCTCTTGCAAAAGCTTGCAACAAAAGGAACCTAAAGAGGCCATCTTTCCCACCAGGCCCATGGCCCACACATCAACTGCAGAGACATACTAGGGCACCTATCCCCAAACAGATTCTAGTCTTCCCAAGCTGTTAAACACACACTAAGAGTTTTCTTGGACACATTGATAGCTCAGAGGACATTGGGCAATGGATTTTAAGTATCCTTTTCTTCCCGTTTTGGATCCTCTAGGAATACTTGAACAGTATTTTGCAACATGCAAAAGATTTTAAGGAATATCATCGGTCTGTGGCCGGAAAGATCCAGAAGCTCTCCAAAGCAGTGGCAACTTGGCATGCCAACACTGAAAGAGAGCAGAAGAAGGAGACAGAGCGGATTGAAAAGGAGAGAATGCGGCGACTGATGGTAAGGAACTCCCTGCAGGAGCCCGGGAAACCACTCAACCCACATCCGTCTGCAATGAGACCATTAAATATGGTGGTAGTAGAAGGAAAAAGTGAAAACTGCTTATCAAAAATTTTAATAAATTTATTTGAACCTTAGGGAGATGAAGTAAAAACTTTTTCTCTTTCCTGGACAGCATATGCCAAAAATCTAGGGGGATGACTGATGAGTATAGTATTTCTGTGTCCTGGGGTGGCATTGCAGTACAGATTACAGCTTCTCTCATAAAAGCAGGTACTATATTTTGCCTGAGTTTGATAACCAAATCTGGATGGATGGCAAATGCAGTTCTTTAAAAAATATGGCCTCTTTGAGATGAATGACCATGTTTTTTGGAATGAATAACACATTAAGTCGTGTCTTCAAATCTAAGAAGGTCTGTATTTTGAAGCCTCTGGTGCTTATCTTTCTTTTTTAATGGGAGAAATTATTCTGTAACAGTGTAATAAGTGATTTTTAAGTTGATTTTGAAATGTTGCCTTTTTTGTGATAGCCATGTTATGGTCAAAGGCTATTCATGGATCATTACATTTGCACTATTATTTTTTAATGGGTATATAAATATAAGCACGGAAGAGATAGGTTTATATCATTGGCCTGAGTATTTGTTTTTATTGACCATTTATTTTTGGAATTGGACCTCAGAGCACACTGTGGATTTTAGAAAAACGTGTGTTGATGTTATAATTATAGGAGACCTGCAGGTTCTATCTAGGACATAATGCCTGCGTAGATGAAGATAAGGTCATTAGTCTTAGCCCATAATTATGTTCCTGAAAAATTCTAAGTGACACTGTCTTCCTTGCTGGTATTGCAGTTTGCATTTTTTTCATTTTTTGAATTCCAGAGAGTAAACACCATGTTTTAAAAGCCTTTGTGTCCAGGTACTACCACATCTTACTACCCTATCCTGCCTCCCTCTCCATGCTGGGGAGAGAGGGGACTGTCCAAGAGGTTTCTGACTAGACCATTTTTATAGTAATTTGATCACTAAGCAGTCAAATTTGTCTGACTCAACTGAAGTGAAACTATATTAGAACTTCAGTAACAGATTGGTTTGACACTAATGATTAGGCATTTGCAAATCATTAATTTTTGCAATTAAATGATGGAATATACAGATAATAGAGAAACTGAAGTTTTTTATCACTCTTTCTTCAAGTGAGTTCAACCATAACCAAAAGCAATTAGAGTTATAATAGCATTTGAGGCTCTTGCTCATCCACAGGGCAGACGGCAGCTAGACTGAGCGATGAAGCTGCTGTCACTCAGGCAGATGCTAGAGTGACACCGCTGGACAGAAGATCCCAAGTTTTTGTTTTTGTTTTTGCAATGGGGTTGCCGCTTAAAGATTTTGCAGCTTGTTCCTTTTATGGTGGCATTACATGGTAAAAATAATTTGGAGTGTCCTTTTATTGGGATACACAAAGACATTTCTCTCAGAATGGCTCAGAGTACATCAGAATTTTATTCCGTTTAACTTCATCATGTTGCTTAATGGGAGGTGGAAGTGGAAATTACTGTATCTGTTTTATTGCTCAGCAGTACCAGACTTCAGGTGCTAAGTGACTTGTCTCCAGTCACCTGGGCCCATTACTCAGTGCAGCTCTGTGGGGGAAAAAAAAATCCCCCAAATTTGATCTTTCCTATCAACCACAAAGTTTGTAAGGCCAAAAAGAAAGACTTTTTAAAATACAAGACATTATTTGTTAAAAGCCCATTTGATTCATTGCCTTTAGTAGTACTTATTGAAATATTTATGAATGAAAGGATATTATGTCTGGAATTTGCTTCAAGACAATTCAGTTTGGGTTTAGGGGAAGAGTAGCAATGAAACAGGAATCACCACAAGTTACTTTTTGTTGTTTGGAATTGGTTATAGGAGAAATTATACTATTCTCTCTGCTTTTGATTATATTTGAAAATTTCTGAAATGTAGAGTTAAAGATAAACTTTAGATCATGAGTCATCAAATTCTAAAATCGTTTTGTACAGTTAAAGCAACACAGAAAACAAAGAGCTGGCTCAGAGTGCTTAATCACACCACACGAACAGCGTGGCTTTGTGCCGGACTTTGCTGTAAACTCCAGTGTCCTGGGATGTAGGCGTCACACTTCTGTGTGTTTGCCCTGCTTCAAACTCTGTGCAATGGCTTGAACAGCCCAACTCATCCAGTTTGCTACACTCCTACCAGTCAAAGTGCAGACAGTCAAGGGGAGAACAGAGTGGAGAGTGGAGTTGTCTGCATGCTTATTTTATGCTCTCATCGTACTCTTCTTTCCTTAATAGGCTGAAGATGAGGAAGGCTATAGAAAACTGATTGATCAAAAGAAAGACAGGCGTTTAGCTTACCTTTTGCAGCAGACTGATGAGTATGTAGCCAATCTGACCAACCTGGTTTGGGAGCACAAGCAAGCCCAAGCAGCCAAAGAGAAGAAGAAGAGAAGGAGGAGGAAGAAGGTGCGTATCCTAGTGGTGGCAACTGAGTCCAGGGTGTATGGGCAGGGATAAGTTTAAGGCGAGTATTGCTCTTTAAGTACTACTTCTTAAACTGGTGAAAGTTTAGATGATTGAATTGTGAAAATTGCGTAAATGGGTATGGCATGAAAGTGTTGATTAGGTATACTAGACAACTATTGGAGGTAAGGGCGTAATAATAGGATGTACTAAACTAAAACAGTGTTCATAAATCATTGTTTAATAGATTTTAAATTAAGTACATACAGTTAATTGGGAAAGGAAAAACAGATACAAATAAGTGTTTGCTTAAGTTTAATGCTAGTATGACAGGGGATTACTCAATTACGAAAGAAATTTAAGAAGAAAATGCAGTGTACAGGTTGGAAGAAGCCAGAGGAAGACATGGGCGATAGTTACTTGGACAGATGGCAGTGCCAAAGTTCTTCATTCAGTTCTGTCCCTGTGTCGCAGTGAGGTGAGTGTGCACATTGGGGTTTTAGGTAATCACATAAAAAAAGAGTCCCTATGTGAAATATTTCCTAATTATCATGAGAAATGAAGGGTAAGATTTAGAATATCTACAGATATTGTATCTCAATTCAAGAGTAACCTGCTGAGGACAGGACTGTGAATATGATCCTCTTTGAAGCCTAAATCGTCCAGTCATCTAGTTCTTGGTTGATACTGTGTTTTCATGATAGATTCTGTTTAGGCCAGGTACAAACATCAACAGGAAGTCACAATTGTAAAGGTTGAGGATTGGTAGCATTTCATCATTCATTCTGTACACTGAATAACTGAACAAATTGCTTTTCAAAAAATAATTAATTTCATGGCCCCTGAATCCTCATACCTGAGGAAAAATTATGTTTCATAATTAAGGAGGAGGAATAAGTGATCAAGAAGGTGCCTTCTTGCACTGATTTCTTTAGTATAAGATAGCTTACCTCATTGTGAAGATGAACGAGAGATGACTCAGGGCTTGTGTTTAGACATTTTGTTGGTGAGGAATACCTCATTTTCTTGTCAATGTAGCATTATAGACTGTGCAAAACTCCAGCTCCAATTCCTACCTTAAAAAGATGTTTTCAGAATTAGTGAGGAACATATAGGTAAGGGGGAGGGAAGGATGATGGGGAAAGAAATCATATAAATATAGTTATTACCACTGAACTGTAGATTGAAGAATGATAAAGATGGTAAATTGTTTATGTCTATTTGACTTCCATAAAAAAATGTTTAAAAATTAAAAAGAAATTACTGACATATTGATAGCAGAGAAAGATGGAATTCTGGAATATTCTGGAAGTGGATCCCATTAAATGGCAGTTTTTAGTTTTTCCTGATTCAGCCGTGTGTTCTGCAGAGGTTATCACTGTTAGTGTTTCTAGTATTAAAATTTGTGTTTTACATTTCTTTATGATTAAAAGCTAATGACCCAGATTTGACATTATGGCTTACAATTAATATATTTCTGCCATGGTGTTAGATAGCTGCATCATCATAGGCAGAGAAAGATACACAATTGAGTGTTGATGGTTATGCCTATATTTGTGTGTCCATCTGTACAGAACAGGGACCTGTCACAATTATTTTTCAGGTGTTACTCTGCATGATCTGTAAGTTGGCACGCCCCTTTCAAACCCTTGCCTTCAATTTGGTAATAGCACTTATTCTTTGTGTCTTACGCTTTCACTCAACATATGCTAACTGAACACTTACTATGAGCTAGGTCATGTGCTAGAATGCTGGGAGAAGGGGGGTACAATGATGAGGAAAACATCCTGCCTTCTCTCACAATTTAATCAGAGAGAGAAAAAGAGAGGCTAGACAGATACTAATCAGAGAGAGAAAGAGAGGCTAGACAGATATTAATCCAACATGCACCCAAATATACAATTACAAGCTGGGATGAATGTTGTGGAGGGAAACTCTTTCCAGTTGGAAGTGGGGCCTGATTTCTTGGCAAATGAGTAATAGATGTCAAAGCAACTATTGTCTACCTTACAGATATCTTTGAGTATCTCCCATTGATTGTCTCACATGATCAATGTGCAGAATTTTTACTTTATGGTCAGCCATCTGCCTTTCCTTGCATGCTCTTGGGTGCCTAGCATTTGAGCACTCCCTGCCCTCAGCAGGGCTAAGTTGGAGGGGCTCTGTTTCCTTCCAGGGTATCTTACTGGGAGAAGTGGGACAAAGAAAGGGGGGAAAGAAAAGAAAAGAAACTGAGGCCCTTAGCCCTTCCTGGTACCTGTCTCTTTTGCGGGGCTTTAAGACTTCATTCAGAGTGAATTACCCAGTTCCAGATGCACCTTTATTCAAGTGCAAAGGAAGGGGATACTTTGAAAAGCTGATTTGACGTTTTGGATTATCTGTAGTTCTTCTTCCCTCCATTAGAGTGAATGATTGGGAGTTGCTTATTCTAGCTTCTCTGTGGTGGAGGAAAACTTCTATGTCCATGAGCATAAAAATCTCTGCTATCCTTTTTAGCACTTTCCTATGGTATTAAATATTATGCTGTACCTATCAATATTTTTTAAATTAACAAATACTTCCATAAACCTTTGTTTTGAGAAAACGTACTTTACTCAGTGAGCTAATAGCTAATAGCACTAAGTTTGAAGGACAACTAAGCTACAGATAACTCTAAGAAATGTGCTATTAAACATGAATATGGTTGACTTTTTCACTTAATTTAATCTGAAAAGGATTACCTTTTATTTTCAGCATTAAACTAGTGTACAATTTTTTTTTTTTTTAATTTCGTAGAAGAACAGAGGCCTCAGTCTTTCTTTGGGAGTTTATTGTGTTTACTTGTTGCTCGTGAATAATAGGGTAGGTTTCCTTTAACCCGTTATGACCTTGTTTAATTTTCTCATCATTACAGACATTTTTTGAAGTACACATTTATACATCATTTTGAAACTTCTCATTCTCAGCCTGGTCTTCCATTAAAGCCCTTGAAATGGAAGAAAAAGAAGTGAACTACATGTATCTCCTTAAGTGTCAGAGGAGGAATAATTTTTAAAGTATTGAAAACCTAGTTATATGAAACTAATTTCTTTGGTGTTCAAGATGAATGTGCTATAATGTGTGTTTTGCATGACCTTGAGGTTTCCTACAGGGTACAAAAGAGAATGGGGCTAGATAAAGGCACCAGGACATGTAAAACTAGGCGTGAACATGGCTAAATTAGTGAATTGAGTCGTGTTAGCAGGTAATCTTTTAAAATCAAAACTACATAAGAAAATATATATACTAATTTGCTGTTATTCTCTTGTAGGCTGTTTCATTAAAAGCTCTATTACCATAGTGCTTCCGTCCCATGATCTGTAAGAAGGCAACAGGAACATTATCTACCCCATAGATATGTAGTGAGGATTACATGGGAAAGTTTATCTAAAGCATGTAGAATATACCCTAACATATAGTAAGTGCTCAGTAAACATTATTTCATCAAGCAATTCTATGATACGAAAGTGGAATCATAATTATAATGTGGTTATGTTTTTCTGAAAATAAATCTTTTTTTAAACCTTTACTGCATATTCTTTGTGGTGTTGAATCAGTAATAATTGGTCACCACTTCTTGTCTAGTTGGAAATCAGTTGAATATTAGTGTGTAGGTTATCTTTGAGGACAATGGCAGATTCTTTAAATATTGAGGCATGCAGAAGAGAAATGAGGATTTATCACAGGTGATAACTTCTGCCTACCACCCTGTTCCCCCAACTCCTACAAAGAGAATTTTCTAATTACATGGCCTCTAATTTACAAGGGTTCCTGGTGATTATGAGGCATCTCTCACAGTACTTTAGGGTACATTTTTCCTTAAGCTGTGGTTAGGAGCCCATACCAGGAGCACCCCTGCCTGTTGCTTAAAAGTCTAGCCATCGGCCAGGTGCGGTGGCTCACGCCTGTAATCCCAGCAGTTTGGGAGGCCGGGGTGGGTGGATCATGAGGTCAGGAGATCGAGACCATCCTGGCTAACACGGTGAAACCCTGTCTCTATTCAAAAATATAAAAAAATTAGCTGGGCATGGTGGCGGGCACATGTAGTCCCATCTACTCAGGAGGCTGAGGTAGGAGAATGGTGTGAACCCGAGAGGCAGAGCTTTCAGTGAGCCGAGATGGCACCACTGCACTCTAGCCTGGGCGACAGAGCGAGACTCTTGTCTCAAAAAAAAAAAAAAAAAAAAAAAAAAAAAGTCTAGCTATTTCAGGGGTTCAGTTTCCAGAGCTGTTGACATCAGCCAAAACTAAATATTTAATTCTCCCTTCCACATCTTTCAGTGGGATGTATACCAGCAGAACTATTCTTGTGTTATTTATTTGTGACGTTTTTTGGAAACATGTGATACTAATGGGCACATACTCAGAATCTCTGAGGCAACACTAGGCCAGATATAGTCTACATTGGAGGGTTCGATTTTCTTTCTAAAAGTTCTTTTATCCTGTCTCTCTCTCTCTCTCTCTCTTTTTCCTTACCAACCACTTTATAAGTAAATCTCAGGACTGTGATATTTTGCAGGTCGAACCTTCCTGGCATAATGTATTGGCCAATATAGTGGTAGGAAATGTGTTTTTATCCTGTTTAGATACCAGAATGTCAGAATAGCCTGCTGTTGGCACAATTTTTAGTAAAAAGAGCTTGAAAAGCAAAGCAGTAATATTATTGAGACATTTATTTTAAATTCAAGCTACTCCCTGATTCTTCTCAGTTTTTTTTTTATCTCTTATAGTTTCCCCAAAGATTATATACTTTATTACAGCTTTCCTCTACAAGATTTTCATAGATGAAAGAAAGGTTCTAATGTAATTCTGGACATTCAAGTGTAGGAACTATTGTAAGGATAAGTGAACACAATGCCACAGTAATTAGATTTATTTGATTAGTTCAGTGTCAAAATGGGTGAGACTAGAAGTTTAGAGCAAAGTCCTGTTTAACTGGATTGACCAGTTACTTGAGTCAAAATGTTGGAATTAATTTTCTCTGTAAGAAACAACCCAAGTAATTTGCAAATGCCTGTTAATTTGATATTCCTGGGCATTTTTAAAAATTACCCGATTACCTATCTTAAGGTCCGCTTAAATGACAGTAAAAATAACTCAAGTGGTTTTGGAAAGCTTAGGTTTCCAGCGAAACAGAATGAGTCCTTCAGATACCAGCACATTTGAATGTTGTTTCAGTATATTATAATAACACCCACTGGGGGATAAAGTACATTCATTTTATAATAGAGATTGTAAAATATTTGATTTAAAACTGTTTCTTTATGTAATGAGGCTGTTTATAGCCTATGTTATAGTAATCTAAATAAAATGGCCTACTGAAGTCTTCTATTGAGTTCAGCTTACACGGGATTTTCATGTTTAGAGATTTCTTTCCTTCCTCAGCCCTGTTGTTGATTACTTTTTATACCTTCTGCAAGGAAGATGGGTAGCCGTGCACATACCTTTGTTTGTGAACATTGCTAAATGGAAGATACGAATTGACATTGGCCTTGGAAATTGGGAACACACACTGTCTTTAGTTTGAGTAATTTTTAGTTATGAGTAATCTTTAGTTATGAATAATTCCTATCATGTCCCCTTACATGATTAGGTTAATTATACTCCTCCCTTCCTACATAAGCATAATTAGTTCTAAACTCTTTTTGCATGTAGGAAGAAGCCGGTACAAAGTTTCTTGTTCAGTGTTTTGTTTTGTTTTCAATCAATGGAAATAAGTGCCGGCATCAACCGTTAATATTGATAGCATGCATTTGCAATTACACGATGCAGATAACTACATATGAAAATTTCTCAGGTGGCAGAAGACACTGTAGCAGCTGCTGCATCCATACCAGGACATTTCCTCAGGTGCTTAGAGACTGTCCGAAGTCAGCTCAAACAGTAGACCGATCACAAGCTTTTGGATGTTAATTTTGAACCAAAAAAAGGGACAGTTGTGTTTGTTTTGCTTTGTTTTTTCAAGTTTTGAGGCACAGCATGAGGTTGATGTGAGTACATGGGCTTATGAAAGCGCACCAACCAGGAATGTCATCAAACTGAAGGAATCCAAAGTATGATGGGAGAAATTGACATCTTTTGCCATAGAGTAGACTGCCACCTGGCCTCTATCTCTTAGAATAACATGGCAGAATTGGGTTCAAGGACAGGGCATGCTTGCGAGGGAAGTCACACAGAGCACCAATTCAATGGCTAATTGTGTACGTGCTCTTAACTATTTTATGACTTGCAAATGTATTGGCACCTATTTATGGTAATGATAATTTAATGAGCATATGCTAAGTGGAAAGCATTGCTCTTTGTGCTTTCATTCATTCCTTCAATCACCAAATATTTATTTAGTGCCTTTTAAATGCCCTTGTAGGTGTGGGAATGCATCAGTGAACGAAACAGACAAAAATCCCTGACCTCGTAGGCTTATGAAGCAGTTTTCAGGAAATGCTACAGCCAGTCTTAATTATAGACATAAAAGAATAGTCCTTGGACTATCGTTGACCCTTGTACAATGTGGAGATTGAGGCTGGCAGCATATATATTAATTGTGACACTGGATTGTACATGTTGAAACAGTGACCAGTCCTGCAGAAGCCCTAGGATATAGGTACTGTTTGTTACCATTCCTGTTTTATGCAAGAGGGAACTAAGACGCAAAGAGAAAATGATTTGCTGAAGATCATACAACTAAGGTCTCTTGCACTTAATTACGGAGAGCTAAGATTCAAACACAGTTTGTCTAATTCCAGAACTCAACTCTCTTAAATCTAATATTACTCCGTCTCTCAGATTCGATACCTAATAGAATTTTAAAAAATAGTTTGGGGGATTTTAAGTAATGGAAGGGCCTGACTATGAGACAGTTTTTAGATAACAATCTAGCTAGTCTATAGTATATTCATAGGAAAGTATCCTTTAGAATAGTTTTGATTATATTAATATATGATGCGTCAAGCTTTTTAATGTACTATTCATTGAAATGGTGATCCAATTCCACTTGCTAGATATTTGAAATTGGCTTATTCATTGTCTCATTTGATTTTCTTTGTTGGCCAAATTTGTAGCTTATTTCTGATTTGTATGGAAAGAATGGTGGGATTAATTGACTTTCCCCCTTTAATTAAAATAGTCCCCTGAGTATAGATTCTGAGAATTCCAAAAATGGAACCTTCAGTGACTGGTAGCAGGGATGGTTTCTTTTCTGAATACAGGGGTTCTGTTATTGTTCTCTGTGTCACTAGCATAGATGTAGAGCCTGATGCTCTTCGAAGCTGATCATTTCTTTTGAGCTTATAAGTATTTTCGCTCTGGGGTGACAAAAATAGAAATTTAATTTCTTGGAAAATCATAACCAAAGGGAGTATTTTATTTCCTACTGTTTGGTAGAAGCTGCATTTTTTTAATGCCTCGTGCTTTGGCATACATACATACATGTATTTTTGGTAAGAAAATTGCATTGTAAAAGAACTTCAGAAATTTCAAATGCTGATGGAACTGCCTTTCTTCACTATGAATAAAAGTGGATTTTAAACTTTAAATGTTTTCTTAAAAGCTATTTTGTCAAAAGACAGTTGAGTTATTTTCTAGAAGGCAAAAACGTATTATATAATCGATATCTTAAGTAAACAAAGTTGAGTTCATATTGATTGTGTATCATCATTTTTTATTTTTAATTAACTGAAGAGCCCAAGGGAGGAAAGCTCATTTTCTCAAGCATCTTGGCAAAGGAAATGACTAAAGTTTTTTTTTTTCCTCGTTATACTATGCAGAAATAGTACAGCTTTCCAGCAGTAACTTTAAAATAGGGATTCTATAGAGGTGATTTTAAAGATTTCACTTGTCAGAGAGGTTATCATAAGTGGAAGAAATTTTACATTATTTTACGTATATTACAGATGAGACTTGCTTGGATATGTACAAGATATGACATAATCTTTTTTTTTTTTTTTTTTTTTTTTTTTTTTTTTTGAGACGGAGTCTCACTATGTCACCCAGACTGGAGTGCAGTGGGAGTGCAGTGGTGCGGTCTTGGCTCACTGCAAGCTCCGCCTCCTGGGTTCATGTCATTCTCCTGCCTCAGCCTCCTGAGTAGCTGGGACTACAGGTACCCGCTACCACGCCCAGCTAATTTTTTGTATTTTTAGTAGAGATGGGGTTTCACTGTGTTAACCAGGATGGTCTCGATCTCCTGACCTTGTAATCCGCCCACCTTGGCCTCCCAAAGTGCTGGGATTACAGGCATGAGCCACCGTACCTGGCTGATATGACATATTCTTAACTTTCCATTTAGGTTGTTTTTGAGGCACATAGAAGTTAATGGACTAAGATATTGGGATATGTAAGAAATGGTAGATAACAGAATTCTTCATGAGACAACAGTATCTGCATCAAATTTTCCCATATACACATGGTAGAAATACTATATATTATGAAAGAAATTTAGGTGGAATTAAAAACATCCAGGGAACTCATAAGGTTTTATATTATGTTTTTATGCCCATGGAGTGGTTCATAGCTTATTCTTTTTATTGAGAATCCTATTTTATTTTATTTTTATTATTTCAACTTTTATTTTAGATTCAGGGGATACATGTGCAAGTTTATTACCTGGGTATATTGCGTGATGCTGAGGTTTGTGTTACAGTTGATCCTGTCACCCAGGTAGAGATCATCGTACCCAATAATTAGTTTTTCAACTCTTGCCCCACTCCCTCCTTCCCCCCTCTAGCAGTCCCCAGTGTCTATTGTTGCTATCAGAGCTTATTCTTGATGGACAGTTTTAGAATGTTGTTCTTCATTGCTGAAGAAAACTTGCTTAGGGGATAGGAAAGTTGAGCTAATTATGTCAGGATTTGTCTTCACACTCCCAAACATGAGAAGAACATTTCAGATTCTGACCACTGTCTTGATGCTGCCCTATCTTAAGTTCTTTGGGTCCCTGAAGACACAATCTACAAATCTCTAGCGTGCTGGTCTCAGATCATATCTGGCTTTAAGTGACTCTCTACAAGTTGCTCATAAAATTCATGTTTTGTCTCAGCAAAGAGAAATGAACATAAAAGGCGTTAACACTTAAGCTCTGTTAGATAATAATGGGGTAACAATGAAATTCTATTACATACCAGAGAGTTACCAGGAAGTCCTGTACCTCATCGTCTTGGTTACATATAACATTTTTGTTGTTTTGCAGAAGGCTGAAGAGAATGCAGAGGGTGGGGAGTCTGCCCTGGGACCGGATGGAGAGGTAAGGGATTGTCATCCTTTCCACTGTGTTCTGCTGAACGGAGTCCGTGCCAGATACATACTATTTTTTCTTACTCTGCTATTTATTTTAAGTAAAAATAGTAATACATTAGCATAGTAGAACATTAGAATGGTACAAAAGGGATACAGTGAAAAATAATCTACTTGCATGTCAGACTGTCAATCAACTGATACTAAATATATTGCATACTGTTTCAGAATTTTTTGTGCACATATAATCATATATTTACAAATATATAGGGTGTGTAAGAATCTTAAATGATTCTCTAATTATCTTGCCCAGTAAATGATACAGAAGCATAACATAGGACCCAGTTTCTCTAGTTTATTATTAGTTTGAAATCATAAAAATATATAAACTAAAGAAGTCACGTATTTGGTTAACTTATTTTTGACATTTTTAATAGGCTTGCCATATAGCTTCTATATGTATATTCATCAGCCTAGTCCTAAAATTCATTTCCTAGTAGTTCTAGTATTCTCCTGAATTATGAGGATACTATTTATTTATTGGATTTTTTTTCTGAAGAATTTAAGCGATTCACAGTGAGGAGGCACACTCCCAGAGCAGGATGGGAAGGGAGTTTGTTTCAAATGATCGTCATTTTGTCTCATAAATTCTGATAAACCTACTTGGCAGATCGGAGTGGGTGGGAGGTTGCCACTTCCCATTCTGGTATCGCTCTGCACACAGTTGTATTGTGAACTCAAACAGCAGAGATGCAGAAAAAAAGATTGAACCACTATTCTATGCAGAAACCTCTTGAACAATAAATGTTACTTAACCACTATAATCAATCACAAGGAAAGAAAGGATCAGGATAAATGTCTGATATGTAAGAAACTCCGTGGGCTGTTATGGGAAAAGAATACTGTATATTAGAGCACTTAGAAACAACTCTAATTTGCAAAAGCCCGGCCTTACCTAAGTATGCCTCCCATTGGTCTACAATTAACAAGCACACAGGGAGAGATTTAACATGTTAGCTTAATAGTGTTCTTACATCTTACTGTCTGTTGGGAAAATTAGCTACTGATCTTGGGCTTGTGACATACATCTTTTTTTCTTTTAGTCTTAACACATGTGTCCTGTTTGCTAAGGCTTGCAACGTGGACATCTTGCTCTGTTTTGAAATAATGTTCTGGCCGGGCGCGGTGGCTCAAGCCTGTAATCCCAGCACTTTGGGAGGCCGAGACGGGTGGATCACAAGGTCAGGAGATCGAGACCATCCTGGCTAACCCGGTGAAACCCCGTCTCTACTAAAAAATACAAAAAACTAGCCGGGCGAGGTGGCGGGCGCCTGTAGTCCCAGCTACTCGGGAGGCCGAGGCAGGAGAATGGCGTGAACCCGGGAGGCGGAGCTTGCAGTGAGCTGAGATCTGGCCACTGCACTCCAGCCTGGGTGACAGAGCGAGACCCCGTCTCAAAAAAAAAAAAAAAAAAAAAAAAAAAAAGAAATAATGTTCTTATTATTATGCTCTTCTGTTCTCATTCAGTGCTTTTGCCAAGGTTCTAATTCTATCTACAGTGATTTCCAATTTTCTTAGAGGCATGACATTAGCACAAAAACAAGCTATATTATAATGGTTCATGATAACAGAGTATGATTTTTCCAAGGGAAATGATAGCAAATTGTAGATTTTCTTCTTTATCTCTTGAGTATATAGATGACCTTTTACATTAATGAGGAAGAAGTGTCATGTTGGCATGCAAAGTAATGATGTTCAAAACCATTGCTTTAGCACACACAAAAGAGAAAAACGACAACCTAGAGTAAGCCTTTTCTCTTTTTAAGGGTATTTTTGTGGATAATTGCTAATATATTGTTTCTTATGCTGACAGTGCTTTGTTGGGGGTGTAAGGGGAAAGAACCTTTGGCTATGTGTTTTTTGTTTTGTTTTGTTTTTTGGTCATTTCCTATAAGATATGGAAGATAAACTATAGCATACTGTAGGTTATCCTATCATTTCTGCTTAATTCCAATTGAAAGGAATTTAGGAAAAATTTTGGAATTCTTGAATTGTCTAAAAATTCAATTTTATTACTTTTCAGGAGATAGATAACTTGAACCACTCACAAATCAAACATTTCCAAATAAACATTTTACTTAGGGATCTGCTTCTAGAAGTACAGGTCACCCTGTAATCAGGAGCAGTCATTCGCTACTGATTATATTCAAGTGTGATTCTTGTGTTCCTTGGATATAGTAGTCTAGTAATGAACTTTAGCTTAATCTTGGTCAATTTGCCAGATTTCAGAGGAGCAGAGCTTTTTTCTTTGTCACACTCAAAGATACCAATAGTTGGGTTAGATACCTGGGGGGTTAGTTTTGGAAAAAGGACACCGGTTCTGCAGAGACCAAACCAGCCACTCATGAGATGACATGGGTTATAATACCTTTTCTGTTTTTCATTCTCTGTGAAACCATGACTTTGCAGTAGTTGTTATCTGGAAAGTATTAGTTGAGGAATCGGGGGTTGTTAGTTACAAATGACCGAAATCAACTCTGCCTGATTTAAATACAAAGGGAATATATTGATAGGATACCGGGCAACTCATCAGATCTCCAGGGTTTCTAAAGAACCTGACTCAGGGCTATCCCCAATATTATGCTCTACAACTGGTCCAGTCAGGACAGGCTGTGGTTGGGAGCGGGCAGAAGCTTGATAGAGCCATTACCACTTTCCTGGCATTGTTGCTACTGTGGTCTGCCCTGCACCAGTGTACCTGTTGGTTTCCACACCCTGGCACTTCTAGCTCCTAACTCACAGCCTTGGTGATGTATCTGGTTGCTGGAGCTGAGGTTTGTGCCTGTATCTTAGCTGCCAGGGAGGCAGCATTTTCAGTTTTTTTAGTGGGAGGTAGCCTCTCGCCTCCCACCAAAACTCATTAGGTAGTGAAATTTCCAAACACAGAATAAGGTTTCAGATGCTGGGCAGCAAAAAATGCTGAGACACATCCAGTAAAGAACTGGGAGAAGGTCTTAACATCAAGCCATGACATGATTTTCTCTCCTTTGTAGCCCATAGATGAGAGCAGCCAGATGAGTGACCTCCCTGTCAAAGTGACTCACACAGAAACCGGCAAGGTTCTGTTTGGACCAGAAGCACCCAAAGCAAGTCAGCTGGACGCCTGGCTGGAAATGAATCCTGGGTAAGGCATGAAAGCAGCATTCACGGTGTTCTTTTAGCTTTTTAGATTTTGGTAATCTTGTACAATCTCGAAACTAAAACTACATAGCCTTTGCTGAGATGGTTGAAGTTGTTATTTGGATTTGTCTTTTACACATAGAATGTGCTATTAAGTCATGTGTGTCTTTATTGTTTGAGAATTTAAAAAACTAAGCCCCCTCCTCTTCCTCACTCTTTTTCCTTAGTTATGAAGTTGCCCCTAGATCCGACAGTGAAGAGAGTGATTCTGATTACGAGGAGGAGGTATGTATGTATCTCTGTTTGGGGTTTATTGGTTTGAAAGTTGTCGGAGGAAGAAACTTCTTCCTGCATGTAAGCCCGGGCCTTGTGTCCTCCTATCAATTCTTCCTCCTGGATTGGCCTTTGGGTGACAGCTGGGGCTAAGGATTTACAAATGCTTTGATGGTGTATGCCTAGAGGTACAGTGATCTCTTGGGAGGCCCCGGCTACTGGGGAAACTTGGCACGTTCTAAATTCACTTGTAACCAAGGAAAGAGAAGCTGGCATTAACTTGGAGATGGTGAAGTGGTCTTTTGGGGGAGAATTGGAGATGGATTACTTTGGGAAAGGCCATGCCATACCTCTAAGTGGTTCACACTGAGAATTAGCTGCCAAAAAGTTCTGAAGTCCTTCAGACCTTAGAGTCTATTTGCAATTCTGAGTCTGGAAACTTGGACAAAAAAGGGCAACATGGGCTTGGTTTAATGAGTTTATTGATCCTCTTGATTTCTCTCCAAATGTGATTCTTGTTTGAATTCCTTAAATATACTTGTTACCCAAAGAGAAGCACTCAGTTCTCCTGGAAGGAATACTTAGTATAACTAGGACCTAAAATGGGAATCTTGGATACTTCTAATAGAAATTGAGAAATAATAAAATATTCGTTAAGTCAGCTACAAAATGTTTAATGTAATAATTAAAAATAGAAGTATTAAAAGAAGTTTTGATCTCCTTTATTAGGGCATTGTTAATATATATTAGTTAATATATAATAAGTCATTTATCCGATATTTTTGAGAGTGCCGTAGTATAGGTGCCAAGGACCAGGTAAAGCATCCTTACCTGTAATAGCTGACCAGGATCTCAAGACTATGGCTGTTTTCCTTCTATTTGTAGACTTGTGTTTTCCAAATTAGTCTTCCATGAGCACTTAATGCTTTTGTAAAAAGGAAGAATAATAAAAGTTACATTATATTCATATATAATATATACGATGCATATATATTCATATATATATTATTCATATATAATGTATGATCATTAAAAAGCAAACACGATTGGGCATGGTGACTCATGCCTGTAATCCCAGCATTTTGGGAAGCTGAGGTGGGAGAATTGCTTGAGTCTGGGAGTTCGAGACCAGCTGGGGCAACATGGTGAAACCCTGTTTCTACAAAAAAAAACAAAAATCAGCAGGGTGTGGTGATGCATGCCTGCAGTTCCAGCTACTCAGGAGGCTGAGGTAGGAGGATGGCTTGAGCCCTGGGCAGAGGCTGCAGTGAGCTGAGGTCACGCAACTGCACTCCAGCCTGGGTGACAGAGCAAGATCCTGTTTTTTTTTTTTTTTTAAAAAGCAAATACTTTTTGGGGGATGCTATTTTTTCCCCCAGCTACTCTATCTCTAAGATATTTAAAGGTGGTTTGTTTACTTGGATGAATGGGCTTATAAATGACCTACTGAAAGAAACTTCTCTTCGAGTTAAGAGAGCCAGAGAGGGCAGAGATAAGATAAAGTAGGCCGCCTAGCCAGCAGGTGCCAACCTGAGAATGACGGGCACAGACAGCCCTTGTCCCTGGGCCCATCACATGGGTCTGCTGCAGGTGAGCCTGAGTGACATGTGGAGAGTCACGTCCCCTCTCAGCATTTTATTTCCTGGCCTGGAAGATGAAGGAGTTGTGCCAATGTGTTAGCTTACTCCCTGCTTCTAAACTGCTATCGTAAGGTTTGATTTTTCTCCTTGATAGTATGTCAGTTCATACTTTGTCATTTAAGATTTATGGAAAAGCATGGTTCTCTTTAAACCCGCTTTTCAAGGAAATTCTACTGGATTGTCTGGAAAGATTTAGCCTTCTACACCAGGTTAGTAGTAGACAGAATGGACATTTATTTAGCGATGCTTTCAAATGGGTCAGCTGGATGTAGTACTCAGTTGAGAAGGGAGAGGTATTGAATCCTTTGCCAAGTTATTGAGAGTTTTTAATCTCAGTACTCTGTGATGTGTGATGTGAATCAGCCACAGAAAGCGGTGTGCTTGCAAGATCCAGGTCCTCTACAGTGGATGTGTATGGGGCCATCCAAGTCCCATGGGCGTTATCAGAGAGAGTGGATTTTTTTGTTTTGTTTTATGTTTTGTTTTGTTTGGAGACAGAGTTTCACTCTTGTTGCCCAGGCTGGAGTGCAGTGGCGTGATCTTGGCTCACTGCAACCTCTGCCTCCTGGGTTCAAGCGATTCTCCTGCCTCAGCCTCCCGAGTAGCTGGGATTTCAGGCATGAGCCGCTGCGCCCAGCCATCAGTGAGAGTGTTTGTATGAGAAGGACGATCCTAATATCTCTATAATATGGCTTTAGAGAGAATGCTACTGAGTGAGAGCAGACATGCTCTACAGGACTCTGATAACCAAATAATGATAAATATTTATGTTTCTGGCATGATGTTTACATACTCATTCTTGGGGGCAAGGGTTCTAGGGGATTCTCAGAGAGTTTCCTTCATTTTCTCATTCATGATTTCAACAGCAATGGAATGGGGGTATTGCCTCACTTAAGTAGATGTTAAATTTACTTCCTCCCTGAATTTTATGATCTTACTTCATTTGTGAAGTTGAATACTAGTTCATGTCTTTTCAGAAAATGTCAATCATAGAGATTTCCTTGTTAAAATGTAATTTCCTCCCAATCTTTGTTCCTTCTCCAGGATGAGGAAGAAGAGTCCAGTAGGCAGGAAACCGAAGAGAAAATACTCCTGGATCCAAATAGCGAAGAAGTTTCTGAGAAGGATGCTAAGCAGATCATTGAGTGTGTATTTTTTCCCTTGGAAATGCATTGCCTGAGGATGATGCTTCATGAATTTTCTTTTAGGAAATTTTGTTTAAGGGAGGCAACTAACTTCACGCCTACACTCTGCTTGAAACTGCTCTTAGAGGTCACCACTGAGTTCTGGGTTCCCAGGTCTCGGGGTTTCATGTTGATTCTCCCTCCTTCCCTCCCTTCCTCCCTTCCTTCTTTCCCTTTCTTCCTCACTTCCTTCCTCTTCTCTCTCCTTAATCCCCTCCTCCAGCTCAGGCTCACTCCTGAGCGTCACACCTGTCGTCTGCACTTCAATCCGAGACTGAACTAATGAGACTTACCTCCCTAACTGGCTGCTTCACTCCCTTTCCTGCCTCCCTTAATGACATCGGCACTCTCCCTGAAACCCAAGTGAGAGACACCATTCCTGTCTTCCTCCTGCTGCCATTGCCAAGTTGACCACCCACTCCCACCCAGTCCCTGAACCCTCGCCAACCTTCCGAGTGTCCTGGCTCTGTGTCTCATCCATTCCTGTGGGCCCTCTACATCAAGGGTTTGCACATTTCTTTGCTTGTATAGCTCGACTATTAAAAGAAAACTGTTGTGAAACAATATACAAAAGAGAAAATTTTAAAAGATGAGGTATTTTAAGTACCAGAAATAGACATCCTCATACTCCTCCCTTTTATTTGCTGGCTGTGTGCCCCACTTCAGGGACCCTTCCTCTTACCAGTCTGCCCTGATCCTTCACTGAAGGCATTAAGAATCCCCCTCAGTGATTCCTCATTGCCTATCGAATAACAGACTAGCTCATGAACAAGGCACAGAAGATAGAAGCCTGCCTTTCCTCCTTCCTACCCCTTTAATGTTGGGTTGCCCTCTCCCCCTGCCCTCCCAGCTTTAGCCAGTGTTCTGTGAACAGGATTTATGTTTGTATTTAACAGTCTAGGACGGCTTCATCAGCAAAATGTTCAACTGCAGGTGTAGGTTTCTGGCTCCTATCTGTCTTTTGGGTCAAGGGGACCTGCATTTGAATCCTGGTTTCACTACCTTTTATGGGATTCAAACAAATGAAGTAACCCCTGTAAGCCTCAGGTTCTCCACCTGCATAAAATGGGGATGATCATCATCATGCCTTTTATGCTTGCTTTTTGTGAGGATTACAGATAGTGTATATTAACTGCATGGCAAGTAGTGGTTGATAAATAAAACACACTTATTGCAGCTATTTTAGGTTCTCAAACCATTTTTTGAGTGAAGTAAAACAACACATGCACACACATGTCTGTGTGTGATTCTCCACTTTTTCCTTTCCCAGGACAGCTAAGCAAGACGTGGATGATGAATACAGCATGCAGTACAGTGCCAGGGGCTCCCAGTCCTACTACACCGTGGCTCATGCCATCTCGGAGAGGGTGGAGAAACAGTCCGCCCTCCTCATTAACGGAACCCTAAAGCATTACCAGGTAATTGGCGTGGTTTGTGTTTCCTTGGCAAGTCATAACCATTTGCCTAATTTTGATTGAAGTATGTCATGCACATGTTAACTAAGGGCTTTTGATGACGAGACATTTTAGGCCACATCACTTATAATACTGAGATTCCTTTCATGGTGTCTATAATTCTTCTTTTAGAGTACTCCATGTTACTATCTTTACTAGGGCATGCCATACCCATTTTCTCTTTTATGCTTTTGGGATGTATTTTAAGTGATCTCTGCAAAATGGGAAACCCAGCCACATTCTATTAAACTGGAGAACAGCCACGCCTCATCTTGAAGCAGATGAAGTATTTCTTTAAAATCTGTAGGTGTGGCTGTGGTTTTATGCCATGGATTCAACCCGCCTAGGAGTAGCTGTCTACTACATTTATGCTTTTTCTTAAGACACAATAGGCCAGGCGAAGTGGCTCACTCCTGTAATCCCCATCACCTTGGGAGGCTGAGGTGGGTGGATCACTTGAGGTCAGGAGTTCGAGACTAGCCTGGCCAACATGGTGAAACCCTGTCTCTACTGAAAATACAAAAATTAGCCGGGTGTGATGGCACACGTCTGTAATCCCGGCTACTCCGGAGGCTGAGGCAGGAGAATCGCTTGAGCCTGGGAGGCGGAGGTTGCAGTGAGCCAAGATCATGCCACCGCACTCCAGCCTGGGTGACAAAGTGAAACTCATCTAAAAAAAAAAAAAAAAAAAAAAAAAAAAAAAGATGCAATAAAATTGTGAGCATCTGTGCTTTGGTTAAAAATTAGGCCAATGTTTTATTTGACCTGTAATTGAGGCTAATTCCTGTGTTCTACCTTCTACCACTTTGTGATGTTTCTCAAAGTGTATTCCATGAGACATTTGTTCTATGAATTGCTCCTTAAAAATTAAAAAAAAGATACCAGGTGTGGTAGCTCACATCTGTAATCCCAGCACTTTGGGAGGCTGAAGCAGGCGGAGTATGAGGTCAGGAGATGGAGACCACCCTGGCTAACACGGTGAAACCCCGTCTCTCCTAAAAACAAAAAAAAATTAGCCGGGCGTGGTGGTGGGCGCCTGTAGTCCCAGCTACTCAGCCTCAGCCTCAGGAAGCTGAGGCAGGAGAATGGCATGAGCCTGGGAGCGCAGCTTGCAGTGAGCTAAGATAGCACCACTGCACTCCAGCCTGGGTGACAGTGAGACTCTGTCTCAAAAAAAAATAAATAAAATAAATAAAAAAAGAAGTTTGTGGCCAAATATTGTAACTATGATTAACATATAAATTACTATTTCTAAATTGAATACTTGTGAATGAGTCGATAGTCACATTATTGATAATAGGCATAACCCTGGACTGTCCCTTGACAACAACCAGATATGGTCACTCTGGCAGTGACACCTCCTGTTAATTCACGTGCCCATCAGCACACTTAGGACTCTGTGGAAATCAACATGTAACCATAATGCACATCAGCATCCTGCAGTAAAATCACTTATTTAACATTGTTTAACTTTGTATTTCCCAAACTTCTTTGACTACCAAGCCCTATTTTTATATCAGCAATTAACATCCTGTAAGACTAGCATCTTCTAGAATATACTTTAGGAAGTGTACTTGTTGGCGTCAGGTCCTCTCCACTCTTAACACTTGGCACTGTGTCCGCTGCCCTTGCATAGGAGTGCAGAATACAATGACTGCGAGTACAGTACTGCCTTGATTTGTGCTAAAGCACTAGCAGTTTTTACCTACCATTGCTTTTACATCATCAGTGCAGATGTCAACACAGTAAAAATGACAAGTGATGCCTTAGTATTGTCATGCAAATCATTTTGACCTTGTAGATCTCCTGCCAAGGTCTTGGGGGCCCCCTGAGAATCCCTGGAGCACATTCTGAGGACCACTGCTCTGGCCGTAGTAAGGTCATGTGTTCTCCAAAGACCATGTCATAGTCATGCGATCCAAAGCAGGTTTCATCTTATTTGGCCTACCTGACATAGATGTTAACTCACAGCATGCTCTAATAAAACTTTTGTGTATCTGTATATGGGAGATCCATCTTTTGAATTATTTGTAAATAACTTCTAATGCCACATGGATTTTCTTCTGTCATCCAACACCCTTCTAAGCACTCTTCATCACTCTCTTTTCAAAGCCAGCTTCTACTTCCATATGTGAGTTTTATGCCTCTGTGTTGCTGAGCTGCTATACATTCCCTGAACATGCCTTGCAGTGTCTCTCTGGGTTTATACCTCATAAAGTGCCTTCTTCCTGGAATCTTGACTAGCCATATCTGCCTGATGAGATCTCACAAACCAGTTCAAGTTGTGGCTCAAAGCCTTCCCTGATCATTGTCTCCATGAGTAAGCTTTCTACCTTCTTGCTTCTTGACAGGTTTTTGTGTCATTAATACTTATTTAACCTTGACATGGCTGAGGTTTTCCTGCTACTCCTAGAGAGCCACATAAGCTTGGTTCAACATGTGATCCTCCCCCTGGCCAATTGTGCTGGTTTCCAGCCTGAGAAAACCTAAATTACTTCCCACAATTTTTGTGAATTTCTGGTCTCCTCTGTTGCTAGTTTCTGCTTCTGTTTTGTATTGAATTAGCGCAAATGCAAAATTCAGCCCTTTATCAATTTTCACTTAAAAAAAAAAAATTCATCCTACAGAGTATCCAAAATGTTTCTGGTATTTAGTTGACTTTTCTAAAGGTCTAGTGGTTTCAGGGACACATTGCAGGCAGACAGCTTCTCCTATATACCACTGTTTGTTTTACAATAATTTCCACTGTTTCCCTCTATCTTTTGCCCATTCTCTTGGAGGTTCTTCCTGTTTCTCTACTTACCTCTTGGTGTTGCTGTATTTCTGCAGAAACCTTTAGGATGACTTTGGAATCTTGCATGGTACAAAGTATCTCAAGTGCCTTATGGAAGTATTGCTTCAAACCAATGTAGTGTCTCCCTAAGAAAAATTCTTGTCAATACAGTTTTGTATGTATACATATACATTGGCACTGTCAACCACTTTTTGGTATATGTGCATATGTGCCTCATTCATTGTTTTCTCTTTGAATTGATCTTCCGAAGGGAGGCGTGCATCTTACAGACCTTCGTATCTATCTGCTACAGCTCCTTGCATGGCCCCTTGCACAGAATAGTCGTTTAATAAATATTTTAAATAAACTAATTACTCGCTTTGTTCTTACATAAAAAATTAACATTTCCCTAAGCATAACATCATTAGCAAGCTGAACTGACTTTAGCAAATATATATATAATTGATCCTATCATTTAAATCCAGCATCTGTGGTATGATGGTGGAAGGGAATTGTTGATTGGGGGATGGAGGTTTAACAACTTTTTATTTTCACCCAACCTTACTTGTGTACTTAACGTGGGGAATCTCTGGTGCAGTGTTTTTTTACTTCAGAAATACGTTGAGCGTGTTTCCAGTCACCAGCTTCATGTGCAGCCTTTGGGGAGTACTCACATTGCAAAGTTTGCATGTGCTGCCTGGGAGCTTTCTCCCTGCCAGGAAGAGAAATGTCCTCCTGTGGTCCCAGCAGAGTGTTCCTGGCTTCCTGGTCACTCCGCCTTCTCACTGAGGGGACCTCACCCTGGGGGTAGCCTTTTTATTACCAAAAAGGCTGTTTCTAATAATCTCTGATCTGTGTGCCAAATCTACCTTTCACATTGGCTTTTTATTCTTGGACTGGTTGGATTAGATTTTGGTTTGGGCTTTTTTCATTTATAGTAATTCTAGAATGTCATATACTGTGAAATACTAAGTATGGATGAGCGGCAAAGCTGCTTTAAAACTCACCAGTATGCTACAGCCCATCATTTCTAAATCTGATTAACACTCAGCACCTGCCAAGCAGCGGGAATGATTACAGGCTCATATTTTACATTCTTTTTGCATTGGTGCTTCCCCCATTTTCCTACTGTGGGAGACCCAACAAATAGCACTGAGGAGTTAAGAAGTCACAGCCTCGCTTGAGTTGTATTAGTATTAATTACCTGTGCAGATCTTGGATAATTGAAGCAATTACTCTTCATTTCAGCTCCAGGGCCTGGAATGGATGGTTTCCCTGTATAATAACAATTTGAACGGAATCTTAGCTGATGAAATGGGGCTAGGAAAGACCATACAGACCATTGCACTCATCACTTATCTGATGGAGCACAAAAGACTCAATGGCCCCTATCTCATCATTGTTCCCCTTTCGTAAGTAAAGTCATTTATTCCACAGTCATCGTTCTGTATGTTGATTAGTAGCTTATCCTTGTTTTTTACTTAAGACAGAATTGTAGCATGTAGTCACCTAAATCCAGATTACCAAGAGCATGTAATCTGGATTTAGGTTTTAATTTCCCACCCCTCCCCATCCTAGCCTGTTTGATTGGCCTTTTAAGCAGGGGACCAAGTGATTTTATCAGCCATTAGCATTACAGGTCTATACAGCCTGAACACTGCATAGTGAGTCTTGCTCATCATTATTCCTTAAGTGGCTCACAAAGGGGAAAGTTTGTGTGTGTGTGTGTGTGGGTGTGTGAGGTTTCTTTGATTTTTTCCTTATTCCATTTCCAAAAGATTATATATTCTTAAATCTTCCTTTTAAAGCGGAATATAAATCAAAAGCACAACTATGAATTTTGCATTAAAATAACCTTAGTATGTGCACTGAGGTTATGTTTCAGTGAGTTTGCTGCTTAGTAAGGACAGGCCTTTGCTGTTCACCATTACGTTCCCAGTGCCTCACCCACTGGGTATTTCTTAGAAGGTCCTAAGTGGACACTACTGAGTGAGGGCATAATGATTCACACGCACCCTCCCTGGGAGTTCAGTGTGTCTGCCTGTGGGTGTTAGGTTGCAGCTTTATTCACCGAGCTCTTGTATAGATCTCAATGCTGATAGGAACTTGGACCTTCAGTAAGAAGAAGGATTCTATTAATATTATTGTGTTTTCTTTGAATTTTTTCTAATGAAGACTATTTGCAGTCCTTTTTGTATGAATTATCTGTATCTATAATATTTAGGCATCTTTTGCATTTAATCTATATTTTGCACGTTCTGAATCATATACAGTGACACTTTCAGGACTTGAAAAAAAAGTCATTCAATATTTCTTCCCCTGTTCCCTCTTGACAGATTTATTTTATGTTTTCATGTGGTTTTGTAATTTCTTTTTCCTGACTCAACTTTTTTCTGAACTTATATCACTGTTTATGAAGACTCCTAAAATTATTCTGGCAATTGCTCTTTTTAAATATCATATTACGGTTTAGTTTTTTGCTCTCTATATATTCTCTGGTTTTTTTCTTTCAAGATTTTTTTTATGAACCACAAACTTGTCATGTTTTGTGACAGTTTATTTTGAACTTATCTCTTATTTCCACACCTTTAAAATATGTTGTTGAGATATGTTATATTCTGTAGCCCCTTTCAAGGTGAGGCCTGAAAATGAATAAGAACATCTTTTTAACCATTGATTTTTATACAAATGTCTTTTTTCTGTGTATTTTTTTTTGTTGTTCCATAGGACTCTATCTAACTGGACATATGAATTTGACAAATGGGCTCCTTCTGTGGTGAAAATTTCTTACAAGGTTTGGAATGCTGTATTTATATATAAATGTGGAAAAGCAAAAAATAGACCGTATTTTCTTCATTCCATATGCACATCTGTGAACTGTATTTGGTTGTAAAGTTTTGTCATGTACATCATGTACTAAACCGTGAGAGTTAATCATCCCAAGAAGATTACTGTAATAAACCATAATTACTTTCAGATAGTGAAATCCAGAAGAAAATTGTTAATTATCATATTGCAAGGTTTCTGATGAGAGTAATACAAATGACAAATATCACACATTCTGAGTGCTGCTGACTGGCTCGCTGTGGGCTGCTACTGTGCCGACTGTTCCTGCAAAGTCAGGCAGTTACCCGGGTGCCCGGGCTGCCTGCTGTACTTTCTCAAAAGAACTGGAGCCTTTCAGCAGAGCAGTGGGTTCTCTACTACCACAAAGTCACTGTCATTTCTCTTTGCCCTCCCACTGTCTTTGGTGGGAAAACCTTTCTAAAAAAGATCTGAAAAGGGTCAAGACGTGTAATTTAGCCAAAACTTCCTTGTGTATAATAGATCAGTCTATGAGAATGTGTGTCTGTGCATTCTTCAGTCACATGTCTGGGCATCATTAAGCTATGAATAGTGAGAAATAACACACATATATGTCCATAGGATCATGCATATACTGTTTTCTTTCCATTCAGGGTACTCCTGCCATGCGTCGCTCCCTTGTCCCCCAGCTACGGAGTGGCAAATTCAATGTCCTCTTGACTACTTATGAGTATATTATAAAAGACAAGCACATTCTTGCAAAGGTATGTTTCTAAAAAATTATTTTCTCTCTAATTATGGACCATCGCACTGGAATGTGAAGTATTGCCCAAATCAATAGTATAATTAGATCCTTAGATGGCTTGTCCCTTTCTTTATTTTTTAAAAATTTTGTCAGAGTTTGATGTATTTAGGTCATGGATTTGATTTCATGCATGCTATTTGTGTGTGTGTGTGTGTGTGTGTGTGTGTGTGTGTGTGTGTGTATGGTTGATCCTGGAATGGCTCTTGACTGTCCTCTCAGAGTTGATGAGTTTACATCTCTTAGAAAAATTCACCTGGTTGCTTCTGCAACTCTTTTCTCTCCAACAGCTTTGAACATTCTCGGGAGAGAAATAATTGTTTTTGTTGCCCTGAGATATTGTCAGTGTACCTTCATTCCTCTTGTGCCTTTGTTTCTCCAAAGATGAGCCAGACACCTCTGCATATGGTCTCCGCCATATGAACGTTTATCCAAGCATTGGCTTTTGTGGTAGTCTTGTTTCAGGTTTTTCCTGGTGAAATAATAGACTATCATTGTTGGATTACTCAAGGCTGTTTCTGTGACTATTTATTTGAAACTGAGAAAGAGGTGTTTCTGTGACTTACGTGTCTCCTAATTTGTGTGTCCTAAGTTGTTCCTCAGCCACAAAGTAGAAGTTTTTACCCCCATTTTTATCATCTTGTCTTCTAGTACATTCATGTAGAAAGATGGAAGTACTCTCTCTCATGGAACAAATAATGAAAACTCTTTTTTTTTTCTCTTTAGTAATTTTTTTTTTACCCCATGATGTTTTGAAAGCACTATAATCTGAAACTAAGTTATGTCCAAAATTGAATAGAACCTCTATTTCTGGGGTCTATTCTATCTCTGCATTAAACTCTTGCTCTGGGAACTGAGAGTTCCCTTCATGGCATCATAGGAAATAACAAAAAGGAAATGTGTTCCCAGGGGAGGTTTAATAATTGAGATGGCACTGGCAACAATGTTGTGTTCCACCTCCTCACACTCAGAGATGAATTTGGCAGTGTCAAAAATGATGTGTTTTCAATATTACTATGGGAATGTATTTGTACATTTGAGATCCTTTTAAAAAAATTCATATTGTGTCATCTGCATATGTATTTCAAGATTCATTGGAGATGCCTGGTAATGAGATGCATTGCTTTTATTTGTTACTGGAGAAATGGAGCTATAGAAAGGGGTAGTAATTTTGTCCAAGTGGAAGACCTAATTAGTAGTAGACCCAATAGCAAAATCAAAGGCCTCTGATTCTTTATTACTTCATAAGCTAAATTAGGCAAGAAAGTAGATTTAGGATATTTATTTAAATATATTTTTGTCTGCTTACCTCTTTTCATGCTATTGGTAAGTTTGAGGCAGTTGATTGTACAGTTTTAATTATCCTTTAAGCACTTTCCTTAGAGGTGGTGGAGGAAGGAAGAAAAATTGAGGTAGGTTTTTTGTTTGTTTGTTTGTTTACCTATACATCCCAGCCTGACTGATAATTTTATTCCTTTTCTCCCGGCATGTCTGATGCTTCTAATGAGGAAGGCAAGGACTGTATAGAATACTTCCCTCATCTCCCTTCTGTCTCTAGGAGCTTTGCAGCAGGATCTGGGGACATCTGAGCACCAGATGTTTTTCTTGGCCATAGCCACTGTTTTGTAGAGAATGGATAGGCTTAGTGGAACATTCCTCATTGTTCTCACTTTAAGAAACTGAACAGTGCTCTTAAGAGGACCGAAGGGCAAGGCATGAGAGAGGAAAGGGACTGTGTAGACAGGATAGAGGACTGGGCCATTTAAGCATTCTGGACGTTTTACGCAATAGTCATGTTGGGGAATTATGCTGTATTTAATTCTGCAGTTTTGGCATAAATAGAGGAATGATATTTTTGCACTGCCCTTTCTGCCAGTGAGTATATACTTTTATTTTAGATAAAACAGGGGTCCTAGATCTGGCAGGTAAGGAATGTGCGTGTATTGAGGGAGCTTGGTTGTCAGACCTAATTTTTGAAGAGCTGTATGTACAAATTTAATGTGAAATGGTCCAACTTTTAAATGTTAGCAACCAGTCCAAACAAAACAAAACACACTTCCCAGCCAAGCCCTAAAGGTAGTAACCAGCCAGGCTAATAGAAAAGAAGGTATGGAGCCAGGAATATCTCAGCTGTAGAACCTGCTAGGGCCATCTTGGAAAAATCAGTCATTAACCTCTGCTTCAGGTGGGTACCTATATTCTGCACCTGTCATGAGCCGAAATAGCATGACAATGAAATCTGGGATAGCTGTCATGATACAGTATTACTAGAAGGGGCACTGGATGGGGAGATACAGGATCCACATGTAGGAACAACCATGTCATTCTGGACCCAACTTTCTTTCTTTGTAAAAAGTTGATTTGGAATTACGAGGTCTGTAAGGAACATTGTTGCTTTAACATTCTATTATTACAGGATGTCTTATGTGGCCTATCAGGCATGAGACATTGTTGAGATTCTCTTGTCTCAAAGGTAATCACGGCATATCATATACCAAGGATGGGTTCTTTGGTTTCCCGCACCACTACTTGCTTGTTGGAAATAGTTGTATTTTCCCTTGCTTACTACATGTCCATCCTTCCTCTTATGTTATAGATTCGGTGGAAATACATGATAGTGGATGAAGGCCACCGAATGAAGAATCACCACTGCAAGCTGACTCAGGTCTTGAACACTCACTATGTGGCTCCCAGAAGGATCCTCTTGACTGGGACCCCGCTGCAGAATAAGCTCCCTGAACTCTGGGCCCTCCTCAACTTCCTCCTCCCCACAATTTTTAAGAGCTGCAGCACATTTGAACAATGGTTCAATGCTCCATTTGCCATGACTGGTGAAAGGGTACTGGTCTGACTTTTGTTTTTTCTACTGCATGACAATGACATGAAATGAAAGGCCCTAAAGCTGGGAACATTACTGCCACAGAACACCCGCAGGGTGGTTTACAATGTTGTTTATTTTATGAAACCCATTGGTGGGTGGACATGGTCTCGTGGTGGGGTTATTTTCCCCTCCTAGGAAAATGGATCTAGTGGTATACGGGGCATCTAATCCCTTTGTCTTTTGCCAGCATGTTTACCAGGCTACCAGAAAAGGGTCCCTACTGGTGGAACCAGTGGGCCACAGGGAGGATGAACATGGAGATGTTTTGCTTAATTAATTTAACCAGATCAAATTAACAACTAAATACAAGCTTTAAACAAATCTTTCCTTGTTATAAACTTGGAGTTCCCTTTGAAATATTTCCACATGAAGAGTTTGTGTGTAAAACAGAACTAGTTTTCACTAATTTTCTGCACACTTTTTTTTTTTTCTTTTTAGGTTTTAATGTGAGTTTCAGTTTTGTGTGTACGTAAATTGTCTTCCTGGAGTAGCCATTTATTTTCCAGTTTCTTACTGTTCCTTCCACTGTCTTCTCTTAAGACCTCATTTATGAAAGGAAGACAATGGGCCGTTGCAAGAAAAGAAATGGGCACGTCATTTTCATAGTGGTTCCTCATTCATAGGAATGAAAAGCCACTAAAAATGCTTTAGTAAAATTTCAGTTTGAATTATTTGGTCCTTTGATTTTGAGGCACATGGGCCCCTCCTCAGTGGTTAACTCACTGGCTTGCCCATTTGTAGAAAGTAGTGTCAATCAACTCTGCCCCCTAGAGGTTAATAGGAGAAGGTGAAAGAGAAAGCCGGGAAATTTGTAAGTTTGGCTAAATTTGAACTAGATAGGGCTGAGAAAAGGAAAGGAGTGAAGTTAGAGGGACTTAGAGGTCCACCAGCATAAACTAGATCGACTCTTGTTCCTCTTCTTTATATGTGCAAGCCCCTGTTCCTTTAGTATGTTTCTGTGTCTGAGACAACCAAGACGAAGGGCCTAACTTAAGGCTGCCACTTTAAATAGGGAACATATTAACTATTGCCCCTCTTCTCCCGTTCTATCTCAATCTTCAGTCCGTCTTCATTGACAGTCATATTCCATACAATTTGGGGCTGTTGACACTACTGATAAAAACTGGTGGCTTCTGGACTCTTTTCCATAGAACTCAGCATTAAGACAAAGATCTATTTAGAGGTCATTTTGTTACCGCTTGGTAGGCAGGTGGGAAGATAATTCAGAGGTAGATATGATAGGCTTAAACCTGGCTTTAATGCATGTAAAATGTTAATCATGTATTGAACCATATAAGTATAACATAAAGCTTTATTGTATGAAACATCCTTTTCTTTAAAACATCAAATTCATATAAGCCTCTCTTACAGGTGGATTTAAATGAAGAAGAAACTATATTGATCATCAGACGTCTACATAAGGTGTTAAGACCATTTTTACTAAGGAGACTGAAGAAAGAAGTTGAATCCCAGCTTCCAGAAAAAGTATGTCGCACAGTCAAAAGTTGTGGGGTTTTTTTTCCTCCAGCAAATATATTTGAAGTACCTGCCTCTGAGATTGTGTTTCTGAAACAGCAGACTCATATTGTAGTTATAAGTATCTTGAAAATATCTTAAAGTGCTTTTTTGTTTGATAGGGCTAGAGAGAGAAGGGAAATTATAGCATTTGCAGCCTGTTTTCCAAAAGCGTTCGAGCGGATTTTATAAAATTATCAAATTCATTGAGTCTCATTTACATTTTAATTTTAGAATTTTTTTTTTTAAGTGGCCTCATTGAGTTCACTGTTGCAGGCACTGTAGAATTGTTCTGCTTATAAGTGAATGGAATATTTGACTTTGGGGACTTGTGTCATCATTGAAGGGGATGGGGAACATTAGCAGGTTTTCTAGAAATGTATTTAGTATTTGATGTTTGTGATGTCACCATTCTGACAGTAAGTGAAAAAACAAGAGTTTCTGCAAATTACAGACACACCATCTAATTATTTGGGGACATTATTTTTGTTCCGTGCCATAAAAATTAAGTTCCTGTGACCACGTTAAGCCAGTATTTTTCAGACTAACTTTTGGAAACTTAGTTTGTGGTGCTTTAGAACAGCTTCTGAGCCCTTCGCTCTATGTTTTGGGGTTGGATTTGAGTATTAGTTTACTATGTTTCTGATCGTATTTTGGAACCATGCATATTTGAATTCTAAGTTTCATTCTCTTAAAGATAGTTTAGCATTGTATACTATTTGTTGCATGAGGTATTTTGATTGGAGTTTTTTCTTTAGAAGAGCCAATTCTGAGATGTTTTATTTTTTGCATGATTGTGGTTTTTCTGGGTAACGACTCTATTTTTGGACAGATCGGTTCCTCCTGTTCATTTTTAAGTGGGAGTTGTCAAGATGGTGTACAAAGTTGATCACTTTGTTAAGAGAGAATTTTACTCCCTAATCCTTTATGCATTGATAGTCTGAAAAAAAATTAAAAATGATTTTTATACCATGCATGTCTCAGTGAAAGTCTAAGTATTTAAGTATTTTATTCTGCTGGTGAATGCATCTTGGGTGTAGAATGCTGTTGATACTCCCTTGGACTTCCTGTGTTCTTGGCCTCTGGGTAGCACCCTTTCTGTTCAAGATGGAGTTTAGTTACTGAGTACATAAATTGGTAAATGGGTATAGTGGCCATGTGGGTGCCTTGAATTACTTCCTAGCATACAATTACAGTGATTCTGCAAGTGATAGAGATGGAATGTTAATTATTTTAATTTATCACATAATTTCTTTTTTTTTTTCTTTAGAAGAGGTATAAAATAAAAGGCAATTAACTGAAGCCTTTCATTTATTCATTCCATAAAACTTCTTAATCTTGTTCATTCATTTCTAAGACTGGCTAATACAGATAGATTTTTAAAAATATATTGCAAGTTGAAAGTATGTTATGTTTTAAGAAAATCCACTAGAGAAAAATTGAAATTTTTGCAGCTTAAGAATTATGAGGTGATTAATTATATCACAGAGGAATTCTTTGCTTTACAAAAATATTTATTTTATGGTTCTTTCTATAAGAGAAGTTCCTGAGTATACTTGAAGGATGATAAAATTTTTTAAAACTGTGTTTACCCTCAAATTGTCAAGAGTATGTCTCCTGCGTGAAGTATACATGTACTCTTTAGCACCCAGAGTATTATATTTGAGATACGTAAAATAGTGTGTGGTATTATATATGGCTACCTTTAGAGGTATCTGTATCTTTAAAGGCAGCCATGTTATCTTTTCCTGGAGGAACTTGGTGGAGTGGAAATCATGGGCTCTGCTTGTCAGAGTAGGCATGGGTTTCACCATATTCTCCATCTCTTACTATGTGAACTTGGGCAAGTCATCTAAACTAAACGAGTCTTAGTGTTCTTATCAGTGATCTGGAAGATAAATGACTCTACCTTATGGAGTTCTGAGGATTAAAGGGATGTAGGGCTCCTAATACTATGCCAGGCACATGGTAGGCACCCAACCAGTGACAGCTGCTTCGGCGTATTCCTTATTTTCTACTCATGTTGCTGTCTCTGTTATTAACAGGACTTCCATTTTCCTATTCTTCAAGCTCTTTCTCACTGTTTTCTTGTCTTTGCTATCCTTCCAGTAGCCCCCCTGCATCTGTCTCCATAAACTTTTCAAGTGCTTTGTGTGTGTATGTGGTTGTTGTTGATATGGCTGGGCTGATGTTCATTTTCTACTTTTTCAGCCTTGTTAGGGTTTTTTTTTTTTTTTTAACCTGGGGAAAGTTGGAAATCTCATTGCCATCTTAGAGGGTAAAGAAGTTTCTTTTACCACCACTGCTTACAGCCACAAACAACATGTATGTCTTACTTAGCCTGAATAAAGAATCCAGAAAGGAACTATGGCAGATGGAGGAAAAGGCTAAATACTTTCACAGGAGTAATTCTCAAATGTTTTTATGAAAAAAGAACCATATAGGAAAGAGGCTTTTACTTTGATTTTTTAATTTACGTGTAGTAAAATTTGCTTCTTTTGGTGTATAGTTTTATGAGTTTTGACAAATGAAGAGTTGTGTTAACCATGCCCACAACAAAAATTCAAAATAATGTAATCATCCACCCCTTCAAAAAAAATTCCCTGGTATTCCCCAGTGCTACTTCTTTTCAGTCAAACCCTCCCTCGGCTCTTAGCCTCATGCAGCCACTAATCTCTCCATCCCTGTCTATAGCTTTGTCTTTTCCAAAATGTCATATGAGTAGAATAAGACAATATATAACCTTTTGCATCTGTTTCTTTTTTTATTTGGCAACATGTGTTTCAGATTCATCCATGTTGTTGCATGTATCAATAGTTGGTTCGTTTTTATTGTTGAATAATATCCCATTATATGGATGCAGTGCAGTTTGTTTGACATTTGGGTCATTTCTAGTTTTTGACAATTATGAATAGAGCTGCTATATACCTTCATGTGCAGGTTGTTGTGTGAACATAGGTTTTCATTTCACTTGAGTAAACGCCTTAGGTATATGACTGCTTGATCGAATGGTCAGTGTATACACAGATTTATAAGAAACTTCTGCATTGTTTCTTAGACTGTCTGAACCACTGGGTAGTCCCACCAGAAATATATGACCATTCTGCTTCCTCCACATTCTCATTAGTGCTTGGTATTGTCAGTTTTTCAAGATTTCTAGCCATTCAATAGGTGCATAGTGGTGTCTTGTAACTTTAATTCGCATTCTCTAATGTCTAATATTGTTGAGCATCTTTTCATGTGCTTTCTCAGGTGAAACTAAAGCAGGTATATAAAGGCCACAATTTTGTAAACGCAGGTCAACCACATAGGAAAATTAGCTTTAATATTAGTCTAATGAAACACTTAATGAGCAAGGGAATATACCCACCCCCAAACCACCAACACTGCCCAGCCGTTGGCATAAAATCCATTTCTTATGCGCGGGAAAGAATGCCAAATAGAAAGGGGATTATATAAGAACAACTTAAGCTAAATAAAAATTGATTTTTCTATTTAGCTCCCATTTAAGGTTATCTGTGCTGACTCTTTTGTTAATTCATATTATCAAGAACCAACTATACTTGCAATTGGCTGGGTATTTCTTTATGTCTAAAAATGCTAAAATATGTATTTAATGTCTGAGGTTAACTAGAGGTTGACCTACCTGAAGTCAGTCCTGATTCTGATATAGTTTGTGTAAAACACCAACAAAGCTTTGCTTACATTGGCAATTTGTGTATTCATTATATCAAATTTTGGAATGCTTAGCATAAATAATCATTACTTTGTTCCTCTCTCATGCCATAGAGTTTAGAACTTGAGACTTTCATAAATTGAATCATATTGTTTAAAAATCTCAGTTCACAAAGCAGTGATATATCACATGTAGTTTAGGTTTATTATTCCAATAATACATCCTTTAGGGAGGGGAATTATAAATGAAGAATAGTATTCAGGCAGAAGCTATGAACAAAGTTCAAATACTTCTACAGGGATATATAAGAAGAAATGCTGGGCCAGTATAGTGACCTGACTTGCCTACTTTTAGGGACCAGTTAGGCCATTTACTAACATAAGAATGCTTAGGAGATAAGTACCAAATACATGAGGTCAGCACCTCAGTTTTACGTATGATTTAAACGAAAATAGCTCCAGTGGCTCTCACAAATCTTAACTTACTGGGAGAATCACCCCCGTGAAGAAGTCACAAGTTTCATTTGCTATAGCACCAGTATATTTTGAGGAGCTTTCACATGCATGCTCTAAACAGATGCCATCACATTTTTTTGGGGGGCGAACTCAGACTCAACCGAGTTGGAGTTGGCACGATTATTATAAAAACTTCTTGCGTCACTGTGATTCAGTGTGGTGGCTTTAGAATTGTTCAGCCCATCCCTTTTCTTGATACATACCTGTTGATTGCCTGCTCTGTACATTATGCTGCACTCAGGCCAGGTGGGAGGCATAATACACCAGAAATGGGAGGCATGATGTGAGAAGTCAACAGACTTGGCTGTGGAGGTGAGGGCTACTCACACTGAATAATGGCGTGGCAATGCAAAGCAACATCATCCCACCAATCAGAATGAATGACTCAGGAATTCAGGTGGTTTAGGACAGGGGTACGCAGTATGTACACATGGGTGTATGTGTTGGGGAATGCTTATTAGTAATCCACTGGGTGGAGAAAGATGTTAGAACAATCATATATATTGATCTTTCTCTTAAAAAAATCTTTACTGATATTTAACATGCAAATTGACACTGGTACCTTTGTGGTACGTGTGTATGTGTGTCTGAAAGCCAGTCATGTGCTGGGAGTACACTGTGTAGGTTATCCCAGGGGAAGCGTGAGAGTGGGTCTCCCCCACCAGGAGCATCTGATAGTCCATTCATCTTTGTTGCCTGGTTCATTTAGTTTCTGCCGATGGTAAGGCATTATGGGTCTCCCTGTGCCCAGATAAGGAGATTTAGTATGATCTGATTTTAACTGAACTACCACCACTGGTCCCCAGAAGGGTTTAAAAGGATTCTGCAAAGGAGTGCAGGTTGAAATCACATAAGCATAGATGAACAACGGGAAAAAGGCCATCCTGTCTCTTCTCCCATTCCTAGTGTTGGTGTTCAACAGCCGCATCATGGTACTTGGGCTGGAGTTGACGAAAAATATTAGATATCATCAAATTGGCAGCTTTAAATAGGGATATAAGTCAACTTCCTTTAACATTGACCCATGCCCTGAAAGTAACTCATATCTTGAGACATTAATATTAGTGCATGCATATAGTAATTCATAAATAAATATGTAGATGTGTATTGGGAAAATGAGCTTTAGCATGTCTTCTTGTTTTTCTTCTCCATTATCAAAAAAGCTTACTGACAAACTTCTTTGAGAGAAATGAAAGGGAAATTGGCTTTGGCTGATAGTGTGATTGGGAAAGATCTTAAAAAGGGTCCTCAGGGTAGAGTAGAGTTAGAAAGGAGCCTTAAGACTAAGTAAGGACATCCCAGGCCTGGGAAAAAGTACAAAAACAAACCAAGTGGCATGGAGTTGTTTGAGAAGGCTCTGGGAGCAAACATAAAATACAGTTGTGAAGCTTATGTGATTTTGATCATGTGTATTAAATCCCCTAATTGTGTGAGGAAAGAGACTCTGCCTTCCAAGAGCAGCCATCAGGTCCTGGAGAGCAGCTTGCCTCTCTGCGGACTTGATCTCTTTGAGGATGCTTGCATCCCTGTCTCCATGGCATCACCATGCGTGCCTCCTGCTTTCCAAACTCCTTCACCTCCAGCCCTTAGCAGTGGCTGACTGATAGGAAGGTGCTTGAGTGTTCTTTCCTGAATTCTGGATCTGCCTTCCCCAAATGCATAAGCATCAGCCGTGCCTTCTACATTCAGGAAGGTTTGATCAAGCCAGGAGGGAGGTGCAGGTGAAGGTGAACCTCAGGCAGAGCTAGGAAGCCTGAAAATCTCCTTCGTCATCCTAACATGGAGCTTAAAAGAGTGGATTCTATTTCAAATCCTAACTGTGCCATTGAATAGCTATATCTTTGGGCCTGTAGCTAAACGTCTGTGGTGCTCAGATTCCTAATCTATAAAATGAGAGGCTAAATGTAGCTATCTCAGTAGAGCTCTTTTGTGTGTTAAATGAGGGAAGGCACAGAAAGCGCTTTGCACTTTGCACAGGGCCTTTTCTATGGAAAGAGCCCAGTAATATTAGTCCTTGATGTCATTTTACCATTATACTTGTTAAAGTCTAACGTCGTTCAACATTTTTCTTTACCATTATCAAATGTCATTGTGAGTTAACAGCTCTTGAAAAAGAAGAAGGCTGGGGTAATCACTTCACAATGTATGTGTATATCAAAATATCACAGACATACCTTAAATATATGTAATTTGTGTTTCTATATATTATACCTTTTTAAAATATTATACCTTGATACAATTATACCTCAGTAAAGCTGAAAAAATTAGAATTTTTTTTTATTATACATTAAGTTCTAGGGTACATGTGCACAGTGTGCAGGTTTGTTACTTATGTATACATGTGCCATGTTGGTGTGCTGCACCCAGTAACTCGTCATTTACATTACGTATATCTCCTAAGGCTATCCCTCCCCCCTCCCCCTACCCCATGACAGGCCCTGGTGTGTGATGTTCCCCACCCTGTGTCCAAGTGTTCTCACTGTTCAATTCCCACCTGTGAGTGAGAACGTGTGGTGTTTGGTTTTCTGTCCTTGCGACAGTTTGTTCATAATGATGGTTTCCAGCTTCATCCATGTCCCTACAAAGGACATGAACTCATCCTTTTTTATGGCTACATAGTATTCCACAGTGTATATGTGCCACATTTTCTTAATCCAGTCTATCATTGATGGACATTTGGGTTGGTTCCAAGTCTTTGCTATTGTGAATAGTGCCGCAATAAACATACGTGTGCATGTGTCTTTATAGCAGCATGATTTCTAATCCTTTGGGTATATACCCAGTAATGGGATGGCTGGGTCAAATGGTATTTCTAGTTCTAGATCCTTGAGGAATTACCACACTGTTTTCCACAATGGTTGAACTAGTTTACAGTCCCACCAACAGTGTAAAAGCGTTCCTGTTTCTCCACATCCTCTCCAGCACCTGTTGTTTCCTGACTTTTTTATGATCGCCATTCTAACTGGTGTGAGATGGTATCTCATTGTGGTTTTGATTTGCCTTTCTCTGATGGCTAGTGATGATGAGCATTTTTTCATGTGTCTGTTGGCTGCATAAATGTCTTCTTTTGAGAAGTGTCTGTTCATATCCTTCACCCACTTTTTGATGGTGTTGTTTGATTTTTTCTTGTAAATTTGTTTAAGTTATTTGTAGATTCTGGATATTAGCCCTTTGTCAGATGAGTAGATTGCAAAAATTTTCTCCCATCCTGTAGGTTGCCTGTTCACTCTGATGGTAGTTTCTTTTGCTGTGCAGAAGCTCTTTAGTTTGATTAGGTCCCATTTGTCAATTTTGGCTTTTGTTGGCATTGCTTTTGGTATTTTAGACATGAAGTCCTTGCCCACGCCTATGTCCTGAATGAGTGTCACTCTGTCACTCCAGTGCAGTGGCACGATCTCGGCTCATTGCAACCTCTGCCTCTTGGGTTCCAGCGATTCTCCTGCCTCAGCCTCCTGAATAGCTGGGATTATAGGCGCACACCACCACGCCTGGCTAATTTTTGTATTTTTAGTAGAGATGGGGTTTCATCATGTTGGTCAGGCTGGTCTGGAACTCCTGACCTCATGATCTGCCCACCTCGGCCTCCCAAAGTGCTGGGACTGCAGGCATGAGTCACCACACCTGGCCAAATTATAGAAATTTTTTATATTAAAAAAAAAGACAAGTACTTTAAATATGTAACATGATCAGTTTTCTGAAACACAAAGCCTGTGTTAAATGCATACTTATTTATTAATCTTGGAGATTTTTCTTTCACCTGGCCAAGAAGGTCATTAAAAACTGAAGCATGTTTTTGGAGGGTTACTTACACTTCTCCACTTTTCTGTAAAAGAGCGAGCTTTTCGTTAATCTCCTTTGATGCATCAAAATGTGTGGCCAAAAACTATTAATTGTGGTTCCATTTGGTCTGACAGGTTCCTTCTAAAGCAACAATTGAATGAATATTCAAGTTCTTTGTGACCTGTTCTCCCTGGCCTTCAGAGCTGCAAATAATGTGATCATTTTAAATCAGTTTATTAAACATTAGCTTGCTGATTTACTTTTAATCACATTCTGCATATTTCTAGGCATTAATCTGATGTTTATTATGAAAATTGCACATTTGTATTCTTGGGATTCTTTTTTAAATAAAGAAAAACAATGCTAGGAAATAAGGCAGATTTTATGTATTAGGAGTATGATAAACTATGCAGGTGTGTGATAAACCATGAGCATGTGAATTCCCCTTAACTTCGTAAAATTGGATTTTGATGGTATTTCAACTGGAAGCACAGGAGGCCTTGTCCTCCTTTCGATGGCCATAAAGTAGTGTCCAATTGTGGATTAATTTCTCTCTTCCACCTGTTCTCACTAGGTTGCATCCTGCCATTTCTCAAGAGTAGAAGTTAATGGTAGTCACCCTAGGGATGTTATAAATCTCACTTTTAGACTAGTATTAGAGATACCACATGTGACCCTTTAAAAATGTTTCACGAAGAAAATCACAGGATATTTGTCAGTCACTGCTTTTCCTAAAACCGTTCTGTTCATAGGAAAGGAAGTATAATTGGGAAGTGAAGGAAATACTAAAAATACCCCATATTGAACATTTTTGAATTTGAACAGTTTGTAAGCCATTCTCTCTCTCAAATTTAGAACCAAGTCCAGAAATTTCAGAAAACATGACCCCAGCATCAATTACATATAACCTTTGGAAGCCCCCACCATCATAATGGTACCTTTAACAATGATGACTCTGGTCCCTTCTAACACCCCCATCTCACCCCGCACTCCATGAATCCAAGAAAGAGAGAGACACCTTTGTGCTTCCAGGAGTGACACTGATTCAGCAGTCTTCTTAGAACAGGCGCCTTCTCCTTCCTGCTCTTGCCTACTTACTGTTCTCTTTTCCGCAGGTGGAATATGTGATCAAGTGTGACATGTCAGCTCTGCAGAAGATTCTGTATCGCCATATGCAGGCTAAGGGGATCCTTCTCACAGATGGTTCTGAGAAAGATAAGAAGGTATGTTGCGGAAGATGATGCAACTCAAGGTGCTGTGATATGTCTTCTCATGGCTGTGACATTGAATATTCACAGGAAGCATCCCTGCTAATGCTGATTTGTTAAAGTAAATCACTGGACCTCCTTTGAGCTATTATAGCTGCCAAAGATCATCTCTTCACCTCTTAGCTGCATTGGGGCAGGAAGAAAGAAGGAATATGTTCACATTACCAAAATAGTTAGCTCTGCTTATGTCAAATTTGCAGCAAATATATTCTGCCTAAATGTGGGGTGGCATTTCAGAAGGTTTTAAAATCCAGTTTCACTCCCTGGGCATCTGTTCTGTGCTTCTGTGTTCTGGAGTCCTACGGAATAGACAGTCATGTCACAAAGCCATTGACTACACATAATTCTTCAAGGTTCACTTTTTTGGTAGGATAAGTTAATCACAAGAAAGACATTATATCTAACTCAGGAACGGCTATATAATTAAAGAAGCTTTGAACCACAGGTGTGTAGGTGACTGAGAAAACCTTTGGTCCTTTGTATAAGAAGCCCAGTTTAAAAGATCTGAAATGTCTGACCAGTGAATAATTAGTTTTATTTTTCTCTTTCCACTGATTCTTAGGGGAAAGGAGGTGCTAAGACACTTATGAACACTATCATGCAGTTGAGAAAAATCTGCAACCACCCATACATGTTTCAGCACATTGAGGTAAGTCTGTATTGTGTGTGTAGAGCCTGATTGTGCTAATATACTAATGCTAGTTGTTAAAACGAACAAACAAAACAGAAACCAAAATAGGTTTAAAACATGTTGGTGGAAGTTGAGATGACATGATCTGATAGCTCAACAAGCAGAATTAACAAACATGAGTATTCTGGTTATGGGTTCTCATTGGCACCAAGCATTTGAGCATCTGGAATTTTATAACCAAGAGTTTAAAGTGGAGAGAAAATGTTGTAAGCAGTGGCTCACTTGTGTGGGTTTAGGTAAGTACTGTGAATTACCTTGTTATAGTAGGAGCTCTGAAATTGAAGATAATGATAAATACATTCAGCTTCCTCGGAAGAATGCTGTGAAAAATATTAAAATAACATATTTATGACTGCTAAAGAGAAAGATTTTCTTTAAATATTTTCTTTGTAAAAAACACTGGCTTTAGTCTGTTACTTTGATTTATATTTTTCCTTTCTTGTTTCTGTCGTGATGATGTAAATCCATGCATTCATCCTGATGCTCAGGTCTCTAGAAAGCTATTTTGCAGGGAGAGGACATTTTCTGCCATGTTCACTCCATGTGAATAAGTTTCCTAAATTGACAGTGTTTCACCCCAGTCAGAGCAATTGACTGGAGCAGGAATGAAAAGGAGCCACAATTGTATTCCCCATTTGTCATTGCTGCTGCTGAGGCAAATGGTCCTGGTGGCAATTATTTGCCAGGGTAGTGCCTACTTTCTCCTGCAAAATGGGCAGGAGACATAGAGAACATCACTGCAGGGCTCCAGTGTCTGCATCAATTTATTTTAAAAAATACATAGAAAATTCTGGAGAGTTAAAACTTAATCACAGTATTAAAATTGAGTTGGAGCACTCTTCTTTTCGAATATTCTTTTTTCTACCTTATTTTTGGCAGTTGTACCTGTCAGGTCAGAGTATTCATTGCACACCATATCCGCATGCCAGAATTCTTTTCTAGCTGTGCTGGATAATTGGAAAGATTTCTGACACTGCTATTGCCTTCACATCCATAGGAGAAAGTATCCATAGACACTGGGGAGAGTACCCACAGCCATAGGAGAGAGTGTATGGCCGTAGAGGAGAATATCCATAGACATAGGGGAAAGTATCTACACATCGAAGTAAAACGACAACAGCAACAACACTTAAAGAATCTCAGGGCTGGGTGTGGTGGCTCACTCCTGTAATCCCAGCACTTTGGTAGGCCGAGGCGGGCAGATCACCTGAGGTCAGGAGTTCGAGACCGGCCTGGCCAACATGGTAAAACCCTGTCTAAAACTACAAAATTACAAAACTACAGAATTATAAAACTACAAAAATTAGCTGGGCATCATGTCAGGCGCCTGTAATCCCAGCTACACAGGAGGCTAAGGAAACAGAATTGCTTGAACCTGGGAGGTGGAGGTTGCAGTGAGCCAAGATCATGCCATTGCACTCCAGCCTGAGTGACAAGAGCGAAAGTCGGTCTCAAAAAAAAAAAAAAAAAAAAAAAAAAGTCTCACTAGTAAGTCATAATTATTTACATGTATTATTGAAGGGGAATGCAATGGCCAATAATGAATTCATATCCACCAGGTCACTTTGTAACTGTGAACTGGGGTAAGTCATCAGATTCTCCATGCTGTAATGTGCTTGATTTGTAAACAGGGGTAATAATAGATTATAGGACTGGCAGGAGGACCAGCTTTTAAACAATAACATGCGAAGCATCTTGTAAACTGATGTCGTGTTGTATCAGATGTAAGGTACCAATGAATTGGTAGTGGGTGTAGGTTGGGTTGAAAGGAGCTGGGAAAAAAGTCTAATGATGAAACTGCCTGGGGTTTTGTTAGTCTAACCTGTTGCCCACCGTCCCATTTTTTTCTGAAAACAATTTTAAGATATGTATGGTAATCTATGAGGGCCTTGGGGGACTTAGGAATTTTGAAGATTAAGAAGCAATCTTACTTCGTTTTGGTTATCATAAAAGAAATGATCCCTTCAGCTGTGCTGGGCTAAGTAGGGAAGGAAGGGAGATGATGCCTTCTGTCCTCCAGCTTCAGTCTGGAGGGTGGGAAAGGATAGAGGAGGAGTGGGATCATGAAGGAAGCGAAGTTTAAGGTGCATGCCCTTCGGTACCTACATATTGACATCTTAAGTAGCAGTTGGTAGAAAGGCAGACTTTGATTTGCAATTTTTTTTTTTAACAGAAAAACTCTCAGGAGTCTATTCCTAGAAACGAGATCCACAGTTATGGCAAATCTAGTGACAACTATGGAACAGAGGTGGTGTGTGAATTTGCCTTTGTTGTATTTCGTTTGCCACACACTCTTTGTTCATACTAAATCCTGCCAGATGCTCAGCCTCAAAATGGGTCTCACTGCCTCCCTGGGGACCTTCAAACTCAAGAAATGAAAACAGTATTTTTAACATGATGCTGTTACCTAATCTCCAACAGCATCCATTGACACCCTCTCTTTGGTTTTCACAAGCCTGCTTGGAGACAGGGATGGGGCCTAATGGAGACTGTGAGCTTGGTTCTAGGGGATGGAGGTGAGGTATTGGCCACAGTCTATCCTGTTAATTTTGCCACAGGACTGGAGCTTACCATAGATGATGAGCATATTTGAGAGTACTGTTGAGCCCAGAGGGAAAGATCTGGTGCCATTGGAGGAAACGCTGCAGGGATCCAGGGAGGAGGGAAGGCAGAAAAGGGAGACAGCGGTGGCTGATGTGAAGGTGTAACCTGCTCCCATTCCTGCTCTCCATTCCCACCGATGGTTGCCATTCCCATAAAGTCAGAATAGAGAAATGCATGGAGAACAGTCATGTATTTCTTCCTGTGAATCAGAAAGGAGGGAGTTAAAGTTATGTGATTACACTCTGTATTCTGAAAACAGAAGCCAGACACCTGAGGGATGCTGTACATCTAGGACTTTATTTGTAACAGAGGAAAGCACAGTATAGAAGAGATGTTAGGATTTCACCAAACTGACCAGGCATGGTGGCTCATGCCAGTAAGCCTAGCACTTTGGGAGGCCAAGGCAGTCAGGTCACTTGCGGTAAGGAGTTCAAGACCAGCATGGCCAATGTGGTGAAACCCTGTCTGTACTAAAAATACAGAAAATTAACCAGGTGTAGTGGCACATGCTGTAGTCCCAACTACTCAGGAGTCTGAGGCAGGAGAATTGCTTGAACCTGCGAGGCGGAGGTTTACAATGAGCTGAGACCGCACCACTGCACTCCAGCCTGGGCAACAGAGTGAGACTCTGTCTCAAAAAAAAAAGAAAAGATTTCACCAAACTAAGAATTAGAATATGTAATCACCATTATTTTTATTGCTAAATTTTTCCACAATGCATATTGTATTAGTCCGTTTTCATGCTGCTGATAAAGGCATACCTGAGACTGGGCAATTTGGAAAGAAAAAAGGTTTAATGAACTCACATATTTCACATGGTTGGGGAGGCCTCACAATCATGGCAGAAGGCGAAAGGAACATCTTACATGGTGGCAGGCAAGAGAGAGTGAGAGCCAAATGAAAAGGGAAACCCCTTATAAAGCCACCAGATCTCGTGAGACTTACAATCACGAGAACGGCTTGGGGGAAACCTTCCTGATGATTCATTTGATTCCCCCAGGGTCCCTCCCACAACACACGGGAATTATGGGAGCTACAATTCAAGATGAGATTTCAGTGGGGACACAGCCAAGCCCTATCACATGTATTTATATATATACATAGTAATTCTGATTTGCTTGTATTGTGCTCTTATAGTCTAGACTCTGAACTCCTTGAGTTCAGATCCACCCTAGAGGGTGGATCTCCAAAAACAACTATTGGCTCAGCTATGGGCCAGTGGGTGCTCAGTGACTGTGTGATGGGTAAACTAACTCTGTTATCTGAGAGTCTAGAGACTAGAAGAAACTCACAGGATACATTTCTGGTGGAACAAAAGTCTGCATGCAATATACTGAATTTCTCGTTCATTATATATGTAAGTTTTTTTGCTTATTCCTTAATTATTTTGTTTTAACTATAGAAATAGGTAGGATAACATCACTAAAGGAGTAATCATTAAGTTAATAATTACATTTTTTAAAATCATTTCTCTCTCTCTCTCTCTCTTTTAAAGGAATCCTTTGCTGAACACCTAGGCTATTCAAATGGGGTCATCAATGGGTAAATCTCAAATTTTTTTTTTCTTTTAAAAAAAATGTTGTTGGCCTTACATAAACTCCTCCTCTCTACAGTGTTTCCTCTTGTGCAAATACATACTTCCAGCCCTCTAAGTGCTCTTCAGTGGAGAAGTTAACCAAAACGATATCAGCATTCTCTTTTACTTTACTGGCATAAATTATTACTTGCCTTAAGCAAGTGGCTATTCAAAGGACATAGATCTTATTTAATAGACTTAATAGTATCCTAGTGTTCAAAAAATGTTGTTGAAGTTTCAAAGGTTTGTTATTTATAACCAAAAGTATAGCCTGGGCTTGAAGAGAATTTATCTTATTAAATTTCACATTGACATTTGATATTAATGTACATGAGAAGAAATTTCTCATCTGCTGTAAATGTTTACAGTTTTATAGTCATTTGTTAGAGTATGGTCTGTGTAAGAAATGTTTTTCATTAGCAATGGATGTTAAAGAGAATCTTGACTTGCAACAACAAAAATGAACACTGCCTTAACAGAAAGTCTGTGTGTGTGTGTGTGTGTGTGTGTGTGTGTATGTGTGTGTTGCAAATTTGAAAAATTTATTATTAGGATGTAGTCATCATTCTTGGATCCCAAGGGCAGACAGTTTCACTGGGCTAAGAACCAGGAACTATAACCTATCCAGAAGCAGTGCTGCTAAGCTTTCCCTGCCTCTTCTTGCCTTTCTTTTCTCTGTGTTCTGTGGTTACTCCTGCTCCCATCAGCTTGGCCAGGGTTGCGTGGTGAAAACACGGCTATGGGGTATTTGGAGAACAGTTCTCAGAGTGGGGAATGGACATCAGGAAGACATACGTTTGAAAAATGTGTTAGAAATAACATATCCTGTGTCATAAAATCAACTACCAGATGATACATTCCAGTACTATAGTTTACATGTGCACTGGCAAGTTTTCTAAACAGTATCGCCTAGAATTCAGTTTTAATTGTATAACACAGCCCTGTTGATAAAAGAAAAATAAGGATGAACTATAGAGGGAAAAGGCCCTACTTTAGCCTTTCTTCATATCACAGCGTCTTCTCCATCTCATACTCCCATCGTGTTTTTGACTTGTACTTCTATAGTAATCCAAGACTTGTCCTCCCCCAGTCCATTCTTACACGATGTCCATAGTGATCTTATAAAAAGGTATGCCAGACCTCATCACTCCCCTGCTTAAAACCCATTGATGGCTTTTCATTGCACTGAAAATGAAAATGTTCAGTGTAGCTCATAGAGCCCTACAGAGTCTATTCCTAATCTCATCCTCCACCTCTCTGTCTTCATCTCCCAGTATTCTGTCCTCACTTCTGTTTAAGCCATGCTTACCGGTTTTTTTGTTTGTTTGTTTGTTTTTCAATTTCTCAAATCCTTCTGTCTCCTTTACCCCTCAGGACCTTTATGCATGCTCTTTCCTCGCCCTGGAATCTCCTCCTCTCCACCCCAGTGCCCCCATTCTTCACCTGGATGCCTTTTTACTCATTATTTCAGGTTGTAGCTAAAATGTTATCTCTTCAGGGAGGTCACCTCCGACACTGTAAACCAGTGGTTGGCAAACTTTTTCTGTAAAGAGCCAGATTGTAAATATTCTCAGCTTTGTGGGCCATAAAGTGTCTGCCACACCTGCTCAGCACAGCCTCTGTAGCGTGAAAGCAGCCAGAAAACAGAGAGGCGTGAGTGTGGCTGTGTCTGTTTTTATTTATAAAAACAGACAGCAGACTGGGGCCAAAGGTTGCCAAACTGCTCTGATCTAAAGAAGGCATCACATGTTGCTGTGGGTTTTCTCATTGGAACTTGTTATTTTTATCGTATTTATTACAATTTGTAATTATCCATTTAGTAAAATGAGACTGTATTTTGCTTATTATTATATACATGGCTAGCACTGTGCTTGGTACATAGTAGGTGATCAATAAGTATTTAAATGAATCTTAAGTGCCCTGAATTAACAATTTAAAAATGTGTATAATTAATAAGGAGGGATTTACAGAAACATGGCATATATTCACGCACACGCGTGTGTGTGTGTGAGAGAGAGAGAAAGAGAGAGGGCAAGGAGAAAGAATAAGTTGAGAGAAAGACTGTGAAAGTATTAAGAACATGAAAGTGGTTCCTTTTCTTTCTAGAACCTGTAATCATACCTAGTATATGCAATGCACTTTTGATGGGTTTTATATGAATATATTTTCCTTTTCTGCTAAATATTCTCATTGCTTTGGAGTTCATATTCATTCATTCATTCATTTCACAGTCACTTATTGAATGTTTACTGTGTACAAAGGATTATATGAAAAACAAAGCAATGCTGGATTTTTCAAGAAGACAGAAGTAATACTGTCTTCTTGTTTTGCATTTTTTGGGTTCAGGGCTGAACTGTATCGGGCCTCAGGAAAGTTTGAGCTACTTGATCGTATTCTGCCAAAATTGAGAGCGACTAATCACCGAGTGCTGCTTTTCTGCCAGATGACATCTCTCATGACCATCATGGAGGATTATTTTGCTTTTCGGAACTTCCTTTACCTACGCCTTGATGGTAAGTGCATAAGGCATTAGGCTCAGAAGCCATACTACTGAAAATGAAGGGATAATGGGCACTTAGATCCATTCTCAGCCAAAAAGAAGGGGTAAAATTGAAGAATTGACTAGCAGCATCGGGTGCAGTTTTTCTAGATAGCAATTTTTTGCATCCTTAAGCTTTAAATAAGCTGACCTCATTTGTGCAGCTGCATAGCTCACATATAAACCAACACAAATGAGTTTAGAGTCACTTATGAGTATCTAAATAAAATAAAATCAAACTAAACTAAAATTTTGAAATCTTCCTTGCTCTTAAAATTGATTGTTACCTATGTGCCAAACATATAGAATATGTTGACACACCTTTAACTTTTTCAGTTAAAGGCATATTTTAAGGGGATAAAGGCTATGTCACTTTTCTTTGTAACAATACAATCATTCAGTTAAGATTATATTTACCATTAAAGCGCCTCTCTTTCTAAATAAGACATATCCACATATTATGTTATTAAGAGACGTGATTTCATTGTTTCCTGGATTTTGCAAGCTATGTAAAATACTTGCCTGGTTTTAAGAGTGAAATTTAAATACCATGTCCTAAAAATTAGTAAGAAAAAATATTAGTGGAAGAAAATATGATTTTAGGGATAATCCCTAAATTATTTTACGATTTGGCTATCAGCTATAATATATTAGAGGTTGAAAGTATCAGCATTTATACACAATGGCAGGGTGTAAATATGGCATTCAAAGAGTGGTAAGTAGGAATAGAAGTTAATTTACAGTCAGGATGCTATTTAATCCCTGGGTAGAAAAGAGGATACTACTAATACCGGTATTTATCTAATGCAGTATTACTGTTGTTAAATGGGAAATTTAAGGTTTATGTTTCATTAAAAGACTTTATTTTCAATCCAACATTTTGTTTCCCTTTTGCCCTTAATTGAATGTAATTGGATATAAACCAAACTTAGACTTGCTGTATGTTCTCTGACTTAAGGTTTTAGATGAATTCTCTTTATGGTCTGCCTCTTAGGGTATTATTAATTAATTTTCAAATTAATTATACCATTTGGCAAACTTGATTATTTTTATTTTATTTTATTTTATTGTTTTTATTGAGACAGAGTCTCACTCTGTCACCCAGGCTGAAATCCAGTAGCATGATCTCAGCTTACTGCAACCTCTGCCACCCGGGTTCAGGTGATTCTCCTGCCTCAGCCTCCTGAGTAGCTGGGATTACAGGCATGTGCCACCATGCCCGGCTAATTTTTTTGTGTGTATTGTTAGTAGAGATGGGGTTTCACCATGTTGCCCAGGCTGGTCTCGAACTCCTGACCTCAAGTGATCCACCTGCCTTGGCCTCCCAAAGTGCTGGGATTACAGGCGTGAAAATTGATTATTTAAACCCCTTTACCTCTCCCCTCCAAATTACTTAACCAATGAATGGTTAAGTAAATGTGAATTCTGAGTTCACAAATACAGTCCTATTAGGCACAGTTTTTCTCTGTTGGCAAATTTCCTTTATTGTCTCTTCTTCTTTGACTGGATCCCTGCCTCTGGAAAGAGGGGAAAATTCAGCACTCTTCCTTCAAGAGATAAACTGTCCTTTACCTGCTGCTCAAGTGAGGGGCTGTGGGGCTCTATTTTCCCCTGAACTGACAGCCCCACACAGGTGTCCTGCATAACTATCACTTGCTACTTTGTGGCATTTCATTTCCAATCTCAGGTCTCTGAGGACTGCTCCTTTGGAATATTTGCATCTATCAGACTGGTAAGAGTGAATTCCTGGAAACAAATTGCTTTCGTGTTTTCTTGTCAGCCTGAGAGGTTCTCTTTAATCATTTGTTGGCTGCTGTCCTTTTGTTATTAATAATAATAGTCACAACAGTTAACATGTATGGAACACCTACTCTGTGTGGGACTCTGGGCCAAGCATTTCATGTGCGTTATTAATTTGATTTTCTCAATAAATAAGCTACTATTATCCCTGTCAACCAGTGTGCCATTATGATGCCCATTTAATAGATGAGAAAACAAAGGTATATGGTGAGACCAGGTTCTAACTTGGATCTCTTTGATTCCAGATTAGCTCAGTTTTAGCAGATCCAGAGAGGTGTACCCCATCTCTGAAAATACAGGCTGCTTCTCTAGCTACAACATTTTAAGAATGATTTTGAACTTATTTAAAATTTTCAGTTGAGTAATTGCAAACCACCATGCACTAGAGATACAGGATGGATGAACTATTCACTGTTCCTGCTCTCAGAGTCCTTAGCATTAGGTGGAAGGAGACAGACAAGCAAATTGCCTAACATGTTACAGATGGAATTGAAAAGGCATATTTCCGTAAGAAAGAGCAGCCATTCCTTTTAAGGGTGGACAGAACTAATGGACAAACAATCAGTATACACACAGATAAGTTAGTACACACACTTCCAGCTGAACCCCCTTCTGTCCCCCATCCCACCACCCAATTATTAAAATGACTTCAGATTTTCACTGCTGAATTTGATGTCTCAGATTTTGACTTTAGGGGAAAAAAAATCACTTGACAAGAGCTAAGCAGAAATTTTCTGCAAAGATTATGGTTGCATGAATAAATTTAGCTAATACTCCATTATAGTTTTTGTTTTTACTGGAAATGATTTTTGAGTGAGAGCAAGTGGTGCTCTCACTTGTTTTATCCCAGAAGACAATACTTTCTAAAAGTCACTGAAACTAAGTTAAAATTAGTCATCATGAAAGTCTGACAGTGTGTTCCTTCTGGTAAATTCTGTAATTTTCAACACACTTGCCCTATTAATTGTATTCTTATAATTGGTTATGTATCAAAGTCTGAAAGACCATGAAACTGATGTTAGTTTTGAGCACGTTAAATCTTGTGCCACTTGCAAAGAGTGTCTGCCTTTAGATAGACTCTTACATGGTCGTTTGAATCTCCCTGAACAATATTAAAAAGATTGCTCATGATCAGCAAAGATCTTGACTTGGAAATCTTTGACGGAAGTGGTTTTCTAGCAAATTCCAAACCTTGTGATGAGAAATGCCATTGTTTTGTATGAAAAATGACTTAATCTTTTTTATTGTTTTTTGTAATTTGTCAAGTTCCCAGCTATTTATACAGTTTATTCTATTCTGTTCTGTTCTGTTCTATTCTATTCTATTCTATTCTATTCTATTCTATTCTATTCTATTCTATTCTATTCTATTCTATTTTGTTGAGACGAAGTCTCACTCTGTCACCCAGGCTGGAGTGCATCTCAGCTCACTGCAACCTCCACTTCCTGGGTTCAAGCGATTCTTGTGCCCCACCCTCCCGAGTAGCTGGGATTACAGATATGTGCCACCATGCCCAGCTAATTTTTGTATTTTTAGTAGGGATGGGGTTTTATCATATTGGCCAGGCTGGTCTTGAACTCCTGACCTCAGGTAATCCACCCACCTTGGCTTCCCAAAGTGCTGGGATTACAGGCATGAGCCACCGTGCCTGGCCTATACAGTTTAAATACACACCAGATACATGGTTGGCCTATTTGCTTGAGGTATCTGGTATAGGGTCTGAAAACTCCTTTGACCAAATAATTTTATTTGGATATTCCTTTTGTTTTTCAGTGCTTTATTTTGCATGTAAGGTTATTTCATCCCAGTAGGCATTGGTTGTATTTATATCTTATGTTACTGGCGAGATCCACATCTGTTCTGCCCACGTGCAGTAAATCAATCACTGTGACACAGGTTTTGCAAAGGAGAAAAGATTTATTCACAAGGGAACCAAGCAAAAAGATGGAAGAACAGCCCTCAACTCTACGTCCCTGAAGATAAGGCTTAGGGATATTTACGGGGTAAGGAAGTGGGGTGGTGTAAGGCACAGGGAAAGGTGATTGGCAGTGGGGAAAAATGAAGTCACAGGTTAATTCTACACAAGCATAGCCAGGGTTCATGGCGTTTCCGAGGACATACGTGCAGAAAATGACAGTGTTAGTGTGATATGATGGTGGAGTTCTTGGCTCTCCGACATCAAAAGGCCATCTCTTGGGCACTTGCGCTCAGGCCTAGTTTAAGGGTCAGTGGTGTCAACCAGTTTGAAGTGGACAGAGCTGGCTAAAGTTCCTGAAAAGCAACTGAAGTAACAACCATTGCCATGGTGACATATGCATGTTATCTGTAAAGCAGCCAGTGAAGGTCAAGTTTGAGCATTCAGCATCAAGACCTTCAGCTACCGCAGCCTTCAGCTTCACAGAAAAAGAGAAAACAAAAATAACAAAAAGCAAGAAACCAAAAGCATGCAGGGCAGGCAGACCTGATGAGATTAACTGTTTGGTTCCATTAATCCATGTGATTATCAGCTGGTTCATTTTCAGTTAATCAAAAACGGTTGAACTTCTGTCCTGAGAGTATAGATGTATAGTTTTTGTACCCAGTTGTCAGAAACAAAGATGCCATGATCTCTTCTTTCCCCATTTTAGAAGGAATTTTTGGTTTCTGTGGCTTTTCATTCAGTTTAAGGCAGAGGAGAAATATGTGAACCATTAATCCATGTGAGTAATTTAAAAAAAAATTCTTGCAGCTGGAAAGATGATAGAGGTTTCGTGGCAGAACAGATCTTCCATTAGCATCGTGAACAGATAGTTCACCATGATCTCAGAAAGCCAATTCTGAAAATAAAAGAAAAAAGAGCCCCACACTTGAAAGCTCACTCATCAAAGCATGTTTAGTGCTCCTCCTCCAAAATCTAAACTCAGACAACTGATTGTGTCGGGCCTCACCAGTTCACTAAACTGGAAACCTAACATAGAAAGTAAATTGGGTCTAAAGAATGTGACTCCATTAAATGAGGAAAGCCCCCAAACCCCTCATTCCTAATCCTTGTTTGCTGTATGCAGGGAAGTGATTTGTCTTCTCCCTCCTCAGGAGGGCATTTGTTAGTTTTATTAAATGTGAAAAACAGATTGTCCCCAATTTTGAGAACTTGGCCCTCATAGTAACTTGATTCATTAGCTGTAGTCACTTAAATGTTTTAATCCTCTGAAATAAATTGCTCGTATGTTTTCATCCTTAAAAAAAGAACAGCATGTAAGAATAATATTTGAATAGCAGCCGGTCAGGGACTATCATGTAACATGCATACATATTTCCCAACAACCTAAAGCCTTTTTTCAAAATTCAACGTCTAAGTGTTTCTGGTGAAATATGTTCAGATGGAATACTGGTGTTTTTTTTTTCTTTCTCTCCCCTTCCACAATGCACTTCATGAAATGGCTGGGTAAATACATTACACATACATAATATGTAATTGAGTGGCTCATCCGAAATGCAAGAATGGCCCAAAAGTGAGCACCAGACTCTAAGGTTTGGTCCTCTCTGCTTATTCACTCTTTTGGAGCCTCCTCAGACCCCATGGGGCAAACCACACCCAGGTGTTTAACATGCTGCTCTGTTTAGTTGGTTTTGATTTAGCATGCTTTGAACTCAACAGAGCGGGATGTTAACGTGAGAAACAGACTAAGAGATTTCTTGTTTTTTGTTGGGGGGGGGGATTATTGTGGCTTTAAGTCTTGCTAAAAAGGATAAAATTATTCCATTTGCAAAAAAAAAAAATTCATTCATAATTTATGTTTTTACCAAACGGACCATACTTCAATCGAAATGGTAAAGCAGTAGAAAAGAACTTTCCTTTTTTTTCTATTTTCTTGGCATAAAAAAGTCCTTGCTTTAATGCCTATTGGCAAAGTTTCTTTAAGCCATTATTACAGTTTTAAGTGCACGTGTGTGTGTGAGAGAGCGAGAGGGAGAGAGAAGAAGTGTGTATGTTCTTAAAATTATTTGTTATAAATCACAGAAATAAATCCAAAAAATGTTTTCATTGTTTTAGGTGAAAGTAAGGGTTTTGTAAAATGTGTAAAGTTACAAAGATGCCTCGTCAGAAATGTTTAAGCTCTTTTTTTTGTAATTGCAAAATGTTCAAAGTTTTTTCCCAGAAGTACAAAGCCCTGGAAATTACCTCATCAGTGTTAGGAGGAGTCTGGGTATATTTCTCGAAGGAAGCAAGCTTTTTTGTCTCGTTCTGTGCCATTTTCAGACAAGAGTTAATTGGCAAATTAATTTTTCTGATCCCCTTAGGCACCACCAAGTCTGAAGATCGTGCTGCTTTGCTGAAGAAATTCAATGAACCTGGATCCCAGTATTTCATTTTCTTGCTGAGCACCAGAGCTGGTGGCCTGGGCTTAAATCTTCAGGCAGCTGATACAGTGGTCATCTTTGACAGCGACTGGAATCCTCATCAGGTCTGTATGTCCCACTCAGGTGTCCAGGCCTCCCTCTGGAGAGCAGCTAAAAGATGATCAGTTTCATTATTCACATTTACAGGACAGAGCAAATATCTAGACGAGTGGGCCGCTGCTTTCTTGGAGCCAATTCTGGCTGTTTTCTCATCTCCCTTAGAGCATAGATACGAGGTCCCACATATGCCTTTGAAGAGCTGAAGTTTGAGGTAGAAAAACTTAGTTTCTGCTTAGTTTTAATCCCATCTCTTGGGATTGCCATTGAACAAAGTATATTTAATGAAGGATAAATCAAAAATGTTGTAAAATCATAGCAATAAGAACAATAGCAACCATCATTTATGAGCCCCTGAATCTGTGTCAGCCTCTTGGGCATTTTTTCATTCAGTTTCACAACAACCCTGTCAGACAGTTAATATTATTTGAATCTTTGCAGTCAAGGAAACTGAATCCTAGGCAGGGTAAGTAACTTCCCCAAGGCCAGTTAGTATTATGGTAGTTAACCTTTTATTTTGTGTTTTGTTTAAAGTCATCATCAAAACATATTCTAATGAGCATTTATTGTTGTAAAGCTCTTTTAGCCAGGTAAGTTCAGGGCTATCCTATTAAAGCAGTACTTTGATTTTTTTTTTTTTCAATTGAGTGGGTCTCTTATGGCACTGGTTTTCTAAATTACTCTGGGAGGTGAGGCATCTGCCTGTAGGATATTGGGTAGGATGATATTGGTCAAGTTTTGATTCATACTGGAGCAAATGTTGAATTCAAAACAGTAAAAATGAAGACCTGGTGTGGTGGCTCACGCCTGTAATCCCAGGACTTTGGGAGGTCGAGGCAGGAGGATTGCTTCAGTCCAGGAATTTGAGACCAGCCTGGGCAACATGGTGAAACCCTGTCTCTACAAAAAAATACAAAAATTAGCTGGGCACAGTGGCACTTATACCTGTAGTCCCAAGTTCCTCAGGAGGCTGAGGTGGGAGGATTGCTTGATCCTGGGAGGCAGAGGCTGTAGTGAGCTGTAATCGGACCACTGCCCTCCAGCCTGGGCGACAAAGCAAGACCGTGTCTCAAAAAAATGCAGAAAGAAAATGGCAACTCTCACATAGGAGTGTGAATTCTACATCAGCTTTTCCTAGGCTCCTCACTGAGCCCTGGCTTTCTCAACAGTCACACTATCTCACTGGGTTGCGAAGATTGAGTGGCAATGCCATATAGCGTCAGTTTTGGCAGGAAATAGAGTTCAGGGGTACATTAGGATTCTAAGGAAGCTTTTAAAAAATATACATGCCTGTTTTCTTTCTGTTCCCTCCCACCCCACCCTAGTTTTCTTATTCAGTGGAGCTAGCTGCTTCCTTTGAGCGCTCCTAGGAGATTCTGAAATAGATTCTCATACAGATGAGGACCACTGATTTAAAGACTCAACTGTGGGTCCAAACCACCACCACTGGGCCACTGCGTGTACTTACCATTCTCTGTAGGTGAATAAATTAAGGCGACTATTAAAATGTTCTTATCTTGAAAAGGATTGGGAACCACCAGCACAGAATATATTAGTTCTAAGTCTTCAGGAAATATGGTTACATATTTTTATAAATATATAGAAGTGTTTCATTCCAACGCTCAGGTAGAATTTATATTGATGTGAGCGATCTGCAGTTTTCCTTTTTGGCATTTTGGATTCAGTATTTCTTCCGTAAACATTTATTGAGTGTCTGTTATGCAGCAGGCACTGAGCTAGGCTGGGTATCTAAGAGGGAGGAAGGAAGATGTGATGTGACTCTTTGACTCCTCTCCTCCTGGTGTGCTCAATGTGATTGGATGTTTAGATTATCCTTCTCGCTGGTACCTAAGTATTGAGGACCATCTATAGGTGAATGGAGAGTTTGCTTGTCTTCTGTCTTCAGAGGTAAGCATTTCCACTGACTCTTAGATGTTTACCTTCACTGGCACAGTATAAATTCTAAAAGCCACTGTTCCAGGAAATGCTAATTTAACCTGGAAAATAACTCTGGAACATCTTTATGATGTTCTACCCCACCCCAACTCTCATTTTTTTTTCTTTCTTTCTCTCTAGCTCTGTTAAAAACTTTGAGTTCTAGAATCAAAGTAAATTACAGTAACACGAAATAGTTCCCTCTTAACTACACGCGAACTAAAGCTTCGGCAGCAAAACACAGGATCCCAGATTTTCTCTGGTTGAATTTACCACAGGTCCCTCACACTGGGCCTCTGCAAGTATTTCTAGCTGCCACAGGTAGATTTGCTTCCACCTGATTGAATAAACTGAGCTGACCAGATTTTTCATCTGTCGCTGAACATGACCATTAGTTTGGTCAAATTTTTCTTTTTCAGGAATCAGTGATTTTAGAGTGATAAAGATCCATCTGAGTTTTCATTTAAAAGGTACAGAACTCTACTAAATATTGTTAGGCACTTTGCATACCTCACCTCAAGTAATCCTCAGAATATCTTATACATAAGGAAACCAGTCAATGTTAGCTTGCTCATGAGCGCCCCATCAGGATCATTCACACCCATGTCTGTTTAGGTTTCAGTTTGAATCCTGGGTTTGAGCTCTTTCTACCTTGCACCCTTGCATATAGATTGCATAGCCCCCAAAATGAAAACTGTGGAGGTGTTTTTATCAGGTTAATTTCGGCATGCATTGAAGAAAATTTTCTGTAAGTATGCATTATCATATTGAATCAAAATTAAGGCACATTGGTGAAAATAGGGGATTAATTTGACATGGGTTGACAGATAGAGGCCTTAATGTTGCTAATTGAGGACCCTACCTAGAAGCAAAAATAGAACTCAGGATTGTGGAATTAACGAAAAAATCACTACAGGTTGCCAAGACTCTCATTTCCAAACTGTTGATTAGAAACATGGGTTGGTGCTTGTGTTTTTTACCCGTGGAGCTGCAACTCTGTTGCTATTACGGAATGGTCAATCACATTTAGCTTGCAGACCCTCTTCTCAGATCAGGCTCTTAGCTTCGAGTATTATCAGACCTAAGTCAGTGTGATGAAGTTTCAGACCACCTAATTGAGATTTCAGAAATATTGAGTAATCCATCCAATAATTACAGCGCTTCTTTGTCACAATATTTCCCCCCACAGGTCAGCTCAGAGACTCACAAGCTCACATTGCATTACACTTCTCCACCTAGAAATATTAGCTTTCGTGACCTTCCAATTAGATGGGTGATCTGAAACACACAAACACACATCACTGCCACCACCACCAAACAAAACTAATTGCAGCAAATTCCCAAGGATTCTGTAATGTCTTACTTTGTTCGTATGTTGTCTATGTGCTCTGCTTCCTCATCTACTCTATTCATATTCTGCTGCCCCCTGCAATTAGTATTTTTGTGGTTTTGTCAGCATCTTCTTGGACAAGGGTCAGCCATCTACTCCTCACGGGCTCAGTCTGACCTGCCACTTGTTTTTGCACCCCTGCAGGTGAAGAATGGTCTTCACTTTTTAAAGTATAAATTAGAAAATGGTGGGAAAAAAGAATATCAGCCTTCTGGTAAGAACAGTTGTTCAATTTTTGCTTCTGGGCCAGACAGCCTAGAATGTTTACTAGTGCGCCCACTTTAGAGACTATTTGTTGGCCTCTGTTCCAGGAGATAGTGAAAAGCCTGATGATCCAGAGCTTGTCATCTTGACTGCTGTTAGCAGTTCTGGTGAAGATAGGTTGAGAGGGACGGTTGAACTAAAAGCTTAAAAAGGAACTTTAGGGTGTTTTAGAGTTTTTTGTCCCCTTTGGATTTGAATGATCCATCTCACATTCTTCTCTTTAGAAAATAATCTAATATAGATGGGTCCCAGCTGTTTTCATGGCTTAGCACTATGATATTGATATTAACTTATTCAGATATCTGCCGAGGAAAAGCTTTTGCCTAATTGGCTACTTAATTTTAAAGGTCCCTGCAGCAAAAACGAATCTCCAACCTTTTGCCTGCTGCCTTCTTGTGCTACAATAGGTGACCAGGAGACTTGTCTAGTCAAGAAGACGGGTTTACAGCTGTTGAGCATCAGCTCTGTACAAACTATGGTGCCAGGGCTGTGGGATACAGAAAACAGACCTTTGCCCTAAAAATCTATACAGTCTAATGGGAGACATGTGTAAACAACTAATTAGCATCAGCTCAGATAACATCACCTGGACCACAATGAATAAAAGCCATATGCCAAGAAGTTTTTATTATGTAGCTGTAAAATTAGGTAACTCTGCTTCATGGACTCATGAAGGTTTTTATTTAAAGATTTCATTAAAGCTTTTTTCTTATTATTAATATATGAGTAACATTTGAAGCAGAAAAAAACAAAATGTAAGCAAAGTGAAGAAAATGAAATAACACCTATAATCTTATCACCTGGAGATTTATGTTGTTGGCATGTTGGTGTTTGTCCTCCTACTTTTTTCTTGATATAGATAAATTTGCACATGTAAGATCAGAATGCACACAGTTCTTTTTAACTTGTTTTCACTTATTATAGCTTTGTGTCATTAAATCTCCTACAATATAATTTTTATGATACTTTGTTGATACGTACATATAGTAGGATCCTATAATTTATTTAACCAATTCATTATTGTTGAATATTTAATTCTTTTTTAAAAAAAAAAAACATTAGAGATAACAAATTATTCTGAGAAGGTACATCCTTATTTCTAAATCTTTGTGCATATCTATGATTATTTGTTTAGGATACATTTCCAGAAGTGATACTTCTGAGTCAGAGACGTAGACAGTTTTAACACTTCTAATAGGTAGTGACAAATTTCTGTCCCCAAAAGTTCACCAGTTGACTACCCAACTAGCAATCCTTTTCATTTCCCAAATTGAAGACTGAGTCTTTGATAAGGTTAGGTTCTAGGAAATTGACTACCTGAGCAATCACTGTGTGTGTATGTGTGTGTGTGTAGTAAGATGTATGTATGTATAATACCTGAATGTACAACAACTCTGATATTTTTAAAATAATCTTCAACACATCACACCAAAGAAAAGGCGTTTCTTACAACTTAAGGTTAGTTGTAGGTGATATGTAAGTCATAATTCTGACATTGGACACTGGTGTCTTGTTTTTTGTTTTAGATAGGGACTAAATCTGATGGGGAACCTAGAGACAGATAAAAACAATATGATAACCTGGATTTCAAAACCCGAGATTTATTTCAGTTGGCTTGGTTAATTTAAACCCAGGTTTCTTCAACTAGGAGTGACATTGAATTTTTCCAAACGTAGCTTGCGTATTTTTAAAATGTAAGCAAAATCTTGCTTTAGTGAAGGTGAAATACATAACCCTTCCATATTTCCCTCTGGGGTGGGGTCTGGTTTGGGATTCCTATGCCAGGCATCTCAGTCCTCATAGCGTATTGTTCCCCCGAAACAGGATCTGCAGGCCCAAGACCGAGCTCACCGCATCGGGCAGCAGAACGAGGTCCGGGTGCTGAGGCTCTGTACCGTGAACAGCGTGGAGGAAAAGATCCTCGCGGCTGCAAAATACAAGCTGAACGTGGATCAGAAAGTAATCCAGGCAGGCATGTTTGACCAAAAGTCTTCAAGCCACGAGCGGAGGGCATTCTTGCAGGCCATCTTGGAGCATGAAGAGGAAAATGAGGTATTACAGAAAGCCCCAAGTTTATGAAATCAAACAGTGGCCTTTTGTCTCTGAAGGACTAAGAATAATCCCTTTGTTTAAAGAACTTCCTGGGCTAGTGTTAATGAAAATGAATAAATAAACTGCTGTTTTAGATCCCAACCACAGAAAGCCTCTGAAAGTTATCCAAAGTGAGTGTCTTAAGAGCTATTGCTGGAGGAACCTCAAGGCTTGGCCTGTGGGTGCTCCCTCCTTTTTTCCAGGGTGGGAAACCCAGCTGCTTTATTGTACCATCAGTGCTGCCTTCTGTAGGACAGATGCAGAACTGCAGAGAGGATACTTTAGGGACAAAATCAGCCGGACGAGACAAGACATAAATGGAAGGGGGCCTCTTTCTCCCATCCTCCAGAGCCCTCCGTCTCTTTCGCCTTTTGATCAGGGATCGCAGAGCTTCAACGTGTTTGTAGGACAAACCTTCACAGCCATCTTCTGCCCATTTAGCTATACTTGCTCTTGGAAAGCATGACCTTAACCTATACTTCAAATTTTTCTTTAAGAGCTATCTGAAGGTTGGGAAAAATACTGGTTAAACAGTCTTTATTTGTCAGGGTTGTATGAAGAATGCATTGATTAGGTTTTTATTAGGGGAATGTTGGGTTGTCATTTGTATTATTTTTAGATTGCCAGCGTTAGTAATTTTATAATATTCATTCCAAAATGGATTTGAAATAGATTTTTAAACATATGTATATAGTGTAGCAAACTACAGAATATCAGCAGCAGTCCTTATCATAAAACTGACTGGGGATGAACATATTTTTTGTGTGTGCCCATACTTATAAATTGAAGAGTAAGTTTACCTTACATATTCATGTGGAATACTGTTTTAATTGCATATATTAGATATAATTTGATTTTTGCCTTAAACGGGATATGTATTTTTTCAGTCTTCTGTAAATTATGAACCTGAGTCTTTTAAAAGTCTTATAAACAAATACTCCTCAACTTACAATAGTGTTATATCCCGACAAACCCATCATAATTTGAAAATATCAGGACATGGCCCCATCTTAAGTCTAGTGGAGTACTGAATGTGCATCCCTTCTGCACCATCATAAAGTTGAAAAATCCTAAGTCCAACCATTGTTAAGCCAGAGACTGACTGCATATATATATATATATATATATATATATATATATATTCTGAAATGAATCTAAATGTGAAGTAGAGCTTGATATTTAAAGGAATCCTGAAATGAACCCATTTGCAAATTGAAGAGCACTTTTGTATTATGCCTCCTAATTTGTCGGTCTTATATTTTTGATTAGCTATCCACTGAGTTTCATGAAAATGATGAAAAATACATATGCACATGCACTCACGATCCACACACATTTGAAAAATTTGTATCTCAGTTTATAATTTCTGATTCTAGAAATTGAATATTTGATACAGATATGGAGTCAGATTGTCAGGTGATTTTTTGTTGTTGTTGTTTATACACTTGGACATTTCCAAAAGAACAATATGGTGAATGATCTATACTGTGACAAAGCAGATGTGAGCAGAGCTGACACTCAGCCTGTCATCTCCACTACATTTTTGCTTATTTGTTTTGTGTAGGCCTTGTGAAAATAGTACCTGATCTGGTTGAGAATCAAGGAAGCCTGGAGTTCTCCAGCCTTCCTAAGCTGCAGGGAGATGCTGATCTCTCCTGGGCCCGAGGGCTGCCAGGTGGGGCCTGAAGTGCACTCCCCTCCCAGTTGTCCTGCCAGCAAGGCTAGCTGTGAGCAGCCTTGCTGAGGCTCCCTGTCCCTTCTTGGCTACCAGTGTGTCAGACAAATGTTACCATTTTCAGGGGGGCCCGTGTCCTGATGTAAAGATGTTTGAAAACACCGAGAGACTGCCGTCAAAGGCTCTGGTCCTGAAAGATCAGGACAACGTAGGCTGGCATCACCGTGGTTGACGTGACCATGAAGTGCTGGGGCACAAAGAACCCAGGAAGATGCATTGTGTACTTCCAGCCATTTGGTTTTCCATGAAGGTCATAAACGGGCAGGCTTCTTGCCACTTTACAAGAGAATCTTTTCATCTTGGGCATGCGGTCATCTAAGCCCCTCATTGTACAGGTGATGAGAGGGTAATGTGTGGTTCTAGGAAGAAAGTAGGCAAAGCAGGACATCTGTTCACCAGAAGAGACATTACCAGATATTTTGTACTGTGAAGTCTGAACCCACTCCCAGCTAGTCTGTGTCCTTGTCAGATGAAATGTAATATTTAGACAAATTGACTGTAATCAATCTGGAGGTGAACTAGAATAAGTTTTTCAGAAATAATGATTATCTTGAATTGTAGATTTTTTACTTTAGTGGATTGCATTCATTTCTAACACTTATTAAGTTCCTGCAGTGCGAAAGGCGTTATCTTGGGAGCCGACATAGTCATCTCATTTGAGCCGCTAGTACACTCATACTCTTTCTCTAAAACAAGTTGCTTCTTTTTGAACATACAGTTTGTGAAATTGGATGTTTGAAGTTCTGTGTTTTCCCCTTTCTTCCCTCAGCTGATACACTGAAATTCCCCGTTTGATTTTTAACAAGCCCACTCAGCATATTATAAAAATAATTTGGGAAGATAAGTCCTATAGCATATGCCCAACTTTTAGAATCATTTTTTGAAAGTGTGGAAGTCATGCCATAACATTGCTGAAAATCCTGAGAACTGTTGGTTTCTGAGGAATTAGCAGAGAGATAATGTATCTTTGTTTGACATAATATAAAATGAAAGTTTTAGCCCATATGTAATTGTTTTCTCTGCTTCATTTAAATTATTTTAATTAAGTATAACTTTGAGGGTTTTTTTTTTTTTGCTACTGATACCTTTTTAGTTATCCCATCCATAGCTCCAATCATCAACAATAATAATGCCCAAAGAAATATATTAAACACACTTCAAAGGCTATATATTTGGCACATATATGTGGTTTTTATCGTCTTAGTGCCTAGTAACAAGGTTTCCCATACTTACATTTTTTGTAAGTATTTGAAAATAAGCATTTATATTTGGCATAAGGTAAATGGAGTTAAAAGAATTAATGTCAGGTACTTTTTCATATGGATTTCCTTATTAAAATCTTACATCCCCCTGTGAAGTAGATGTCATACCCATATGACCAATGAGGTCACTGAAGCGGGGAGACATGAAGTAACTTGTTTTAAAAGTAACAGAATCAAGATACACACCCAGGAGAACTCATATTTCTTATAGTGCACCACATTTCCAGCCTGAACAGATTTTGCTCTGGGAAGATGGTTTTAATAGCTCGTAAAATAATAATGGCAAGTACTAAATCCAGCAACCCCTTCCCTTTTCTTTCTGGCTTGAGAAATGGGACCCCTCTGGTCTGGAGGACAGATCACTTACTTGTTTGTACCTTGCCCCAGCTGTCCAGGCTCTCTCCTAAAACCTGTTAAATCACTCTGTTTTTAACCCCAGGAAGAAGATGAAGTACCGGACGATGAGACTCTGAACCAAATGATTGCTCGACGAGAAGAAGAATTTGACCTTTTTATGGTAATGTTACAGAAAATCATGAAAACAAATGCTTTATTCCTCTGCCCTTTTTTCTGTTAAGTAGAATGTCTGGAGCCTGCGTGCCTGGCAGAACTTCATTCGTAAAGCCTATGCCTTTCCTTCAGTTCAGAGGCTGCAAACTGGCTGGAGTTAGCCCGCAGACATATTTTGTTTGGCCCATGCAGCGTTTTTTAAAATTTCCCATTCATTGCCAACATAAAAAAGAATCCTGATTTCTGGCTTCTCTTGAAAAATGAGATCGGGCAGTACCAGGCCCACATCTTTGTGTGGAAACAGTTGGCCAGGGCTGAGTAGCAGCTGCACTCTCTGGACAGGCCTTGTGGTCTACAGCTTACCACAAACCCCCTCCTGCTCCCAGTTCGTTTCTAATCCCAGGCCAATGTCATTCAGGAAGCCTACCTGGCTCCTATAGGCATTGGAACTTACCATGTCCTTATAGGATCAAAGCAAACATGCTCCTTAGGGAGATAGGTGGACAACAACAGCTAAAACAGCACAGGTGTGCCTCTTCAAATTGTTGACGAGAGCCTGCTTGAATGAATGGGAACCTTCAAGGTGTGCATAAAGGTGTAGCCTTCATTTAAGGATCAAAACCAGTTGGATTTCCCTCCAGTATCTTCAATCATTTTTATCTTCATCAAAGACTGATTACAGAGGGAGGAAATAGAAACCATAACTTTGGTGGATGAATGCTGCAGAACCCTAAAGTTAGAGGCCCCAAATTTGAGTGCCATCAGATCTTACATGAGTAATTTGCATGTGTGAGGCAAGTGGGCAGAGGTAGGTGTACTGGAGATGCTTTGTCTATGGGAGCACAGAGCTGCAAGGTAGAAATGTGAGACCTGTGTCGTCAGAAATGACAAATTTTCAAGGGGAGCTGGAAGTATAGTCTTTTATATGTGATTTCTAGATTTTAAAACATTGCAACGAAATTCAACTTTTTAAGTCATTATATAACACTGCATGCCAAACAAAACACAACTGTGGGCCAAATATGATCCACAGGGTTTGCAGTCTCCACCTTTTTAGCCGAGACAGAAGGGAACTGCAGCTGTTTGGAGAGGCTTATATTATTTTGGGGTTTTGTGTGTGTGGCTTTTTTTCTGGGAACATTGATTGTATATAATGATCCACAATAAAAAAAATACGGAATTCTTTCTCAGAAAAAGGCAGGTAGCTGTGGGAATAACTCCTAAACTGGAATATGCACTTCCCTTTCTCCGTCCATCCCCGAAATGAACCACCCTTCCCAACTAAAGCCATTTCAGAGAGGAATGGCAGTAAGAGAAAGACTTAACAGCATGGTCAATGTAGGGCATTCATAAAATCTAAATTTCTTAACTCACACTGGTCACCATAATCAAAGATGACAATATTCTGTATTTAGGGAGGTTAAGGATACACATCAGAAATAGACATCCTTTCTCTCCTTGAAGAACTAATTAAAGGCAGGTTACTGGGGAACACCCAAGCAAGAGGCCCTCAGGTGATCACTCTTAAGCAATAATTCAGCACTGCTAACGCCTCAGATACTCTCAAGACACTGGAGAGGACAAGCTGCTTGCCATTATACAAATTCGATTAGGCCCAGAAATGGAGAATTCCATCAGCACCCCTGAAGTAAGGGGGTAAGTGTACTTTTCTGCCTTACTTTGGGCTATTTGTAGAAATTGAAGACCTCAGAAACAATCTGAATGTCTCGGAAGGCACAGCCTTCTTTTAACTTGGGACTGTTTTACCACTCAAAGAACAGGCTTGTAACACAGGTGAGGCTGGCTAGGGAACACTTTTTGTAGGCACTTTGATTTTGTGAATTTTCTGCTTGTTTCTTAAAGGCTGGCTTCTATTTTGAGGATTAGATAGATTTTAGGTTTGGTTTAGTTTCTTCTAATCCACTGGCCGCCTTTGGCCAATTCACTATTCCTTAGCATCTCTACCTGGGGGCAGGAAATAAAATTTGAATCTGTATCAGCTACAGATTAAAAAGTTTGGTGAGAAACAAGAATGGAATGTGAGCTAGGATAAATCTATGGATTTTAAATATTTAAACTCTTTATCCTTTATTAGAAAAGAATGAGTTCTCTGTAAAATTAATGCAAACTTATTTGATTTATCATAGATGCTGTGGTTTACGCTTGATAAGCAGACAGTTTCTTTAAAATAAAACCTTTTTTAAAAAGCATGTCTTGCTTTCTCCTTCTCAAAATGTGACTTCAGAAAAAGTTATCTTTTATACCAATTACTTAGGAATTTTACCAAAAAGATCTTTGGCAGCTCAAGATATGTATCTGAAACATTTTGCTAACATACAAACATTAAGCTTGTAGATGCTATGTTCTCTACAAAGGGAAAAAGCACTTTTAAAACTAATTGTACTTGTAAGTATAAGGTTAATAATCAGATCTCAAGCCCAATTATTCACAAAGTAACTACATAGTAAGTTTGACTTTTGCCTTAATGTTGACTTAAGATTCTATGTTGGTATTTTGTGGGTAGAAATCTCTAGGGAGAGATGCAGTTATTAAGACTTTAAGCTTATCTTATTTAATCGAATCTACCTTTCCTAAAAGAAAAAAGAAACAAGTGCATAATTTCCTTTTCTGTCAGAAAAGATTTATTTTCTCAATTGTGGACAAATATATTAGTAATAATAATGCCTATAGAAATATATTGATTAAACATACCTCAAAGGCTATTTTTGGGCATAGATAGTAGTAGCAGTAAAACCAAAGACTGAAATGGCAATATTTTGTCATCTCAGTATAGGACATTAACAAAAAAGTTTTTTTCTTACTAGCTATCTAATAACTATTAGGAGGTTGCCTCATGAAGCCCCTCTCTAGATACTGCTGTAAACAAGGCAACCTCTGTGTGCCAATTAGGAAGGTTTGGTGGATCCCATTTCTGATACCAAAGCATTAGAAGACAGGATTAAGCATCGTGAGCTAATTATAGCACATGACAGAGCAGGGTGCCCACATTTATCAACCAATGGGACTTCACCCGTCTCCCAAGCCTACCAGATTCTGGAAATGTAATGACTTCCAAAAATGTGGAAGAAGCATAGTTTAAAGGGCTTTGACCACTAATTTTAAAACAGGTTCTAAGGCTGGGCGCTGTGGCTCAAGCCTGTAATCCCAGCACTTTGGGAGGCCGAGACGGGCGGATCACGAGGTCAGGAGATGGAGACCATCCTGGCTAACATGGTGAAACCCCATCTCTACGAAAAAATACAAAAAAAAAAAAAAAAAAAAAGTAGTCGGGCGAGGTGGCAGGTGCCTGTAGTCCCAGCTACTCGGGAGGCTGAGGCAGGAGAATGGCGTAAACCCAGGAGGCGGAGTTTGCAGTGAGCCGAGATCGCACCACTGCACTCCAGCCTGGGTGACAGAGCGAGACTCTGTCTCAAAAAAATAAAAAAATAAATAAAAATAAAATAGGTTCTAGAGGTCATATTTGGGTATGCATAGATATTTATTTACATTTTATCAGTTTTAGCTTTTAAGAAAACATTATATTGAATCCCGATTTCAGTACGGTAGAACCAAAGGAAGAGGGAAAAGGTAAATAGCAATGATTGATGGTCCATTTCATTGTGGAAATGACACATCTAGCTAGTGTTTATACAGAACTAATGTCGATGGAAATGTAGTGGCAGATTATTTTTTTAAAATCCATCGTATTGTTTAGTTATAGATTAAAGCCAAGTGTGTGGCCCTAAGTTTATTTACAAGTGAACTGGATTATTAAAAAGAGAGAAGGTGGGGAAGTAGGCATTTTGAAGGCTCTGAAAGGAAGCCATTTCGCTTACAACTAGAGTAGTTGGAACGCAGTTACCTCTGGCTCTGTCTCTCTGTGGTATAATACTTTTGTAAGAGCACAAAGTTTAAAATGTAAAGAATTCAGGAGCATTCCTCCCATGAGCAGCGCCCACAAGGTATTGAAAATTTAGTATATTCATGGCCAATGGACTAGTGAAACCATTTATGTCTCTTCCACATGTCCAGCTGTGGTTAGCTATCTGTACTGATACCTTGGGTCACCGTTTTTTTTATTCCTGATTGTTCAATTCAAAGCACAACCCCTACTGAATAAAAGGAAACTTTCTTAAAGATCTTTCTTTTCCATACTCAAAGAATAAGTTTCTTCCAGGGAAGCAATGAGGTGTATAGCCAAGAGGTCATATTTTTAAAATGCATTCCCAATTTGAGTTTTTCCACTATTACTTGAAAGGGGAAGCTTTGTACACACACAGACTAAGAAAAGGAAATTCTTAAAGAGTACTTTTTAAATGTGTGAATAAGTTTCAAAAGATGGGTACAGAGGAAGGGAAGAGATTTTCCTTAGTGGAATCTCTCCCTAGATATTTAGGGATGAGCTAGAACAAGTCAACCAGGATGAGAGAGGTTGAAAGGGACCCTGCAGCCATAGGGAATGACTTGGGGAAGTTGTATGTACTGTAAAGTCTGTACCATACAGAAGCCCTGACTTTCGGTGACCCTCTTATTAATGTCTCCAGCGGATGGACATGGACCGGCGGAGGGAAGATGCCCGGAACCCGAAACGCAAGCCCCGCTTAATGGAGGAAGATGAGCTGCCCTCCTGGATCATTAAGGATGACGCCGAAGTAGAAAGGCTCACCTGTGAAGAAGAGGAGGAGAAAATATTTGGGAGGGGGTCTCGCCAGCGCCGTGACGTGGACTACAGTGACGCCCTCACAGAGAAGCAGTGGCTAAGGGTGAGTGTGGCTTTTCTAACCTGTTCTCACTAGCTGGAGTGTTTTTGGTGGCTTGGAGAAACTAGGGGCCTAGAGCTGGAATTTTCTGAGGAGGATGAGTTTGCAATCAAATCGAATTTTCTGAGGAGGATGAGTTCGCAATCAAAGGGAAGGAGCTTTTGAACACAGAAGATAAAGTCATTCTACTGTTGCATGAAAAGATAAAGTCATTCTGCATTCCAAGGCAGTGCTTGGAAAAAATCCGCAGAATTTTTTTGCTAGAGCAGAACTGGCCATTGGAAGCACAGGATTATGAGAGCTATGAGACCTACTAATGTTTTATGACCAATTGCCTGGTCATGCCTCACTCTCCAACTGAGAATCAAAATGTGGAAGGGCACCTTAGAGATCTTTTTAATTGTTCCCCCTCACTTGATGGTCTTTAATCGAGGTTTTACTTCTGCAGGGTCTGCACAGATCTTTCAGGGATAGCAGAGTTTTTGCTAACTGTGTTGTTATTGTGTAGACCGATAGTACTTTTAGAGCTGGAAGGTGCCTTTGTACTTGCTTGGTTTGATGAAGAAATTGAGGCCCAGAGAGGTGACATGGCTATGCAGGACACACAGCTGGTTAGAAAGCACAGAATTGATTCGGTGGGTGCTTATGTATCTGCATGCTTGATTTAGGCTTGATCTGATCTGTCCCTCACAAACACAGACTAGAGCCTGGGACTTGGGTCACCGATGCTTGGAAATGTTATTTGGGAGTTTGGTTATGTTGTTTCCCCTTTGGAAAATGGTGATTTCTCATTTTGACTGAGGACTGAAATCTCAGAATGTTCCCTGGGCAGCACAGAAATATCAAAATGCTCTTAGGAGTCACATGTGTGAACGCTGAGGCCCGGGTGACTGTTCCGTTTGAAGGGTTAGCTCTACTTCCCATTTTTGGGAGTAGACTTAGTACCTAGAAAGGCACAGCAACCTGGGACATGCAGTCCAGACACAGCCAGTAAATGCATGCTGGAAATAGTAAGTGCAGTTGGGTAAACACCAAGCAAAACAAAAGCTTCAGGGAGTTGTTCGTTTTATCCAAAGGGAATACAGTTCCCAAGCTTTGTGAAACATGGATTTTAGGACCCAGGTTTTAAGTAGGTAGGTGGGTAGAAAGGCAGTGGGCAGAATTTTGAGATTATATATCGATGGTGAACAGGTCTTGTCACCGCTTGAGATGTGATTTACTTAGGATGTTGTATGATGAGAGGGATGTGACCTGAATTTTGAAAAGATGGGGGAGCCTGTGATTCTGAATAGCACTGCTCATTATTTGTGGTTGAACAATTGTGTATAAAACATAACATTTGTGTGATTAGTTTATTGTCATATCCAGTCAAATAGTACAGTGACCTCAGAATATGATTTTATGAATTTTGTTTCACTATTGAGATTATAGTTATGTAATTAGGATTCATTCTATAATATGAAGAGTTTTTTGGTTAATATATATTTCTGAGCTTGGGAAAACTTTTATTTAAGCAATAAATTGAGTACCTGGAGTATTATTACAGCAGATGGGACAATAATGATCTGGGCCACCTTTTTTTTTTTTTTTTTTTAGACAGAGTCTCTCTCTGTCACCCAGGCTATAGTGCAGTGGTGCGGTCTCAGCTCACTGCAACCTCTGCTTCCCGGGTTCAAGTGATTCTCCTGCTTCAGCCACCCCAGTAGCTGAGACTACAGGAGCACGTTACCATGGCTGGCTAATTTTTATATTTTTAGTAGAGATGGGGTTTCACCATGTTGGTCAGGCTGGTCTCAAACTCCTGAGCTCAGGTGATCCACCTGCCTCAGCCTCCGAAAGTGCTGGGATTACAGGCGTGAACCACCGTGCCTGGCTGGGCAAAATTTTTAAAGCTAAGCTTTGATATGTTTACTCTCCAGACATTAAAAGCAAAATAACCTTGTTTATTGGGCAAGAATGTAGCTGAACTTACTTTTTAAAAATAATCATTGGGAATTACCCTTAAGAAAAACAACATTATGAATCTCAGAAAGTTTTCCAGTTTAAGACATCTGGTTTTTTTTTCCTCTTTTTCATTCAGTTTCTACCCCTGATGATTAACACAGTGCCTAGCATAAAGACTCAGTGAGTGTTTGTGAAAATGAAAGTATAAACTTAAGAGGAAAGGGAAAGTGACTAACTTATCAGCAGTGTTAGGAGAGCATTTCTCTTTTTAGTGCATCTAGTAGACTTCTTTTATCTACAGCACACACATTTAAAAATGGAAAATTAGTTTGTTTTACAAAACTACACTGTGAAAATTGGTTTTTATAATTGTAATTCTACAATGCCTTGCAACATACTAAGTCATCCAAGAAGGATGAAACTATTCTCAAAACAGCTTTATTGTAACATATCTTTTTGTAATCTAATCCTTTGAAAACTGCATGCCCATATTTGGTATGAAACTGGCAACTTGCTATTAACTAGGACATGCAATGGATGCAACATGCCCCATGGCCTAAACATGCAAAGTAGATGCTTCCTGTCATTGGTGTTCACCAGCAGCAATCCTATTTAATATTAGCCTGTTAAGCTTTTTTGATGATAAAATGATATTGAAGGGGTTCTCATGGGCCTGGATGTGAAGAGATGTTCTCTACTGGCTTATGATTTAACACGTTGCGTGAACCCAGCCAACATGGCCTTGAAAGGGAGTTTGGCAAGGACCGTTGTGTAAGAAATGCTGTAACAGGGCTAAAATAATTCTTCTTTTTCCTGGCAATGTTTTACAAAGCCTGCTTGGCAGAGACATCGAAGATACATAGCATCGCAGAGCTGCAAGGCAGTTGAATGGAACAGCTTCCCATCCCTTGCTTAAATCACATTCTCTGCAATCTCTGTGCCAGGAGGCTGGCCATCCCTAAAAGGAAAAACTACCTTTTTTTTCTGTGTAGCCCCTGCAGTTCATGGTCAGCTCTGATTAATAGTTCTTCCTCCCTTTGAATAGAATCTTCTTTCCTTGTAGCTTCTCCTTACAGGCCTTGATTCTTTTCCCTGGGGTGAACAAAACAATATTTTTTTCTGTCTTTAGCATCACAGCCCCATGGATAAAATGTTTGCAAACTCATGGTAAGTCTGGATTGAACTTTTCTACCTTCCTCTTTCTCTTCAACTTTCCTCCTCCTTCAAGGCCCAGTTCAATTGCTACCCACTCTGTGGCGCCTTCACAGATAAATATTCATTGCACTTTTAATTGTCCTCTTAACATTTCTTTGCTTGTCCTTCAGTTACAGTTTCCTAGTATTCTCGGTAGTTGCCAACCTGCCTGCTTTCCTGACTAGTTGATAAGCTGGCTCTGTATCTTGTTAGAATTTAGGACTTCTGTGTACAAATACTAAGTGCCCATCAATTGCCAAATTGAAATAGCACTGGAGTGACAGATAAGGGTATAGATAGATGTGGGTAATGTCCATAGATGGACCTCAACATGCCCTGTCCATGGACCTATCCAGAAAAATAAATAAAAGTTGATTTGTCACTTCCATGGAAGTCCATAGTAGGTGTTCTTGATTGGTGAGGACACCTGTTCTCCATAGGGTCATTCAGAGAGCCAGGCTGACAGAGCCTCTGCCAACTTGGTCATCTCCATCCACTTGAGCTGGAAGTGGGGAAAACAACATGAAGTAGTGAGTATGGAAGTCTAATGGGCCCTGCCTAAATGGTTATAATTCCATTGGCTAGAACTTGGTTATGTGGCCACTCCAGCTGCAAAAGAGACGGAAATGTGGTCTGGCTGTGAGCCCAGGAAAACAAAATTTTGGTGAATATTTAGCTATCCCTGCCTCAGCACACTTAGGTTAAATTTAAGTGTTATGGTCACTTTCTTTGCAAATGGTGTTATGGTTTCATTGTAAACAGGTTTTATTTTGTAATCATGGCATGCTAAAAATTCCTACAGTGTCCTTTAGAGAATCTGTTTAGTTGGTGGAATTTAAAATTTTTTCTGCATTCATAATGTTGTTTTTAATCAGGAGCATCACAATTTCAAACGCAGTTCAGTTATTTTTTTAAGGTATTTTATGTTGTTTTGAAATTCCTATTTCCACTGAGGAAACTTAAATGTCTTTAGTGTTAGCTGGTCTCGAGTTAGCGTCATCTTTTTGTGGTAGTCAGTTCAACATTCACTTACCCTCTGGGCTGTTTCTCTCTTCCCCTTGGGGCTCCCATCCCATCTTCCTCTCCAAGGTGGCATCTGGATAAAGATGTGGTGTTTAAGTATGGCATTGGGGGCGAGCATCCTGGTTCTTCTGCTCCCCATGGGTCTCCAGTGACCTCAGCATACAGCTGCTGGTCTGCTCCTGTCCTGGGAGGTCTTTACATGCAGCTGGTTTCATCTCATTGTTTTAGAGACCTTGATGACATGTGCTATTGAAATCGGGAGCCTGGCCACAGGCACTAGTTAGAAGCTGTCCTCCATTCTCACATCTCATAAGACCTCTGGCCTCTTTGGCCTCATGGTGCTCTTAGCTCTTTTGTGTTCTGTTTGGAAGTCTGCAAACCCTCCATGACTGATTTCTCCACACTGTGCCAGAACATGCAAGGTGCAGTGAAACTGGCCCCTTCCTCAACAGTTGCTAAGACACCATCAGGGGTTGTCAAACCTGAAGCTTCTAGAATCTGATGGTTGGGTGGGTCCTAGAGCTTTTTAAAGAAAGCAATTCAAAAATGTTTTAAGTTTGCAAATTGTATAAAAGTATGTAACTGTATTTGGGATCACATAGTGAGGGGTCCTCCTAGAGCTTTGGAAGGAGCTTGTGAGTGAGAGGCCTAAAGCCCAAGCTTCATTAGCTTTCCAATAAATCCACCTTTAGCAGTTTTAGTGCCTCATTCTCTTCCTCTCCACTCAACCTCTGCCTCCAAACACCCCAGGCTTGGATTCTGAAGGGGGAGTATTGCATTTCAACCCAGCTGCAATTCAGTGCTGGCACAAACTAGCCAGACTTAGCACAGACTCCATAAGTTGAAGGGCACAGTCCCCAACAAGACTTCCCTGACTTCAGACACCAGCCACACTTTGGGGGTCCCGAGGCCCCCCCACCCTTTTGACTGACTATAAACCCAGGGGCTCATGAACCCTTTGGGTTTGATAATTTGCTAGAATAACTCACAGAACTCAGGAAAGTGCCATTAGCAACCGATTCAGATTCTTTATGAAGTATACAAATCAAGAGAACTAGGCCAGACACTGTGGCTCACGCCTGTAATCCCAGCACTTTGGGAGGGCGAGGCAGGTGGATCATGAGGTCAGGAGATCGAGACCATCCTGGCTAACATGGTGAAACCTCATCTCTACTAAAAATACAAAAAATTAGCCAGGCGTGGTGGCACGTGCTTGTAATCCCAGCTACTCGGGAGGCTGAGGCAGGGGAATCGCTTGAACCCAGGAGGTGGAGATTGCAATGACCCGAGATGGCACCATTGCACTCCAGCCTGGGCAACAGAGCTAGACTCTATCTCGAAAAAAGAGGACTAGCCAAATGAATGGAGGCACAAGATGCAGTCTGGGAGGAAACCTGGACTCCTCTGTCTGCTCCTCATGGAGTCAGCGTCCATCAGTCTTCCAGCTCATCAGTGTGTTCACTAACCAGGGAGTGCTACTGGGCCTAGATGTCCAGAGTTTTCAGTGGGGTTTCATAATGTATAGGCATGATTGATTAGATCATTGACCACATGCTTGAATTCATTCCCCAGCCTCTCTGCCCTCCCTGGAGGTCAGACTAGCTCAAAACCCCAACCCTCTAGTCATGTGGTTGGTCTTTCTGGTGACCAGTGCCCATCCGGAGCCATTTAGGGGCGTATCACACAGGACAGCTCATTATTTGAACAAAGTTATTCCTATCACTACGGAGATGTCAAACATTATAGAAACTCCATGCCAGGAACCCAGGACAAAGACCAGACAAATTCTTAGTTTTGAGGCAGGATCTCACTCTGTTATCTAGGCCGGAGTGTAGTGGTGTAATCTTGGCTCACAGCAGCCTTGACCTCCCAGGCTCCAGCAATCCTCCTACCTCAGCCTCCTGAGTACCTAGGACTATAGGTGCACGCCACCATGCCCAGCTAATTTTTGTATTTTTTGTAGAGTCGGGGTTTTGCCCCGTTTGCCAGGCTAGTCCCAAACTCCTAAGCTCCAGTGATCCACCTGCCTTCATCTCCCAAAGTGTTGAGATTACAGGTATAAGCCACCACGCCTGGCCTGACAGAGTCTTTATTATGTAATAGGTAGTTAGTAATATCTTCAGTCCTGTCCGTACTTCTCTTCCTCTTGACTCCTGTTTCCTCCATGGAAGAAGGCTCACCTCCTTGCCTTCCTGTCATGTTCTCGAGTGATAGCACCATGTGCTGTGGCTTCTGGTGCCATTCTGAGACTCCCGGTCCACCAGGTTTGCCTTTTGATTGTAAAGGTGGTGAAGGGAATTCACGACCCTATTTTGGAAGTCAAAGGTGTTGTCATTTTTGTCTTTGCATACCAACTTTATCTTAGTTCTGCTCAAGGCAATGAGTAACTACCCGAACAAGGGATGGCTCTTTTAGAAAGTGTGAAAGAGAATATTAACATGGTTAACAAATATTCCATCCATTACAATTTTGTAACTTTCCCATGGTGTGCCCAAAGTGATAACAGTGATATATTACAGATTACATATATATGTGTGTGTGTATATATGTGTGTGTGTGTGTGTGTGTGTGTGTAATTGCGCATGCACAAGAAATGATCCATCTTGGTTATGTCTTGGAAACACATATTTGCTTCTTTATGTGTGAGAGCAGGCATTCCATCTACCTAAATTCTGACAAGCCCAGTGGGCCGGGGTTTTCTGGTTTAATGTCAGCCCTATGTACACTGGCTGTGCTGTTTCTAGCACCATAAGGCAGTCATCATTATTGAGCCAGGGGCTCTGCAAAATTGGGGTGATTACAGAGCCAAAAAGCGGGCTGGAGGGTGGTGGTGGTTTCTGGAATTTATGTTTTACTATTCTTCCTGTTCCTTTGCTCTTTCTGCCAACTTCAGAATCCTTCCCTTCCTTAAAACATTTAGTGATATCCCTGAATTTATTTAATTGCTGCATGAGTGAGTTTTGCCCCACAGCACTTCAAGATAATTGGAATGCATTCTAGCTCATGTGCTCTGGATAATATGCAATTGCCAGCCAGCTGGAGAGTAGTATGCCTTTGTCTCACAATGTCTTAAGACTGTAATTTTAAAAAGTTTCTCCTATTTGCTGGTGTCTCTTGTTACCTTTCTTACGGCATCATGTATCTACTATGGGGTCCTTTTGTCCGAATGTGTAGACACTTCTTGTGGTATACTGAATAAGCTCCTGGTGATGAGGGAAGACACCGCTTTGTTCTGTGATGTCCTGTGCAGTTGGGCCCTAATAAATACTTTGTAAATGATGGTAATGAGACTGACTTCTTTAGATCTTTAAACGTAGCGATAGATAACAGCAAGTTTTAGAAGCCATAGAATTTCAAGAGGAACCTTGCAGAAAGACAGAACACCCTCCTCTTCCTTGACCGGTCTGTCACCAGGTGAGAGTCTGAGCTTCCCATGGTGAACGTGCCTAAATGGGGCTCCCATCATCATGTCTGCTGACTACTAAAATGATTTTGGGTTTTTCTTCTGCCCAAAGTCTAATAAAGTAGAAAAAACAAAATGAGGCTGGGTGTGGTGGCTCACGCCTATAATCCCAGCACTTTGAGAGGTCGAGGCGGGCAGATCACCTGAGGCCAAGAGTTCAAGACCAGCCTAGCCAACATGGCGAAACCCTGTCTCTACTAAAAATGCAAAAATTAGCTGGATGTGGTGGTGGGTGCCTGTAATCCCAGCTACTCAGGAGGCTGAGGTGGGAGAATCACTTGAACCAGGAGGTGGAGGCTGCAGTGAGCCAAGATCACACCACTGCACTCCAGCCTGGCGACAGAGCAAAACTCCATCAAAAAAATAAAAATAAAAAACAAAATGAGAGATTCTTAACATTTATAATATTAGGGGCTAAACAGTAGAGTAAAATGTGATACATCTCAAGAGAATTTACTTGAGTGTCTTTAAAAAGCTATATAATACCAAGCTGCAAATATAGGATAAGCTCTCTGAGTTGGCCTCTCATCACAGGAAGCCAAACTGCTAAACTCTACACAGGAAAAGGCAGACAAATCCATGGTGAATTAGTCACAAACAACTGGGGAAAATATGAAGAAAGGTTAAAGAACAAGATATTTGAAATTCTATGGAAATACACAATGAGAAATAAAATATTTCCTCACATGTATGAAGAGGTGGGCTGTGGATTTTTCTCTCCCTAGAAATCTTTCAAACAAGCTAATGCCTCCTCTGGGCTGGATTAAGTATGATCCAGCCTGAAATCACAGACAGGGGCTGGAATCACTCAGCTGCGAGCATTAGTGATTCTCGTAGATGTACTTTCCCCCTAAAATATTTTATTTTATACTGGCAAAATGTTTTTGTGGCGGGGGGAGGATCGTTTTTCTAAAGCATACTGTGCATCATGTTTGTAATATTTGGCTGCTTTTGTTTTGTCACTTAAAATCTTTTCTTGCTTTTTCTGTAAGATTGTGAGAAGCTTTGTAAACGTGGACCTTTTTTTCTTTTATCAAATGGCATTTTAGCTTTTAAAATTGGGTCATCAGATTTACTGGGGCAAAATTTTCTAGCAAGCTGCATTTCCGTTTTTATACACAAGGGAGAGCTAAGGACCTAGAAAATAGATTTGGATTTTGCCAAATTCCAGGTTCTTCAATACTTCAGGGTGGAAGTAATGAACTAATTAAGAGCGGTAACAGTTTTGAATTGTTTGGAAAAATACTTGATACTAATAAAATAATTTTAACAACTTTGTATAATTTTTATTTTTTTCTGAAATCCAGTGACTAGACTGCTTTAACAGCCCATTGGACTTAATGTTTCCCATTTTATATAATTTGGGAGAATAAATTTAATAGGATAGTCCTCAGAGGTGCAACTGAAATACACTAAAATAAATATTAAAGATTGAGGAGCGAGAGGGAATTGTTTTGATTTTAAAACTTTGATGCTTGGAATTTCTGGTTTTGAGTTTTGTCCTTTGAAATCAGGGTTCAGCTCTGAAATCAAACTCAGTCATCGAAAGGAACCATGGGAAACTGAATTTGGCCTACAGATACTAAGGAGCCCCAATAATTTCACATTATCTTTTAATGGAGCAAACTATTACAGAGAAATCAGAGAAATAATATTTTAGGAATTTGTACTATATTTTAGAAACAATCTTTTAGAAATATGTCCATTTGAATCAAGCTTTGGTTTTTGTTGTTTTTTGCATTTTTACTTTTATTTAAGAAACAGGGTCTCACTCTGTCACCCAGGCTCACTGCAGCCTCGAACTCCTGGGCTCAAGCAATCTTCCCGCCTCAGCCTTTTGAGTAGCTGAGACTACAGGCACGCACTGCCACACCCAGCTAATTTTTGTATTTTTTTTTTTTTTTTTTTTTTGTACAGGCAGGATGTCACTCTATTGCCTAGGCTGGTCTTGAGCTCCTGCCCTTAAGTGATCCTCCTGCCTCAGCCCTGCAAAGTGTTGGGACTACAGGAATGAGCCACCACACCCGGCCAGTTTTTGTTTTGTTTTGTTTTTAATCAATAAGGCTACATGTTTCAGTCAGTGTCAGAATTTAAAAAAAAAAGGCTACATGAAGACAATTTTCGTTAAGGGGTGGAGGTGGGAAGAGTACAGTTTAGGAAGGAGAGACAGGGCAAGGTGGCTTCGTCATCACTATGCCTCAGGGTTCCGGCAAGCATCAGAAAAGTAACTGTGACTTTTGATGGCTCTCTATATGGAGAATTTAGGATAGTGATTAAGAGCACATGCCTTGAAATCTGATGAACCAAGAGATTCAGATTCCAGCTCTACCTAATTAGCTCTGTGACCTTGGGGACCTTGTGTCACCTCTCATAGCTTTGCTTTCCTCTTAGGGAAAATCACAGAACCTACTTGATAGGGTATTCTGAGGATTAAATGTGAGTAACATAGAATCCGGCATATAAGAAGGATTCAAAAATACATATTAGCTATTAAGAAAGTTTCAAATTATTTCAAAGAAGATCTAATGGATAATAGAAAAAGAAGAAATTACGTTCTCTTTTGTGTATTGATGACAAGGCTTGGGGTGACAAGAGAAAGGTAAAACTGGGAATCAAGAAGCTCCTTTCACTTACTCACTAACGGAATTAAAAGAGGACAGTATGTTTACTTGCTGAATATGTTACAGGACCGCAGGTTTATTCATCTCAAGCACTCCAGCTTATACTCACTCGGCCATTAACTCTCTTTACCCTGGTTTTCTACCTAGCTATACACCAACCTATGCTCCCTCAGTTATTAACTCTCTTTACCCTGACTTTCTACCTAGCTGCCTGCCAACCTATACTCACAAGGCTATTAACTGTCTTTACTCTGGTTTTCTCTGTAACCCTGCATGCCTGCAGGAAGAACACTGGGGCTAGCACTCAGGAGCCTGGAACGTGGGTTCTGGCACTGCTACCAGATAAGTATGTGATCTTGGACAGGTCTCCTGGCCTTCCTTGGTTGTTGTGGACTGATGTTTATGTTCTGCAAGATGCATATGTTGAAATCCTAACCCCCAATGTGATAGTAGGAGGTGGGCCCTTTGGAAGGTTATTATAGCATGAAAGCCTTCATGAATGGAATTAGTGCTCTTATAAAGGGGACCCTAGAGAGCCCCCTAGCTCTTTCTACAACAGGAAGTCAGCAATCTGCAAGCTGTAAGAGGACTCTCACAGACTCCAACCATGCTCTACCCTATCCTCAGACTTCCAGCCTCCGAAACTGAGAAATGTATGTCATTTATAAGCTGCATTAGGGTTATCCATAGAAACAGAACCAATGGGATATGTGGAGACGCGTATAAGAGGAGATATATTATGGGCCTTGACTCATGCAAGAAATCCCACGAGATGCCACCTGCAAGCTGGAGACCCAGGAAAGCCAATGGTATAATTCAGTCCAAATCTGAAGGCCTGAGAACCAGAGCAGGGACCACCACTGGTATCAATCCTGGATTACAAAATCCTGAGAATTAGGAGCTCCTGTGTCTGAGGGCAGGAGAAGATGGATGTCACAGCTCAAGAAAAAGAATTCACCTTTCCTTTGCCTTTTTGTTTCAGTCCAGCCCTCAATGGAGTGGATGATTCCTACCTATGTGTGTGAGGGTGAATCTTCTTTACTCAGTATGTAGATTAAAATGCTAATCTCTTCCAGAAACAACCTCACAGATACATTCCCCAAATAATATTTTACCAACTATCTGGCCATCTCTTAGCCCAGTCAAGTTGACCACAACATTAACCGTCACATCAGTCACCCAGTCAATAGTATTTTGTTATGGCAGCCTGAACTAAGACATGGGTTGAGTTATATTATCTTTAATTTGCAAGTTCCCTTCCACCTATCTAACAATAACCTCTAAAATCACCTGAAGCAGCTATTATGGAGTGCAGTGATACAATCTTGGCTCACTGCAACCACTGCCTCCTGGGTTCAAGCAGTTAATCCTACTTCAGCCTCCCAAGTAGCTGGGATTAAAGGTGTGTGCCACCATGCCTGGCTAATTTTTTTGTATTTTTAGTAGAGATGGGGTTTCACCATGTTGGTCAGCCTGGTGTTGAACTCCTGACCTCAGGTGATCTGCCTGCCTTGGCATCCCAAAGTGCTGGGATTGCAGGTGTGAGCCACCACGCCCAGCAACTTTTACTTTTTTTTTTTCTTTTGAGATGGAGTCTCTGTCTCCCAGCCTGGAGTGCAATGGCATAATCTTGGCTCATTGCAACCTCTGCCACCTGGGTTCAAGTGATCCTTCTGCGTCAGTCTCCCAAATAGCTGGGACTATAGGCGAGTGCCACCACGCCCAGCTAATTTTTGTATTTTTAGTAGAGATGGGGTTTCACCATATTGGCCAGGCTGGTCTCAAACTCCTGACCTTGTGATCCACCCACCTCAGCCTCCCAGAGTACGGGATTACAGGCATGAGCCACTGCACCTGGCAACTTTTACTTTTTACTGTGGTTTTTAATAATAATTATCCCCTGCTTTTAAGATACAGTTTCAATCTGTTGCCCCGGCTGGAGTGCAGTGGCATGATCTCGGCTCACTGCAACCTCTGTTTCTCAGGTTCAAGCAGTTCTTGCGCCTCAGCCTCCTGAGTAGCTGGGATTATGGGCACGTGCCACCACCCCTGGCTAATTTTTGTATTATTAGTAGAGACGGGGTTTTGCCATTTTGGTCAATCTGGTCTCGAACTCCTGACCTCAAGTGATATGCCCACCTCTGCCTCCCAAAGTGCTGGGATTACAGGCATGAACCACTGTGCCTGGCCTGTTCCCTGCTTTCTTATCAGTGAGTCCATTTATGGAGACTGTTTAAAAGCAAGTTCAGTTCAACATCCATTTGTCGAACATTGATTAGGTTGAGCAACACACTGTGCTTGGCCTGGGGAAAGCAGTATTGTTTGGAGTCCTTACAGCATGGCAGGCCCACCTTATTAGTGCAATTAGGAGCCAGGTTTGAGAGAGACTATTATTAGAGGTAATATTGCACAGTTAGCCACCTTGAAGAGCTTGTTAAGAACAGGTCTCCAAGTAGACACAGATGGAAATTAATCGAGATTAAAATAAACCATGAGATGCTGACTTGTAGGGTTTTAAACTGTTCAGGAAATCAGTTTAAACAAATATTTTACTTAATGCTAGAGTGTTAGTGTCATTTCTCTGGATGTTATTTACAATTTTCCCTTCCACCATCCTCAAACACCCAGAGGAGGAAAGGGCCACTGTCTCTGGCCAAACAGTCTGGCCTCCAGACACAGCAGGCAACTGGGTTTATCTTCCTGGCTACTGCTAGGAGACTCAAACCTTCTTAATAACACCACTAGTGCTCGTGTGGTTTCTACCAACCCTACTTGGCCCAAAATGAAAAATATATACAGCACGGCCCATTCATTCACCTTTGAGAAAAGAAAGATTCAGGGTTTTAGATGCCAAAGTAATAAGCATCTGGAGTGTGTAACATTTGCAGATTTTTGGCATTTTGGAGGATAGCTTTCTTCTTTGTTCACAACAGTTCAGGTGGCTACCCAGAGAGGTCAGTGGGAACTTACCAAAAATCAGCCCTGATGACCACTCCTGCATTGGGTTCTCCAGTGGCCTTCCATTGTAAGTGTAATTAAATCCAAACACTTGAACATGGTCTGTAAGGCCACGATCACCAGGCCTCTGCCTAGCACCGGATTCCCACCTCCTTGCCTTCATCTCTGGATGGCTGCTCCACTGAATTCTCCTTCTAGTCCTTGGCACTTCTAGAAGTCTTTCTCCCAGGTCTTCATGTGACTGTCTCCTCCTTGTCCCAATGATCTCCTTCCAGAGATGCCCTTCCTGGCCAACCTAGCTGAAATAGATAGCCCCTGGCAGCAAGTCACATAACCTATGTTAACTTGCTTCATGGCATTTTCCGCTATCTAAAAGCTATGTCACCACTGTTCCTCTCCACTGGTATTAAGCTCCAAGAAAGCCAGGGCCTTTGCCTGTCTTCTTCACTGCTATGTCCTGGTACCTGCAGCAGGACTTTATTCATGGTAAGCACTCTTTCAATAGGTGTGAATAAGTGAATATGCTAGGTAGAAACGAGGGCTAGGAGAGATTTGGTTGCAACCCCATATCCTTTTGGCAAAGTCAGTAGAATCATGTTTTCGTAATTAAGATGAGTCAAGGTAGAAATTGTCATTCTCTCCTGTTAGATTCCAGTGATCTGTATCTTCTTGTAAAGGTTTCTTAAAATAATTCTAAAGGCATTTTTGATATAACAGTGCTTTCAAGCTTTAAGAATTTGAGACTTCCATTCTAATTTCAGAACATATTAATGAAGATTTAAATATGCATTAAAAAGTACAAGCATTGCTTCAACCCAGCTATTTCTCAGAAATTCTCATTGATTTTATAACATCTGTCTTCTAGTTTGAGCCTTCTAATTTCTTCAGCAAAAAAACAGATTAATACATCTAACTTAAAATTAAGACAAAAAGAATTGGATTTTCAGTTTTGTGTGTTTTCCATATTTAAATTGTGATGCCACATGCCTTTTAGATGGCTTCCCTTCTTATTTTCTGTTAAAGAATGAATTGTCAGAATCATGGAAAACTGTAGATGACCCTTTCCTTGAGGCAAAACTTGATTCTTGTTCTGCCACTCCTATTTCAATACTATTGAAATATAGTATTTAAGGTCACTATGCTCATAGGAAAGCATATTCCTAACATACTATGCTGTTTTGAAGAATATCTTTCCCTTGGACCTTTGTAGAACCTTTTTCCAAAGATTATTTTAAATATCATCCTCAAAAGTTGAGCTTTATCAAGACTGCCTGTGGTCTGTTCTTTTCCACAGCTGCCTCTGATAACTTATGAAAGATAGGCTCCTGGATAAATCACTTTACCTCCCAGAGCTTCAGTTTCCATCTCTACACTGGAGTCATGAAATGGGGAAAGGGGTGGGGAAGAGAGCACCATCTCTCTTGCCCTGTCATTCTCCAGCTTTGCCTTTGGTGGCCCTCGAAAGAACCATGTGGGTTTGCCCTGGTCTGGCTCCAGCTCTGAGAACTCAGCTCTTAGGAACTGAAACTCAGAGGGGTGTGGGTGGGAGATTTTTCTCCCTGTCCTTAGCCAGAGTTTCTTTCAAAAATGCAGGCTTGACAACAAAGGGTTCCCTAGCATATCTGTAGCTTAGTAACTGGTCAAATGTGTAGAGCTTTTGGGGACTCACCTGTAGCATCTGAAGAGTTGAGATGATTCTTGTGTGCTGGCAGGATGTGATGGACAGGACACCAGTGTGGTGGAGTCAGTAAAGGGAGCACCTACCTGCCACAGGGGGCTCCTGTAATCACCCGACAGGTTCTTCCTTCTGGCTGCACAGACAAAGCCAGTCCACTGAGACCGTGGCATTAAAGGAAGAGTTTAATTGATGTGAGGCCAGCCACACCATGTGGGAGATGGAATTATTACTCAAATCAATCTCCCCTAAGACTGTAGGTTTGGGTTTTTCAAGGATTGTTTGGTGGGCAGGGGGGCCAGAGAATGGGGAATGCTGATTGGTTGGGGATGCCATCACAGAAGTGTGGAAAATGGCCCTCATGTGCTAAGTCAGCCTTTGGGTTGGGGAGCCGCAAGACTGGTTGAGTCACCAACACTGGTGTGATATTTTGAAGTCCAGTAGACTAGAGTGACAACATTCCAGGAAGATCACTAAAATGAACATTTGTTCTGCAAGATAATGAATAAGTCCAGCATAGGGGTTACTGGTATATATTTCTATTTGCTGCCATTTTATCTGATAATTGACTGTTTTGTTCTGTTTTTCTACATTTTTATGATCACTACCCCCAATATAATCGCTACTCCTGGTGGAGTCAGCTGGTCATCAGAAATGCAGAAGTCTGAAAAGACATCTCAAGACACCAATCTTAGGTTCTATGATAGTAATATTGTCTACAGGAGTAACTGGGGAAGTCACAAATCTTGTGACATTGGGGAATATACCTGGTTATTGTTTAATTACACCTCCATAAATCTTAGCAGAATTCAGGCCCCTCTCATAATCCTAACCTGTGGGTTTTCATTAGTTTTACAAAGCTGGTTTAGTTTTGGGAAGGGATATTATCATCCTTGCATGAAGGTTAAACTACAAACTAAACTTCTCCCAAAGTTAACTTGACCTATACCCGGGAATGACTAAGGACAGCTTGGCGGGCAGAAGCAAGATGGAGTCAACTATGTCAGATTTCTCTTAGTGTCGTAATTTGCAAAGGCGGTTTTGCTACTTTCCTTACAAGTTAGTTGGGGACCTCAGCAGTTCTGCGTAGACCAAGACCAAGAGTTTTCTTGTACTCTCATTAGGAAGTCACTTACTCTGGTCCCATTTTAAATCCCCTGCATACTACCTAGCAGAATATATAACAGATGCTAATTGAATCCATTTTGTTCATTGAAATATATCAAGTTCTCTCCAGATTTTCAAGACCATATTCATTTGCATTTAATTTTAAAATATCAATACACCGATGTCATGGTATATCATTTGAAGGCACAGGGAAGGATATTATGAAGTCCAGCAGACTATTGTGTCAATATTCCAGGGAGATCACCAAAACGAACGTTTGTTCTCAAAGAGAATTAATAAGCCCGGCATAGGGGTTCACTGGTATATATTTTTATTTGCCATCATTTTATCTGATGATTGACTGTTCTGTTCTATCTTTCTGCATCTTTATAATCACAACCCCCAAACACCTGAAGCTTTGGGTTTTTGTGTAAAGTGTAAAGTAGAATTTATTTGGAGACACTTCCCTGTCATAAAAGCATAATGAAAAATACAGAGGAGTGAAGAAAGAAACCAGAATCCCCTATAATCTCATTGACCTTCATGTATCCCGGGTTGGAGAAAGAGCCAAGAAAAATCATGGACAGAGGTTATTTTGGTGCCATTACATTCAAAATTATTTGTAACCTGTTGTGGGGCTCAGCTCTTTTGTAGTAGCTTCAGTAAGTCCTAACCCATGATGCACACCTAGCCCTTGCCTGTTAGTGGTAATGTGCGTGTCTTTCCATTTGGTCTTGAGGACACCTTGCTGTACTGGGCACTTGGTACCAGAGAACTTTTTTTTTAAAGGACCATTAAGGGATACATGGAGACCTGACTTCTCACACTGGCGCAGTGATTTTTGCTTCCTCTCTGAACAGGCCTTTGGTATTTCACAGGCTGAACCCTTCTTTTTTAAAGTGACCTGTCACCTCTCATGTAGTCAATGCTTTTTTACTGCCACCAAGTTGGCAAGCGTCATGCCATTCTCCTCCCCAGGAGAGAGAATTCTTAATCCAAATTTATTCCCATAGGATTTTCAGGACTTTCCCTGAGCCAAATTAGACCCTTTCTCTCAGTATATCTACTATCTCCTCCTTTCCCTGTATTGGCCAGTGCTAGACTGGAAGCTATGAATATACAGCACCTTTTAATCCCCTGAAAGACTTGGAGTAGGTATTATTTCTCCCATTCCACAGGTGAGGAACTAAGCCTCACAGGTAGGGAGTATGGTTTTTGGATTTAGCATTTAGTTCATGGCAGGTGTATTTGTTTAGTGAATGTTGAATGTAGAGTTTTATCTTCTTTCATGTATTGAAGATGCACATCTATGCAAGTCTGTGCATAATATCATGGCACAATGTAATGGCACCAATGGCCTCCTATAAATTTTATTTAGTAGCCTGTAGAATTGAACGTCTTCAAGCCGTTTAACTCTCAAAGCTAAAATAAGAAGATTGTATAATTACTAGTTAAAATAAAGGCAGTTTAAAGAGGTGGGGCTGGAGTTGGGTGAACTGAGAGCAAAGGTCTTCATTTTGCCGCATTTCTCTGGCCTAGTTTTATTCACCGTGTAGTTGTGTGGCCCTCCCTTGAGCAGTAACCATCCAAGCCGTCCATACAAGTCTGTGCATAGATGTGCATCTTCAATATGTAAAAACACTGTGGGACTATGGGAGTTTGTTGAAAGTTAATCACATCTTGGTTTACAGCCCCTTTGCCCACTGAGCTGACCTCCTGGCTTGTGAATTCTGGCCTCTTCTTGAAAAGGTGCAGGAGTGCGTCAGATCAGCAACAGGTGGTCTAGCTGGCCCTGGGAGGACTTATGCAGAATTGAAGACAGCCTTCTAGGGGGAGGTGCTGAGACCTGCCCGTGGAGGCTGTTAACCTGGCTGCTCCTACAGTAGGGGTCCCCTTAGTGGACTTCCTTCTGCCAAGCAGTTAGGACCTACAGGTTAGTTTCCCTTCTCTTGGTTGTCTCTGTTTCTCGAGAAGGTAGGGACCTTATCTCCATCAGTCAAGTTGCAGACACTGCTCCACCTTTGAGATAATGTGTGTTGGTCTTCATTGCTCCTCGTCTCAGGGGTGACATTGGACAATCTTTTTTACTTCGTCAAAAGACAAAATGATATCAAATTTAAAGTTTTTAATTGGCTTTTGTCGTTCTAGAATCAGACAACCTCAAGCAAAGGAGGTTGGTAGAGGAAAGCAGAAATAGAACAAAAAGCATATTGATTGTTTCAAAGTTAATTTTCCTTTTAAAGGTTAAAGCAGAGACTTCCTTATGCTTACTCAAACTGGCCTGTTTGGGGATTTGGTATTCTCTCTCTCTCCTGATTTCTCAGGTCAGATAAACAGCTTGGTTTTAGTGGTATGTAACTTCAGCAACGGTGATTCCATTTGGGCTTGGCCTGTTGAGTCTAGAGCAGGAGCTCAGTCCAAACTAGTGGCGTCCTATAAATTTTATTTAATTTAATAGCCTGTAGAGTTGAACGTCTTCAAGCCGTTTAACTCTCAAAGCCAAAATAAGAAGATTGTATAGTTACCAGTTAAAATAAAGGCAGTTTAAAGAGGTGGGGCTGGAGTAGGGCGAACTGAGAACAAAGGTCTTCATTTTGCTCCATTTCTCTGGCCTATTTTTATTCACTGTGTACTTGTGTGGCCCTCCCTTGAGCAGTAACCATCCAAGCCAGTTGTTAGAACGTGCTTCCCTAGCATGCCCTGTCATCCTGAGAAGGCAGAGGGGTAAACAATAAAGACTTAATTGTATCTCACCAACATTTTTGGGTCCCATTGGTGAGTAAGGCATCAATTTAAGTGCCTTTGGAAGCAATTTTGATTAAAATGATTTTTTTTTTAAAGTTCCTAAACAGATTTCGGGATGATAGGAGATTGGGACAAATTAAAAAAAAAAAAAAACCAACTTATACAAGCAGAATTAAACAACCTGAATAAAAGTACCTGTAATGTATTATGCTAGTACAGGGGAAGGAGGGAATGCGGTAGGATGTTATAAAAGAAATGGTATTTTAGCCTGTTCTTAAAAGATGAGGGTGCTTTGGGTAGGACAGGGGGAATCAGGAGAGTTCCAGGCCAAGGGAAGCATACGAAAGCTTGGAAATACGTGACCCCTGCTTACTGTGACCGTGTGTTTGGAGCAGAGTTTTTACAGGAATAGACGTGGGGAGGAAAAGTCAGGCTAGGGCCGGACCCTGGAGGCTATGCATGACCAAAGAATCTGGGCTTTATTCTATTTCATAGAAAGAGTTCAAAGCCTGAGCATATTTGAAATGAGAGAATGAATGATGTGTCCTGTTTAAGCAGAGAGAAGATACCATTTGTATTGAAAAAATATTAATTGAAAAGGCCAAAGAGAGGGCAGGGAAAACCCACAAGGGAGGCCATTTAAATGTGACCCTGTGAGAGAGGAGACCCGTCTGAGAGCAGGGAGACCAGGGGGAAATGATTGCTTATGAACTATTTCAGAGGTAAACTATGTGATGACAAATAGGACTGCAGGGATGTGATAAGGGAAACTGATCATTTTGAAGATTTCCAGCAGAGATAATTGGGAAATGATGCTACCTTTAGATGAGACAGGATCCAGAAAGAGAAGTATTTGCTTGGTTGAAGGAAAAGTAATAAACTTGATTTGTGATGTTTGGTAGGACAGTGGAATTCCCAATTGGTGACTCCAAAAAGCAGCACAGGTTAGAGAGGTTAGAGAGAGAATTTTTGAAGCCGTATGCATTGAGGTAGTAGGGGCCAAGGGAGAACTTCCCCCTTTCCCCTCTGAAGGTTCGTTGAGAATCAACTGACAAAGGCAGGTTAATAGGAGAAGAAACATACAAAATGTTAATAGGCATAGCACGGGGAACTCACAGGAGGATGATTACCCAATAACGTAGTGCAATATAGAATCGTACATACCCTTCTCATAGGGACGTGGGGAGATGGGGGCGTGTAGGCAGTTCTTTTGAGGGGGCAGTCAATCATTAGAGGAAATGAATGGACAAATCAACTTGGAAATGATTTTTTTTTTTTGAAATATGAGCCCAAGAGGCAGGTATTATCTTGTGAAGGAGTCTTTTCAGATGTGGCTGCATTCGTCAGTCTTCTTTTCTGAGATAATTAAATTTCAGGGAGGAGAGGAAGGCAGTTGTGTTTCTGTTGGTGACCCCTGCGTACTGTGACTGTGAAACTTTCTTGGCCAGAGGAGGAAATTCCAGAGCAAGTCCCTGCTTGTGTCCTGCGCTGGGTGGGGGTGGGACAAGACCAGGTTAGAAGGACCTTGATTCTGAGGCAGCTTCTAAGGCCTCTAAGCATGTCAAGGCACCAAATCTTTGGGGTATCACTCTCTGAGTCCCAGCAAGGTCATATTTGAAGCCATAGAGGCAGGTAGGATCCCCGTGGCAGTTTTTTCACCCAGGAGGAGGGCTTAGATTCCTCTCAGGTACCTCCCATCAGTAGTTAGGGGCTGCTTAGAAAGCACTCACCATATTGAGGATTGGCGTCTATGGTCCAGGCTGCTCAGCAGGAGTCCACAAAAGAGCTCCCTCTCTAGGAACAGTAAAGTTAACAGCTTTCCTGAATTATGCCTTATGTCCCCTCCAGGGGGGCAGTAGTGAAGTTCTCTAGCAGTGAGGCCTCCGGGGATCCTTAAGAGACGCACCTGTTGCTGATCACAACTCATCTCACCTGTTGCTGTTGAGGACATCCAGACTTAGTGGTGCCTGGTGTGTACTCAGAAAGGGTAATTGCCCACATTTGGCTGCGTATTCACAATCTGTGAGTGAAAAAGACAAAAGAAAAGTTGGGGAATATACATTTAAGGAGTGAAAAATGTGGTTAGCAAAGGTAGGGAAACCCGCTGGGCACGGTGGCTCACACCTGTAATCCCAGCATTTTGGGAGGCCTAGGTGGGCAGATCCCTTGAGGTCAGGAGTTTGAAAACAGCCTGGCCAACATGGTGAAACCCATCTCTACTCATAATACAAAAATTAGCCGGGCATAGTGGTGCATGTCTGTAGTCTCTCAGCTACTTGGGAGGCTGAGGCAAGAGAATCATCCAAACTCAGGAGGCGGAGGTTGCAGTGAGCCGAGACTGTGACACTGCACTCCAGCTTGGGTGACAGAGTGAAGACTCTGTCTCAAAAAAAAAAAAAAAAAGGAAACTAAGCACTATAGGAAGGAGAGATAATTTTAAGTAAGAAGCTATGGAGGAGAAAGTAAATAAAATAGAGTTTGGACAAGGCTAAGATGTGGGAATTAGAAAGCTTTTGGCAACTTTTTTTAAAGTATTAATGTCCTTCTGGGTGCTAAAGAATTTTATTGTGTGGTCAGGCAGTAGAATCATCAGTAAAGGTGACCCTTAAAGCTTGACAATAAAGGGGAGGTGAGGAATGGGTGGTGTAGGGAAGATGCAGAGAGTTTGATGCTGGAGTTTATCCTTTAATACTTGAAGACTGACATTAAAATATCTAGAACAAATACATTTGGACTTCGTGTTCCATAAATGGGTATATACCTAAGAGCAGTTTTCCCAGGGAACCCTATCTAATAGTTGAATTTGTACTCAACTGTTTTTACAGTATCTAGTTTCCCTCCCTCATTATTGTGCTATGTACTCTAGGGGAATTGAGAAAAATGAAGGTATTGTTTCTTTAAGAAGAAAAAGTCAAAATGATCTGGCACACCTGGAGGGGTGGTGGAATGGGAGTTGATCAGTGAACATGTATACAATGTGCATAGGTACAGGGGTTTGGGAAGACACCCCAGGTGAGAAGTAAGAGTAATCACAAAGGTGGGAATAAATATGGCATGCTACGGTGTGGCATGGGGTTTGTGTTCCTATTATTTGCAGAATGTTCGCATAGCTGGTGTCTTTAGTCTGGGGTGCAATACCAAAATACCATAGACTGGTTTATAAGCAGAAATTTCTTTCTCACAGTTCTAGAGGCAGAGAAGTCCAAGATCAAGCCCCAGCAGATTCCACGTCTGGTGATTCTGCTTCCTGGTTCGTAGACAGTGTCTTCTTGCTGTGTCCTCACATGGTAGAAGGGACATGGGAGCTCTCTGGGGTCTTTTTTAATAAGGGCACTAATCTCTATCGTGACCTAATCACCTCCCAAAGGCCCCACCTTCTAATACCATCACCTTGTGGGCTAGGATTTCAACACAGGAATTCTAGGGGGGACACACTCATTTAGTCCATAGCGATAAGAAATATGGGAAATCAGAATGGGTAGGATTAAAATCATAGGTTTATCTAGATTCTGTTACCGGATCCCACTTCTTACTCAGCCTTTGGATCGGGGGTTTCCTCAGTATTGTGGCTTTGTGGTCAACAGAAAGATGTTGCTGAAAGGGGGTCCTGATCCAGACCCTAAGAGAGGGTTCTTGGATATCGCACAAGAAAGAATTTGAGGAAAATCCGTACAGTAAAGTGAAAGCAAGTTTATTAGGAAAGTAAAGGAACAAAGAATGGCTACTCCATAGGCAGAGCAGCCTCGAGGACTGCTGCTTGCCCATTTTTGTGGTTATTTTTTGATGATATGCTAAATAAAGGGTGGATTTTTCATGCCTCCCCTTTTTAGACCACATGGGGTAACTTCCTGATGTTGCCAAGGCATTTGTAAACTGTCATGGCATTGGCGGGAGTGTAGCAGTGAGGGCCACCAGAGGTCACTCTCATCACCATCTTGGTTTTGGTGGGTTTTGGCCAGCTTCTTTACTGCAACCTGTTTTATCAGCAAGGTCTTTATCACCTGTATCTTGTGCTGACCTCCCATCTCATCCTGTGACTGAGAATGGCTTAACTGTCTGAGAATGCAGCTCAGTAGGTTTCAGCTTTATTTTACCTAGCCCCTATTCAAGATGGAGTTACTCTGGTTCAAACACCTCTGACAGTTCCATATAGGCAGCTTGGAATTGATATACTGAGGATAATTTAGGAAACTGAGTTGTGCAGTATTCTCATGACAGAAGTGTTTAAGATCTGAGCAGTAGGGTACAGCTCGTAACTATTTAGAAAAAAGTACAGAATTGAGCTATTAAGTATTATTACAGGGAAAACATGGACTGAGTGACCAAAAAAAAAAAAAAAAATGACCAAGCAAGGTACTATGACCTTCTTTATGACCCCCATTCCAAAAAGATGGAAGAGCAGATGCCTTCTTAAATAATCAGAACCAGTGGTGCATTGGTCAATGGAAACATTAATTAAGGTGAGAAAATAATGTCACTTATATGTTGATATAATTTTTAATTAAAAGCATATATCTGTTTGCCACATCTTTCATTGTAAGGCTGAGGTTGCCTTTTTGAGTAAACTGGCTAGAACACAAAAATGACACATAATCTTTCTCACAGAAATAACACCTATAATGTTTCACTTAGGATTTCCAGTTTTGGTGTTCTTAGAGGGAATCTTTTTTTTTTTTTTTTTAAAAAGAAACAGGGCCTCTGCTGGGCGCAGTGGCTCATGCCTGTAATCCCAGCACTTTGGGGGGCCAAGGCAGGAGTATCAGCTGAGGTCAGGAGTTCGAGACCAGCCTGACCAACATGGCAAAACTCGGTCTCCACTAAAAATACAAAACTTAGCTGGGTGTGGTGACGGGCACTTGTAATCCCAGCTACTCGGGGGGCTGAGGCAGGGAAAATTGCTTGAACCCGGGAGGCAGAGGTTGCAGTGAGCCAAGATCACACCATTGCACTCTAGGCTGGGCGACAGAGCCAGACTCCGTCTCAAAAAAAAAAAGTAGGGCCTCACCCGGGCTGTAGTGCAGTGGCATGATCACAGCTCACTGCAGCCTCCCTCAAACTCCTGGTCTCAAGGGATTCTCGCACCTCAGCCTCCCGAAGTGCTGGGATTACAGGTGTGAGCCACTATACCCAGCCGTGAGTGAGAATCCTAATATTAATAAAGCATGCTGTGAGTGTACACTTGCCTCCAAGTTATAACAGTCTAGCCCTCACCAAATACAACAGCATTTTTGTTGCTGCTGCTGTTTTTAAAGAAACTCACCCTTTTGGAATCTTGTATTGTTCATGCTGTTCGTAGAACTAAGAACCCAATTTCTTTTCACAGTTACATTATTTTCATTTATGTAATTAACAGCCAATTGAATTAATGTAGCTCCAATAATAAGTATAACTAGCATCGATATATTTGGGAATACAGCTGATCATTGGTATTTGAGCCAAATGGCAAGAGCAGAGTGGCCCAGACAAGGAGGGTCTCTGCAGTGGGCAGAGTCATAGGTAGAGGTCAGTTGAGTGAGCCTCTTACTTTCCTTCAGATTTATTGATTGTCAGTTGTGTACCCTCTAAAATTTTCTCTAGATACTCCATTTCTGGAACACATTTTAGACATGTTTTCTTTCTTTTTCTTTTTTCTGAGACACAAGCACATGCCACCATACCCAACTAATTTTTTGATTTTCTGTAGAGACAAGAGTTTGCCATGTTGCCCAGGCTGGTCTCTAACTCATGGCCTCTAGTAATCCTCCCGCCTCAGCCTCCCAAAGCACTGAGATTACAAGCGTAAGCCACTGTGCCCAGCTTGTTTTCTATATATCTTGCCATTGCCCATTAGAGCAGTTCGTGTTTGTCTCTTCTGAGCAAATCCTTGGCTGTGCTTCAGTTAACCTGGTCTCCTGGTGTCTCCTTCTCTGCCACTGACTCTGTTCATGTTGATTTCAGCCATGTATTACCAGCAAAAGAGCTAGTCCTGGCTTGGAATACCAAAAAGCTATGGAAGCCATGCAAGGTCAGAATACAACTTAGTGTGTTTATTAGTAAAACCTGTCTGTATTAGTCCATTTTCACGCTACTGATACATACCTACCTGAGACTGGGAAGAAAAGGAGGTTTAGTTGGACTTACAGTTCCACATGGCTGGGGAGTCCTCAGAATCATGGTGGGAGGCAAAAGGCACTTCTTACATGGTGGTGGCAAGAGAAAATGAGACAGATGCAAAAGTGGAAACCCCTGGCCGGGCGTGGTGACTCACATCTGTAATCCCAGCACTTTGGGATTGGGAGGCTGAGGAGGGCAGATCACCTGAGGTCGGGTGTTCAAGACCAGCCTGGCCAACATGGTGAAACCCTATCTCTACAAAAATACAAAAAAATTAGCTGGGCATGGTGGTGGGTGCCTGTAATCCCAGCTACTCGGGAGGCTGAGGCAGGAGAATCGCTTGAACCTGGGAAGCGGAGGTTGCAGTGAGCCGAGAACACGCCATTGCACTCCAGCCTGGGCGACAGAGCGAGACTCGGTCTCAAAAAAACAACAACAAAAAATGGAAACCTCCGGCCAGGTGCCGTGGCTCACGCCTGTAATCCCAGCACTTTGGGAGGCCTGGGTGGTGGATCACAAGGGCAGGAGATCAAGACCAGCCTAGCTAACACAGTGAAACCCCATCTCTACTAAAAATACAAAAAAAATTAGCCAGGAGTGATGGTGGGCACCTGTAGTCCCAGCTACTCAGGAGGCTGAGGCAGGAGAATGGCATGAACCCAGGAGGTGGAGCTTGTAGTGAGCCGAGATCCTGCCACTACACTCCAGCCTGGATGACAGAGTGAGACTCCGCCTCCAAAAAAAAAAGAAACCCCTTATAAAACTATCAGATCTCGTAAGACTTATTCACTACCACGAGAACAGTATGAGGGAAACCGCTCCCATGATTCAAATTATCTCCCACCGAGTCCCTCCCACAACATGCAGGAGTTATGGCAGTACAATTCAAGATGAGATTTGGGTGGGAACATAGCCAAACCATATCACTGGCCATATTCACCTTTGTTCTTAATGTTTTGTGCTTTAAAGTTACAGATTCATTTTAGAGTTTATTGTATAGCAAATTGTGTTTGCCACATATATGTAGCTCTTAGCTAACCAAAACTCAAAATTTTGTTTTGCATTTTAGCTTTATTAAATAAAGTGGGATAGACATACTTGACAAATAACCTTTTATATGTTTAGCAACAGCATACAGACTAGATCTGAAATTATTGTACGTTTCCAAGTTGGCGTCTCAAATTTAACTAGAACTGGACAGCTCTCTACTGGCACTCTAATAATATGTGTATGTGCATCTATATTTATGTGTACGTACATGTATGTGAGTACATGTGTATGTCTCTATAGCCTAACCAAATACTTGTGTGTGAGTACAAGGAATTAGAACCTCCCTGGGCTGAGCTAGTCTTCTCCTTCACACAGTATACTTTTTGCATATCTCCTGTTGGCCTCTGCTTATTCATGGCTGCTACTCATAACATCCCTGGCATAATGCTACCTCATGACCTTTACTCAACTTCTGCCATACCAACTGGACATGTTCTTTCTCACTGCAACTCAAATTCTTAATAGAAGTGAACTGACTGGCTCAGCCAATCACTCTTGACTGTGCTTGTGCAGAGACCCTCATGCCAGGCCCCACACAAGCTTAGAGACAGGGTACTCGGAGAACGGGGGATCATTCCCATCTCCATCAGGTGATATTAAGACAGGTAGCAGCTGCCTGATACAGAAGATAGCAGTGCAGGCAGCAGATGCCGTGGGTAGAGCAGTTTCTCTTAGATTATAGGATGGCAGGAAAGAGAAAGGCTGCCATTGTTTACTCCAAGGGTTGTGTTATAAGTGCATACAAGCAGCCTTGCTTTGCACCATTCTGTATGTACACATTCCCATCACTGGATATAGTTAAACACAAATCCCTCAATGACAAATTTTAGTTACCCTATGTAATAGTTTGCTAGGACTGCCATTACAAAATACCACAGTTTGGTGGCTTAAACAACAGAGATTTATTATCTCATGGTGTGGAGGCTGGAAGTCTGAGATCAAGGTGTCAGCAGGTTTGGTTTCTTCTGAGGCTTCTCGCCTTGGCATGTAATTGGCTACCTCCTCGGCATGTGTATACGGGGTTGTTCCTCTATGTGCATCTGTGTCTTAACTGCCTTTTCTTAGAAAGACAGCAGTCATATAGGCCTAGGGCCCTTTCAACTCTTTAAAGGCCCTATCTCAAAATACAGTCACAATCTAAAGTCTTGGGTTTTAGGACCTCAATGTATGAATTTTAGAGGGATGCAGTTCAGCCCATAACACTATAGTATAGCAATTGTGAGTCACTGCACATAAAACACAGACTTTGGGGCTAACTCTTCACAAATCATTGTGTACATAATACATGTACATTTTGATCAGTAACTAATATCACTTCTCTCAGAGTCTGGTTGTGATTTGTCAGTGAGTGTCTGTTGTTCAGTTCATGCACAGACAGCAAAGCATATAGTTGTGTTGCCGCCTTCTTAGTGAAAACATGACATTAAAAAAAATAGTTCATTAGGAGAGGGAATTGGCCACCAAAGATGAAAGTGCCGCAAAGAAACAAGTAGTAATAATGAAGGAAGTGAAATTTGTTGTGATTAGATGTGAAAATGGCAATAGGAAAATGAAGATAGCACAAGACCCAGGCCTGCATGAAGCTACAGTACAAACCAGATTGAGACTGGGCACAGTGGCTCATGCCTGTAATCCCAACACTTTGGGAAGATGAGGCGGTTGGATCACTTGAGGCCACGAATTTGAGACCAGCCCGGTCAACACAGTGAAACCCCGTCTTTACTAAAAATACAAAAAATTGGCTGGGCACAGTGGTGCTGCATACCTGTAATCCCAGCTATTGGTAGGCTGAGACATGAGAATCTCTTGAACCCAGGAGGTGGAGGTTGCAGTGAGCCAAGATTGTACCACTGCATTCCAGCCTGGGTGACAGAGTGAGACTTTGTCTCAAAAATTAAAAAATAAATGATTTAAGAAATATATAAACCACACTGAAAATGTACAATGAATATAAAAAAGTCAAGGTAAAGTCATCTCAATATATTTTAGCTTAAATTGCACTAGGAACAAATACCCACTTACGATTGAAATTGAGTATTTTTTTTTTTTTTAGACGGAGTTTCGCTCTTGTTGCCCAGGCTGGAGTGCAGTGGTGCGATCTCCACTCACCACAACCTCTGCCTCCCGGATTTACACCATTCTCCTGCCTCAGCCTCCCAAGCAGCTGAGACTACAGGCGTCTGCCACCATGCCCAGCTAATTTTTTGTATTTTTTAGTAGAGACGGGGTTTCACCATGTTAGGCAGGATGGTCTCAATCTCCTGACCTCGTGATCCACCCACCTCGGCCTCCCAAAGTGCTAGAATTATAGGCATGAGCCACCGCGCCCAGCAACCATAATAATTTTTAAAATCCTGCTTAGTTTGACTAGTATACAGCCCAAAGTGTTGAAGTTAGTTTCTATATTAAAAGAAAATGGTAATTACATGGAGACTATAGGAGGACTTTTGACCGCCAGTAAAGCTGGTTTCATTGTCTCATAAATCAGCATGAACTGGTGAATGTTACATGGTCTGATGACACCACTAGTGTAAATAAGGATGCCGCTGTGAAATTTCACCCCGAATCCCAAGATGGAGGCAGGTTTATGATGATCCTGGAATATTTCATGCTGATGAGATAGATCTTTTGGAAGACAACTGTATCAAGCGCTTAAGTGAAGAAAGGCTGGGTGCCACTGCTCATACCTGTAATCCCAGCACTTTGGGAGGCTGGGGCAGGTGGATCACCTGAGGTCAAGAGAGTGCGAGACCAGCCTGGTCAACATGGTGAAACCCCATCTTTACTAAAAATACAAGATTAGCCAGGTGTGGTGGCTCGTGCCTGTAATCCCAGCTACTTGGAAGGCTGAGGCAGGAGAATCGCTTGAACCTGGGAAGCGGAGGTTGCAGTGAGCTGAGATTGTACCACTGCACTCCAGCCTGGGCAACAGAGCGACACTCCATCTCAAAAAATAAAAATAAAGAAATAAGGTCGGGTACATTGGCTTACACCTGTAATCCCAGCACTTTGGGAGGCTGAGGTGGGCGGATCATCTGAGGTCAGGAGTTCGAGACCAGCCTGGCCAACATGGCAAAACCCCATCTCTACTAAAAATATAAAAATTAGCTGGGCGTGGTGGCGCACGCCTATAGTCCCAGCTGCTTGAGCGTCTGAGGCAGGAGAATCGCTTGAACCTGGGAGGCGGAGGTTGCAGTGAGCCAAGATCACGCCACTGCACTCCAGCCTGGGCAGCAGAGCTAGTGAGACTCTGTCTCAAAAAATAAAAAATAAAGAAAAGAATTTATAAAAAATAAAAAGAATTTATGTGAAGAAAGATGTAGGATCACAAAGTGGCCATACAAGAGAGATTCTAGATATTCAGCCAGGGAACATGGTGAAGGTGAACTTACACACATAAATGAGGGATGTGGTTATCAAGAAAAGGATGAAGATGACCCAGAGGAAGTGATACTGGCAAAAACAAACAAGAAAACAAAGTCACACTGAAGGAACTCAGCTATTTCACGACATCGAAATGGCAAAGGATGAAATGTTGGAAGCCAATCCAAATTTAGGAGTATGGCAGTTTTCCAAGGCATAGAAAAGATGTTTATATCATAAGTTATTTGACAAGGAGAAGACAAGCACTGTTCAAAATGCCCTGGATAGGCCAGGCGTGATCTCTCGCTCCTGTAATCCCAACACTTTGGGAGGCCAAAGCAGGAAGATTGCTTGAGCCCAGGAGTTCAAGACCAGTGTAAGCAACATTGTCTAACCCGGTGTCTACAAAAAAGAAAATAGCCAGGTGTGATGGTGTGCACCTATAGTCCCAGCTCTCAGGAGGGTGAGGTGGGAGGATTGCTTGAGCCCACGATGTTGAAGCTGTAGTGAGCTGTGATTGATTACACCATGGCACTCCAGCCTGGGCAACAAAATGAGGCCCTATCTCAAAGCAAAGCAAAACAAAATATTCTGGATAGAGTTTTTTTTTTTTTTTTTTTTAAACAGAGAAATGAAACATTTTAATGCTCCATGTTTCTAATATTTTAAATTAGTGTACTAAGCAAATGCTTATTTTACTATTTTTTTCTTTTTCCTCTACAAGTATAAGAGTTTTTAATGTTTTGACATAAATTTTTTAAAGTTGTGGAACAATAATTTCCCATTGACTATTAAAATAACTGTGTACTTTGATGGTTACTTTTATGGTTCCACATTTCTATGCAAAGGAGTGTGTATGAGAGAGAGCTTTGCTGGCAGTGTGTATATCTGTGTGTGATCTTTGCTGAAAGTCTTCCTAAGATGTATCATGTTATGTTTTTACTTGAATTATTCACCTAAGCCTGGCAAGCATAAGTTAGCATTTTCCTGATGGTATAGTCGTCATTAATAATGTTATTGTTTTCTGCTATAACGTAGAATAGTTTGGTAGTTAAGGGCGTGGTTTATGCAGCCAGACTTTGAGTTCAAATACTGAGTCATCGTCTTTCTTTTATATGATCTGGAAGAAGGTGTTATATCGCTCTGTGCCTCAGTTTCCTCATCTGCAAAATGCAGAGTGTAAGAGTGCCTACCTTTTTAGGGTTGTTGTGAGGTTTAAATGACTAAATGTGCTCAAAGCACGGAGTGGCTGGCAACACAGTGAACACTATGTGTTAGCCAATGTTGCTGCTGCTGCTGGCAGGGACAATGGTGGTAGTAGTAGTAGCTGCATCAGTAGTAGTAGAAGTATTAATGATTCTGTGTGTCTGAAGATTTATTAAAAGTTGGGGCTATTTTTTTTTCTATATTAGAGAGCCTCAAACTACTGTGCTTTTGATTTCTTCTGTTGCTTTATTTACATGTTTTCCTCTCTCATTATTGGGCTATTAATGGACATTCTTTGCATTGGCTTCAAGCAGAACAACTACCTCATTCTCATCAGTATCTGATTAATTTGCTGTTCTTAATCACTATGGGTGAATGACTTCTTGCGGTATCATGGAACCCTGGATCATGGCTCAGTTCCTCATGGACAGCCTGTCACAGGGAAGCCCAGAAAAGAACCATTTATTTTGCTCAGGCCTCACATTCATGGAAGTGCCTCTAAGTTGCCATTTGACACTATCTCCAAATGAGGTTATGCTCTTAATAGTTGTATCTTATCTGTCTTGAAAGCATTAAGTTATTCTTTGTGAGCATTAAAACTGTATTAGTTTGTTACCCTCTTTTGGCATTTCATTTTTAATATGCTGAGAACCTTGAAGTACGGAAGTGGCCCAGGCCCTTCTGAGGAGCCCTGCTCAACAGACAAGCGGGTGGAGTTCCTGACTCTGTTAAGAGTAGATAGTAACTTGATTGATGATCTCAGGATAGGAAAGCCGAACTGTATTTGTTGCAGTTCTCCATTGTTTCTCTAAGTCTCTTGCAGGCTCTCAAATTCTCTCAGGTTTTTTGATTCTACCCAAGGAAGCTGAACATAGCATGTACCTAACTTGTAAGAACAAAGGTGTCAATATTTCACATTTATAGTTTGGTAGGGTCCTCAGGGCCAGATGTTTTGTGGGCCAACCTCTACTAAATCTTAAAATCATTCTCCAAATAGAGTATATTGTGTTTAATACTGCTTAAAAGGTATCAGTCACATGGGTTCTTAGTTGAACTCATGGCTAAAATAATTTTTAAACTCATTTTTCTTTTTATTTTTTTGAGACTGAGTCTGGCTCTGTTGCCCAGGCTAGAGTGCAGTGGGATGATCTTGGTTCACTGCAACCTCCGCCTCTCAGGTTCAAGCAATTCTACTGCCTCAGCCTCCCGAGTAGCTGGGACTATAGGCACGTGCCACCACACCTGGACAATGTTTGTATTTTTAGTAGAGACAGAGTTTCACCATATTGGCCAGGCTGGGCTTGAACTCCTGACCTTGTGATCTGCCCACCTCGGCCTCCCAAAGTGCTGGGATTACAGGTGTGAGCCACTGCGCCCAGCCATTTTCCTTAGCCCAACCAAATTGCTTTTAACTAAAATAGTGTGTTAATTGACCTTGTCTCAGATGTGTAAGCCGTAGCTCCCCTTTTCCCTTTCTCACCCACCTCCGTGTGCTTATGGCATATGGGAAAAGAGAAAACCCTTTTTTTTTTTTTTTTTTTGCAAAAGTGATGTGAGGTTATTGATCAGTAAACTGGAAAACCCACTGTACCAGAAATTCGAGTAAACTGTGGCTCAATTTTCTTCCCCTTTATGGTCAGCTTGGTACATTTCAGTCCCAACTCAGGGAGAGCCTGGAGTGCAGTTGGCATCCAAGTTGCCTGACAGATGAATGAAATAAGAAACAGAGTCCGTTGAGTTAATGTCATCAGTTTATTGCACCATGGGGTGGGGTGGGGGAGGGTGGGATCTATATCCAAACAAGTTCTTACCCTTCAGACCAACTCATCTCTTGAATATGGGAAGCATTTGTTAACAAAAGTATAAGGTTTGTGAATAGTTAGGTCCTATATACATTTATTTTCTTACATCATGGATATTTCCTTAATAACCTTTGAAAGAATAAATGGGGATTTTTGAAAAGTTCTAGCCATTGGCCAGGGCAAGACTGAACGTGCTATCTATTGAAATGTTAAAAGGGTTGAATTCTGAAGGAAAGCTAGCAAGATTTCGCTAGTATTATGTGCTGTGTGTTGAGGTGGTAAGAACACGTATGAACCTGCAGTTGTTGGGGTTTAATTGGGGTTAAGTTGTTCCTTAATTTAGAGAATTTGATTTCTTTTCAGGGACTTTTTTTCTTGTGGCAAAATACACATAAAATTTACTGTTTTTGCCTTTTTTGTTTCTCTCTCTCTCTCTTTTTTTTGAGACAGAGTTTTGCTCTTGTTGCCCAGGCTAGAGTGCAATGGCACAATCTTGGCTAATTGCAACCTCTGCCTCCCAGGTTCAAGCAATTCTCCTGCCTCAGCCTCCTGAGTAGCTGGGATTACAGGGCATGCACCACCATGCCCAGCTAATTTTGTATTTTTAGTAGAGATGGGGCTTCTCCATGTTGGTTAGGCTGGTCTCAAACTCCCGAACTCAGGTGTGATCCACCTGCCTTGGCCTCCCAAAGTGCTGGGATTACAGGCATGAGCCACCACACCCGGCCCATGTTAGCCGTTTTAAGTGTACATTTCAGTAACATTAAGTACATTTACATTGCTGTGCAACTGCCACCAACATCCCATCTTCAGAACTTTTCCATTATCTCAAACTGAAATTTTGACCTCATTAAGCATTAACTCCCCAGCCCTCTTCCCTTAGCCCCTGGTAAACACTGTTCTCTTTTCTCATCTCTGAAATCATACAGTATTTGCCCTTTTGTGTCTAGATTATTTCACTTTAGGGAATTTGATTTTATGCCAGTTTTTCTAACAGGTTGCTTTTGGAGACAGTAATAATCAAAAACTTACTGTCCAAAGCCCTGAGTCTGAAATTCTGCATCCAAAAGTGCTACAGTGTGCATTAAACTGATTAAAATAATGTGGCATCTTTGACGATGAGCTCTATGTTCAACTTTGTTGTTAAGATTTATATTGTAAGAAAATCTCATACATGAAAATGTAAATGTAAAATTCCACTATTTTGTTGGCATTGCTTTTCTTGTTTGGGGGATCTTTACCTGTATTATTGGCTTCCAGGGTCTCAGCAGGGCACAAGGGATATTTAGCCTGTCTGAATTTTGGAATCAAGTTTGGTGATATGTGAGCTGTCCCAAGAAAGCACTAGTATAATGTAATGGTCTTAACCTGCATTCTTTAATGCTTAGCCCTGGGCTCTGTAACCCCACCCCCATGCCCAGCAGCATCCCAGGTCCTCTTCTGGAATCCAACTAGAGTTCCTAAGGGAGGAGGATCCCCAGAGGGAGAAAGAGAAAGTGTCAGCGGACAGAAATATGATACTGAAATAGCAGAGTTAGTGTTTGAGTACTGACTTTCCCGTTTCGCATGGAAGAAATTTCCATGCCTTGTCTGGATATCTTTAGAATTGCTCCTTTCAGTGTTAGGATGGTTTGTTCCACTGTAAGGGCTGTGCCACATGGCTTGGTGGACTTGGAGAGGCGGAGGTGGAAACAATGCGCAGGAGTTGGCCTGGGGCTTTTTGTTTGCGTGTCCCTCTTTACCTATTCATAATCATGGATCCCCTCTGCTTTATGATATTGTGAACCACGCATAACAGCGCCTCTTTACACCACCGGGTTGAGAAGAAGGCGCCTGAGGCTGACTTTCTGGACCTTCCGTCACGCAGTAAAAGATGTGGTTGGTGTGTGTCAGGATGAGAGGGCCACAACTGGACCCACGTGTGGCCGCTTCCCGGGTCTGCCATGTGCTTTGCTAGCTGCAAAGTGTTTCCTCTAAAACAGCTGATCCTGCATGACTGTCTCCTGCATTTTGTTGTCAGAACGTGCACGCTGCTTTCATAAGAACTAATTGAAGAGGGAGCTAGTTTGCATCTCGTTCTTGCATACCCTGAGTCATGAAAAACATTTTCTCTTAAGCAAAATGGAAAGAAAGAAAGGAGAGAAAGAGGGCCAAAAAAAAAAAAAGAAAGAAAGAAAAAAAAAAGGTTGCCATCCAGTGGAGGAAGGAGTAATTCCCAGCTTCATTCAGGAAAAACGCAGGCTGAAATATGCTTAACTGTTTTAACTTGACTGGGGATTTTTACCACCATATGGGTTTTTTTTCGTGACATCCGGAGCCAAATGGGTGCAGTATGCCTTTAAGAAAAGAGGTGCCTCACTAAACTTCGCTGTAGTTGTGTTTCACCGTTTCGGTAGGGAAGGAAAGTGTTAATTTCTTATTTGTACACTTTTTTTCCCCGACTTCCTTCCTATTCACTTCATTAAATCTAGAGGCAGTTCAGCATGGGAGCCGTCTGTATGTTGAATTAGGGCTCGCACTCTTGCGCAACACGTCACCAGTCGGAAACTGGGGGTTTGCTTCTGTGATTTATTTCATTATTGTGCTGGTAAAAGGTTTGGAAGGGAATTCTTTTTGGGGGTAGTACTTTAGCATTGTGTAGCAAGTTTTTGGGTTTTTTTTTTGTGTGCCCCCCAACCCCCAGCGCTGAGTTTGAGTCAGTTGAGCCAGTTTAATAAATAATTTTTTTAAATAAAAGAACAGTTTAAAATCTCCATGAATAATTTTACTTACATGCAGGAGTAATCTTACTCTACTCTTTATGTGCGAAAAGCATTGGGAAGTATTTAGTGAATTGATTTCCATTAGAAAAAGACCCTTAGAAATCACAGAACATAAAGCACTGCATATGGATGTGTTTGGGGTCTTTGGGGAGGAGGGAAGATGTTTTGTAGCTCTCTGCATTCCTGCATAAAACCTTAGTTTAAGGGGAATAATGGTCAGTACTTTGTGTGTTTCCTTGTAATTCCAGAACCTAAATTTAATAAGAATCTGCACGTATTAGCAATTGTAATAAAAATTGTTTCAGTTGTTCTGTTTGCAATTTAATTTGTTTTCGCTTCTTAGCTACTCACAGATTTAGAGATTTAAAACTCCAAATATCACAAGCTTATGCTTTTTCCCTCTTTTCAAAATTGAGGGGGGTGAGAGTAGAAATATCCTTTTTACAACTCCCCCCAACTTCATTTATCCCACTGAGAAGAAAAACAATGAAAAATTTTACAGCATGAAACTGAAAGTGAAGTGTTACAGTTGTTCTGGATTTTCTTTAAAGAGCAGAATTACATATTATATTAAAATATTTGAACCTTAGAACATGCACATTGCTTTTATTTGCATGCATTTAATTTTTTAAAAAATTGTCTTCTATTTTAAAAATCATTTCGACTGCTCCAAACCATGCTGCTATTTTTTTAAAAATAAGGTATAAAATGCCAAAAAAGCATACCTTGTTTTAATTGTTTAAAATAAATTTGAATATTAATTTGTTTTCTTACTGGCTTAATTGTTAAAATGTGAGCAAGAATCAGAAACCACCTGAGCTAAAATCTCTAATTCTGCTGCCTGGAATAATAAGGGAAAAAAATATGATAAGTAGTTGTCAATATTAAAACAGGCTGAAGGAGGAAGCCTTCGGGCCTTGTAGTAGGTAGAATGAAACAGCAGATTTGAGTATCCACAATCCTTTCAGTATTAAATTTTCAGTAAAATAAAATTACTTGTATATGAAAACATAGCCTTTCCCCAGCTCTCTTTTTTTTCCTGATCAGCTGATGAAGAGACTAGCAGCTCGCTGCTTTGCTGGCTTGTTAATTTTATCCCCACTAACTGTGATTTCCGATAGCCGGCCTGCTGATAGTGGTAAGGTAAATATCCTTTTTCGTTGCCGTCTTGAAGATTCAGTAGAACTACATCCCAGGCATGTGTAGGTGTGTAACACATCAAAAGCCGGTGTTCTCCGTATTTCTGTGTGCAACTGGGTGCTTGAGGAGAGCAATACCATTAACTGTTGACAGCCTTGCATGCTGTATTTATTATTAGCATGTTCAGCCTCCAAGATATGCGGGACAATTTCCTTTTCTTAATCTTCGCTTAGCTGCAGTGTGTTTAGCTGTATAGTGGGTGTCCTGCTTTTTAGGCAAATGAATATTAATGCAATAATGTGAAGCTTTTTTTTTTTCTTTTCCTTTTTCCTCATAACTCATCAGATCTCGCCTCCTTCATAGTGGTTATCTGAACACTGTAGGATCGTGATGGAAATTGTCTTTTGATTATTAAGGCCTAGGCTCAGACTGTCCCTTAGGAATCTGTCTGTGTGCATGTTGCTTCTATGGATTTGCACATTGGAGGATGCATAGAAAACATATTTTTTTAAAAATCCCACTGGCATTTTTAACATGCCAGGTTGTTTTGTGTTCTGCACCAGGTTTTCTTCACAAAACCTTTCTTTTTCAGGAAGCATTGTACATAAGTGAAAGAAATTATGTCTGAGCTGTAATCACTCTTTATATTGATTGTTATACTCACATGATCATAAATATTAGCCATGTTTGGTGCTGTGGAGAAATGAAGGTAATTGCCTTATGATTAGAGCTCTTTCAGCTACGAGAAAGGATTGATTATCATTTGCATACTGGAGGCAATATTGAGAGGCAGGAGGAACAAATAACAACATTAGTTATTTTGTGTGAGAGAGCAATCTCAAAATATAATTTAAAGATTTTTTTAGAACATTTCTATGTTCAAATTTTATGTTCTTTTTTTTTTTTTTTCCTTTGCAGTATTTTTCCTCTATTTTTCTTTTGAGTTTTGAGATTTACCAGGAAAAAAAAAAAGTTTAAACTTCTGGGTCTGTCACATGGATCTTTTAGCCCTTTATGAACAGGTTTCTTTTATACCTGGTTGTTTTTATAGCTATTTTATTATCTCTCTGCATTAGTGCTGCTGGCTCTGGTTTAAAGCAAGCGTTTGCAGGTAATTGGAAAAAAGTGTTTATTGTTTGTGAGTGTGTGTGTTCTTTATCGAATGATTTAAGTGCGTTTACCAAGGAATGTGGCTTTGTACTTTCCCGTTTCCTTGTTTACTAATTGCCACGTTAGAACAAAAATCTAGATGGAATTTTGATTTATATTGTTAATCATGAATAAATTGATGCAAAACCTCAAGAAAAGGTCAAAGCTTATATGCTCGTGTGGATGTATTCTTAGGGATTTTTTTTTCATAACCCACCCCTCGTTTTGTTTACCTTTTCCTTCCCTTACAGTATTGAGAAAATTAGGGTCACGTTCTTAAACTGAGCTAAAATTTCATCTGGATTCAGTTATCATCAAATACTTGAATTTATAGATCTTTTAATATTTGTCATATTCTTCTTTACTGTGAGTGTTTTGGGCCTTCAGTGTGTTTTGCTCATGAAACAGACTTGAGTTAAAGATGCATTTATCCAATATGGTAGCATTCCTTTTTTCTTCTTCCTCCACTGATTACTGTTAAATTTTACTTCTTTTTTTTTTGGTTAATTTTTCATTTTATTCTAATTGTTGAAGCTATATATAAATATACACATACTTTTTTTGTCTTGGTTATTTTCTTGTCTTGAATTTTTCTCCTTTGTTTTCAATGAACAGGCCATTGAAGACGGCAATTTGGAGGAAATGGAAGAGGAAGTACGGCTTAAGAAGCGAAAAAGACGAAGAAATGTGGATAAAGATCCTGCGAAAGAAGATGTGGAAAAAGCTAAGAAGAGAAGAGGCCGCCCTCCTGCTGAGAAACTGTCACCAAATCCCCCCAAACTGACAAAGCAGATGAACGCTATCATCGATACTGTGATAAACTACAAAGATAGGTGAGTGTTTGGTTCCTTCACCTTGATCATCTCTCACCAAGATGCCGAATGGTGCTACCTAAGGAGGGAGCAGTTGTTAAGTTATGCACTTAGGTTTTATTAAGTTTCTTTCTAGTTTGTGTTTTATAGCTTGCTTTCTTTGTACCTGTTTAAAATGACCACTATTGCTATTTTGTGTGATGTTTCATAATGTATTATTTAAGATAGTTGAAAATTTAGTTTAGATTACAAAATTAAAAAAAAATTCTAAATTAGAAAAGGATTCTTAAGGACCTCTGAAATACCATCTGAAAATGAAGATATTTCAGATGAAAGGGATTGGAATGATGGAGTAAAATTATTTTTTTGAATTGAATTGTTAGAGAAAGAAGAATCCTAATATATTTAAGGTAAATATCTCATGTTAAGAATGTTTAAAGCAAAATAGATGCTTCCTAGTAAATACAGGTTCTTCTTTCCTTCCAACACTTGAATTTCTGAGCTCTTGTTTGAGTTATCTCTTTCTTCCTAATACCACATAGTCAGCATGGTCTTTCAGCAAACTTACCTTTTTCCTGGGATTTTTGGATACTGACTTTGAGAAAGCTGTGTTGGACACTCCTCCCAGGCCATTTTAAACAATGAATAATTATTTGAAAACCAAAGACACTGTAGGGTGTCAGTCAGACGCATACAGTAGATGAACTAGTTAGGCTACACTTTGGTTAGTTGACTTGGTTTCCACTTTATTATCACGTGGTAATGTTTGCATTTGAAGATGGCTTCTAGTTTCAGTTGATAATTTGACGGGAAACAGGCATTTTCACGCAGTTGCATAGTGGTATTAATTGGTTTTTAATTACCAGTTGAAAAAATTTTTTTCTCAAGGGGGTGCATCATTCCTGGAGGTACTGCAGTACCAGGTCGATGTGTGGAGTTGATGGAGCAAGCTCCTGTTCTAGCTCCCTGCTTCCAAAATCCACTTAACATGTTGTCCTCGGATAGAGGAGGAATCAGATATTAAGCATGTAACAACAGATACTACACTTGATCTTAGCCAAAAGGCTGAGAAGCAGTTAGTTACCAGAAATGTTTGACATTAACTAGTGTTGCTCTGTACCCCTGTGTTTAACATGAACAAGTACGTTGTGTTTTTAGTTTTTCATTATGGGTTTGCTGAATATATCATAGCAGGAAGGAAAAATTATTATAAAAATTAAGTAGTATAAAAAGCAAGAAACTTTCCACCGTGGGGTTTTGCTGTTAAGCCTTTCTTATCTATAAGGAGTTTTCAGAAATGGGGAAAGAGGAGTAGGTGGAGATGTTTGTGAAAAGGCCAGAATTTCTTGATCCATTTTGCCCACCAGGTCTGTCAGATTTTGTGCTTACTATTTTCCTTTTTTCAAAAAATAAATAAATAATTGCATCCCCTTTGAGGCTTCTGAAGTGGCCACGAAAGGCAACCCCATTCTCTTGGGTTTGGACCAGCTGTTCATTAATGAAGGGGAATGACAGCAATCCAGGAAGGAAATTTTGACCACAAATCCATGCTTTGTCCAGAGTGAACATGAAAACTTCCTTGTAAACCATGAATCAGTAACTCTCATGTTTCTATTCACCCCCCAGCTCCCCTTGTATATTTGCCATAGAAAGAGACGGTATTCTAGAAGCCAGCTTGGATTATGATGCCTTATTTTCTCAGTCCCTGGTTTAAAGCAAAATATTACTAAGTAGAGAGCATCACCCTGCATATACATCAAACTTTTTTGCCTTTGTCTCAGGAGAGTGTAACATCTGTTTCTCTGACCAGATGTGCTGTGATGTGTGACAGGCATTTTGTTCATTACTCGCTGAGTGAGTCGAGGGCTGTTGTAACACTGAGAGGGGCCAGGAAAGTCCTTGGAGGTTGAGAACCTAGGCCTTTCATTCTAAGGTGATGGCTGTGTCTTTCTCTAGTGACATAAAAGAAGTCACCAACAGGTGGACTACATACTGCCAGCAGATTTATTTGGTTTTATGTTGTTTTTTTGAGGGGTGGGGGTCAGCAATACAGAAACCTGGAGAGATTTCTTGCAAAAATTTCCCTCCCATCCCCCACCCTTTTGAAAAACCTGAAACTCTGGTGGCACTTTGCCCAGCTCTCCCTAAGGTAGCAGTCAGTAGGCACGAAGAAGTGGCCATCCTTTCATTGGCAGCATCGCGCTCTAGGTTGCCACAGTCCCCATCACTCCCTATCATCTCTTCAGTATGGAGTGGGTTACCATTTACCATCATGCTTTTTATGCCTGGCTCACTTCATTCATTTGTATTACCTGCAGGCTCCATAGCTTTTGAGTTTATGACTTCCTGGTGTATGTGGCTTATGGGCTGACCACTTTCCTAGAAACCATCCAAAAATACAGAGTGGTAGGAGATTCTATGCCTTAAACCTCAGCTAATCATTGCACAGTGGTTTAGAGTACAGACTCTTGTCTTGATTTAACCACCTGCATTTGAATCCTGACTCTGGCATTCACTAGCTTGGGGACAGTTGAGTAATTTACTTAATCTCCCTGAGCCTCAGTTTGCCCATCCAAAAAAATGGGATTCATTACTATGCCTGCCTCTAGAGTCCTTATGAGTCATCAAGGAGTTAATGTAACTCAGGCTCTTTGAACAGTTTCGTTATTAATAATCAGCCTTTCAGACTTTGAGGCTGATCAGGTAGGTGAATGGACCTCTGAGCACCGGAAAGAAAGTGTCCTTGCTGATGCTGGTTTCTGTGGTTTTATTTCTAGAAACAGAAAATGCAGTTTCAATGGTACTGCTTATTGAGTTGTACTGTAGGTAAAGGGTATTTAAATATTTCAGCATGCAGATATTGAGTAGTTTTTTCTTTTTCACTTTTCCTTGTTTTATTTGCTTACTTACTTTTCCTTAAAAAGTGTCCTGGTAAGACACATTCTATTAGCTCCCACATTTAGATGCTTTCTGGGGAGTATGTACTAAATTTCCCACCACTGAATGTTTCATATACATTTCATGTTGGTAATCCTCTAGAAAAAGCACTAACTATTTATATTTTGTATTTCTCTTTAACTTGGTACTCAAGTAGGAGGCACTCAAATTAGGAGAGCCTTAATTAGATACAGTATCATATTTTTGGTTGGTTTTAGAAAACGCTGCTGGGAGATGTACATTTCACTGTGTTGAGATTTTTGCACCATTAAAGTCAGTTACTTAAATAGTAACTCAACCCACCTGTGAAAGAAATACCACCTGTGCTAACCTCCTTCCCATCACTTTGGTCAAATGTTAGGGCTCTGACGTTCATGTAGATTAACAGCATATTAAATAAGAACTGCCATTTATATTTAACTGATATATAAGAAGAATTAATTAGCTCTCATGAGACAGTTGTTTAAAGTTCATGCATGATTCTGGGGCAGATGTATCTTGATATTTTCATAAAGAACTAAGATCATTTATGTGTGTATTTATTGCTTTTTAGTCAGTGATAGGACTTGTTTTTTAAAAGGAGGGTACTTTCTAAAAATCTGACCCTGAAGAGCCAGATATTGTGTGATTCATAAATGTCAAATCTTTCTGCAGTAACTGCTATTCAGAGGTAGTACTGGTCTGTTGCTACTGGCCCCCATCATTTTATTTGCACAAATAGAAAACTTTCTATCAAGTAGTATTAGAAGGCTTTGTTTTGACCTGTTAAGCATGCATTGTTTTCTGCTTATTTAGAAGCTTTTAGAAACTCATATTCTCAATTTATGTAATATTTAGCCCAAGACTGTTCTTTGAGAAGGGATTCATCCTGTTTGCATTTGTACCTTTGAAGATTGCCCCTGGGATGAGACGTAGAATTAGATGGTGAAGAGTAGAGTCTATGGAGCTGTTCCAACTCTAGAGGCTTTTAGTTACTTGGATAAAGAAGAGAGAGAGAGATTCCTAGAGACATTCTTAAAGTTGGAAGGGACATTTAGCTCTGCCTGGTCCAACTTCCCACAACACAAATAAGTCCCCCTGTACCACCTCTGGCATGTGGTCATCCACGTCCACGTGGACCCTCCAGTGTGAGCTCCCTGCTTCAGAGCAGTTCTTGGCACCGAAAGACAGTTGTAAACACATAGCCATTTCCTACATTAAAAGGGATGCAGCCCTCTGACCCCTAGCTATTTGTTCTACTTGAAACCTCGGAGAATAAATCTGCTGTCATTCTGAGAAATATCCTTTAAAATGTATCAACAAGCATATCTACGTCAGGACATTCTTCTTCAGGTTGGAACACTTCACTTTGCTCTCTGAGTGATGCCTAGACATTGGCCACATTCCAGTCTCCTAGTGTCCCATTTAAAACATGGCACCCAGAACTCCAATGGCGTATTCTGATCATTAATTGCAGGGTAGTTAGCTTCCTTATTCTGGACACCAGAATTCTGTTAGCATAACTGAAGAGTATGTTTACTTTTTCCAGCAACCTTGACAGAGTTAACTCATTGAATATGTGACTTGTTGAAATAAACCCCACTCCCCACCCCAAAACACACATACACAGCTCTGATTTCATATGAATACTGCCAAGGTTAGCTTTCAACTAAGCCTGATGTTTTTGAACCTATACCCGCTGACTGTATTCTCATCCCTGTGTAGTTCCAGCCTTACTACTTTTCGTCCCATCATCCTTGCATGTTGCTGTACCCCTAAATTTTTATTTTTGTAAAAATTGCATTTACGTATCTTAAGTTTTTGTCATCCAAAGATTTTGATATGAGCTATTGCTTAGAAACTTAGACAAAGGACAGGTCTCTGTGACATACCCCTGAAAATCACTTCAGGTTGACATGAATATATTAACCAGTAATCCTTAAGGTTGGTTACCCATCAATGAACTCATATAGCCATGCTCTCATGTCACCCACATTTATCCTTTCTCAGCATTATCAAGAAAGGCTAAAACCATGATACACCATGGCTATATAGCCTTTCCAATCTATCAACCTAGAAACCCTGCCGAAGAAGTGAAATGAGGTTAGCTTGCCATGGCTTTTTCTAAGAGACCTCCTGCTGTCACTTAATGATGTTATTTATCTTTTCTAAATAGCCCTGTGGCATCTGAATGATTTCTTCTAAATTTTTACCAAGGGTCAACATCAAGCGTAACAGTCTCAGGTTTTCTTTCTCATATTAAAATTGGGACATGTGCTTATCTCCAGTCTTCTGATTCCATTTTTATGCTCTTGTGATTTCCTAAATGTTATTAGCAGAAGCAATCTACATGCTTTTCCAGGATGTAATTAGTTTGCAACTGGACACTTGAACTTACTTGAAGTGGCTTGATATGCTCTTTCTATCAACTCTCCTATCAGGAGCTTTTGTTCACCATTTATTGTGCCTTGCTTTTCAAATATGAGCATTGTTCTCATTCCTGAAGAATCTGGAGACAGAAAGTGAGTAGGGTGTCATCACCACCTCCCTCTCTATCGATTGTTTGCAGACAATTCTTTCAGAAGCAGTCCGCAGGAAGACTAGCCCTGCTGTCTTTAAAAGGGTTTGGACATCAGGTCTAGCCTTGAAGATGGATGCAGTAAAGCGGTGGAGGAGGCAGCAGATACCTGCCTGGTCAGAACCTGGTCAGTCCAATTGGTGAACACAGCCCCGGTGCACAGTGGAGTGGCAGCCACGTGGCTCCTGCCTCCCTCTTTAGTCTCTGCTGTCTTCCCCCAGCTGGGAATACGTTCTTCTTGCCCCTAAATTTAATAAGCCTTTGTGGTATCTCTGGGAATTGTGGTAAGACTCAGCTTGTCCTGAATTTTTAGTTCACATTGGAGAAAAATCATTCATTCTTTCTAGAAATATTACCATCATTTTTTTCTTATTTCCAGCACCATACTGTTGAATATAATTATAAGGTGAAAATTCCAAGTACTTACCCCCACTAGCTCATCGTGCAGTGGAGGAGAGAGCTTTCCTGTGGGATATTACTGAAGAGGTAGCTGGCCTGGGGAATTCAGGGAAGTAGGGGTCACATGGGCCCCATTATCTGAGGATACAATGACATTACCTGGTGCTTATAATGCGTTTAGGACATTATAATAACATTTACCTGGAAAAATGAGCTTTTTTTTTTTTTTTTTTTTTTTTTGAGATGGAGTTTCACTCTTGTTGCCCAGGCTGGAGTGCAATTGCACAATCTCAGCTCACTGCAACCTCCGCCTCCCGGGTTCAAGCAATTCTCCTGCCTTAGCCTCCGGAGTTGCTGGGAGTACAGGCGTGCACCACCATGCCTGGCTAATTTTGTATTTTTAGTAGAGACAGGGTTTCACCATGTTGGTCAGGCTGGTCTCGAACTCCTCGCCTCAGGTGATCTGCCTTTCTCAGCCTCCCAAAGTGCTGGGATTATAGGCATGAGCCACCATGCCCGGCAAGTGATCTGATATGTTATTACATTATAGCACCTTTCTAAGAATTTGATAAACTACAAACTGTGGACTAATTGTACTTAATTCCTGTACGTACTGAAAAGTAATTTGCAGCATTTTTCTCATTTTGAGAAGGACTGAAACTCTGTTGAAGGCCCACATGTAATCAGCCCATTCTCCAGAAGGGCAGGGCTCTTATTTAAAAACGTTGCCTTGTTCCAAGGCTTTCTCTGCCTCGGAAGTTCTTTATTTGAAGTGTGTTAGGTATTTACTGTGTCAAAGGCTTTCCCACACTGATTATCATCTCAAGGCTTCATCAAACCAATGGATCTTTACACTGGCATTCATACTGTCTTTCTAAAATAAGTTTTAGTAAACCAAATCCATGTCATTGTGTAGTAGTATTTTTTGTTGCTTTGTTTTAGGGTTTTAAAAATTTGTATTTTTTTCCCCCAAGCCAATCAGATGGCTGACCTGCATGGACTCCTTATCAGAATGATTTGAAATTATTCTACTGGGATCTTTGGTTGTTCAGAACCATTGAGTTGTCATCTCTGTCAGTCTTAGATGACAGAGCCACGCCTAGCTCTCTGAATTATTGACAGTCTACTCTGTGTAGAGTGTCTAAGGTAGTACTTGTTGTTTTCAGGTTTTCCTCCCATCACTTTTGCATATTCAGTGATGACATGATCTACTTAAGCTTCTGTGTCTCCTTGGTCAGCACCATCATTTGCCCAAGGTCCTAAATGTGAAATAATAAACACTTTCCCAATTCTCTGCCTTACTGCTGACACTCAAATACAGAGTGCCCTCAACATGCTTCTTATTGTCCCTGCAAGACACCCGTTCATCTGCCTCCTCACATCCTGTCTGCCTGAGGCCCTTGCGCTGCTGGCCTGGCCTGGGAAGCTGCAGGGTGGACTGTGTGCCCTGCCTCCAGTCTCTTCCTCCTGGCTTCTTTCTGAGGCACCTAACTGGTCATTTCCTATTGTAACTTTAGAACTCTTCACAGCGGCCTCTTGGCTACCCGATGATGACCAGACTTCTTAGCATGGGAGAACTGTTATCTTCCACAGTCTGAACCTTCAGATCTTCCCAACTCTTTTTTCCAGTGCACCCCTCCCAGCTCTCCTTATATTTCAGACATTCCAAATATTTCTGTATATTTTGAAGACAGCACATGCACTTCCACCCCTCTGTTGATTGGTTTATGGGTTTATGCTTTTCCCTCTCTGCAACGCCCTGACTCTCAGCTGACTCTAAAGCAGAATGTGGCAGTGACTCTGAGAAGGGATTTATACGTAGACAGGCATAGGCTGTGAATGCCAAAGGGTGCTGTCTACACCTAGGGAGATCTAGAGGGTATGGAGGTCTTCCAAGGGTCTGTGAACCCTGGCAGCTGCTTCCCTGCCACCACACAAAGGGACACCAACATAGCAGTTTCAAAAATCCTCAACTGAAGAGGTTTTTCTAGAGGCTTGTAGAAGTGCCCAAGACCCCAGGTAGTGGTTTATTTTCACTTCCCACAGAAGATCATGAATTCAGCGATCTATTGAAAGGGAATAGAGCTCTTGGAAGCAGAGCTGACTAGTTAGATGGTATTCAGACCCAAACTGGCTGACGCTTGAAATACCTTCTGTGTGCGGGCTACTGTAACAGAGCACTTTATACTATTTGATTTTTATACCTTTCTGAGGTAAGTATTTTCCCCATTTTACAAATGAGGGGCTAAACTCAGACTAGCACTACCTTCCCAAGATCCACACGCACCTCTAGCCAGCGGCTGCCTGTCTTCCACCTTCTGGAACAGTGAATGGAACATATATAGAGGGAACAGGGTAACAGGAATTTCTGTGTGTGACGGAAGTAGGAAAATCCCAGAAAGGTTAGGAAATCTACTTTCCCCCGATTTTTGGAGAACTGTGTTATTCTTCCGAATGAGGTTCCAAACATAACCCCGTGTAATCTTCTTAACAAGGCAGGTTGGTGAGGAGACTGAGGCTTGGAGAGTAAAATGACTTAGGCCAGGTCGCCCAGCCTAGGAAGAAGGAGCCGGGCGGGGACGAGAACCCAGGTCTTCTGACTCTAGTGTTCTTTCTACTCTACCGCAGGTGTAACGTGGAGAAGGTGCCCAGTAATTCTCAGTTGGAAATAGAAGGAAACAGGTCAGGATCTGTCTTGTATTCCCCTATCTCTAAATACAGGTATTCCCTCGGTACATGAAACAGATTGAATCCTAGAATCGGCCTTTGGAAGCAAATGTCTTCGGTCACCTCCTGATCACCCCTACTTGGAGTGCGGGATAGAGGCACAGATACTCTTGAACACCTGTCATGGCTTCTGAAGTTGTTTGTGCTGTATTTTAATCTGGCTGTGTCCATTCTATACATGTACTTCTTACAAGGGTATTGGGAGCTCCTGGAAAGCCCGCCCTAACTGCAGCATCTTGGAGATGGGTTTCTGTTGCTTCCCCCTCCCTTCCAGCGCAGCTTCTGTTGTATGTTCCTTGGGCCTCTTTAACTCTGTGCTGTCTTGGTTTAGAAGCTTAATGCAAAGCACCTGTAGTGACTTGATCTCCTGCGAGACATGAAGAAGCGTGCATGTTCACGCTGTGCCTGCATTCCGGAGTTGATCATGGCATGCAGAGGGCAGTTGCTGAGTTGTCTCTTGTTTGTGTGATGGGTTGGGTTTCAGGGTGTGACTCCTGGGCCTACCTGTTGTGTGTAGTCCCAGGCATCTGAAGCCAGTCTCTTTCAACCTCTGTGTGCCTTTGCTTCTATTGGGTAGAAAGCAGAAATGCTTTTCTCCTAGAGATAGCGTGAACGTTAGATGACCTTGGTTGAGCTGGAGAGATGGATGTGCATGATACGCCAAGGCTAGGAGCTCTTACTCTTATAAGAGAGATAACATTTCTTTCTTCCTTTCAGTCAACCTGTACTTAAAAAAAATGTTGATACAGTGCTTTACCATCCATATTTCAATTTTTTCAGCTGACCCAATAACATCCTTTACAACATTTTTTCCGCCAGCATAGGATCCAATCTAGGACTGGAGAGAGAGAATTGAGGATGTATCCTGTATTTCAGAATGAACACAGATCACTGGTTGTGGCATTCTTTTTTATATAAGGAAATTAAAAACTAGGGGTGATTTATACTTACCCATTTTTGTGTGGAGATGAAACTATTGGGCAAGATTGTCAATTTTTGATATTTCTTGTTGCAGTTCAGTAAACAATGACTAATCCTGGGAACCAGGCACATAAACTATAGTGTCCACTGAGAAACATCAGGAATTTTGTTCTGTATTTGCCATTATGAGAAAGAACTCAGCTTGGATTCTGACTTGGAGATTGAAACAACAAATAGTTGACTTTATAAGTTTGGGCAGTTTAAATAAAGGAGGCCTTATGGCGAAATGGCATGATGTAAGCTAAATGCCCCGCCCAGGAAACAGGGACAGGCAGGAGTTCCTTTCCCTCTTTCCCCTCTTCTGTCAAGATGGTCATGTGACCATGAAAAGTAGATCAATAACTTTAAAGGCTATTTATTGCAAGTCCCCAGTGCCATACCCGGGCTTTTTGAGGGGAGATGATATGACGGTATATGGTTAGGGACTAGATAAATTCATTTTCACTAAAGATACATTTAAACTGTAATTTCCAGAGGCATAGCAAGGGGCTTGGTGTTTGCTTCCTCAGGGCTCTCTGGAGTCTGTCTTGCCCCTTGCTGTCTGTCACACACACTTCCTTTTCTGTAAGCCCGAGCTGACAGCATGGTGTTTGGAGATTGTATTACGATGAATTTACCCTTTCTTCAGAAGACTTTTTAAAAAGTTCTTTCTTCAGTGGTCGAAAGAGGCTCTTTGTAAGTATTGAAAATGGGAAAAAAAAATGAATTAAATGGAGATATTTAAAGCACAATTGGAAAGAGCTATGTCAACAAATAATGCAAGTACCTGGTATGAATGACACATACACACAGGGTGGGATGGGAAGGGATGGGGCAGGAGTGGAGAGCGCTTCTAACTGGCTGTGAGCAGAGTGGGAATTTCTCAAACAGATGGGTGAAGGGAGGATGGGTGGGAGGGGCAGAGTTTGTGGTGGTGTGTGCGGGAATGGGGATGTAGCCATGGAGGCATGGAAAGCAGGCCCCCTCTAGAGACTACACCAGTGTGACCAGCTCATTGGAGACAAGGGAAGACCGGGACAGCCCGGGTGAGGCTGGAGAAGCCTCAGCTCAGATCCCGGAGGGTCTTGAACACCAAGCTGAGGAGGAATTTTGATGTACTCTTCTAGGAGTGGGGTCTTGAGGGCAGTCTGTAGTCATCGCAGTGACTGTTAGGGGCACTGTTTCAAGGAGACCAACGGAGAGCACACCTGAGTTCTGGGCGTGAGCGTGCAGGGACCAGTGTGTAATGTCTGTCATGTGGGAGAGGGGAGGCGCGACACCCAGGGAGCTGAGATCAGCCCTGCAGTGGAAAGTAAAGAGCCAAGAGAGGATCATGGGGATACAGTGAGATTTGTGTTCGGAAATGTCACTGATAGTCTGTGAAGGATGGATCGAAGGAGGCATACATTAGGAGAATGTTGTCAGGTAGTGGAGAAAGATAGTCCTTAAAATAAGAAAGTGGCAGTAGGTAGGAAGACAAGGGAAGAAATACCCAGAGGGAGGATTGACAAGACTTAGGGGCAGTCTGGATGTGTGAGGAGGAGAGGAGGAAGAGGAGGAGGAAGAGGAAGAGAACTCACATAGCTCTTGGATCTCTGCCCTGAGTGATCGGTGAACGGCGGTGCCATTTACAGAAATGCAGGTGGCAGGAAAGTTGGTGTGCGTGAAGGCACTTATATGTATGTGTGTGTGCTCATGTGCATGTATGTAGTTACCTGGCCCTGCATACACTATCACAGGACAGCTGAACTCTCTACTCAGCCATTAGCAGCCCTTGATGTTGTGATTATGTTGTTAGTATTGACCGCTCTTTCAGGACCAGCCAACAGGCTCTTTTAGGCAAAATTTATTTTTAGTACCAGACATCTTGTATTGCTTTAAATGAGAGCGAGAGGCTGTAATGATAGCTCTCAAGCCCAAGCACCTCTGCATTTTAGTGGCTCTAATTTCATTATAGAGAATTACCATGAAATAGCACTGTGACCAAGTAGATGCACTTTTAGGAAATTTTAGGTGTAGGTGAAGCACCTTCATTCATTCATTCTCTGTTTCTGATAGTTTGGACCCAGAATCAAGCTTGACAGTTTATCTTGTAGAGTAGCAGCCTCCTGAGGTCAGAGCCTCATGCATTGTCTGGTGCAGGAGCATTTCATGATGCTTCCCAGAGTGAGGTCTTCCAACTCTAGCCTTTCTACTCCTTGGAGATTCCCAGTATAGCCGGAGGCCCTGGGAGGTCTTGCTATAAAGTCAGCTATTTAACTGCTTAACCCAGCATCTCCCAAACTTATTTGACCAAAGAATCCCCTTTTCACAGGACACTGTTACTCATCCATTAAGCTAGTGTTCTGTGGAGCACACTTTGAGAAATGCTGAATTAGAGCCCAAATATTACATTTAGTGCAGAGAGAATCTGCTCAGGGAGATGTGGACTCCAGTGCTTTATTTTGCCCTCATTACAAATATTGATACTTTAAACGTTTACTGAAACAGGCTGCTTTGACTCCTGGTGACTCGATCTTATTTATGGTGCTCAGCCAGTTATGCCCACATACAGCAGGTGGGCAGCCCACAAATAAACTTAGTCCGTCTGTTTTCCAAGACACAGAGTGCTCCCCCTTATCTTCCAGCATTAGCCTGGCCCTGAAGCCCCTCCTTGCAGGGTCTCTGCCTCTCAAGCTCCAGGCCCACACCAGTATAAAGGACCCCTCTCTGAGGGAAGGGAAGGAGGCTCAGCTGGAAATAACAAAATGGATTTTCTTACAGGGCTGACACACTGTTTTCCAAACCACTCTATAAACGTTTTGATTAAAAATGGATTGCTCTGAGAGATAGCAGTTATTTGGATATATATATGTCCTTGTATATTCATGGGGGAAAAAAACTGTCTCATTCCTTTAGAATCACACCTAATATGTCTTTCTTGAGAATTTATTAGAACAGCCATTGTAGGAAAAAGCAGCACTCCGGTGCCTGCCACGACCCACCCGTTTAACAAAGCAACGTGTGGGACTTGGGCACAGATGGAGAGGCATTTGATTTTGTCTGCAGAAGCTTTGTGCTTTTTAATTTGGTCACAATTCAGCCAAAAGCTTTGAAGCATTTTACCATTAAGAAATGGGGAGGCAAAGACCAGGCACAGTGGCTCACACCTGTAATTCCCAGCAGTTTGGGAGGCCGAGGCAAGCGGATTGCTTCAGCTCAGGAGTTCGAGACCACCCTAGGCAAGATGGCAAAACCCTGTCTCTACAAAAATGCAAAAAGTAGCTGGGTGTAGTGGCATACTCCAGTAGTCCTGGTTACTTAGGGGGCTGAGATGGGAGGATTGCTTGAGCCTGGGAGGTCGAGGCTACGGTGAGCCCTGATCGTGCCACTGCAGTCCAGCCTGGGGGACAGAGTGAGACCCTCTCTCAAAAAAAAAAGAAAAGGAAAGAAAGAAATGGGGAGGCAGGAAAGGATCAGAGGACAGAATATACAGTGGAAGGGAACGTGGGTTCTTACATTTTGAAAGACAGGCACGCTTTGAGTCATGAACAGGTGTAACATCTACAAGGTGGGGTGGCAAAAACTGTAGAAAGACTTCCCAGGGCCTCTGGCTGTACTGGGAATCTTCAGGAAGCAGTAGGAAGGCTAGAGTTGGAAGACCTCACTCTGGGAAGCATCATGAAATGCTCATGCACCAGACAATGCATGAGGCCCTGACCTCAGGAGGCTGCTACTCTACAAGATAAACTGGCTAAGGAAGCTGCAGGTCATCCAGTGTCCGTCTATCATCACGTTTAGTCAGATAGGCAGTGGAGTTCTGTACCTGCACCCACTATTATGAAATGTCAAGTGAGAAAAAGAGGGTAGAAAAGTAGCCATCCTAAGTCAGTGTTTCCAAAAGCCAAGTGATAACTGACACATCTACTCAAAAACATTTTTTCAAAATGCTTGTCCCCCCCACCGTACACAAACAAAAACACTCTGGATCTTATGTCCTGTTTCAAGCACCTTTGCTTTGTAGTAATAAATGCAATGGAAGAATCCTGAAGAAATGCATAGAAACTGAACAGAAGATGCTGATGGTTGCGACATATCACATATTACAACTTTTATGTAATAATTCTGTTTATTTGTTTGGCTTTATGTGATAGTTAAAAAGTGCCAATTGGTAAAACGTGCTGTTTGTGGTGATATAAATAAAAGTTGGTCATATGATCCTTAAACATCATTTCTTTCGAAAAATAAAATTAGATATTTGACTTACAGCATGTTTTCAATGAAAGTAACCCAATTAGGGTGTTTGTTGGGACCTACTTTATTTATGGATAAAATGGTTCTAAATTACATTCAATCATAAATCTTCATTTTGGTGAATAAGAGTACATTATTATTTTTCATTATGCTTTGGCATACCTCCTGGGCCTTTTTCAGTGCCTTTTTTAAAACCCTGTTGAAGTTAAAGTTGTACTGCACTTACAATTTGATATCCTTTTTTAAAAATTATTTATTTATTTTTTGAGACGGGGTTTCACTCTTGTTGCCCAAGCTGGAGTGCAAATGGCACAATCTTGGCTCACTGCAACCTCCGTCTCCTGGGTTCAAGCGATTCTCCTGCCTCAGACTCCTGAGTAGCTGGGATTACAGGTGTGTGCCACCATGCCTGGCTATTTTTTATTTTTTTGTTTTTAGTAAAGACGAGGTTTCTCCATGTTGGTCAGGCTGGTCTCAAACTCCTGACCTCAGGTGATCCACCCACCTCGGCCTCCTAAAGTGCTGGGATTACAGGCATGAGCCACGGCGCCCGGCCTGTTTTTTTTTTTTTTTTTTTTTTTTTTAAATAATGACGTAACAAGCATTTTTTTTTCTTTGAAATACATAATTTTAGACTCTCTTGCATTCTATTACTTGTTCTTTCCACAACTGTTAAACATTTTGGCTGCTTTGAATTATTTATTTTAAGTAATCCTGTCATGAACATCTTGATGATTATCTGTTTCAGCCCAGAGCAGATTAGCAAATGTAAAATCATGCATCAGAGTGTGATTGTTTTTAAGACTCTGGACAAAGTCTTGGTGCCTTTCTTACTGAGCTGAGTGAACCCTTTTCAGTCTCCTAACAGGGAACTTTGTCTTGGTAACTCAGGAACATTATTTATCTATAGTCCTTTATGACTATTGGGGTGATTTTTTTTGGTGTTGTTGAGAGAAAGTCGACTGTATTGACCAGGCTGGACTACAGTGGCATGATCTCAGCTTGCTGCAACCTCCACCTCCTGGGCTCAAGCGATCCTCCCACCTCAGCCGCCCAAGTAGCTTGGGACTACAGGCACACACCACCATGCCTGGCTAAGTTTTGTATTTTTTTGTAGAGTTGGGGTTTCTCCATGTTGCCTAAATTCCCAAGCTCAAGTGATCAGCCTGCCTCAGCCTCCCACAGTGTGGGGATTGCAGATGTGAGCCACTGTGCCCCACCATTGGGGTGATATTAACATCTACTAATTCCATGACCAAAAACAAGTCTACTCCCATCCCACCCTGTTTTGCTCTTGCTTCAAGGGTCTGGGCGATTATATTTCCAAACTGGTTAGGAATTATCAGCAATCAATACTCAATAAGGCTGAGATGAGAGATCTCAGTAGCAAATACGGAGTGCAGATGCTTGTAACACCTGCTTCATGACTGGCTCAGGTTTCTGCAGGCTCTCTTGATAAGTAGGGGCACTACTGTGGTCTAGTAAAGTCTTCAATGACATATATTAAACTTCATAGGAACCTGAACCTGAAAAGGAGCAGCATTTTTCACCTACTGCCCTGCAATGTTGACCCAGTTTTTTAAGTTTTCTTCCCAAATGATTTTGCTATGTTTGATTCCTTTAGGATTGTGATAGCTTTTCGGTAAAATCCTTCCAACCTCAAGTGAGTATTCTAAATCATGACATCATTTTCTTATTGAGGCAAGATAGTCACATTTTTACCTTTATTAATATAAACAGAATTTATTTCAGCTATGGTTAAGATTTCTTTCTCAGCAGTATCCATTAGGTATTCTGGTCAACAGATCAGCTTGAGCAGGTGAAAAAGAAAAACCATAAAACAAAAGACCCTCACTAAATACAATTTTCGTCTGGTCGTGGAAAAAAAAAATCATTAAAAGACATAACCCGTATTCTAGAAGTAGATTTCTTTTTTCTTTTCTTTTCTTTTTTTTTTTTTTTTTTTTTTTTTGAGACCGAGTTTCGCTCTTGTTGCCCAGGCTGGAGGGCAGTGGTGTGATCTCAGCTCACCACAGCCTCTGCCTCCCAGGTTCAAGCGATTCTCCTGCCTTAGCCTTCCTGAGTAGCTGGAATTACAGGCATGCGGCACCACGCCCAGCTCATTTTGTATTTTTAGTAGAGAAGGGGTTTCTCCGTGTTGGTCAGGCTGGTCTCGAACTCCCGACCTCAGATAATCCACCCGCCTCCGCCTCCCAAAGTGCTGGGATTACAGGCGTGAGCCACCGCGCCCGGCCAGAAGTAGATTTCTTAACTAGCATATCAGCCTTCAGCATGTCTCTAAGCTTAAAATATAATCAAAATTAAGCTGACATTTATGTAAAGTTTATAATGTATGCAGTCACCAGTTCAGAGTCATAGTATAGATGTGGAATTACAGTTTTGGTTTGTGGCAGTCATGAGAAAAATGCCTTTTGGTTTGTGGAGGTAATGAGAAAAAAACCGGTTGCCAGATGAAGCATAACGAATTAAATCTCAGTAGCGTGTGTATAATAAGCCATGCATACAGGAGTTCAAACTACCACTTGCTGCACAGTGGTATGTGGCGCTTTTCCATCTCGTGCTCTATGGTATCATGGCCACGTCGCTGTGTCTGTTCACTTCCATGGCGAGGAGAGGTACTTGTCCACAAGCACCTGTGAAATGTAAGACCAGTGAGTGCCTTTAAACTTGTATTTCAGGTTGTACCTCTCCCGCACGTACCCCATGTCTTATCAGAGCCATACTTGCTGGTCTGAGGTAGATCATTATGCAAAATCCATCTGATGTCACAGGCCATCAGTGGTCTTGGGGAGGGGGTCTCATTTTTGTCTGGGAAGTAGTGCACTTTCCAAGTAACAATTTATATTTAGGCCTTAAATTGTGTAAAATGACATAATGGAAAACACCTTGGGATAGGATACACATTTTAACAGAAACAGAACACCTTCTGTAAACACCATGGTACAATTAGACCATTGTTCTGTACTTAAAAAGGAAAAAAGCAACTTTCTGGCCGAGGGTGGGAGGGTGCATAGAAAACTACCACATTTGAAAAGGTATATTAAAAAAGCCCTTGCTCAGCTCAAATTAGAGAAAGAAATGACAAGAATTCAAAACTCTCAGGCTGCTTCAGTTCCTTTTTTGTTTGTTTACTTTTGTTTAACCTATAATTTAGGAAAAAATAAATTAGCAAGTGTTCGTGCTACCCCAATACATTCTGTAGTTGACGTGGAAGCTAGGTACTGCCCAGGACCTCCTGGCTTTGTCTGCCAAAGCTGGCCATCCAAGCCCTTGCTCTGGGAGGGAGGGGGATGAGTTTGATGTCTGTAAGCAATCCCCACCCTGTGGGGAGGAGAGAAACAGTAGCACACATGGAAGAATTAGGTTCTGAGCAATGAGGGGACTGAGAGTAAGTGGAGTTGATACTTAGGAGAATTTCCTCCATTTTTATGGACAATGGGTTCTTGTTCCCGGATGGATAAGGAAATATTTGAAGAAGAGAAAAAACCACAGAGAAGAGAGAGGTAAGGCGTAGAGACCTGGAAATGGGTCATAAAGAGGGGATTGGCCATGAAAGTTGGGGGTACACAGGAGAGACTCTCCTGACTAGAAGGTTGGTGGTACCAGCTGGGTTTTTAGAGAATGAGGACATATCCCGGAGGGCTTTGGAAGCCAGACTCTGAGATACTTCAATGATGATGGAAACAACATAGTCCCATGAAGTCTTCCATAGATAACTTCTGGGTCCTCCTTTGTCCTTTATTCTGTGGAAGAGAAAAGAAAGTGGAATAGGTGTATTAAGTCCAGTGAGCCTTTATTTTTTAAACAGAATAAACGTGTTTATTCCTCATTGTACAGTATTGACCCCAAGTCTGAGAGCATTCAGCTCTCTTTATGAGCATAGAGAACTCGGGACTCGTCTCCTTATGGGGTTTAGAATTTTCCGGGCCTTACTGAAGACAGAGATGTAACACCAAGATTGTTTTAGCCATTTTACCCCTTAGAGCTTTGTTGCACTACTGGTCCAAACTGCTTATTTCTTATTTCACCAGTAACACAGTTGAAATTAAGAGTATGTCCGTCACAGGTGTACAAAGATGTGCCTGTAATCCATCAATAGACAAATGACACCATCTGTTGGCAATGTAGAAGATGACACCATGAAGATGTCATTGAGGGAGGGTCAGGTGTTAAATCCGCAATTACAAAGAGATCTGACTTTTGGGTTGCTGCTAGGTTATAGAGAATGCTAATTTTAAACAAGTTGCTCATAGAAACTGAACAATTCATATCTACAAATTACTGTCATTGCATTTCATATGCACCTTTTCAAACAGGTAAAATGTTTGGGTGTATAAATCTCACAATGGTAGAAAAAACAGACCAGAAATTGTGGCCCTGTGTTGAAGGTGATGGTAAATAAAATAGTTTTTGCCATATACTATTTGGCATAAGTTAGGGAAGTATGAATGCATTTCTCAACCTGGAAGAGATCCTGGAAGAGATGCGAGGGGTAGAGGTGGTTGAGAGGGTGAGAGAACACCTTGGTTCTTGCCACAGTGACCCAAAAATCCAATTCCTGAGTAAAATGCAATCTTCTTAAACCTCTTGTGTTCACCCCTGATTTTCATATTTATGAGGCCCATATGTGTATTAAAAAAATAAAACAACAGTGACCCAGTGTAGCAGAAAAACTAGCCCATCTCTTTGACAGAGGATTTTCGGTTAATTTATGCAGGCCCCTTTGCACTTCAGCATTTTTCCTGCTGGTTGCTAAGCAACCGTTTGAGTTACTGCGCATGCCTTTTTTATGATAACTGTCATTATGATTACTTTTTAATTATACAACTGGGACTATGGATTAAAACAGCATATTGTCACTGATGCTTTGCCACTGCCTTCTAGTATTCTCACAAGCTCCTAGAATCACCTTCTGAAATTTTCATGGCAGGGATTTATGATTATTTTTTGATATTTCTGGCTTCACAAAGGAAGTAGAGATGGCATCATAAGGGGAGTGAGATTTTTGTGAAAAATGACTGTATCACACACCACAAGCTGTTATTGATCTGGGTAGGCCAAATCAGATATTAGGATCTTGAACCTAAATTGTGAATTTCTTTGTGCCTTTAACCACATCTGCTTCCAACAGTAAGTGATGTTAAAAGCTCATATTGCTTTGTAGCCTGTGTTTGAAAATTACAAAAATGCTAAGCATTGGTTGCTGTTAAACCTGCTTTCAAATAAACCTACCATGAATTTGGGGGGGAGGGTATAGCACTAATCCCAGAAACGTGAAGCATCCACACTTGCGAAACATGTTCTTCTTTCACCTAAATTGCTGCACACACATAGAAGGGCAGTTAGGCAAGATGAAGGGGTTCCTCTGGCAAATAATAATAAAGGTATGTGTGGTTTACAGTATGTAAAATACCCTAAAAGGAATAAGACCAAGAAGATGGTCAGTCACTAGGTACATACAAAAGCCTTTCACTTGAATCTCCAGAGTATATTCTAACATATTTTGAGTTACTTTCTAAATACTATGTGAATTTGAAAACAAAGGAGTATGGAAATAAAGTGTTTATATGTATATACACACACACATATATATTTACCAATTCATTCAGAAATGAAATTTTTAGCTAACAAGGATATTTTAAATATTTCTATCAAAATAAAGAGATATATTTGCTCTGAAAGGGAAATCCACAGTAGATTTTCCATATCGTATGTGTGACAGAAGTGGGGACCAAATTGTGTTTTACTGTGATTTTGAAATTAGCACAAGGGACATTAATCTGCAGTGCAGTTGTGGGATTTTTCCTGACTTAAAAAGCTCCATATCTATATGCATGGAATATAATTTGCTTTGTTGACATTTTCTGAAATAAAAATAAAACCTTTCCTCAGTAGTGTTTGATGTGGTTTGTTTTTGTTTGTTTCACCCATCCTACAGTTCAGGGCGACAGCTCAGTGAAGTCTTCATTCAGTTACCTTCAAGGAAAGAATTACCAGAATACTATGAATTAATTAGGAAGCCAGTGGATTTCAAAAAAATAAAGGTAGATATTTTGTTTACCAACTTTATTCTTCAAGTAAATTAAAGGAGCAGTGTAAATTCATTGAAATGGTTGTAGTTGGAGCTGACCACCACTGATGCCCACCCAGGCCTCGCCACAGGAAAGGTTGGGATGTCCTTGTGCTTTTCTGTGAATGTTACTTAATCACGTTGAGAGCTCATGTTATATTGCATTTTATTGAAGACCTTTCAGGCTCCCTGCTCCCCCCGCCCACATTATTGCTCTTCTTATTTCCCGTCATATGCTCCTCGTTGGCAAAAGGAATGACAGTGGGAGGGTGGACTTGGTGAATGGCGCCCCCTGGGGTTGTGCAGTCCCACAGCCCTGGCAGGGCTTTATGCTGTGAAGACAGAGAGAAAATCAGGCTTTGGTAACTGAGTAATGATTGCTGAATTTTCCTCTCCCTCTTTGTTTTCTCCATCTTCTCTAAAATTTCCATTAGGAAAGGATTCGTAATCATAAGTACCGGAGCCTGGGCGACCTGGAGAAGGATGTCATGCTTCTCTGTCACAACGCTCAGACATTCAACCTGGAAGGATCCCAGGTCTGTCTTCAGTTGTCTAAAAGTTCTTAACTGTAAATGTGCCCATGTTCTTTTTAAGTAAAATAATGCATTTTCTACCTTTTGAATCATTGCTAGTGGCAGAAGAAAAATAACTAAAAACCTATGTTCCTTGCCACCTATGTAAGAAAATAGAGGCTTTGACATCTTCAAATTACCTTTGTACCACAGCTGTGCTAGTGCCTACTCACACTTCTCTTCAAAGCCTATATTCTTTTTTTTTTTTTTCTTCCCTTTTTTGAGGCAGAATTTCACTCTGTCTCCCAGGCTGGAGTACAGTGGTGCCTTCTCGGCTCATTGCAACCTCCGCCTCCCGGGTTCAAGCCATTCTTCTGCTCTCGGCCTCCCAAGTACCTGGGATTACAGGCACCCACCACCATGCCTGGCTGATTTTTGTATTTTTAGTAGAGATGGAATTTCACCATGTTGGCCAGGCTGGTCTCGAACTCCTGACCTCAGGTGATCTGCCCACCTCGGCCTCCCAAAGTGCTGGGATTACAGGTGTGCACCACTGTGCTGGGCCTCAAAGCTTATATTCTAATTAGAGGAGGGATTCAAGTAAATCATTGAAGGTAATGCTGAAAGGCTGGCAGTAGCATTTTTGCTTTTTTGGAGATTGTATATTTGATTATATTTACATTTATTTTTCCGATTGTACTCTTGCATCAGGAGCTGAAACTACTAGAATGTAAGACAAAACAAACTATAGGAAAAAAATAAACACTGCCTCTAATTGCTTTTTAATCTTTTTTATCAGCCCAATTGCAATTCTCTTTACTCCCCTTCTCCATAGTTAACAAGTCTAAGAGTATATAAATGATCTGAATTTATTAAAATAACCAAGGGGAGGGCACTTTAATAACACCTCAATTACTGTCACATTTTGTAGGAATTTTTTCCTGTCTGTATGTCTGGCCTGGTGCCTTCAGACCCATGAAGAAGAAAGAAAAAGACAAAGATGTACCCCTCAACCAATGCAATATCAAACCACCTTTAAATTCCTTAAGCCTGCACATCAATTTCAAACAGGAGAATATAGAAATCTTCAGAATGTGCCTTGAACAGACCTAAACAATTTCTAAGTTAATAGCAGTAGTATCTTGACCAAAACAGGAGGTCTTGAAAGCAAGCCTTTTGTTACTCAAGGCATTCTCCAAGGAAAGTTAAGCTGGAAGCCAGGACATAGAAAGTAGAAGAATCAACAAAGAAGGTTTTGTGAATGACAGTTTATTTTAGTCTCTGGATAGATATTTGGATTCTTTATGTCAATATGGCATTATTATGATATACATCCAGTCCTTTTTTCTACAACCTTCCTGTCTGTTTTCAGTCTCACTGTCACAACTGAAATGAGGTGTTAAGTGGCCTCTTGACGGGTTTCTCCCCCGGGCCATCTGGACGCTAGTTTGTCTTTCTCTAGCCACCTTCCTATCCTGTTCATTTACTGCCCCTTTCCCAAGCTTTGAGGTTCCCCAAAGAACGAATTTATCTCTGTAGACTGCTTGCAGAAGTCTAATATAAGTCTTTGGCTTCATCTGCTGCTCCTCAACCTAAACAGCCCCTAGTCCGTTCAGACTGATACCATAATCACCTGCTTCTCCAGTTACATTTCTTTTACTCTTTAAGATCAGAGAGATTCTGTGTACCTTTTACTTCTCAAGATGGAAACATCTTCTTTTTTTTTTGAGATGGAGTCTCACTCTGTTGCCCAGGCTGGAATGCAGTGGTGCCATCTTGACTCACTGCAGCCTCCTCCTCTCAGATTCAAGTGATTCTCCTGCCTCAGCCTCCCGAGAAGCTGGGATTAAGGCATGCACTACCATGTCTGGCTAATTTTTGTATTTTCTTTTAGTAGAGATGGGCTTTCACCATGTTGGCCAGGCTGGTCTTGAACTCCTGACCTCGTGATCAGCCCACCTCAGCCTCCTAAAGTGCTGGGATTACAGGCGTTGAGTACCACACTTGGCCCAGGACAATATCTTAACCAGGAAATTGACATCAATACAACCCCAGATGCATCTCTTGTATTCTTGCCTCCTCATCTTTCTCATTTGTTTTCCTTTTCTAAAAAGCCCCTCTCCTTTCTCACTGCTGAAGGAATTCTTCTCACCTTTAAGATCCAGCTCAACTCTGATGCCTCTGGCAAATTCTGCCCTGATGGTCCCATCCTGTGTCTCTCTCGTGGGTCTTTTGTTCTGCCATAGTCATACTCACTGCCTATATTGTTCATTTGGTGCATACCACAATTTGCCCGGTCACTCTTTTGAACGTGTAGGTCTTCTTTACAATAAAAGGAATATGTTCCTAAAGAGCAGGGCTTGTTTTATTTTCCTTTTAAATTTTTAAAAAATTGTGATAAAAAGACATAACAAAATTTATCATAATCAACAAATCTTTAGAACTTTGTTGTCTTGCAACTCTGAAACGGTGTGCCTATTAATAACTCTTATCTCCTCCTTCCCCCAGCCCCTGGCAACCACCGTGGCACTGTCTGTTTCTATGAATTTGCCTATTTTAGATACTTCATATAAGTAGGATCATAGAGTACTTGTCTTTTTGTGACTGGCTTATGCACTTATGGACTTAGCATAATATTCTCCAGTGTAATCCATGTTACAGGATTTCCTTCCTTTTAAAGACTGAATAGTATTCCATTAAATGCATAGCCCACACCTGCTTATCCACGTACTCGTCGATAGGCCCGTGGGTTGCCTCCACCTCTTGGCTATTGTGAATGCTGCTGCTAGGAACATGGGTGTGCTAATGTCTTTTCAAGACCCCTCTTGTGATTCTTTATATACCCAGAAGTGGGGCTTATGGATCATAGGGTAGTTCTATTTTCAATTTTTTTTTAGGAAAAGGACCATTTTTGAACTTTTATCTTTCAGCACCTACCCAGGGCCATGCTCAGATAGGTGTATCCATTAAAAATAAAGTGTTAATTGGATGAGTATTGGCTGCTAATGATAAACTCAGTAATAAGGAATAGCCCCCACTTGCTAGGGGCTTTGCATTTTAAAGAAGATTGCTTTACCACTGTCTTGCCACAGTATTTGGTAGAACAATCCAAATAAGAAATGTGGTTTTTAAAAATACCGTTTTTGTTGTCCAATATGAGGATATTTTATCTACTCTTCTCCTCTAAGCATCCATGCACTTTTAAATAATTTCAACTGCATTTGGACTTTGTATATGAATTTGTATGTCTGTATTTGGGCGTGGCATTTTGCTCTTGGGTTTTCATGTGGGCATAAAAGCTAACGGTGACATTTCTACTAAGATTCATGTAAAGTAAGCTTGTGTGTTGCATAAGGAGGGGTTCACTGCCATTTTAAATCTTAGGCCCTCAGCTTGCAGTTTTAACTGATACCCCTTTGACTATTTAGATCTATGAAGACTCCATCGTTTTACAGTCAGTGTTTAAGAGTGCCCGGCAGAAAATTGCCAAAGAGGAAGAGAGTGAGGATGAAAGCAATGAAGAGGAGGAGGAGGAAGAGGAGGAAGAGTCAGAGTCGGAGGGTAAGCCCAGACATTCGGGTGCTCTGCATCTTTGCTGCTCCTCACTTGCATAGCTGTCTCCGCAAATGCTCGCAGAAGAGACTTGAGAGTGGGGCAGATCTGGATGGGAGCCCTTAGTCCACTTTGTCCTTGCTGGGCAACCGGGGGCCATGTACTTAACCCTGCTCATGCTCAGTTTTCTCATCTGTAAAACTGAGGTCCTAAAAATGACCTCCAAGCATGTAAAATGTTTAGCATAGGCTGGGCTCTGTAGCAAACACTGTTGGCTTGCTTAGTTTTTTGAGACAGGGGCTTACTCTGTCACTGAGGCTGAAATGCAGTGGCATGATCTTAGCTGACTGCAACCTCCACCTCCCGGGTTCAAGTGATTCTCCTGCCTCAGCCTCCTGAGTAGCTGGGATTACAGGCATGTGCCATGACATCTGGCTAATTTTTATATTTTTAGTAGAGATGGGGTGTCACCATGTTGGCCAGGCTGGTCTCAAGTGATCCACCCACCTTGGCCTCCCAAAGTACTGGGATTACAGGTGCAAGCCACCACACCTGACCTGCAAACACTTTCTGAATGTTGCCTTTGAATACTGCTGTTAATGCCACCTATCTTCTATTCTTTACCATAGTGGTTCTAAAACCTGGAGGGCTTGAAGAGTATGTCAGTGTTTGATCCAGTAGCCTGTGGTGGGGCCTGAGAGTCCACATTTCTGGCAAATTCCCAGGGGAACTGACGATGTTGGGCCAAGGACCACACTTTGAGAATCACAGCTTTAGAAAATAATTGTCAAACTGAGTTGGAACTATGAATTTTGCATAGAATTTTTTTTTTTGCCAGGGGAAGAGGGGTGATGACAGGGTACTGTCTTTATTTAAAATGTTGATATTTTGTGTATCATGGATTTGGGGGGGGGGCATTAATTTGGGTTTTTAAAATATCACCTTTTAGGATATTAGTTGATTACTGGGGTTTGGTACTCCCTTCAATTTTACACCCAAGGTGAGTGCCTCCGTTGTTTTACCCTAGTTCCAGCCCTGACTGATAACCCAAATATTCCAAAGGTTAAGGGTGCTGTCAGAAGTCGAAAATTTCTTATTAGGGCATAGTGGCTCACAACTATAATCCAAGCACTTTGGGAGGCTGAGGTAGAAGGATAACTTGAGGCTAGGAGTTCAAGACCAACCTGGATAACATAGCAAGACCCTATCTCTACAAAAATTTTTATAAAAAGAAATAGCCAAGTGTGGTGGCACATGTCTATAGTCCCAGCTACTCAGGCAGGAGGATCGCTTAGTCTAGGAGTTCAAGGCTGCAGTGAGCAATGATCACACCACTGCCCTCCAGCCTGGGCAACAGAGCAAAACCCTACCAAAAAAACAAATATTTAAAAACTATAAAATTTCTTCTTTCCTATGTGTGTCTTCACCCTGTACTACTCAAAGTAATAAAACCTAGTAGTTATGGGCTACTATAAGCCAGGCCTGGTGTCTCACGCCTGTAATCCCAGCACTTCGGGAGGCTGAGGCGGGTGGATCACTTGAAGTCAGGAGTTTGAGACCAGCCTGATCAACATGGTGAAACTTCATCTTTACTAAAAATACAAAAATTAGCAAGGTGTGGTGGCGGGCACCTGTAGTCCCAGCTACTTGGGAGACTGAGGCAGGACAATCGCTTGAACCCAGAAAGCAGAGGTTGGAGTGAGCTGAGATCATGTCACTGTACTCCAGCCTGGGCAACAGAGTGAGACTCTGTCTCCAAAACAAAAAAGTATAGACATGCTTTTAAAAAATTATTAGGTTTCTAATTACATATTAATACAGATGACTTGGAAAATAGATTTTCAAAGGTAAAAAATGTGTAATTCTGTATCTCAACATACTTGTAATATTTTGAGAAGTTACCTTCAATTTTTTTCTATACATAAATTTGTTTATAAAAACGTAGCACACTGTTTTGTGCCATGATTTTTATACTTATTATGAACACTTTCCATGGCCATGAGGGTTTTTTTACAGCAACATATATTAACATGTATATTATATATTAACATTAAGGAATGTACTAAAACGTGTTAATTATACTCTGTTCATCAGGCTGCTTCCCAATAATGCTGTCCTGAGCATTTTACCCATAGATTATTGAAAAGATGTAAAATGTATGTGATGCATACACATTGCCACAGAGAATGGAGTTTCCATTCTTGCCCTCAACATCCATAAGTGACTCTTTCCCAAGATCCTTTTCTGGTCTCTCAATATCTAGTTAGTGATTCTGCCTTTTATGAATTTAAACTTTCCCAAATTCATGTAGTTATTCCTTTGTTCTAGCATTTGAATACATCTGCATCATCTATCTTAGCTATATTTCATTATTTTAGAGCCAAATTTCTAATCTCTTCAAAGAGCTGCTCTCTTACCCCATCTATCAATTTAATTTCTCAAGCCTTGGTATATTAATTTTCTCTTGCTGCTATAACAAATTACCACAAACTTAGTGGCTTTAATACAACACACACTTATTACCTCATGGTTCTGTGGGTCACAGATTCAGCATGAGTCTCCCTGGACTAAGATCAGTATGTCAGCATCCTGCGTTCCTTTCTGGATGCTCTAGATGGGCATCCCATTTCCTTGTTCATCCTGGTTCTTAGCAGAGTTCAATTTCCTGTGTTTGTAAAAGCAAAGTTCCCACTTGCTTGCTGGCTGCCAGTGGAAGGCTGTTCCCAACAGTGTTCTTTAGCTCATTGCTCCCCCCTCCCCGCACCTCCACCCCTTGCTTCAACTGTAAAGCCAGCAATGACAGGTACAGTCCTTCTCATGTTGTGTCTCCATGAATCTCTCTTCCACTTTTAAGGATGCAGGTGATTAGATCGGGCCCACCTCGATAATCCACAATAATTTCCCCATCTCAAGGTCAGACAATTAACAACCTATAATCCCTTTTGCCATGTAATATAACATATTCAAAGATTCTGGGATTAGGATATGGACATCTTGTGAGGAGACAATATTCTACCCACCACACTTGGTAGCTAGAACTTTTCATAGGTGCATATGGTTGTATCATAAAACCTTAGGAAGCTGTTTACAGGGCTCACCTAATGGTCCAGTTTATTAACCTGCTTGTCCATAGTCTGTCAGGTGGGTGTTTTGGAGAAACATATCCACTGACGCATGCCTGACAGCATTAGAGTGCACCACACTCGAAAGCGCATTTAGATTATGCTCTCAAGGATACATTTTCTTACCCCTGTTGCCCGTCTTCTTCCTGTTCATTTTCTGTACTCCTGTGTCAGGGAGAGCCCACACCTGGATAAATGGACATATTTCACTTTGCCTTTCCACATTGTTTAGAAATGCCCATTCTGGCTGGCTTCTGGCATCTATTTCTTTAGATATCCCACATCTTTCCATTTGCATTAATAGATAGGCTTTTTCATCTCCAGTCTCTTCTTCTTGTCCTAAGTTACCCCACCGAAAGCAAAGGGCCCCACCTCATTGCTTGTTAAGCAGCAGACATTGGGTACAATAGATAGAAGGCTTGGCTAGGAGTACTATTTTGTGTACTAGGATTTGCCAGCCTTTGGCCCGTTTGGGATGGAGGAAAGGCAAATGCTACCACCACACTTGAGTACAAAACAGCACAGCTCTCATCTCTTCTGTTAGCTTATGTTTCTGTGGGAGATTTTAGTTTTGGAAATATTTTGTGGGTCCCTCTACTTCACAAAAGAAGTCTGGAACATTCTCCTCCCCAAGATTCCTTCTGGAACTAGGATTGCCTCTATGACATCTATTTCTAGATGCCTTGAGACCCACCAGACATGGTAGAGTCTAGCAAAGCTGGCTTGAATGAGAGACCCACATTTTCAGTGCCTTCATCATCAAATACCAAAAATGGTATTCGATGGATATCTATCCCAAATAGCTACCGTGGAGCAGATTGTCTTTGATGGTCTTTGTTCCTTGGGAGAGGTACCTATATTTATATTGTACCTTGAACTCTTCCAAGTGTTTTCACTTGTATCCCCAGAATAGTCTTGTGAAGGTGGAAATGGGTGCGATCTTTCTGAAGGCTAATCTGGCAGAGCACTGTTAGAAATTTACCATATGGACATGTCCACCATACCTCCCTCAAATTCTGCCAAGATACATTGAAATAGGTTCACAGCAGCTTTGTTTATACTGGCACACACACACACACAAAAAGCAGGAAACTTCAGCCCTCATCATATGAGACTGATTAAGTAAATTATAGTATAACATACGATGGAAAATTTTCAGGTATTTAGAAGAATTAGACAGGTATGTATGAGCCTTTACCTATAAATATCCCGCATATGTGAGTAAACAGTCAAGTGTAGAATATGGATGTGTATAAAGATCCCTTTGAGATAACTATTTAAAGAATTCAAGTACATATGTGTGTATATACACATACTTGAATTCTTTATATTCTATAAAGACTTTTATAGAATATGTAGAATTATACATACACACAGAGAGAGAAGAATGGACGTACTTGCAGGTATGGACATAAACATTTGTTTTCCTGGAAATAATTACCAGAAAGAGAGTTGTAGGGAGAGAAACTAGGAATGGGGGAAAGGAGGCATTCAAAAGTGTTTTCTTTTTACTTTCCATTTTGTACCTTTATGTTAAAAATGTTGTTGAACTATTTGAATTTTCTTTTTAAGTCAACTGGAGTTATCTACGTAGTAAAATTATTGGCCTTTAAAAAACTATATTTTTAATGTAAAAGTTCTATTAAATGATTGCCCAAACACCTCCACAAAATAGGAAACACTTCCCCTCATTATCCTTGGTCAGCCATTGGGAGACAGGTAAAGGACCCAGCCCCGCTGTCCTCCATGGGACCTCGGTCCCTCTTGTTGCCTGTGACTATATCATTTACCTTCCAAAGGGAGACAGGTTGGCAAGTGGAAGGGATCGCTGACTAGACAGAACCACACAGAACAGGCATAATCCAGGAATGTTCTGGGCACTCCGGGATGTTTGTGTTGTCTGTAGGTTGGTGATAGTCTTATCACCTATACAGATACCTCCCTTGTGATTACTCATTGCTATCTATTTCATTTGCTTTGGTTTTAGCAAAATCAGTCAAGGTGAAAATTAAGCTCAATAAAAAAGATGAGAAAGGCCGGGACAAAGGAAAAGGCAAGAAAAGGCCAAATCGAGGAAAAGCCAAACCTGTAGTGAGCGATTTTGACAGCGATGAGGAGCAGGATGAACGTGTAAGTGTAGCTGACTGGGACTGAAGGCGGAGGCGCCCTCTCCACTGCTCGCTGGCCTCTTGCATTTCCATGCCCCTTCAGCCTTTTCACTTTATTACCTAGGAGTGGAAATGTCAGGATTTAGTGAGATTTCATTATTGAGGGATGTGAATGGAGCGGTATGATTTAGAACAAAGAATTGGGGGCTTTGTTTATTGCTTTTTTAATAGTCTTCAAAAATGAAAAACTACTAAATCAAACTCTCTTTTCCCCCTTTTTAATCTTCCCACATGCTTGCTTATAAATATGGTTTTCCCCATAGCCAGTTAATATTTTATATCCATCACACCCAGCATAGCGCCTGGTACATAGCAGTAGATTAGATAGAAGAATGAGAAAAAGTGATATGACGTCAGAGTTACTGGCTCGAGTTGCTACTTAAGGGACCGTGTAAAAAGTCAAATGACTTTTTTAAGTACCTAGGGGTGTTATTTTTAATATTTGAAAAATGCAGTGAGCATCTATTGAGCCAGGCCTTGTAATATAGGTACCTCACTGTGTGGTAGCATATTAAATACTGATGTCAGCATCATGAGATAGATGTCACTCTCAAAAAACATGTTACAGAAATGGTTAGGTTATGTGTGTTTTGCTACAGATCACGTAGCAGAGGTGGGATGCGGACCCAAGTAGAATAATTCAGTCTAGTGTGCTATGCCTGACTGGGCAGCAAGGTAGAAGAGTGGGCAAGCTCCTAATACCTTGCCTTTTGAAATACCCTTCATTTCATCCATTCACTTTCCAGAAGATGGCTTCCTGGCACCCACATTCTTTGCTTTTTGGAAAGATAAATTTCCCTTTTTGTGTATGTGCTAGTTTGATTTTCCTTCAACACATTACCATTTTGGTAAAATTTCAGAATTATGATCTCACCCCAGCCTTAACCCTTGATGCAAACATTTTCAAATACATTTAAAATACTGTATTTTCTTTAGGAGATATCAAATGCAGGGTATTTTTTTTCTCCCATGAATTTTCTAAAACCTAGGACTGAAAAAGAGAAAGTATTAGCCATAAACCTTTCAAGCTGAAGTGAAAGGGCACAAACACCAGCTTTAGAGGGTGGGCTTTGCTTTGGGGTTTTCAGTAAGAAAAACTTCTCAGCTTCGAGGCTGTCGATGCCTCTTTAATGTGTTTCTGTCCTTCCACGGAAAGAGATTTGGTGGGTTGTTTCCAAAATGTCATTTTTTTCCTAATGGCCTCTTGATGGTTTGTTTTGTTTTATGTATTCTTTTTCTTGCATGTGATGTTACTTCATTTTATCTTATTTTTACTTGTAGGAACAGTCAGAAGGAAGTGGGACGGATGATGAGTGATCAATATGGACGTTTTTCCTTGGTAGAACTGAATTCCTTCCTCCCCTGTCTCATTTCTACCCAGTGAGTTCATTTTGTCATATAGGCACTGGGTTGTTTCTATATCATCATCGTCTATAAACTAGCTTTAGGATAGTGCCAGACAAACATATGATATCATGGTGTAAAAAAAAAAACACACATACACAAATATTTGTAACATATTGTGACCAAATGGGCCTCAAAGATTGAAACAAACAAAAAAGCTTTTGATGGAAAATATGTGGGTGGATAGTATATTTCTATGGGTGGGTCTAATTTGGTAACGGTTTGATTGTGCCTGGTTTTATCACCTGTTCAGATGAGAAGATTTTTGTCTTTTGTAGCACTGATAACCAGGAGAAGCCATTAAAAGCCACTGGTTATTTTATTTTTCATCAGGCAATTTTCAAGGTTTTTATTTGTTCGGTATTGTTTTTTTACACTGTGGTACATATAAGCAACTTTAATAGGTGATAAATGTACAGTAGTTAGATTTCACCTGCATATACATTTTTCCATTTTATGCTCTATGATCTGAACAAAAGCTTTTTGAATTGTATAAGATTTATGTCTACTGTAAACATTGCTTAATTTTTTTGCTCTTGATTTTTAAAAAAGTTTTGTTGAAAGCGCTATTGAATATTGCAATCTATATAGTGTATTGGATGGCTTCTTTTGTCACCCTGATCTCCTATGTTACCAATGTGTATCGTCTCCTTCTCCCTAAAGTGTACTTAATCTTTGCTTTCTTTGCACAATGTCTTTGGTTGCAAGTCATAAGCCTGAGGCAAATAAAATTCCAGTAATTTCGAAGAATGTGGTGTTGGTGCTTTCCTAATAAAGAGATAATTTAGCTCGACAAATGCAGCCTGTTTCTTTGAATTCTAGAGGATTGACACCCTTGTGCCTGAAGTGGCAGTTTTCTGTAGAGGGTTGGGCAGGCTCTTGCTACAGAACACTTGATAGGGAAAAAGAGAGCTTGAGAGAGCCAGTCTCCTTGGTGTGGTCCAACTGTGTCACCAGGGGCACCTGTTGCAACTATGACTTTAAACTATTAAACAGCAGAAGAGATGCTGCCATGGGCCAAGCCATATGAAGTCCCTGCCCAGCCTTAAATTCTGTTTCTTAGTTGGAAAATCTATATTGCTATTTATGTCTTTTGATTTTGAAAGATTTCAGAAATATTCCATTGAAAGACTGGTTCAGTGAACACCTATATACCCTCCACCTGAGATTCAACAATAATATTTCATCCTTACCCTGTTTTAATAAACCATCGGAAAATAAGTTGCCGTCGTTATGATACTTTGCACCTAATATTTCAGCACAAATCTAAGAATAAGGGTATCTCATAGCCAACCACAGTCCTATAGCATACCAAAAGGAATAAACAATAGTTCCCTGATATCTAAGAGACAAGCCATAGTCGCATTTTCCCAGATGTCCTAACATTATCTTCTATTTGTTTGGTTTCAGCCAGGATCTTTTCAAGGCTCACACTTTGTGTTTGATTGTAACATTTCTCAATATCTTTTTTAAAGTTCTCAAAAAAAAAAAAAAAAAAAAGCACAAAGATGGGCACATTCTTTAAGAAGCTGGTGATGATAGGATCAAAATGGGAGTGTTTTCCTTCAACACTACTGGATTGATGAAAGCTTCCTTTTTTAGAATTATCTAAGGAGAACTCCAAGATCTTTGCTTTTATATATATTTGCCAATGCTGTATCCTGCTTTGAATCTTGAAGGAAATTTGATCCACACAGAGTACAGTCCTCCTGAGAAACCTCTTTGTCTCTCTAAATAGCAATTCATGTATTAATTTCCAGTTAGTCCGAGCATTCAGGAGGAGGAGTTTCCCTTCTTGGTTGGTTTCTCGGACTTGCTAACCGCAATAGGATTGGAGACTTCCACAGAAGAGTATATCCATATTAGTTCCTCATACTGAGATGATTTGGTATCAGTTCAAAGAAAACATTCGTCTTTCCCTGCTTCTATTTCTATATTTTCTATATTTTTGTGCTCTTTGCAATCTCTCCTTGGCTTCAGAAGCATTGCTATTGCTAAAGCCCTCAAAACCACTGTCTTCGTGGTTCAGGATTTCTGTTGTGTGAAGAATGTTCTCTGATCCTTCTGTTGCTGTGTTTGGTGTAGTATTCTCCTTAGCTATAACGGAAATGAGAGCCAGGGATGATCGTTGAGAACAGGAGTCTCTTCTCCTTCGGCGGCAGGGGACTGGTGGTGAACAGTTCAGCTGATGATCTTCCCGGTGTGAGGTGGCAGCAGAGTGAGCATGCAGTAACAAGAAGGCGGGCCATCCCGAGCATGTGCATATGTGGACCTGTTTACCACGTCGTGGCAGCCATCTTGTTCAGCTCTAGTTGCTGAGCCCATCAGCCTAGTTCTTTGCAAGGTCAAAGGTTTTTTAGGAACAGAGGAAGGAAGCTAAGAGTATCAGGCTATGTACTGATTGCATTATTTTATTCAATTACAAGAACCATGTGAGGAAGGCGTAGTTCTTGTTCCCATTTTACAAATAAAGATAACGCAAAGAAGAGATTGAAGAGCAAAGAGCTGTGCACCAAAAGTTGAATTTGTTTGACTCCAGACCCCATATTCCTTGGAGCTTCCCCACCTCCCCTCAGTGAGTGAGGTCCGGAACTGATCTGTTGATAAGCTTCAGGCACCATTTACCTGGCACTTGCTGACACAATTGGGCTTACAGACAAGTCCTGGCTCAAGTTTCTAGTTCCCGTGGCTGAGCCTTTCCACTGAGACCCAGTTTTCTTGGCTGGGCCCTGCTACTCTGGCTCTTCCTTCACAGTCCTCTGCAAGGGCCAGAACAGGGCCCTTAGGTCCCAGCTACTCATGTTTCCTAAAGGCTACTGACTTAGATATCACTACTACCATCAGATATAATGCCATACGTATATGTAGTGACCAAGTTCATGTTTGCCCCACGCATTGATAAGACCAAGAGTTTTCTGAGAAAGAGGTTTTTACACCTCATCATCTCTGTAGGTGCTGGACAGAGTATGCTTAGCGTGCAATTTTATCTTCAAGTCCTCCAGTTCCATATCCAACCAGACTGGCATTCCTAAGCACTTCCCATGTGGAGAGGGTAGAGCCATCACCAGTGCCACCTGAAGGAATAGACTCCGGACTGCCCCCTATCCCATCCTGGCCTCTTAGCTCTAGTGTCAATCTGCTACGTGGACCAGAGTTGGCACACATCACAGCTGGGTCTGCCTGAGTTATGCCACCAGAAACATGATTCTCAGACTATTTTCATAGGTCACACCCTTAAAATGGGGTGTTTTAAATATGAACCTCTTAATTTCCCATTAGAGATATTATATAGGCAGAATATACTGGAACCAGATATACTGTAGCAGGAATGTAAAGGTTTTAAAAGACGTTTATCCCTCTAAGGCTGCTTATTTATCTTTAAGTATAATTATTCAGATGAGAAATTAGGATCATGGCCCTGAATTGGGAGTCAAATGTGTGGGTTATTCTGGATTTTGCCATAGCCTTATTTGAGTTTTGATTTCCTCTATAAAACGTGAAGAATAAGTGAGTCGTCCTGTAATTGCAGGCTATGTAGTTGAGACATACTGTTGTGTTGTCAAAGGTTTGCATTATGTTAGAAAAAATGACTTGTAAATTAAATGTCATTAAAACATCCAGAAAGATTCTCAAAGTCAAGAAATAGACTGGAGATGGCTTTTAAGGGCCCTTCAAGCATTGACAGTTTTGAAATCAGTGTTTCTCAAAGTGTGGTCTCCAAACTAGCAGCATCAGCACGGCTTGCAAACGGAAATGCAAATTCTCATGCCTCATCCCAGACCTACTGAATCAGAAACTCTGAGGGTGGGGCCCCCTAATAGAACATGCCCTCCAGGTGATTCTGATACATGCTCAAGTTTGAGAACCACTAGTCTATCAGGCTTTTAATCATCTCTATTATTTCATTCCTGAGGAACAATATGAAGCCATACTGGTCTTGATTCAGATCATTGGTTCAGGCATATATACCCAGCACACAATTGTCATTCTTGTAAAAAGAAAGTCAACATCAATGGGAATAACAGGAAAGGCTGAATATTTTTTTTCTCTCTCTGAAATGGCTTTTCTGTCACCTACATTACAAGGCAGCAATCTTCATTTGTGCTTGACTTAACCTTCATTGAGAGTGATGTGGTGTAATGCTTGGGGGAAATATCATTGGGCTACTTAGCAGAAAGGTAGAGACGTACTCTCCCTTTATGAATAAATGTTTTTCCCACAAGAATTTTATATTGGGAGTCAATCTTACTCTTAAAGAAATGGGCAGATCTAATCCTTTTCTTAAAATGTACTAAGAGCCTGCATCAAACTAGATAAAATAGAATTTCTGTTCTTATTTGTATATACTGTCATATAGTGTGTGAATCTGTTTTGCTTGGGGAAGAGTAATGAAAAATGATAGAACAAAGGGTGAGGAATAATGACTGATAGGGCTAGAATTGCTAAACCTTGGTCCAGGTGAACTGTATTCATCCCTGGTGTTGTTTTAGGATACTGAGCTTCATGGAAGGCAAGTGACGTGTTCCAACTGCCTGAGCCCCTTTATGCAAGAAGGTGTTTGTGTTCTGCATCAGTTTCCGTAAGGGCTAAGTTGAATAATACAGGCAACCAAGTCTGGTGACTACAGGGAAGCAAGTTTTCTGTTTTTAAACACTGATTTTGTTACACACAATAACGAGGCCTCTTTGTGAACTCAAATGCAGTTATGAAGCAAGGCTCACTGTGGGATTATAAACCTCCAAGCGAACAGACTCATAGTCCCTCAAGCAAATACATGTATTTCTTAATTCTCTTGTAAAAATTTTAATTAAATTCCTCTTCTAGGATTATAAAATGGACATGTATCCACCACAACTAGCGAAATAATACAAAGAAAATTAATTTAGCATTCACCACGCCTACCAGGCAGTCAGCTTTAATAGTCTGATGTGGTTACTTCTATACCTTTCTTCTTGCACACATTAACACATACAAGCCTAGAGGCTGTCAAATGCCACTTCCCCAGTTGTCTCAATACAACCTGAGACTGGTGCAGTGGATCATGCCGGTAATCCCAGCATTTTGGGAGGCCAAGGCAGGTGGATCACTTGAGGTAAAGAGTTAAAGACCAGCCTGGCCAGCATGGTGAAACCCCCATCTCTCCTAAAAATACAAAAATTAGCCAGGCATGTTGGTACACGCCTGTAATCCCAGCTACTTGAGAGGCTGAGACACAAGAATTGCTCGAACCCAGGATGCAGAGGTTGCAGTGAGCTGAGATCACACCACTGCACTCCAGCCTTGGCAACACAGTGAGACTCCATCTCAACAACAACAACAAAAAATAACATATAACCTGATAATAAGATTAAGTTGAATTTATTGTTTGCTGTGGTAAGGGAGGCCACCACCTTGAAGGAGTCTGGTAGTTTCTTTGAAGGAGGTCAAGATCAGATTTTATTGAAATTTAAAGTGTGTCAATACAGGGATTTGGCTAGGGCAGGTCATTATATAGTTTAAAATTTGTGGAAATAGCAAGGTGAGAATTTTGAGAACAACTTGCCTAAGTAAGAGTCTCCTGGAATAGTATAAAAATAAAGACAATGGAATTGGAAAGTAATTTTAATGTAGCCAGTAAACTTTGTGAGGGTAGATGGCTTTAGCTCTCAGCTCTACTTTAAGGATGTTTCAGGGTTTTATTCTTTTTTTTTAAGTGCTATACTATTCTCTGCAACTTGCCTCTCCCGCGTAACAGTACATTGAGTATTTTCCTCAAAGTCAACAGTTAGAGATTGAACTCACTGTTTTTTTTTTCTTTCTCTATTATAAAGAACACTTTAACTTTTTAATTGTAAAATGGATTATAGAAAAGATGGAAAGAAAAGTACAAAGAAAAAAATTTACTCATAATATTACCACTCAGAATCACTCATATTACTACTCAGAAAAGATTGAAAGAAAAGTACAAAGGAAAAAAATATTACCACTCAGAGAGAATCACTGGGGACTTCCAGTTTTAGGTACAGCTTGTATGGAACTTGGAAGTTATCTCTCACATACAACAAGTACAACAAAAAAAGCTGAATGAACTGAAAATTAACAACTCTTGTGAGATTTATCAAAGAACTGAGTTCACAGGGCAAACCACTGCCCCCAAAGCAGAAGAGACAGTCAGGCAGTATATTAGTCCATTCCTGCAGTGCTATGAAGAACCACCTGGAATGGGGTAATTTATAAAGAAAAGGGGCTGAAATTGGCTCACCATTTCACAGGCTGTACAGGAAGCATGACTGAGAAGGCCTCAGGAAACGTATAATCATGGTGGATGGTGAAGGGGAAACAGGCACATCTTACATGGCAGAAACAGGAGGAAGAGAGCAAAGGGGAAGGTGCTACCTTCCCATACTCTTTTAAACAACCAGATCCAGTGAGAACTCACTATCATGAGAACAGCAAGGGGGAAATCTGCCCCCATGATTCAATCACCTCCCACCAGGGTTCTCCTCCAAAATTGGGAATTATAATTTGACATGATTTGGGCAGGGAAACAAATCCAAACCATATAAATCCACCCCCAACCCCTCCCAAATCTCATGTCCTTCTCACATTGCAAAATATAATCCTCTCAACAGTCCCTCAAAGTCTTAATTCATTTCAGCATTAACTCAAAAGTCCACAGTCCAAAGTCTCTCTAAGACAAGTAAAATAAAAAACAAGTTAGTTACTTCCAAGATACAGTGGAGGTACAGGCATTGGCTTAATACTCCCATTCCAAATAGGAGAAATTAGCCAAAACAAAGGGGTTACAGGACCCATGCAAATCCAAAACCCAGCAGAATAGTCATTAAATCTTAAGCTCCAAAATAATTTCCTTTGACTTCATGTCTATATCCAGGCCACACGAATGCAAGGGATGGGCTCTTAAGGCCTTGGGCAGCCCCGCCCCTGTGGCTCTGCAGTACTCAGCTCCCATGGCTACTCTCAGGTGCTGCCATTGAGTACGTGTGGCTTTTCCAGGTGCACAGTTCAAGCTGTCCGTGGGTCTACCATTCTGGGGTCTGGAGAACAGTTGCCTTCTTCTCACAGCCCCACTAGGCAGTGTCCCAGTGGGGACTGTAAGTGGGGGTTCCAACCCCACATTTCTCCTCTGCACTGCCCTAGTAGAGGTTGTCCATAAGGGCTCTACTCCTGCAGCAAACTTCTGCCTGAACATCCAGACATTTTCATATATCCTCTGAAATCTAGGCAGAGGCTCCCAAGCCTCAACTCTTGTCCTCTGTGTACCTGCAGGCTTAACACCACATGAAAGCCACCAAGGCTTATGTCTTGCACCCTCTGGAGCACCAGACTGAGACATATCTGGGGCCCTTTTAGCCATGGCTGGAGCTGGAGCAGCTGGGATGTAGGCAGCAGTGTCCTCAGGTGGGGCAGGGTATCAGGACCCTGGGCCTGACCCATGAAATCATTCTTCCCTTCTAGGCCTTTTGGCTTGTGATGGGAGAGGCTGCCACAAAGGTCTCTGAAATGCCTTCAAACATTTTCTCCATTGTCTTGGCTGTTAACATTCAGCTCCTCTTTACTTATGCAGATTTCTGCAGCTGGCTTGAATTCCTCCCCAGAAAACGGGTTTTTCTTTTCTACCACATTGTCCCGCTGAAGCAGAAGAGACAGTTTAGAAAACTTTTCCAAACTTTTATGCTCTGCTTCCCTTTTAAGTTCCAGTTTCAGATCATCTCTTTGTATACACATATGCACATGTGCTGTTAGAAGCAGCCGAGCTACTTCTTGAATGCCTTGCTGCTTAGAAATGTCTTCTGCCAGATACCCTAAATCATCTCTCTCAAGTTCAAAGTTCCACAAATCCCCAGATCAGGGGCACAGTGCCACTAGTCTTTTGCTACAGTGTAACAAGAGTGACCTTTACTTCAGTTCCCAGTATGTTCCTCATCTTCATTGGAGACAACCTCAGCCTGGACTTCATTGTCCATATCACTATTAGCATTTTTGTTTCAACAATTTAACAAGTCTCTAGGAAGTTCCATACTTTTTTTTTTATCTTCCTGTCTCCTTCTGAGCCCTCTGAGCTGTTCCAACATCTGCCCATTACCCAGTTCCAAGGTCACTTGCACATTTTCATGTATCTTTATATTAATACCCCACTCTCCGTACCAATTTTCTGTATTAGTTTGTTCTCACACTGCTATTGAGAACTATCTAAGACTGGGTTATTTATAAAGAAAAGGGGTTTAATTGGCTCATGATTCCACAGGCTGTACAGGAAGCATGGCTGAGGAAGCTTCAGGAAACTTACAATTATGGCAGGTGGTGAAGGGGAAGCAAGCATGTCTCACATGGCAGAAGCAGGAGCAAGAGAGTGGGATGATGCTACATACTTTCAAACATCCAAATCTTGTGAGAACTCACTCACTATCATGAGAACTCCAAGGGGGAAATCCACTCGCAAGATCCAGCCACCTCCCACCAGGCCCCTTCTCCAACATTGGAGATTACAATTTGACATGAGATTTGGACACAAACCCAAACCATATCAGGTGGATACATAGAATCATGACCTACAGGAGCAGAAGTCCAAGAATAGCAAACTCACCAATGCCAGAGGAGGAAAACTTAATCTATAACTAATGAATTGCTGGAGGTTCTGTGTGGACAGTTTGAGAGTAAAAAACTCCAGGGGATCCATCCTTTGTGAGCTTTACCCCCAGGAGCCTTATTAGATTCTCATAGAAGATTAGAACAGTATCACTTTCTATTTCCAGCAGTGGGAAGGGAAAAGCAAACATTTAAACATACACCAGAATATTCTGTTCTTCTTAACAGGCCTGCCTTCAAGAGAAACTATTGTGCCAGAGCCTAACCCATGTGTAGGAAGGGAAATCCCAACTAGAGTATTATCTAGCCTTCCTGTCTCTCTTACAGGGGCAAAACAAAAAAACAAAACTGAGAAGCACTCATGAAGGTCACAACCCAGGCGCACAGGCTCACTAAGAGACTGAGACCTAATTATAAGACAATCAAATGCTTTTTCTCCTCCCAACGCCTCATCACCACATCAATAGGGCTCCTGTATAATAACAGGGCAATACAATGGAAAGGACTATACATCGCAGGTGATATTTTTAAAATCTCTAAAGAAACTCAAAAGCAACAAGAAAGACAAAAACAAGGACACCAGAGGAAAGTTTAACTTCAGATACTTATAGCTACAGCAACCAGTAAAAACAGCCTAACCCCCAGCCAGATAAACATAAAACCTCACACTAAGGCCTATTTATCTCAGTTATTTCTACCCTGTACATCCTGTGTGGCTTGAAACAAAAAATTACACTAAAAAAATAAAAAAGAAAAAAACCCATATTTTGAAGAGACAGAGCAAGCATCAGAACCAGACTCAGGTATGGCAGAGATGTTAACCATAAATTTAAAACAACTATAATTAATATGCTAAGTGTTCTAATGAAAAGATAAACAACATCATGAAAGAACAGATGGGTAATGCAAACAGGTAAATGAAGACTCTAAGAATCAAAAGGAAATGCTAGAAATCAAAATTACTGTAACAAAAATAAAGACTGTCTCTGCTGAGCTCATTAGTAGGCTGGACACAGCCAAGGAAAGAATTAGGAACTCCCAAAACTGAAATCCAAAAAAAAAAAAAAAGAAATCCCAAAAAGCCAAAACAAAGAACAGACCATCCAAGAACAGTAGAACAAGTATAAAAGGGATAACATATGCATAATGGATATACCAGAAGGAGAAAGAAAAAGGAACAGAATATTTGAATCACTAGTGTCTGAGAATTTCCCATACTAATGATAAATACCAAACTACAGATCCACAAAGCTCAGAGGACACCAAGATTAAAAATATATATATATATTCTACATCTAGGCATATCATAATTAAACTGCAGAAAATCAAAGAAATAGAAAAAATATTGAAGGAAGCCAAAGCAGGGAAAATGCCTTACCTACAGAGGAGCAAGTGTAAGAATTACATTAGACTTCTCTTCAGAAACCATGCAAGCAAGAAGAGAGTGGAATAAAACACTTAGTGTTGAAAGAATCACCAACCAAGAATTCTATACCCAGAGAAGTTATCCTTCAAAAGTGAAGGAAAAATAAAAACTTTCTCAAACAAAAACTGAGGGAATTTATCACCAGTAAACCTGCCTTGCAAGAAATGTTAAGTTTCCTTTAGAAAACAGGAAAATGCTATAGGTCAGAAACTTGGATCTAGGTAAAGAAAGGAAGTATTAGAGAAGAAATACAGTAAAATAAAACCGTTTATTTCTCTTATTCCTAAGAGACAGGTAACAGTTTGTTCAAAATAATAATAGCAATAATGTATTCCATGATGTTAGCTTATGGATAAATGAATGACAACAGTGTTATAAGGGATGGACAGTGGCAGATGGGAACACTTTATTATAAGGTACTTAAACTGCCCATGTAGTTGTCTAGTATTATTTGAAAGTGAAATTGGAATAGTTGTAAATGTATATTGGAAACTCTAGAGCAACCACGAAAAAAGCAATAATAAAAAATGTGTAATTCACATGCTAAGACAGGAGAAAAATAGAATCATACAAAATAGTCAAAACCAGAGGAGGCAGAAAAAGTAGAAGACAAAAAAAGAAAAAACAAGGGCAACAACTGGAAAACAGTAACAAATATGGTAGGTATTAATCCAACTCTATCAATAATCACTGAAACAACACTTTTATTTATTTTTTTATTTACTTAATTTTTTGAGGCAGGGTCTCACTCTCTCACCCAGGTTGGGGTAAAGTGGTGCAATCATGGCTCACTGTAGCCTCGACCTCCTGGGCTCAAGTGATCCTCCCACCTCAGCCTCCTGAGTAGCTGGGACTACAGGCATGTGCCACCACACTGAGCTAATTTTTAAAACCTTTTGTGGAGACAAAGTCTCATTTTGTTTCCCAGGCTGCTCTTGAATTCCTGGGCTCAAGCAATCCACTGGCCTCAAGCTTCCCAAAGTGCTGGGATTACAGGGATGAGCCACTGCACTGCCCTAAAACATTACTTTAAATATACCAAATTAAAAGACACAAACTGTCAAAGTATACTAAAAAACAGGACTTAGCTCTGTGTTGACTATAAGAAACTCACCTTAAATATAAAGACATGTACAGATTAAAAGCAAAAGGATGGCGAATGATCTACCATGCTAACATTAATCAAAAGAAAGCTGGAGTAACTGTATTAATATCAGACAAACCAGACTTCAGAACAAAGAAAATTATCAGGAAGAGGTGCATTACATAATGCAAAAAGAGTTAATTCTCCAGAAAGAATCACTCTTTAATATTTAATTTACTTCCTTCCCATTCTCTTCTTGTTATGTATCTTTGCCCCAGGTTGATTAAGATAAAATTCCCAAACAATAAAATGTGTTTATTGTAAAAGTAGAGTTATGGTACTGTGTACAGTAACATAAGATATAGAGCATTTCAACACCCTAAAAGGTATACTCATACCCCTTTGCAGTCAGGCTCTTTCCCTCACCCCCAACCTCAGGCAACCACTGATCTGCTTTCTGTCACTGTAGTTTTACTTTTTCTAGGACCTCATATACATGGAATCACACATTATGTAGTCTTTTGTGTCTGATTTCTTTCAATTAACATAAAGTTTTTGAAATTCATTTCTGTTATGGTATTTTTGTGCCTTTTCTAAATGTTGTTTCCAGCTCTTGGCTATTAAAACTAAGGCTGCTGTGAACATTGACACACAAATCTTTGTGTGAACATGTTTTCAGTCCTCTTAGGTGAATACTGAGAAATGAGATTTCTATATATGGTAAGGATTTAGCTTTATACGATGATAGCAACTGAATATCTATATGGGAATAAAAATGAACCTCAACCTTTACCTCATACCATGCACAAAAGCTAACTTAAAATGAATAAAAATGGATCATAAAATTAAGAGATAAAAGATTACATTTCTAGAAAAAATATAGGAGAAAATTTTTGTGGTATTGAATTAGATAAAGATTTCTTAAACAGGACACAAAAACATGAACCATTAAAGAAAATGTTGATAAAATATACTTCTTCAAGATTAAAAATCTTTGCTCTTTGAAGGAGATGGTTAAGAAAATGACAAGGCAAGCCAAAGACTAGGAAAACATATTCACAGCATATATCTGAAAAAGGGCTTGTCCCTTGAATTTTTATATGTAAAGATCTCTTACAATTCAACAAACAAACAAGCTACGCAATAAAACTATGGGCAAAAGATTTGAACAGACACTTTACAAAGGAAGATGTATGAATAGCCAATAAGCACATGTAAAGATGTTCAACATCTCTCATCAGAGAAAAGCAAGATAAAGCCACAATGAAATACCAGTACATAGCTACTAGAATGGCTACAGTTAAAAAGATTGACAGTAGAAAGCGTTAATAAGAATAGAGCAACTGGAATTTATACATTGCTGGTGGGCATGCAAAGGGGTATAATCACTTTGAAACTCATTCTTTTTAATAGCTGTATGATATTCCAATGTGTAAGTGTGTCATGATTTAGATAACCTTTGCTCTTCTTACAGAGATTTGGGGTGACACCAATTGGGGTTCTTCCCTTCCATTATAAATAATTCTCACAAATAATTGAAACCCATTCTTGCTAAAATTTTTGTCTCTATTTTTTTAAACAATAAGCCAATTTTCTTTCTTTCTTTCTTTCTTTTTTTTTTTTTTTTTTTGAGGCAGAGTCTCAGTGTTGCCCAGGCTGGAGTTCAATGTCAGGATCTTGGTTCACTGCATCCTCCACCTCCCAGGTACAAGTGATTCTCATGCCACAGCCTCCCAAGTAGCTGGGTTTACAGTCATGCACCACCATGCCAGGCTACATTTTGTATCTTTAGTAGAGTTAGGGCTTCACCATGTTGGCCAGGCTGGTCTCAAACGCCTGGCCTCAAGTGATCCGCCTGCCTCAGCCTCCCAAAGTGTTGGGATTACAGCCATAAGCCACCCCATCTGGCCCCAATTTACCTTTATATCATTGCTGGAAACATTATATTTCCAATTACAGTGGATAAAAAAAAAAAACTAACAATGATTACTTTTTTCCTCAATCATGTTTATGCTTGGTTAAAGCTTCCGGATACTTATTTTCTTAAAAAGTCCATCTTCCTCTTCTTTTACAGAGGACCTGGAAATTTATGTTCCTTGTGTTCTTTTCCTTTAAGCCCCTGATTTGTTAAAGGAGATACTGAGTTTTCTCTCAGCTGCTTCTGCTCCTTAATTTCCTTGCACATAGAAAGGGTTTCTTCAGAAAGCAAGGAACCTGTATTTTCCCTACCATTCAACTTTGTAAAATGGTCAGTGTGCTTCTGGAAAGCGACGTTTTCAAATAGCAGGGCCTTGAGCCTAGTTCTTTGCCAGCATCTACCATGCTAACATGAATCAAAAGAAAGCTGGAGTAGCTGTATTAATATCAGACGAACCAGACTTCAGAGCAAAGAAAATTATCAGGAAGAAAGAGGTGCATTACATAATGCAAAAAGAGTTCTCCAGAAAGAATCGCTCTTTAATATTTAATTTAATTCCTTTCCATTTTCTCCTGGTTATGTACCTTTGCCCCAGGTTAAGATATAATTCCCAAACAATAACATTTGTTTACTGTAAAAGTAGAGTTACGGTACTTGTGTACAGTAACATAAGATATAGAGCAGACAGGAAGAATCTTAAGAAAAAATACAGGCTTTTTCTTCACCCCTAGGCTTCTGGAGAAATTTCCTCAGGCTGGTAGTGTTTGGAAAAACTGGCCCATAAAGGTGATACCAGTTTAAATTACCTCTCTGTGGTGAGGATACTAGTTTGCTGTTTGCTAAGGTTTCATAGAAATACCATTATTTCACTCATTTTGAGTAGGTTTGGCATGTGGAATATTTGGAGTAAGTGTGACTGCAAGTGAATATGTCTCTGGAGAGGGACAGCCTGATAGTAATAATGTACATTTAAATCAGTCCAGATAATTTACACTCATTATAACATTTTTAAGCTGGTTGATTTGGAGATGTAGGATCTATTTAAGAGCATTCAACATTACACAGATTCAAGCATGAGCCCCACATATAAATAACTGCTACTTCCAGGAAAGGAACACCCTAATGGACTGTCAGAAAACGCAATGCAGTTTCTTAGTCCTATAAGAGCATTAGAAAGGGATTGCACTATATTTGCAGGCCACAATGTATTCCAGGTATGTAATTCTGAACACACTTTCATCAGTGGGCATTTGAATCAGCCAACCTAGCAGAATTTCTTCTTCTTTAAAAAAAAACAAAAACAGAGTTTTGCTCTGTTGCCCAGGCTGGAGTACAATGGTGTGATCTTGGCTCACTGCAACCTCTGCATCCTGGGTTCAAGCGATTCTCGTGCCTCACCCTCCAAAGTAACGGGATTACAGGTGTGCAACACCACGTGGGCTAATTTGTGTATTTTTAATAGAGACGGGATTTCACCATGTTGCCCAGCCTGGTTTTGAACTCCTGACCTCAGGTGATCCACGCACCTTGACTTCTCAAAGTACTGGGATTACAGGCATGAGCCACTGCATCCGACCAACCTAGCAGAATCTCTACAGACTTACTGGAAACATCACCGGGAGTCCAGGTTCTTAATAAATACCAAAATAGGGACAGTTTCCCTAAGGTCAAATATCAGTTTCCATTGCTTTCAAAGTCTGTTCCCAACTTTCAGCCTGTTTCTCTCCTTTAATGATCTTCCTTTTAAAAACATATTGAGGGTACCCCATGCCATGTCCTTTGCTCAAAACTGGGGGAAAAACCAAGGCTAGTAAACTCAGTAGCTGCATCTCCTAAGAATCACAAAGAACCCCTCCCTGCCCATTCCAGTACACTCCTCTCCAAAGCCAAAGCCAACTTTTTTTTTTTTTTTTTGAGATGGGGTCTCACTCTGTCACCCAGAGTGGAGTGCAGTGTTGCAATCACGGCTCACTGCAATCTTGACCTCCCTGGGCCAAAAAGGTGATCCCCCACTTCAGCCTCCCATGTAGCTGGGACTACAGGAGCATGCCACCACTCTTGGCTAATATTTTTTGCATTTTTGTAGAGGATGGGGTCTCACTATGTTGCCCAGGTTGGTCTTGAACTCCTAGGCTCAAGGAATCTGCCTGCCCTGACCTCCCAAAGTGCTGGGATTACAGGCATGAGCCACCGCGCCTGGTCTCAACATTCTTATTGAAAGGAAAATCTGATGTGGTAACTACCTAGCTTAAGACCGTTGCAGTGGTGTCTCATCACCCAATGAGTACCAAACTCTTTTACCTGCTTTATAAAGCTGAGCAAGTGTAAACCACAGCATCTGGCCTTCATTACAAAATGGATGATAATCACAACTTGGATTTGGTTCAAAGTTGTTTCACTTCTGTTAACTTCCAAGCAAGCAAGCAAGCAGTCTAAAGGTTGTACACCAGATAAGGATACTAGTACATCAGCACCCCAGGCAAAGATACCAGTATGTGACACACTACTCTGCAGCCTCCCGTCAGCAGCTTACAGAGGGATATTTGTAGTCAGCACAGCCCACACAGAATGAGAAGCCCACTGGGTCAGAGCAGCTCAGTCCCCAAAAGATCTTATAGGATGTGAGAACTGCCGACATACCATATAAGCCAGTATAAATACACTAAACCCACATATTTTTACATCTTTGAAAAACATCAATGCCTTTCAATCTATGATGTCATAATTTTAATTGGCAACAATGGTTCCTTTCTTAGTGATAAAATAAAAACACGTTTATAATTTATGGTGCCTTAGATTGTGGTTTTCTTTTCCTTTTTAAACACAGATTTTATGTAGCATAATATACGCACTTTCCTGCACCTTACTTTTTTCACATAATTTACCTTATTGAACGTTCATATCAGTGCATAAAGAGCTGGCTCATTCTTCCTCACCACTGCATGTATTTCATTGTATTGACAGTTCCACATTGATGGGACAGTCTGGTCATTTGTAGTATGTGTTTATTTATTGCTGCTGAAAAGGATGAATGCTATATGGAAGTGAGAGCCAAGTGCAATGAGGACAGAGAGACTAGGGGTGAGGACTTGAAGGTTTTGTTGTAGATGTAAAATCAGGTTTGAGACTGGAGGGAGCGGGAGACATGAGACAGGACAAACTGTTCTTGAAATTTCCATCTTGGTAGGCCATCAGAAAGTAACTCACCATCTGCCTTTGAAAAAGTGGGCTTAGAATGTGCAGCTTTCAAACAATTCGCATGAAATGTCTGCTCAAAGCTTCTCTTATCTGCTCAAAGCCCATTCGGCAATCATGGAAGATGAATCCTTATCTCCCTATCTTCAGATGGTATTGGAAATGGTCATTACTCATTTCCTTCATCAGGCTGGCAAAGGACACGTGGAAATAGATCTGAAAGGGGAAATAGTGAAGGGCTTTATTTGATGATGATGATGATGATGATTTGAACAAGACTGAGAAACTTGTGGTGGGCTCTTGGACAGAAGTGAAAGCATGAGTGCTGAAGAATGCAGGTTGGGGTAAAATAAACTGACAAAATGAAAAAACTTAAAGTGACCCCAGCCTGAAGAAACTCTAGCCATCCTGTTCTTGTTCATTCCGATTCAGGAATAGCAGCGTTTTAAAACACCACACAACACCAGCAGAGTAAAGGCTGGCCAATTCCTTAACTTCGCTCCTTCTTCCTACTCTATTTCCACTTGGATTGTGACCAAAAATGGCAACACACACACACACACACACATTTAAGTCTTTGCAATAGATTTATGAGGTAGACACTATTATTATTTCTCTTCTACAGACAAGAAAGTGGAGGCTTAGAGAAGTTAAGTCACTTGCCCAGGGTCACTCAGTTAGTAAATAATCGAGCTGGGATACAAACTCCAGGCAGACCAGCTCCAGGGTCCTTGCTCCTAACTAATACTTCAATTAGAACTCCAAGCTGCCTCTAAGGGTTTTCTGTACTAGACTATACACTCCTTTGAGGACACAGACTATATTATTCCTGTTTGGGTGAACCTTTCCCCTTCACCCAGCTAAGTAATATGCACTGAATAAATACATTAATTGAATATACAGAACATCAACGCCAGTCCAGCATCTTCCCGCTGGATTATTCCATCTGGTTTCAGTATGTGTAATCTGGCACCCCTTCATTGTATGAGACATACTCCAGTCAGTGTTTGTCTAAAACATCAATCTGATCTGACTTGTCATCCTACTTAGATCATTTTGAGGTTTTTTTTTTTTTTTCCTTGCTCTCAAGATAAAGCATAGCTCTTTAAGATGACCTACAAAGTCTTGTAAGGCTTGTTGTTCACTGTCTCACAAAATATACTCTAGACTAGCACTCGGCAATGAAAATAAAACACATGTAATTTTGAGTTTTCTAGTAGACAAATTTTTAAAAATAAAAAGAAACAGATGAAATCAATTTCAGTTATATATTTTACTTAACCCAATACATTCAAAATATAATTTCAGCATATAATCAATATAAAAATATTATTGAGCTAGTTTACATTTTGTTCATACAAAATCTTTGAAAACCAGTATGTATTTCACATGTGGTGCATGTCTCAGTGTGGAGAAGCAACATTTCAGGTATTTAATGGCCCATGTGGCTACCATATTGAATAGCACAGCTTCAAGCCTATGGGTCTCAAACTTTAGCGGCATCAGAATCACTGGGAGGGCTGATTAAATCACAGATTGCTGGGCCACCCACAGCATTTTTGATTCATTAGGTGTGAGGTAGACACTGAGGATCTGCATTTCTGAGAAGCTCACAGGTGATACTGGTGCTGGTCTCTGAACCCCACTTGGAGAATCATTGCTCTAGATCAGAGATTATCAACTAATAGCCATAGGTTGGATCCAGCTGGCAGACCATGTTATTGGACCACACTGTGTTTAAAAAGTTTCCTAATAACCAACATTTAAAAATTGGCCAATTTCTTATAAAAATCCAGACTCCAAGTTTCTGTTGGAAGATTTGTAAATATAATAATATAGGGCTATCCTTCTGCCTGGCAGTAAGCAGCAGGAGCCAACTTGCAGGCGCCCTTTTTTGAAAGGTCATGAAGGCCCACTTTACTTATTCACATTACTGAGGCCCCCGTTGTAACTGAGCCTCCATTCCAAACCCTAGACCTTCTGGGCTCCTTTCACTTCCTAAATACATCAAGCTCTCTCTCTAGCCTCTGGGACTTTGCACATGTGGTTTTCTCTATCCTGGCTAACTCAGCCCTCTGGCTTCAGAACAGATACCACTCTCCAGAAAGCCTTCCCTGCTGTTTTCATGATTGAGTGTAAATGCTTCTTCTGTGCGTTTGCACAGAAGCCCTGAGTTGCTCCCATCAAAGCCATCACACCTTACTATAATGTCTCAGTGACTTACCTGCCCTCCCCATCATTCTGAGTTTTGCCATCATTATGAGTTTTCTGAAGGAAGGGAACCACTTCTTTCTTATTCACCACTGTATATTCACAGTACCTAGTCCAGTAACAGACTGACACATGGCAGGTGTTCAATAAAGACTTTTTGACCAAATGGATGAAGATATAAAACAGCCAGAAGAGGTCTTTAAATAACACTGCCCAACCTTTGACTTTCTCCTAGGTGGCTGCAATGGAATCTCAGTTTTAATCCTAATTCTAGAAGCAACAGTAACAAAAAGCAAATTGCAAATTTTAATTAAATTACTCTTAAAACTGAAGCGCAAGAAGAAAAATGAATTTAAACTCCTTAATTACTTAAAATATTCCACAAGTTTGAGCTTGAGCTTTCTTTCACCCTGCTTGGATTTACTTAAAGCCAAAAATAAAGAAATGAAGTATAATACCATTACATGATCAAGTTGCAGACTCCTCCTGCATATCAGCTGCACTGCCCCATCATCTTACCAGTTTAAAATTAACAGGAAACTATTTCCTCAGAATAGAAGAGTTAATATTATTTTAGAGACTTGGAAAAAGTTTAGAGGGGCAGGGGAGAAGAAATAAGGGAAAGAAATCGAGATTCTATGTCTGCACTAACATAGTCAGTGTAATAAGCGCTTAGGGAATTGGAAAGATATGAAAGAAATTCTCCTCTTAAGGAGCTCATTGTCTACTAGAGGTGATAAGACATGGACCCAAGTAAATGTAATATAAGATGGGAAGAGGCAAGTGTTATGTGATAGGTGAAGAATGTCTCACGGGAATTCAGAGAGAAAGGCTCTTCCTGCCTGGGGAGAGAGTTGGAAATTTTGCCTGGTGTATGTCACATTTGACCTGGTCTTGCAATAAAATTTAAAATATACATGTCCTTCAGGAAATTAGATTTCTTGTCAAGTACATTCAAACATATTTTTTTCAAAATGTATGAGAAAGTAGGTTAGCTTAAGTAAAAAGAACACTGTGCAGAGGCCCTGGGAAGTGAGATTTTAGACCCAGATCTTTCTAGGCCTGAGTTTTCTCATCTGTAAGCTGAGCTTATAATAAATTATCTCTAAAGTCCTTTCTGGTGCTGTCATTCAGTGAGTGTCTATGTTCTATTGTTTATGCTGATCAGACTTTTGTGGTTAAATGCAATTAGTTTTGCTATGTGCTTCACAGTAAATCCAGGTTTTTGGAATCCTTCATTATGCACAGAGGCAGTCGTGTCTTATTGCTTAGGAGAAAAATGAATTGTCAACTTTATTCTGAAGAAAATGATTAGAGATTATGTGTCTGGAGGGGAAAAGCAATTCTTATTCAAAAGTGAAATAATAACTTCAGATCTTGCAAAAATACTGAATGTTTGGAGTCAGATAATTAAAGAAAAAAGATTGCATGCTTAAGTTCCCACGTGCAATGGAAATAGGCAATGCATATGTCATTAAATACGTGGTATTTTATTAGTCTTGACTAGGTAAGGACAGCAAAGGAAAAAAGAACTTGCTGATATATTTTGTCCAGTTTATTAAATCCTGAAAAATTGCACTCAGTCTATTGCAAGAAAAGCCTTTGCTAATGAGCACGACCAGAATTTGCATACTTTCTTGTTTACATAACACTTATTCTTTACTAGTGGCCATATTTGCATATAAGCTCTTAAGCAGGGTATTGAAAGGCCTCTATGCAACTTCACTTACCAGTGATATTTTGCTTAACCTAACTACATGCCAGGTATATAGTTCAGTGACACTTAAGGACAAAGGTGGAGTCACTCCCCAAACTTAACATCAAAACAGCTCTCTAAGAAGCAAGGCTGTGGACATAAGAAACCTCAAATTGATTTGTTATTTTGAAAAGTCACTTGCTTCACTGAAATTTAGGAACACAGGGAAGATTCCCCAACTATGGGATGCCTAAAGCAATACTGAAGCAGCATCTTTCCTTTGGAGCCACAGTAAAAATATAGTCTTCTCTCCGACCCATGGAATGAAAACAAGTCAAAGGCAAGAGGAAGTATACACAGCTCAGGGCACACCCAGGGGCCTGGGCTCCCTGTTCGTCCCAGCTCAGGCACTAGTTTAGCTGCTTCACAATGGATTTGGCAGTTGAAGCACCATGGCCAACAGGGTCCAGAGTTAGGGAGAAACAGGACCGAGATAGGGAGAAACCGAACCGGGACAATGAGGGGCATGAGTATCTGGAGCTAATCTTAGATGAGTCTGTCCCACGAGAAAAGAAAAGAGAACTAAGGTGGAAAACAGGAAGAGATAGAGGGCCAGAGAGGGCCAGAGAGGTCACTCAAGGTCACAATGACCGGGCAGACTCAAATCCACAGTCATGCCTTCTTACACTTCTTACACAGTTTACTGGATAAAGTTGGGCAGGAATTTTGTTTTATTTGGGAGAGAGAGTGGGACAGCAAGATTTGGACTGTGCAGATCTGGATTGAATGCCATGAAAACTGTGTGAGTTAATAAGGCAATTTCCATAAAGTGCCTGGCATGTAGATGACCCTCAACAAGGGCTGGTTTTCTTCTTTTGCCCCCTCACCCCCATCTATCTGTGTAATGGCAAACCTTACTCATAAGTATTTTCCATTTTCACTACAAAGTTTAAGAATTATCTTTCTTGACAATATGCAAGCACGTGGAAAAAGCAGTTGATGTTTACTAGCGATTGATGTATTATTTTTAGGCTTTTCATCTACTTCTTACTAAATGACGATAATACTTGCTAACTTTATGGTGACTTACTATGTGCTAAGCACAGGTCTAGGTGCTGTTCTAGAAATAATCCTCAAAATGAGTCTGCAAGGCTGAGTATTATGATTTCTATTTTACAAATGAGGATAGCAGGCATGGAGGGTTAAACAACTTGTCCAAGGTCACTCAGTAAGTGGCAGTGCCGGGACTCAAGTAGACAGTGTGGTGCCAGAGCCCCTCCTTGTTTTTAATCCCTCTGTCAGGCTGCCTCCCATTGCGTACATGTCATTCTTTATTAAGTGCATAGCATCTAGATCTAAGACAATCAGACTAGAATCAACAGAAACACGAGAAACGTCTAAGCTGATTCATTATCAACCTTAGAGACAAAATTTATCCTTGGGAAACAGGATTTCAGAGTGACTACAAATCTTTAACAATGCAGTGAATTAATTGACCTGTAGCTGTCAGCACCTCCCTTCTTCCTGCATATTGCTAAGTGTCCCCAGTTGAGCCTCAAGGGAAGCCAGAATTTAGCAAACCACTTTGTCCTACAAAATATCATCAATTCACCCCACAAAAGTTATTTAACTTCTAATATGAACAGAGTACAGTTGACCTTTGAACAATGCAAGGCTTAGAGGTGCCAACCCCCACACAGTTGAAAATCCATAATATAGCTTTTGACTCTCCAAAAACTTTGCTTATAGCCCACTGTTGACTGAAGCTTTACTAGTGACAAAAATAGTCAATTAATACATTTTTTTTGGTTATATTTGTTATATACTCTATTCTTACAATGAAGTAAGGCCAGAGAAAAAAATGTTACTAAGAAAATCATGTGGCTGGGCACAGTGACTGATTCCTGTAATCCCAGCACTTTGAAAGACCGAGGTGGGAGGATCACCTGAAGTCAGGAGTTTGAGATCAGTCTGGCCAACATGGTGAAACCCCGTCTCTACTAAAAATACAAAAATTAGCCAGGTGTGGTGACACGTGTCTGTAATCCCAGTTACTTGGGAGGGTGAAGCAGGAGAATCGCTTGAACACAGGAGGTGGAGGTTGCAGTGAGCCGAGATCCACTCACTGCACTCCAGCCTGGGTGACCAAGTGAGACTCCATCTCATCAAAAATAAAAAAATAAAAAAATAAAAATAATAATGAGAAAGAGAAAATACATTTATAGTACTGTACCGTATTTACCAATACTGTAAATTTATGTTATCTGTTTACAAGATGAATTGCCTCTCTGACACAGTGGGCAACCACAGCTGCAGACCTCAATCTATGGTACATATCAAGCAGTTCAACTTTTTCTTGTAGAGTCATGACTTTTCTCTGCTTCTTGGAAGCACTCTCAGCATCAATAGTAGCACTTTGTATGGGTTCCATAGTGTTATTCAAGGTTTATGGTATTGCTAAAAACACGATGGAAAATACCCAAGAACTTCAAGAGATCGCGTTTTACTGCAATATGCGATTTACTGAAAAAAAGAATGTTCACGCAGAGATAATTAGCATCAGGGCATTTTAAGCAGATAGTCACAACACTTGAGCTCACTGCAATAGCAACAGGAGGCGGCTACAAAATCACTACAGTAGTACAGTATGTACTGCAGTTAATTTTATGCAGTTATGATTTAATAATGCATCTATCTCTGTTTGCATTTCTTTCTGCAGGGAATGGTGTCATGTATGGTCAGTAAGTGTGCAAGTTTTGATACATCTTAACTTTTTATAATAGCTATGATAGTAAACGATAAAATAAACTAGTATCTACATAAATATTACGCATTTATGATATATCTATTTTTTAAATTTTTTTGATATTTCTAGGCTGTGTGGTTCATCTGTAGGTTTTTTGAATTATCACAAATCTCCAAAATATTTTCCAATATGTTTATTGAAAAAAATCCATGTACAAGTGGACCCATGCAGTTCAAACCCTGCTGTTCAAGGGTCAACAGTATTGTATAAGACATGCTAAGACGTTGTTAAACTAAATAGCAAAAGGCCACTGGCCTAAGGCTATCTCTGTACTTTGAGTTTCTACCTAACAAACTGCAACCCAGCTTAGTACATAAACCAGAACATAACTAGGAGTGGATTTTTTTTGATAACAAATAGCCAGGTTTCAGCCAGTCACGAATAGCCCATCTTCACCCAACCAAAGGCAGCCAACTCATCACACCATGCACGAAGAAGGCAGAAGCTTACCTGAAGCCAATCGGGTGATTTCCCTGCTTTGCTTCCATGTTTGTCCTATAAAAGCCCACTGCTCACATTGTTGAGTGGAGTGATCTAAACCTCTTCTGGTTTCCATTTTCACTATACAATTTAATAATTGTCTTTTCAACAATATGCAAGTACATGGAAAAGACAGTCTACATTTACGAGATAGCATTGTATTATTTTTTAGGTTTTTCACCTACCTTTTACTAAATGATGATAACACTTTGCTAATATTATGGTAACTCGTGTGAGTGTTGCCCAATTCATAAATTGTTCTTTGCCTGAATAAACTGTGTTAAATGTAGTGGCTCTAACCTTTTTCTTTTAATAACATGTAGGAGAAGAAAATAAACAGGAAATAAGATCATCTCTTGTAGTCTTTCAGTACTTTCATTACAGTATTAATTGGGTTCTTCCAGAAGTAGACCTGAAACAAGGTTTTCAGGGAAAGTAGTTTGTTTGAGAGGTGGTCCCAGGGAACACTGGCAGAAGAGTGGGAAATTGAAACAAGGAAGGAAAGAAAGCCAATGTAATGTGTGTGGATAAGAAGGTTACTGCTGTGGGCCACTGGGGTACAATCTCACTGGGGGCCTCTCCAACATGCCTCAGAGTTGTCCCATAAGAGCAGTGAGGAGCTGAGTTATTTATCCACCAACTTCTGCCTTCCATTGTTTGAGGCTCCTCTGCAGGGATAGATAACTTCCCAACACTTCTGTCCTAGCCAGCATAGACCTCACATGCTCCTACAGCCAGAGATAGTTCTTAAGTGGACCTTCACTAAGAAGCCATCGGCATGTAAGAATCAGGAATGCTGAGGAAGTATGCATGGGACACTGAGAGCATTTGCTATCCTCATGCATGTCCCTTTACTTAAGCCAGAGTGAGTCTCTCTTGGCAACCAAGCCATCTCTTACGAGAACAGTTCCACTGGAAAAGCCCTTGGTAGCAGAGTGCAATTCATGACATTTCTTAATATATCTTCACTTCAAAAAACATGTTTTTTATTCGTACTGACTGGTTCCCCTCCAACCCCCTCAAGCCTCTACAGTCTGAATTAGTGTTATTTTATTGCATTACTGAAAGTTGATTCTACGTTGTAAAAATTTCAATAAAAAGTCACAGGAAGGGAACTGAAATTGGACTTCAATCTAACAGGCCTGACAGTTTTCTTCACTAGAAAAGTCGGTGTTCATTAATTATTTATACGCTAGTGACAATGCTGTATCATGAATTAGAATAGCTTCACAGGCTATCCATCTTTTAAACTAACACCTAATGACAAGGCAAGACCAGACAGAGATGACTAGACACCTGATACGCAAATCTCTTAATGTTTACTATTAAAAAAGTGGGATAGAAGTCAATGAGGAAAAAAGTTGATTTTCCTTTACTGAAAAATGGAAGTGACTAAAAAGGCTAGGGCTTAAGTATTGATAATTTCTAGTCTTACTTCAGCATTACTCTTGCTACTAGAATGCAAGCTGTCACTTAACACTACTATGTATTATTAAAGAAGCATGTTAACCCCACTATTAAATCAAGGGATGGACTTTATAAGTCATAGAATAATGATATGATTCAAGAATATGCACGGGGAAGGCTAGGATTTACCACTGAGTAGGAGAAAGAGTTGACTATCCATTTCTTCTGACCCTGGGTTACTCTCTCTACTAGTTAGTAACAGGGTTTAAACCAAGCACCTCCAAGTGACCTGGAAGAAAACCTTCCACATTCTATCTTCAAGGGTCTCTTCATAAAAGAAACACGCAGTCACTCCTTTAATGTCAGATTTAGAGTACTTCATCCTCTAGGCTCTAAGCTTAGTAGACCTTGTTTATGTGGCACCTCATTCTGTCCTAGGGTCTGGCCTAGTGTTTGGAACTAAGGGCGCAATGATGTGTTTGTTGACTGACTGAATGAATGACAAGTGTTAGCCTTCCAATTTAGGGAAATTTCAGTTGTAGCAAAGATAAACAATGAATAAATAAAATAAATTAAATAAAATAATAATAAAAAAATGAAGAGGCTTCCATTACATCTTTTGGAAACTGATGTTATACTATTTTAATTCAATTATCTAGAGTCCTCAAGCATCTGAGGACTGACAAGGACCTCAGAGTGCAGAGGTAGGAAAAATCGGAGGATAAATGCTAGGCAGAATTTCAGGGTCTCGGGGTTCTAGAATAAACTTTGTTTCTAATTATATGGGTAATCATAGATGCATCACTTCCTCTCTCTGTTGTGCTAGTTGAGCCCTGTTGATCCTTCCAGTTTTATTTACGCCAAGCTGTGTGTCATCCTGTCTGTTCTTCCCCACCATTCTAGGTTAGAAGAGTCAAACATAATGAATTGAGGTACGGAGAGTCAATGCTCAAAAGTTTATCATTGACTACTAAACTGCTGAACTGAAGGATGTTCCCTCTGGCTCTTCCGAAGACAGATGAGGACTGAAGAGCCATCTTGGTGGCTATGTCTTCCTTCAAAGAGAATTATTGAAGAGAGAAGTTTCTGGAGGCTTAGGCCTCCATTCAGCTTGCTTCTAATCACTGCTCCCAAATGGGGGAAAGAGATACTCTAGTTAAGTCAGTAAAACACATTTTGAATAACTTGAAAACTAAAAGTGGTGAGAAACAGCCACTTTCAAACTTTAAACAGGTTATCTCTTTTTCCTGATAGCTGAGTTTTGGGTTCACCTTTGTGAGCCTGCAGGGACTTTGGTGGGAAAATGGAAGGAGTGGGAAGATCATGTTTTGGGTCTTTCAGTCTTACAATGTAAAGACCATTATCACGGCATGGTTTGAGAATGAGAAAAGGTAAGTGTTCTCTAGGTATCACAGTGGAACATTTTTATTCTAGGTTCAGGGGAACATGTATATATAGGTTTGTTGTGTAGGTAGATAAATTACGTGTTGTGGGGGTTTGGTGTACAGATGATTTTGTCACCCAGGTAATAAGAATGGTACCTGATAAGTAGTTTTTTGATCCTCACCCTCCTCCCTCAAGTAGGCCCTGATGTCTGTTGTTCCCTTCTTTGTGTCCATATATACTCAAAGCTTAGCTTCTATTTACAGGTGAGAACATGTGGTATTTGGTTTTCTGTTCCATAGTAGAAAATTTTATCTATGGGCAGAGCTGCAGCTCTGAAATATACTTCGTTTACTTTTTATTTTTAAATAAACTTTATCTTTTAAAGGAGTTTTAGGTTCACAACAAAATTGAGAGGATGGTACAGAGATTTCCCATCTACTCCCTACACCCCCTACATACATAACCTCCCTCATTATCAACATCTTCCATCAGAGTGGTATATTTGTCATAGTTTATGAACCTACATTGACACATCATTATCACTCAAAGTCCATAGCTTTCAGTAGGGTTCATTCTTGTTGTGGTAGTTTTGACAAACATATAATGACATATATCCACCATTATAATATCATACAGAATAATGTCAGGGGACTTCCACCCTGGAAGTCCTCTATGCCTTGTTTATTAATCCCTCTTTCCCTCATAACCCCAGGTAACCACTGATCTTTCTACTTTCTTCATAGTTTGCATTTTCCAGAGTGTCATACAGTTGGAATCATATAGTATGTAGCCTTTTTAGACTGGCTTCTTACACTTAATAATACACACTAAGTTTCATCCATGTCTTTTCTTGGCTTGATAGCTCATTTCTTTTAGCACCAAGTATCCCATTGTTTAGATGTACCATGATTTATTTATCCATACACCTATTGAAAGACATCTTGGTTGCTTCCAGGTTATGACAATTATAAATAAAGCTGCTATAAACACCCACGTGCATGTTTTTGTGTGGACACAATTTTCTACTTCTTTGGGTAAATCCAAGGGGCACAGTTGCCAGGTTTTATAATAAGAATATGTTTACTTTTGTAAGTAACTGCAAACTGTCTTCCAAAGCAGCTATACCGTTTTATATTTCCACCAACAATGAATGGGAATTCCTGTTGTTCCACATCCTTGTCAGCATTTGGGGTTGTCAGTGTTCTAGAGTTTGGCCACTCTAATAGTTGGGTAGTGGTATCTCAATGTTATTTTAATTTGCATTCCCCTGATGTTACAGGATATGGAGCATCTTATCATGTGCTTATTTGCCATCTGTATATCTTCTTTAGTGAGATGTCGAGGTCTTTGGCTCATACTATTTTTATCAAATTGGTTTCTTATTGTTGAGTTTTAATAGTTCTTTTTGTGTTTTAGATAACAGTTCTTTATCAGATATGTCTTTTGCAAATATTTTCTCCCTGTCAGTGGCTTGTCTTCTCATTCTTTTGACAGTCATTCACAGAGCAGAAGCTTTTAATTTTAATGAAGTTCAGTTTGTCAATTATTTTTTTCATATGTTGTGTCTTTAGTGTTATATCTAAAAGGTCATCTCCAAATCCAAGGTCATGTTGATTTTCTCTCACGTTATCTTCTAGGAGTTTCATTGTTTTGTTTTACATTTAAGCCTATGATCTTTCTTTTTTTTTTAGATGGAGTTTTGTTCTTGTTGACCAGGCTGGAGTACAATTGCGCTATCTCGGCTCACTGCAACCTCTGCCTCCCAGGTTCAAGTAATTCTCCTGCCTCAGCCTCCTGAGTAGCTGGGATTAGGGATTACAGGCATGTGCCACCACACCCAACTAATTTCGCATTTTTAGTAGAGACGGGGTTTCTCCATGTTGGTCAGGCTGGTTTTGAAGTCCTGACCTCAGGAGATCTGCCCGCCTCAGCCTCGCAAAGTGCTGGGATTACAGGCATGAGCCACCACACCCTGGCCCTATAATCCATTGTGAGTTAACTTTTGGGATGGGTATAAGGAGTCTGTATCTAGGTACATTTTTTTTTTTTGCATGTAGTTGTCCAGTTGTTCCAGTACCATTAATTGAAGACTATTCTTCTCCATTGTATTGCTTTTGCTCCTTTGTCAAAGATTAGTTGACTATATTATGTGGGCCCATTTCTGGACTTGTTTTGTTCCACTGATCTATTTGTTTATTCTTTCACCTGTACCACACTGTCTTAGTTACTGCAACTGTACAGTAAGTCTTGAAGTCAGGTAGTGTTTGTGTTTTCACCTTTGTTTTTCTGTGCTAACACTATGTTGGCTATTCTGAGTCTTTTATCTATCCATATACTTTAGAATTCCTTTGTTGATATCAACAAAGTAACTTTCTTGGATTTTGATTGGGATCACATTGAATATACAGATGAAGTTGGGAAAAACTGAAATGTTGGTAATATTGAGTCTTCCTGTCGTGAACATGGAACATCTCTCCATTTATTTAGTTCTTTGATTTCTTTCATCACAGTTTTGTAGTTTTCCTCATATAGATCTTATATGTATTTTTTTAGATTTACATCTAAGCATTTTACTTTTAGGAGTGCTAATGTGAATGGTTTTCATGTTTAAATTTCAAATTATCCTTCATTATTTTTGTTATATAGAAAAACGATTGACTTTTGTATGTTAATCTTGTATCCTGAAAACTTGCTATGATCACTTGTTAGTGCCAGGAATTTTTTTTGTTGTAGTTGTTGATTCTTTTGTCTTTTGGATTTTCTTTTTTTTTGAGATGGAGTCTTGCTCTGTTGTCCAGGCTGGAGTGCAGTGGTGCGATCTCGGCTCACTGCAAGCTCCACCTCCCGGGTTCACGCCATTCTCCTGCCTCAGCCTCCTGAGTAACTGGGACCACAGGCGCCTGCCACCATACCCAGCTAATTTTATTGTCTTTTTAGCAGACACAGGGTTTCACCACGTTGGCCAGGACGGTTTCAATCTCCTGACCTCGTGATCCGCCCGCCTTGGCCTCCCAAAGTGCTGGGATTACAGGTGTGAGCCACTGCGCCCGGCCAATTCTTTTGGATTTTCTCATAGACCATATGTCATCTATGAACAAAGACAGTTTTGTTTCTTCCTTCTCAATCTATAACTTTTATTTTCTGATCTTACTGCATTATCTAGGACTTCCAGTACAATTTGAAAAGCAGTGATGACAGGGGACATCCTTGCCTTGTTTCTGATCTTAGTGGGCAAACTTTGAGTTTCTCATCAATAGTATAATGTTTTAGGTTTTTTTGTTGATATTATTTTTCAAGTTGAGGAAGTCCCCCTTTATTCCTAGTTGTATTAGGCCATTCTCATATTGCTGTAAAGAAACACCTGAGCTGGGTAATTTATAAAGAAGGGAGGTTTAATTGGCTCATGGTTTTGCAGGCTGTGCAGGAAGCATGATGCTGGGATCTGTTTGGCTTCTGGGGAGGCCTCAGGAAGCTTACAATCATGATGGAAGGCAAAGGGGAAACAGGCATTTCACATGGCCAGAGCAGGAGTGAGAAAAAGAGATGGGGGAGATGCCACACACTTTTGAACAACCAGATCTTGTGAGAACTCACTCACTATTGTGAGGACAGTAGCTAAGGGATGGTACTAATAACTATTCATGAGAAACCCACCCCCATGATCTAATCACCTTCCACCAGGCCCCACATCCAACACTAGGAATTACATTTTAATATGAGATTTGAGTGGGGACACATGTCCAAACTGTATCACTGTTTACTGAGAGGTTTTTTTTTAATTTATAAGTCATGAATGAATATTGATTTTGTCTAATTTTTTTTTCTGTGTCTGTTGATATGTAATTTAAAAAATTTAGCCTGTGATGTGATGGATTGCATTAATTGATTTTCAAATGTTGAGCCAGCCTTGCATACCTGGAATAAATCCCACTGGTTATGATGTATAATTATTTTTATACATTGTTGGATTCAATTTGCCAAGATTTTATTGAGCATTTTTGCATGTGTATTTAAGAGAGATATTTTCTTGTAATATCATTGTCTAGTTTTGGTATTAGAGTAATGCTGGCCTCATAGAATAAGTTAGAAAATATTCCCTTTGTTTCTATCTTCTAAAAGAGATTGCATAAAATTGGTATAGTTTCCTTAAATGTTTAATAGAATTCACCAGTGAACCCTGATGGGCCTGCTGCTTTCTGTTTTGGAAAGTTATTAATTATTGATTCAATTTATGTAACAGATACAGAACTATTAAAGTTGTCTTTACCTTCCTGTATGAGTTTTGGCATATTGTATCTTTTAAATAATTGGTCTACTATATCTAATTCATCACATCTGTGGACACAGAGTTATTTGTAGTACCCCTTTATTTTCCTGGTAATGGCCACTGAATCTGTAGTGATGGCCCCTCTTTCATTTCTGGTATTAGTAATCCTTATTGCCTTTTTTTCTAGTTAGTTTGGCTAGAGGCTTATTGATTTCATTGATCCTTTCATTCAAACAACCAGCTTTTTGTTTTGTTGATTTTTCCTATTGACTTCTTATTTTTAATTGTATTGATTTCTGCTCTAATTTTTATTATTTCTTTTCTTCTGCTTACTTTGAATTTAATTTTTTTTGAGACAGGCTCTAACCCAGGCTGGAGCACAGTGTCATCATCATGACTCACTGCAGCCTCAAACTCCCAGGCTCAAGCAATCCTCTTGCCTCAGCCTCCCGAGTAACAGTCACTACATGCCCATGCCACCACACCCGGCTAATTTTTTATTTTTTGTAGAGATGGGGCTTCACCATGTTACCTAGGCTGGTCTTGAACTCCTGGGCTTGAGCTATCCTCCTGCCTTGGTCTCCCAAAGTGCTGTGATTACAGGTGTGAGGCACCGCTACTTTGAATTTAATTTGCTTTTCTTTTTTCTAGTTGCTAAGGTGGAAACATTGATTATTGATTTTAGATCTTTCTTCTTTTCTAGTATGTGCATTCAATGCTGTACATTTTCCCCTAAACACTGCTTTTATTGCATCTCACAAATTTTGGAAAGTTGTATTTTAATTTCCTTTTATTCAAAAATTTTAAAAATTTCTCGAGATATTTTTGACCTACGTGTTTTTCAGAAATGTTTTATTAATCTCCAAATATTTCAAAACTTGTGTGCTATTTTTCTCTAATTGATTTATAGTTTATTTTCACTGGGGTCCAAGTGGAGACATTGCATGATTTGTATTATTTACAATTTGTTAAGATGTACTTTATGGTCCAGAATATGGCCTATTTTGGTGACTGTTTTACGTGAGCTTGAAAAGAATGTGTATTCTGCTTATGTTAGAGGAAATGGTCAATAATGTCAATTATATCCAGTTGATTGATAGTGCTATTGGGATCAGCTCTGTCCTTACTGATTTTCTGCCTCCAGGATCTGGTCGTTTCTAGTAGAGCGGTGTTGAAACCTCCAACTATAAAAGCGGATTCATTTATTTCTCCTTGCATTTCTATCAGTTTATGCCTCATATAATTAATATTTTCACACTCTTGTTAGGAGCACACACATTAAATATTATAATATTAAGTTTTCTTAGAAAATGAGCCCCTTTATCATGATATAATGTTCATCTTTATCTCTAATAACTTTCCTTGCTCTGAAGTCTGCTGTCTGAAATTAATGTAGGTGCTTCTGCTTTTCTTGATTAGTGACGGCCATGACATACCTTTCTCCATGCATTTACATTTAATTTCATTTAATTTATATGTGTATATATAATATATCATTTATATACACATATATACACATTATATATGTTATAATATATAATATATTATATAATATATATGTGTATATATTATAAATATATTATATATTATTAATATATAATGTGTATATAAATTATATATTATATAATATATAATTTATATATTTATATTATTATATAATTTATATATTTATATTATTTAATTATAAATTATAATTTATATATAATATATAATTTATTTTTATATATTTTTTCTCATCCATTTTAAAATATATAAATTATATAAATATATAAAAATAATTTATATGTTATATAAATATAACATATTTATATATAATATATATTTATATACACATTATATATTATATATAATTTATATACACATACAAATTTTATATATTATATATTATTTTATATATTATAAAGTAGATTTATATACCACTTTATACATTATAAAGTGGGTTTCTTGCAGACCACATGTAGTTGGGTTTGATCCATTCCAATAAGTTTTGTCTTTCAATTGGTGTATGAAGTCCATTGCCATTCAAAGGCTTTATTGATATAGTTGGATTGTTATCTACCACATTTGTTAATATTTCCTATTCATTGCCTTTCTTCTTTGCTTCTATTTTGTCTTCCATTTTTTGTCTGCCTTTTGTGGTTTTAATTGAGCATTTTAAATAATTCAATTTTCTCTCCTTTTAAAAAACATTTAAATTATACTTTTTATACATTTTTAGTGATTTTATACTTTTTACATTTTATAAAATATTTATAACTAATCCAAGTTCATACTGAAACAAAATTATACCACTTGATAAGTAGTATATATGAAGTGAGTATACTATACTAAATAACAAATAATATAATAAAAATTATAATAAAAATACTAATAGAAAAAATACCATCTGAATACAATTTGGTTAAATTTATGGAAATGTAACACTACAGAAAAGTCATACTTGAAAATTTAGCCCCATAAATTTTCACTTGATGAACACACCCAATGCTCAAATCAAAAGTCCCCCACCCCTTTCCCTTTCCAATGACTATACTATCTCCCAAAGGGAATGGCCACTCTTTTGATTTCTAACACATAAGTGCATTTTTATTTTTAAAAACTCCCGCAATTCACTTAAAGCATGATTCCCCAGTCTCCTTTCCACAATGAGTTTGGTGTGTTTTTTCTCATCCATTTTTTAAATACGTGTACATACAACGTAAGTTATCTACCTGTGGAAATGTATAGTTTTGCTTTCTCAATACATTGTAATTTTTACATTTATTTACGTACAATTTGGTTTCCTGCCTCTGCCACTAAACTATAATCACCACAAGGAGCAAGCCAATGGCAATACCTGCACCTCATTTTCTCCCCGGCAGCCATACATGTTCCATAAATGTGGTAAATAAACGAATGAGTCTGCCAGGTGCTGGGGCTATAGAAGTGTACAACACAAACATGTTCACTGCCCCCACCCTCTTCTGTTATAGAGTGTGATCGACCAGAAATTTGTCCTAAAACCTCTCCGAATGCCCTAAAGTAATGTCCTGAAGCCACAATCTTCATCCTTCCCAGTGATGTCCCATACCTCAGCAAGCTCCTCCTTGCTGACTGACTCCCTTCCTGGGCTAATAAAGGGGCCCCAGGTCAACTTCCCCATGCTTCCCACCCACCTTCACTGATCTCAGCCCCTCTGTGTATAAATATTGTCCTTCTACCTTCATTCTACAAAGCTCAACATGTCTCCTAGAACTAGCTAATAAGACAAATGTGGTGAATAGGATTTTGTGCTTGAGAGTTAGAAGACACGGGTACAAGTCCTAAAGCTTTCACTCTCTGGGTGACCCTGGGCAAATCACTCCACCTGTCTGGTGTAAGTTTTTATGTCTATCAAATGAAGTGATGCACTGAAAAGCTCTAGGGCTCCTTGTAGCTCTAATATTCTATGATTCTTATGATGAAAGGTATCAACACTTAAGTGCAGACAGCTCATTTTTCTACTGATAGCCTAAGTCCCAGTGATCATTTATTTCCCCTAGGGGAGGCTTAACACTTCTGAATCTCTGTTCGGCTTCTTCATTACACAGGTCTGTCTCACCCCAGTCCTCTACTTTGATAAGGCATACGGCAAGTGGCAATAGTGGAAAGTAGACAAACAGTTCTTCAGGAAGGTTGACATGGATGATCAATACTATCCTTGTGAAAATGCCAGCAAGTTTGAACACTTCTTTAAAACACATCTTCCTTTAGAAAACTGTCTTTTGAAACACCATGACCTAATTTTCAGGGAAGAACTGATTACAAAGCCTGGGGTTTCTTACTAAGGCAGTGAGTTTTTGACTCCCACTCGATGATTAAAGACTAAGGGAAAAGCAAAACAACAAGGGCCTCACATCCCTACTGATTGCATCGTGCTAGTCTGAGATCCATGGAAACTGAACTGCTATCTAGAGAAGAGGCTAGCCAATCAGCATGCACGTGGGATCAGCTGACCATGGGGACCCCAATTTCATACAAACAACACTTGGCACCTGGCAACACAAGTGCCCCCTGTTCTGAGCCATCGCAGTGTGTCCGGGTCTGAGGAATAACTCTCTAGGAGTGGGACTGGCTTAGTCTCAACTCTATTTACTGGCTGAGACAACAAGGACCCTCCAGACTTTGGAGACTGAAAACGGGTCATATGAGCTTCTCCGGGCCATTTTGAAGTTCATCTCTAAATCACTGTCTAATTTTATTCTAACAAAAGCATTCAAATTAGCCATTATTGGCCCCATTTTACAGATGAGGAAATTTAAGCCACTTGTCTAATGTCACTGGACTAGGGCAGAGCAGAATGAGTTTTCATTTCACACCTTAGGATTCTTAGCCTCAAGTTACACTAAAGAAAGCTTCCAGGGACTGCAGTCTCCCCTTCCCCTGACCCCTAAATATTAGAAAAGTTTAGGGTACATGTCATTCAGGCTGGCCTCCATGGGCCCCTCAGTTCCCCTTATCTATTAGTGAGCAGGAATGAGGCCCTTTGGGTACCCCTGGGGGGCGCCAAACCATCAGGTCCTGTGGGCTTTGCTCAAGGCATAAAACACATGGTAAAAGCACTTCCTCTGACCCTTCTTCAAAACAAAGGAAGTGATACAGTTGGAAAGACTTGACTTTGAGTGGCTGTGACCATGAGGCAGAAGCACACCTCGAAGTGGTTTCTGGGGAAGGAGTTCAGGGAAGAAGAAAGAGTGGAGAGTGAATTTTTGTGTGTGTGTCAGGGGACATCATTTTGTTCCAGAGTCTAGCACTGGTCTAGTGCATAGTAAGGAGAATGGGATAAATCAATAGATCAATGTGCAAACACATGCAAATACCATGTGTGCAAATACCATGTGTGCAAATACCATGGTACAAGTACCTTGAAAGACACTGTCGGTTTCTTCTCATCCTCAACATGGCTCTATCATTTACTAATATGTTCAAGCACTCTTACCCTCAGACACACACTACAAATTCTTCACTCAACATTGCAATCACCTGGAGCTACATTTCTCTTCACCATTAAACTTTTGGAAAAGAGTAGTTTACATCTCTAGCATCACCCACTTCCTCTTTAACCTTATGAAGTATTGTTTGCTCTATTAGAACAGCACTGAGTCTTATCATTTTTCCATTCCCAGCACTTGGCACATATCTGATGATAGGGAGGGTTGGTTTGTTTGGAAACAGGGTCTTGCTCTGTCGCCCAGGCTGGAGTGCAGTGGCACAATCCCGGCTCAGTGCAACCTTGACCTCCTAAGCTTAAGTGATTCCCCTGCCTCAGCTTCCTGAGAAGCTGGGACTACAGACATGCACCAGCATGCCTGGCTAAATTTTGTATTTTTAGTGGAAACAAGGTTTTTCCATATTGTAGGTTGGTCTCAAACTCCTAGGCTCAAGCAATCCACCTGACTTGGCCTCCCAAATGCTGGGATTACAGGCATAAGCCACCTCACCCAGCCGAGAGAGAGTTCTTGCTTTGACAGTTCCTACATTCTCTAAGTGTGTTCCTCCTGCCCCACACAGGAACTAGACATCCCTTTGTTATTTCCTCTATGTTGTTGCATTCGAATAGGCCTAGAAAGCATTTTCTTTTTCACATGAAGCCAGCTGTCTCCCTGCCCCATTCCTCCACCTGAACTAATTTGTTAGCTTCTGGGAGAGGCATTATCACAGGTATTAGGGAAATGCTAGCTAGAAAAACTGGAAGGTCTACTAAGGACTGACATTGTGACCAAAGTGCTATTTTAAGCCACTGGAGTACGATGGTGGTATCTGTAGGAACCGAAACAATTTGCTCAACAGGAAAAAGCATTTAGTGACGGTTGTATTTGTATGTTCTATGGCTTGTGAACATTAAACCAAACAAAACAGGGTTAAGGAACACTGTTGCCCTGCTAGACATCCTCTGCCTTGCTTAGACCACCAAATTTTAAAAACCGCACACACTTTGTATTCATTCTTGAACCCTCCACAGTTTGTGTCGAAGGTTCTCAGTGAATCAAATCCAAAGCAATAGCCAATCAATTATTTACTAAATGATAGCTTTTTTCCAGAGAATACTATTTTCTATCCCGAGGCCTAGCAAGGCAAAGGAAGCATGACCTTCCTAAGAGGGAGATTTGAAATTCCTCTCAAAGGAAAAACCTGCTGATTAAAATAAAGTCCAAAATCTTATTCCAGTGGAAAAGCATTTAGCTAAATGACTTAGATCCAGGACTGAAGCATGAGTACTTTCTTTGTCATATATGGATTCATTGTCACCCTCTACTTGGCTTATCTGGAGGGTGAGATGACCTCCACAATTCAGGAAGGGCAAAATTCTTCAATATCAGACCAAACCCAATACAGGTTTCCCGAAAGCAGGAGTTTCTTCTTTTCCCACACCTCTGAAACAATGAATCATATCTGGAGACACCAAGGGGTAGCTTCTGGGAGAGGCATTATAACAATTTCTGTTAACCCCCAGCCTCTAAAATCTGCTCTGAATAAGCATATAAGCCAAATATAGCACGCTGGCCATGTAATTGTAGTTTTGAGTTTCCTGTTTTTATCTAACAAACGAGTTGCCACTTCTAAAACTCTCTTACACAGAAATTCCAGGGGTCTCACTGCTTTAGCGGTAGTAAAAAAAATCATTTCAAAAAATCCATAGTGTTGTAGAATAGATCCAAAAGAAATTTTAGAGATCACTGATATTAGCCCCTACTTTTATTGGTGATGATTCTAACCTAGAACCTACTTGGTTCACTAACCTGGAGAGGGCACCAAAAGGAAGTTGATCATTTGTCTTACCTTCTGCCAGTTTTGTTTCACAAGTAGTACTGTGTAGTCTTAAGTGAACAATCTCTGTGTTAGATTGCCAGGATTTGAAGCTCCTCCCTTCTGCTAATTATGTAACCCTTGTAATAGAGTGAAATAATAAAATGAGTTAATTGTTTAAGCACACTTTTGAGTGCTTAAAAATGTCTGGTATACAGTGAATGCTCATAGGCTACTAGCTAATTGATCCCTCAAAGGGTTGTTTCTAGGATTATGAGATGACACTTATTAAAGTTTTAGCATAGTACCTGGCATATCATGCTCAATGAATGTGTCCTTACAGCCTTACAGCAAGGGTGGGAGATAGCTTTCTTGAGCTCAGGCCATTTATTGGTTAGAGAGGCTGTAGTACTGAAGACTTTTATTTCAAAGTCTGACCAACTTGGAGAAACCCCATCTCTACTAAAAATACAAAATTAGCTGAGCATGGTGGTGGGTGGCTGTAATCCCAGCTACTTGGGAGGCTGAGGCAGGAGAATAGCTTGAACCTGGGAGGTGGAGGTTGCGATGAGCCGAGATCGTGTCATTGCACTCCAGCCTGGACAACAAGAGCGAAACTCCATGTCAAAAAAAAAAAAAGACTGTGTAAGCTTGAGCAGATTACTTAATCTCTCTGTCCCTTAGTTGCAAAATTCGGTATATTTACAATATGCCTCATGGAGTTATTGTAGAGATTAAAATAAAGGAGGTTATGCATAAGTGAAAGATTTAGCATAGTGCTTGGCACAGGTAAACTCAATCAATGCTATGTAACACTTTAAGTTTAGGTCCAGGATGCCCCTGCACACTCCACAGCTGAACATCATTTAACAAGGTGTACTAGCATCCATTCCTGATTATTAACAGCTTCTCAGTTAGGAATGTCCTGTTCTTCTGCTCTCTGACAGTTGTGTTTTCCCAAGGTATCTGGGTATGTTCTGGGGTCAAATGTGTTTGTAAAACACTGGGTAAATGGATGTTTTCTTTACTGTAGGACATTTTAGAGTCTTTACTATGGTAATTCGAATTAAGAAATCTCCAAAAGGGCTATTTGGTATTTGGTGGTTCCCAAACCTCGTGGACCATGGAACCCTTTTTGTACACATATTAACATTTTTTGACATTCTGTATGCAAAATGCAGCCTTGGAAACTCTGCCCTGGAGCAAAACTCTATCCAAAAGGCTCCAGTATGCTGATGAACAGGCATATTCAGAGATGTCCTACGGGTCCTGTGAATCAACACTGTGAACATGGTGATAAGTAATACGTCATGTTTAGCTGGGTAGTAGTTGCAATACATTATAATGGATGAGGATGGAGGATAAAAGCTATATTTTGGCAATAATTTAGAAAATCATTTTCAACTAGAAGAGATAAACGTTTTGAAATTGAGGTGCTCTGTTCCAGTCTCTGCTCTGTTGTGATTCAAGGAGAGTGTTAGGAGTTGGGGAAGTGGTGTGTGAATGTCCTGTTCTCAGTAAAAGGAGAGCATGGAAGAGTGTTAGTGGTAACAGGTAACATTTTATGTAAGAGTAGGGGAGGGTGGCAGTGCCTCAGACGGGCTTGGGCTCAGGTAACAGCTCTCATTGCTGATACCTGTTGTGGGTACTTGCAGCATTACCAGGAGGTTTTTATGTCCTAAAAAATAATTTTAGAGTGTTCTAGGTCAATAACCAACCTTAAGTGCGGTGAAGATTATATCAGATTTATCTGTTATAAAAATGTGATACTGATGATTAAATCAGGAGAGAAAGTGGTTGCCCTTTTTAGAATAGCGCCTAATGCAAGTGGGATCTCTGAAAAATGCAATATAGCTGATGCTTGGGCCAGTTACTCTAATTTGAAGAGTCTCTAAGTTCAGTGAAGCTGCTGTGTCAGCATACTTTCGTGAGATTATATGTGATTTGCTGAACTCTCTCAAGAATACAAAACAAATTAAATTAAAACTGTGATACCATCATCACAACTTTTTGTTCCATACTTCATAGGTCTGGCTGTCTTACATAATTAGGAGGAGCTGAACTTTAAGGAGGCCTTGAGTATAGAAAACGGGTTGCTGGTGTTGAGATGCTCATCATTAAAAAATAAACACATTGGCCTTACTGCTAGCAGCAAGACTGTGACTCCCCCGCCCTCTCCCTGCTTCTCAGGCTCCAACTCAAACCAGCTGGCCTGTGTCATCTCTCTATTAGTGCAGGGCTTGAAAAGTTCCACCACAGATGGACTCAAGATTGGGGGATCTGCCACTTACATTTGCTGAAATGCATTACGCACATTTTTGAGTGTGTGGCACACGAGGTTGCAGACTTTTAATTGCAAGGAGTGGAAAGGATTTTTAAGGCAGCTGGCATGTCTCATGGGAGCCCCTGCCAAGGGAGCCTCCTACAGCAAACTTCATTTACCCCAAGGCTGAGGCGACTCATGTGGCTCCTTATTAAGTCATTCTTTCAGCTGCCCCCTTCTGTGTCTGGCTTTCCTTTCTCAGGCTCCTAGATGTGCTCAAAAGCCTGCCAATGCTAAACTCGGCCTGGGCATAGACTGACTTTCCTCCCCTCTGTAGCAGGGGCTGTTGGTAACTGGATCAGTGTGGCAGGTTGTCCTCACAGCTGGGAAAAATCTTCGGCTCTCCTGCACCCAGTGTGCTGACAGCAGGTTCAGCTCATTGCATTCTCATTTCATTTCTGTGTGTCACTAAATAAGATTCTTAAAAGCCACTGCCATGGGGCTTGTAGGAGAAGGAGGGGTGAGGGCAGGAGAGCATAGAAATACTGGGATGTTGGGGAGAAAAGCGGCAGCCCTGCTCTTGTGTATTATGGCAGGATTTGCCAGAGACAAACCAGACAGAAGGCGGGAACTCGCCATTTCAGATGAGGGCTTAAGGTGACAGAGTTGGTTAAGAATGACATTGGCATGAAGAAGACCCTGGGTCTGATGAGTGGTCTGCCTCCCTCACTGGTCAATACCCATGTTCAGCTCCTCTTCCCACCAGCTAGCATGTAATTGGAATCAGGAATCAGCGAGCTCAGTGGCCCACTGAGGAGCCCACAGGTCCTGCCCTCAAAGTGTTTACTCTTAATAAAGGATCCAGCACTGACCAATTGGTATCAGTGGACAAATGCACAGAGCACAACTGTGACATTGTTGGGATACAGCGGCAGCGCTGTGGTTATACCACCGCGTTATACTAATGCTATACCGTAGCACTGAAGATGCATCGGTGATTCCTAAACCAAAAAGACAGCGCTGAACTGCAACTGCCTATTTGATACAATACTCACTGGGTCTGAATATTTGTTACTTGATCCCTATCTCTGAGCTTGTCTACCTCTTCTCCTTTCTGGGGACAAGAATCTACATGTAGTGGAAACCACCAATAAGATGTATTGGCAGGAAGGCTGTCCGTGGGATCTCACTGAGACCAGAATAAGTGTCTTACTCATCTTTGGGCTCCATGTGTTAAGGGTAGCAACTGGATTCTAGGGGACTAAAAAATATTTGTTAAGTGGCATCAGATCACCATTATCTTTCATCTGTGTAGCACCTTTCTACTTTTATAAATCAGCTTTGTTGTTGTTGTTGTTTGTTGTTAGAGATAGGATCTTGCTCAGTTGCCCCAGGCTGGAGTGCAGTGGCACCATCATAGCTCACCACAGCCTACAACTCCTGGGCCCAAGTGATCTTCCCAGCCTCCAGAGTAGCTTGGACTACAGGCACACACCACCATGGCTGGTTAATTTAAAAATTTATTTTTGTAGAGATGAGAGCCTTACTACGTTGCCCAGGCTGGTCCCACTCTCAAACTTCTGGACTCAAATGATTCTCCCACCTTGGCCTCCCAAAGTGCTGGGATTACAGGCATGAACCACTGTGCCCACCCAAAGAAACAGCTTTGTATGCTTCTTCTTACCGGAAGCCTTTGTGGTAGCACAGATATTTTTCAGTTTTTCAAATGTGACGACACCAAGGCACAGATGGGTTAAGCGACTTGCCCAGGATGACAGAGCAAGTGTGCATCAGGGTTGGCACTCAAGCCAGCTATCAAGGCTGGCTAGGGGGACACTTTGGGAAATGGAACAGAATCACCTACATCTGTGTCCTTACTTTATTTATAAGTCTTTAATCTGACATAATTGATAAAATATTGAGTTTTTTTCCGTTGTAAAGTAAAAGTGAAAATACATATTGAGGCCGGGTGTGGTGGCTCATGCCTGTAATCACAGCACTTTGGGAGGCCGAGGAGGGCAGATCACTTGAGGTCAGGAGTTCGAGACCAGCCTGTCCAACATGGTGAAAACCTGTCTCTACTAAAAATACAAAAATTAGCTGGGTGTGCTGATGTGTGCTTATAATCCCAGCTACTTGGGAGGCAGAGGCATGAAAATCGCTTGAACCTGGGAGGCTGAGGTTGTAGTGAGCTGAGATCATGCCACTGCATTCCATCCCGGGCAACAGAGCAAGACTCCATCTCAAAAACATAAAAAATAAAAGTAAATAAATAAAATATATAATGATAAGGATCTCTGTAGCTTATGGATGAATAGATATCCGCTTCTAGGTTAACACTCATGCTAAGAGTTTTTTTCTTTAAGCTGGTGAGTAATGGTAAAGTATCAGACACCACCATAAAGCACAAAGCTCCATCAGAAAAAAAAAATCAATTTTGTTAATAATAAAAAATAAAAATAATGGCTGAGTAATTGGGGATTATTTACCATAGAAGCGTTTCTTTTGCTAGGAATGTAAACATTTTCACTTCTTAGTACTTATCTACCAGCAGGGGACCATCACATCAGATAGCACCCGGTTCAATTAACAGCTTCCCTTAATTATTTCTAACATCTATTAACAACATAATCGAGTGAATCCGTGGCCACAGTGCTTAATTTTGTACCTCCACTGCTATGCTTACAGTCGCAGTTTTGCTTTCAAAGAGTAAAGTATTAACACCCGAATCTCAAACTGTACCAAGTATTATTTTTGTTACTATAAATCATTCTCTAAAAGCTATTTCTTGTTCTCTAGATCATGGATTCTCAACAGGGCCAGTATTGCTTTCAAGCGGGTGAAAATTGGTCAAGGGCTGTGAGATGGAGGGAACTGACAAAATTTTACCCTTTTTGTGTATAAAGTACAGATATACATATAGCACATAAATACATACACAGTATATCTGTGGTATTAAAATTTCATGGGATGGCAATTGGGAAAAAATATATCTTAAAAGGATCCTGGAAAGGCTGTGGTGATGAGGGTGTGGCAATAATGAAAACGGGTTTAGGTAACACTGCCCTAACACCTATGCATCTCAAATCTGGCCTACTCATTGGAATCACCTTGAGGGTTTTGAAAAAATATGGATAACTGGGCCACTCCCAGAGTTTCTGATGTAGTTGGTTTGGGTGGTGCCTGGACTTGGTATATGTAAAAGCGCCCCAGATGAGTCCCCTTTGGGACAGCCAAATTTGAGAACCACCACTCTAGATTGCAGATGACAGAACTATTCACCCACACCGCAGCAGATGTGACTGAACTGTCATGACAGTCTTTCCTAAACCCAGGTGTGACTTTGGAATATTTTTCCATACATCATTGCAAATTGGAATTGACATGTGAAATGAAACCAATTTGCCATTCCTGTTCTAGATGGTCCCCTGGGCTAGAACAGAATCCAAAACCATATCCTAATGTTTTAGCACTTACAAGGTTCTCATTAAGTGTCATTATGCCTGACATTTCCTCATTATTCTTCTATTGATCAAGGAGGAAAACACAGAACAAAAATTGGTGGTGAGTGAGCAGAGAGTAAGAAGTTTTCTAAATGCCCAAATATAGTGGTACAAAGGTGTGTTTGGTCACACGTGGGTAGGGCTGGCTGATATTCTGTTTTCATTATATGTTCATTAGACATGAACAGACAAATCTACCAGGCAAAAACAAAAAACAAGAAACCACAAAAGTTTTCATTTCATGACAGGCCCTTTTTGAAGGATATTTGTTCACCTTTATGCTAGCATCTATGGTTAAGATGTATATCACTCAATAGGCATGAAGCAAATAGTTATTTTCTAAGAGCAGAGATTAATGTCAAGTTTCAGTGAAGTTAGGCAGATCTTCAAGTGGAAAGTCAAATGAAATAGTTTCAAGAGTAAGAGTTCCTAATTAGCACCCAAAGTTTTAAGAAATGATACCCGCTGAGGTAAATATAGACTAAACAACAAATGCATTTTGTAAGAAAATTTGAACACAATTTTCCTTGAATTTGGTGGTTGAATAAAACATTAAATTTGATCTATTTATTTTGATAATTTAAGGTAAACTGTTAATATACACATGCGTATGTGTGTTTGTGTGTGTGTGTGTGTGTGTGTGTGTGTGTGAGAGAGAGAGAGAGAGAGAGAGAGAGAAAGAGAGAAATAGTAATTCGTTTTTGGAAACAAAATGGCCAATACAAATATGCAAAGCTGCACACCTCATCAGTTACCTGGTAATCATCAAAACAACAAAGTCACTAGATGGGCAAAAGCTAAAAAGGTGAAAATAGCAAGTTTGGAGAGGAGGTTGAATAACAGAATCTCTCATACTCTCTGTTAGGGCAAGTGGGGCTGTAGATTGGATCAACTACTTTGGAAAAATAGTTTGACATTATCTAGCAAAGGTAAAGATGTACATAACCCTATACCCCAGCAATTGTACTCCTAGAGATTTCCCCTGGAGAAATGTGATTTCATGTATCAAGAGACATAAACAAAAATGCTTATAGCAGCACTGTTTGTAATAGTCCCAGTGGAAACAATGCAAATGCTTGTCAGGTATGGAATGAATAAATAACTGTGATATGTTTACAAGTGGACTATCATACAGCAATAACATGGATAACCTACTTCTACACATAATAACATGGATGACTCTCACAAATGTAATGTTGAGTAAAGACAAAATCCTCTTTCCTTTCACACAAATGTTAAAACAGATGAAACTAAGCACATGTGTAGGGATACATACCTCAGTGATAAAACTGTAAAGTAAAGCAAGGAAATAATGATCAAGAATGTCAGCAGAGTAGTTAGGGAAAAGCAAGTTGGTTTTATCATTAAGGAGAGGCATGCAGTGGGTTAGAGAAGGCACCTAGGCTACTGATAACATTCATTTCCCAACCCAGGTAGTAAACACATATGTAACATTCACTTTATAGTTGTTCGTAATACACTTTAGTGAAGTTTTCTGATGTATATTTCACAAAAAAATAATTTTTTTCTAAACTTGCTATTTTCTGTATGACTTGTGTATTAATATGTTAATTGAAGTTAAACAAGAACAAAAAATGTTTTTTGAAGCCCACAAAATGGAGAGAAATACTCAAGAATAGGTTTTGGAAGGTACCAGCAACAGGGCGGTTCCAGGGTTCACAACCCTTAGGAACCCTGTCCTTAGGGTGTAGTTACGGGATAATTTGTTCAACCTCTTATATCCTGGGTCTCTCTATTGAAAATCCCAGTTCCTGGAAGAGAGGATAGGATTGGCCTGGTCATATTCCGTGTTGGTCACATGTCCTGATTTACCCGAGCCACGTGGAGTCAGAGAGGGGTCATTCTTCAAAGATCAGGGAGTGAGAGGGAAGGAAGCCTGCATGGATGAAAATAACCTACAATCTGGACACAGTCAAAGCCAACAAACAGAAAACACCAAGATCCAAGAAGGCATGCAGGTAAGAATCACTGACAAAGTCAAGACTGTTCCTGAAGAATTCATCCCACAGAAGGGCAGCAGTTAACTTGCTGCATTCTGTTGACCTTTGCATTCTAGGACTGGAATACATAACTAATGTAAAAGAGTGAACAATGACATATGGATGACATTCTTCCCATGGTGCCTTAACTCGCCATATTCCCTGTCTGGGAAATGTGTGCCAACCCCAAATGGTCACTCTGATCACCTCTCCTGTTCAGAAAACTAGACTTCAACCATCCTTTATGATCTCTTCTCTTGTGAACTTTATCGTGGTCAGAGTCACAGCAAAGAGCTGAAAGTGGATTAAGAAAGGCCAAGAATCAGTGCTCCTGTTTGCTGGGACCAGGAGGCAGAGGACTAGCCTGTCATTCACAGGTCTTCAACTTCTTCCTAGCTTCATTTGTAAATTGGGGAAGTGGGTGGGGTGGTGGGAAGAAGGCAATATTGCCAGGCCAGCAGGAATCCTGACTCTCTTGGTTACTTATCCTGTACCAAGATAATTTTTGAAAGTACAGACTTGTGTGTGGAAACGTATCCTTCCCACAGCTCAACCTCAGCTTTGAAATGCTTTTCAGCAGAAAGACGGGAAACACACAGGTAAACAGTACCTTTCTGAAGCACAATGAGTGGCCTCTGCTACAGAGACCAATTTGGAAACAGCCACATAATTCAATTTAAATTAAGCATGATTATCCTTTTTTTTTTTTTTTTTTTTTTGAGACAGATTCTTGCTCTGTCACCCAGGCTGGAGTGCAGTGGCACGATCTCAGCTCACTGCAACCTCCACCTTCCTGGTTCAAGCGATTCTCCTGTTTCAGCCTCCCAAGTAGCTGGGACTACAGGCATGTGCCACCACGACCGGCTAATTTTTGTATTTTTAGTAGAGAATAACAGGCGTGAGCCACTGCACCTGGCCACATGAATATCTTTATTCATGAGCCTGGATCCCTAAGAATGAGGGTGCCTGTGACTACTCTTATTTCGTTCAGCAATCACGTTCATCACACAACACTCAAAGACATATTTGGTGCGCAGTTCACATCTATTCCTCTGGAGCTTTGAGCAGTTAATAAACATTAGCTCGTTAGCATTAATTAAAAAGCATCTTATTACAGCAGGATCCAGAGTTACCACCTAGCCACTCTAAAAACCAGAGATCGGCTTGACTTTTAGCAAAGCCTCTTCTATTGATGGCTTCTGTGGGTGTAGCTAACATCCGCCATCCCCCATCTGATCTCATTATTTCAGATCCTTGCATGCTGGCTGGCTTTGCCTTCTCTCTCTCCTCGATCCTCCCTTTACATAAGTGCGATTGTTTCGTTGCTTCCTTCCTCGGAGACCGGGTTTTGTCCGGGCTTGGCTCGGCTTGCGTGTTTAAGGACGAACGCCTAGGCCTCTGGGCAAGGGTCTAGAGCT